>NC_142787.1:14587197-15195530 GCF_988280905.1 Pimephales promelas
ATACTACATTGTAATAGTATGTGAAGTATACTGTATACTATTCTTTGGCTTTTGTCTGAGGGGGAAATATAACCCTTATATAGGCCAATACTTTAATCGGTTTCATAATAGCAAATTACACATAATTGCTGATTTACTGCTCATTAATTACTCTAGCTGATATATTTTAGTGTGTCGCAACTCACTATGGGTTTGTGATTGCTTTAGAGCCATTTATATGATGAAAAGCATTATACAAATATATTTGAGTTAAGTATTAGAGAAGGAGAAGAATAAAGATGTTTGTTCAGAGAGTCTGATTTCAAGGGATAATTTTTCATCCAAAAATGAACATTCTGTCATCATTTACTCACCTTCATGTTGCCATGTTGCAAATGCATACATTTAATACTATGGAAGTCAGTGGGTTTAATCAACTTTTTGGTTACCCATAATCTTCAAAATATTTTCTGTGTTCAGCAGAATAAAGAAACTCATACAGGTTTGGAACAACTTGAGACTAAGTAAATATTGAAATAATTTTCATTTTTGGGTGAACTATCGCTTTAATGCAGGTCAGGCTGGCCGATTGATCGCTGACTGAATCCTCAGTCTTTGTTTGTATTGATCAGCTTTTATAGACTGCATGACAGTGGCTCAGTGACCTGCACTGAGGGTGATGATGGGATTATTATATTTGTGCATTTTACTGTTCTTCTATTGTTATCCACAGCCACAGGATGACAGTCGGCTACAGCTGTTAGAAGGCTACAGCTAGACTGAGATGATTCTACAGTTGAAGGAATAACACACTCAGGTTGAGCACTACAGTGATTTTACTACAGATTAAGAGGGTGAAATGTGGCTCATTCAGTCAGATTTAGAGTCAGATGTATACATGATAATTTATAATTCAAATAAGTAAATATATCATTTGTGACTGTTCATCTATTCTAGATCCTGCATTTAAAACTTTTGTGCTTTGAACATGAAATATACGCTCTAAAAATGACGTGTTGGATTTACTTAAGATATATATGCACCATTTTTGCATCATACTTTTTAAGTAATCCCAATTTGGAATAACTTTTACTTAAAATTAACAAGAAAATCTTTGTTATATGTACTTAATTTTTTGACTTCACGCAACATTCTTTACTTAAAAATGTATGCGTCACGTTACATATGTATTTTTAAGTAAAGAATGTCACGTGATCTAAAATATTTAAGTTTATTTTATGTAAAATTATTCCAAATTGGGATTACTTAAAAAGTCTTCACATGTGTTTCACAAAATGGCTTAAAATTTTTGTCTGGATATATCACGTGGCTCATATACTGTAGTTACTTAAAATGATATGCCGATTTACTTAATTTTGATGCAATTATTGTAGTAGTTGTTGACATGCTTATGTTTTTTTCATTTTATTTATGCATACATTTAAGTGCACCTAGTAACTTATATTTTTGTGTTATACACACTATAAATGTTAAGTAAACGTTGAAAAGTTATGAATACTTATTTTTTTATGTTTGATCCAATTACTTTTATATTGGTTGTTCGGCCAACGAATCGTATTTTAGAGTGTAGCTGTGCATTGCCATTTACTATCTGACTAGTAGTGCATGACACACACACACACACACACACACTCACACGAGCCAAGTAACTGAGGAGGCCAATATCATGCGTCATGAACACAAGTTGCCGTCTGGCATGATGAGGATGCCCACTGGAACCAAACCAACACACACAAACAAACATGTGCCACTTTCTCTTAATCACACACAAACATTCTTTAAATAGATCTCTGTATTTTCTCCATTCAGCAAACTTAAACTAAACCTTCAGCAAACACATGATGACATTACTTAAAAATCAGCACAAATTTAAAACCATCGACATCCTTTTTGCTGGACAGAAAGAAGAGACTAGCTGAATACTGCTTTCACCATTTCTGCTGCTACATAAAGATAAGATAAAAATAGGAAGTGCATAAGTCTAAGATAACATCCTAACATACTATCTCTGCAGTTTATAGGAAGTGTGGTAAGGATTTACCCTATTAGTGACTTTATACACAAAAGATTTAATTACGAGATGGATCCTTGTTGTTCTTTCCCTGAAACACTCGATCTTTTACTGTGGTGTTACTTCTAAATTTTGGTTTGATATACATTGCTAGTTGTCAGGAAAAATGAACACAATTCCTCCTTTTGTTCTACAAAATATCCACTTTTTTAAAAAGTGTGATTTAAATTCCCTTTTCTCGAATGTTGTAAACATTGTTTTATTTTTCAGTAAATATCATATTCATAAATGGACATTTAATATATTTCTATGAGAGTTTGTGAACACATTTCATAGCTTCAAATGTTTTAAAAAAACTAAATGGGAAGTCTATTAACTTTGTTTCTCTATGTCAAAATATGACTGCTGTGTTATTGGATGGATGCTCAGCGAAAGCCTGATAAAATCTCATAATGAATGACTAAATTTTCCCTTTCCTGCTTGAATAAACACACGCGCACACATGGCTAATGAGATGTTGACTAGTTTCTAATTGTCTTTCATTTCCTTGTTTAAACAGGCGACAGGTCTCTTTAGCAGGTGAACCGCATTTAAAATTTCCCCCTCATTTCCTACATTCTCCCATTCTGTCTCATTTTTCCTCTATTTGTTTTTTCTTCTTTCGGCGTCAGACTGTGTGAGCGACTCCTGCTGGGCCTCAGCTCATTGTAGGAGAATCAGATCAAATGATTCATCCTTGCGGATCATTTAATCTGTGTGATTCAGAGGTTCATCCCTGCTGATTCACTAGGTTTGACTCTCGGAATCAGCGGGAAGTCCAATAATACAGGAGAGCAGTAAAAAAAACAAGTGGCACAAAGACAGCGAGGAATGCTGGAACGCGATTGGCTGCTCTAAAGAGGAACGCTGGAATGTCATTAGACCTCTCTTGCTTATTACAGCTGCAAAATGTCAATACATACCCTGTAATATCACTTATTAGCTTTTGTGTGTGGCATGTCTAGTTTTTCTTACCCAAAGCACCACAACCACAACAGCTTAACCAAACTAGTTCAGCAGCGACCACACAATTTATTTTATTTTTATTTTTTATCAGCATTCATTATTGTGCAGAATCCTAGTTTCACTTGCATTAAATCCAAATTTGGAGCATCAAAACGCAGACAAAGGTGACCGGTACATTTCAACATGAGCTTTCTGTATATTAATGTGAGTACGTGGACTGGAGTAAGCATATGTAAACTCTGTGTTTACACAGCTTTTTAAAAATGGCAGGTGGTGCGAACATGCCAAAAAGTGGGTTCTTCCAGCAATAGTTATAGGAACTACGAAAATGTCCCTTTTGATGAACTTCCAAAGGATGATTGGTCAGATGGCCAAGTCTGTTTTGATTTGTCAGAAACAAAATGCCCATTAATTCGAGCTTCTAATTGCGTCGAGTTAGGATGTACGACATCACTTCCTGTCATACCACTTCCTTCCGCTAACATGACTACTCACCAGAGAGAAATCATAAAATAGTACAGGGTACATATGCGTGTCAGCACAATGACGGGGAGTGACCTCACATGTTCAGGGGCCCAAGTGCATGACATTCAAACATGTTTTCAGTTTGGCTTCTTCTACTTAGTGTTCTCCTGAATGAATCACACATCACCATCCATGGGACTTCTTATCCTTGCAAGGATTTCACATAAAGAAAGATAAAAGCTGCACTTTTACTCTTCCTAATGTAAGCATTCTGACATGGAGAATGTACTCTGTGTGTGATTATTTTATTTACTAACTCGAAACTCTAATTAATGGGCAGTTTGTTTCTAACCAATCACAACAGACTTAGCTGTCTGACCAATCAGAGCAGAGAAGACCAATCACATCAGACTGGGCCATCTGACCAATCAGAGCAGAGAAGACCAATCACATCAGACTGGGCCATCTGACCAATCAGGGCAGAGTCGACCAATCACAACAGACTGGGCCATCTGACCAATCAGAGCAGAGTAGACCAATCACAACAGACTGGACCATCTGACCAATCAGAGCAGAGTAGACCAATCACAACAGACTGGACCATCTGACCAATCAGAGCATAGTAGACCAATCACAACAGACTGGGCCATCTGACCAATCAGAGCAGAGTAGACCAATCACAACAGACTGAACCATCTGACCAATCAGAGCAGAGTAGACCAATCATAACAGACTGGGCCATCTGACCAATCAGAGCAGAGTAGACCAATCCCAACAGACTGGACCATCTGACCAATCAGAGCAGAGAAGACCAATCACATCAGACTGGGCCATCTGACCAATCAGAGCGGAGTAGACCAATCACATCAGACTGGGCCATCTGACCAATCAGAGCAGAGTAGACCAATCACAACAGACTGGACCATCTGACCAATCAGAGCAGAGCAGGATCTCAGAAAGGAGGAGTTTAGAGTGACTGAATCTTCTAATTAACTATTTTTAAGACTCAGAGGAACGAGGTGATGCTGCAGTGTATATTATGAGAAAATGAAAGGGTTTTTTGACCCTGGATGCATGCAAACCCGTATAAGCCTCCAAAACAAAATCAGTGAACTTTAAAATAGCATAATAGGGGCAGTTTAACAAAGGTTAATAAATAAATATAAAAAAAAAACATTGTTCATTGTTAGTTAATTTTAATAATGCATTAATAAATTAGATCTTATTGTAAAGTGTTACTGTAATGTTTCACTGTAAAATAAATAAAAAACTATTATTGAAGGAAAAAAATAATAATTTTAAGGTACACCATAAATTATGCACTGTGCCTTTAAAACACTTCTCCCTACTTTTACACTTGAGTGTGTCGTCCTGCCGTGGCTCTATAATGAAGAAAGCTTCTACTGTATCTCCATCCTTCTTTACGGTGCCTGCGGGTGTCGTGGATG
Organism: Pimephales promelas; assembly: GCF_988280905.1. Taxonomy (NCBI): domain Eukaryota; kingdom Metazoa; phylum Chordata; class Actinopteri; order Cypriniformes; family Leuciscidae; genus Pimephales; species Pimephales promelas. The sequence continues at coordinate 14,592,127 of NC_142787.1, forward strand.
TGTGTGTATATGGAGTGTAAGTCCTCAATCTCGTCAGTGTATGGTGAATGATTAGCGTGCGGTTAAATCCAGCGAGGGGGAAGGGCTCGACGTGTGAGAAGCAGGAATGTTAAAAGGGATGATAGATAGATATGTTGGATGTGAAGATGCTGTGTGTGGGTGTGTGTGTGTGTGTGTGTGAGAGTGCGTGCTTCGTCTCTGCGGGGGTATTAAAGCTACGGTGGAAGGTGAACGCCGGTGCAGTCATGCTTTAGCAATGACATCATAGCAAATAATCACACACAGTTCATTCTCCGTGTCAGAATGCTTACATTAGGGAGTGAAAGTGCAGCTTTTATCTTTCTTAATGTGAAATGCTTGCAAAGATAAGAAGTTTCATGGATGGTGATGTGTGATTCATTCAGGAGGACACTTACTATAAGTCAAACTGATCATTTTCAGATTATTTTTAATTTATTTTTTCATTGACTTTGATGATATGCACTTGTGGCCCCTGTACATGTGAGGCCCCGTCACTGTGCTGACACGCATAGACCCTGAACTATTTTATGACTTCTCTCCGGTGAGTAGTCATGTTAGCGGAAGGAAGTGGTATGACAGGAAGTGATGTCGTACATCCTCATGGGAGGCAGTGTTGCACTGAATTTACGAAAATCTGCCTTAGTTTCACCTATTGTGAAGTTGTAAGGGGCCCTGAATGACTCACAGTCAATTGCAACAGAGGAGGGTTTAACTGTCTGACTCTTTGAATGCTGTATTAAAGGTTCAGCATTTCCTCTGTGAGCCACACTGCTAAAGAATGTTGTGCTGCTGACTAACAATACACCTCGAACAACACATAATGACTGTTTTTGTCTCTTTTTGGAACTGTAAACATGAATCATGTGTAGTCCTTATGGCACCAATTGATGACATCATCTCCGATACAGTGGCACTTTCTAATGACATCACCCGTTTGGAATGCTTGTCTGTCTGTGTCATCTATCTATCTATCTATCTATCTATCTATCTATCTATCTATCTATCTATCTATCTATCTATCTATCTATCTATCTATCTATCTATCTATCTATCTATCTATCTATCTATCTATCTATCTATCTATCTATCTATCTATCTATCTATCTATCTATCTATCTATCTATCTATCTATCTGTGCATACATGCGTAATGCATTTTCAAGTATAGCGAGTTGTGTAATCAGATTACTTTTTCAAGTAACAAATAAAGTAACGGATTACTTTTATATTTAAAATATCTGTTACTTTTTCAAATAAGTAACGCAAGTTAACTTGTTTTCCTTTCTACTGATTGACAGCTCTCCTGTCCCCATGTTGAGAGAAATCGTAAGTGCAGAGGTGTTGTGTGCGGTGTGTGTGAACAAGATGGTTATTGTAGTTCTAATCTAGAGTAAATTTGAACATACTTTTATTCATCTCACTTGCATAAAAAAATCAGTACCTCAAAAGGAATAAAAAGAGTGAAATGCAAACTCAGAATATTACGCACACCTGCAATAATGACATTTTAAATTAAAATTACACAAATATTTATATACTTTATGTATTTAGACTTACTTTATTAAATAATGTCTTTGCTTTTGACCGTAAACCATACTAATTAGCCCAAAATAAGCAGAGTAAACGTCACATTAAATTTAGTTTTTTTATTTCTAAATTAAGATTGTGAAACCTTCTTTCCTACGTCCTTCATTTTCTTCAGTCTCCAGGCTTTTTCGTTTCACTTTTTGGTGTGAAAGGGCTTTTACATTAGCCAAAATTATCATTTTTGTTTGTTGTTTTGTTATTAAAAAATCAAACAAGCAAGCCCAGCTCAGATGAGAAAAAAGTAATGCAAAAGAACTTTCCATTAAAAGTAACTAAATAACACAATAAGTTACTTTTTTAGGCAGTAACGGAATATTTGTAATGGATTACTTATTTTTCAAAAGGATTTTTCCCCAAGACTATTTGTGAATGTATTTTGTGTGATGAATTCACAGGTTTTAGGTTGCACTGGATCATTTTAGTTCAAATCTCAGAAACCAACCAAGTATGCTTCAGTTTTGAGAACCAGTTCTTGACTAAGAAAACAAGAGCTTTCCAGAGGAGAGTGAATGTGCCCCCTCCGCCTGGGACGCTCACAAATACATCCATTCAGAGAGGAAGTCAAGTGTGGCTAAACATGTGATTGTTTCAGAGACACACACACACAGAGAGAGAGAGAGAAGCATATTTCATAACTGTTGCACATTTGAGAGGCTCCCTGCCTGCGAAACAGAGTGATGAGCCACATTTTTGGCAGATCAAATCTATAACAAAATACCTATAATTTATATCTGCTACATCATATTTTTTTTGGTTTTCCTGTGCAAAAACGGTGTGAAGATGATAAGTGGTTTTGGTTAGTTGCTAGGGTGTTGCTATTAAGGTGTTCAAAGTGAATTTAGTGCAGAGTTGTGGTTGCCATGATGTGTTTGCTAAGGTGTTCTGAGTGATTTTTAGCCTAGACCTATGGTTGTCAAGGCGTTGCTATGCAGTTGCCATAGTGTTCTGTTTGATGATCATAGGGAAGTTAATTGAAATAAAACAAAAATATAAATATTAGATGAAAAATGCTGCCTTTAAAAGGCTACGTCAGATCGTAATCATATCAAAGTAGTAATTGAAAGGTTGTGTACAATGTGAAAGACCTAAATCTCTGTTCTGCTCTGAAACAGGAAACAAAACAAAGAAAAGCATTTATGACATAACCGATAACCTTTACTGCAACCTTTACGGCTTTCACTTCCATGTAAATGTCCATAAGTGTGAGAATAAGGCAAGGTGGACGCTCACACAAACACTCATATACTCACAAACAAACAAACACACACACACACACACACACACACACACACACACACACACACACACACACACATCTGTCATAGTCAGATTTGGACACACTGATCGGACGTCTCAGCTGTCCTGCTCGGGTGTGGCTACTGTAATACCAAAGGCAATCAGCCTGTTGAACATTTTGGGAAGTCATGGACACTATTAAAGTGGAGACGCTGATAAAAGTCCAGCAGTTACGGGTGAGTTAGGTTGGAGTAGAGTGTGTGTGTGGTTGGAGCGCTACGCTTTGATATGTTGAGTTATACTGTCATATCTAGTAAAGGCATGTTGTCTAGTACTGGTTAAACGGACTGATTGAAGCATGGTTATGGCTTATAGTTTAGAATTATTTGAAAAACAAAAAAAAAATGATATGAGTTTAAATTGTTTATACCTTTTGAGATTTAAAGGTGACTCTCTCTCTCTCTCTCTCTCTCTCTCTCTATGTCTTTCTCTCTCTCTCTCTCAGTATTTTTTTCTGATTAGGAAAACCGATTTGAAAACAGTATTATTTTTGCGATTCACTTTGGTGACGCTAATGACAAAGAAATTATTATCTTTAAACACACTGGATTCCCCCCCAGCCCCCCCCCCCCCCCCCCCGTTTTATTAAACTTACAAAAAGTTTGGTTATTTACAACTTAAACCATTACTTTTTTACAGTGTAAGTGTTTAAAATAGTTAGAAGTAGGGATGCACTGATTAAAATTTTGGATAATGCATATGATTATTTTAATATTCTGAGAGAGCATAACACGCTTAAACTAATTTGAATCAATGTTCTGATGCATAATGTGAAATCTTAAATCTTTGACATAAAGTCAGCACTACATGACAACAAAAGTAATCTAAAATCTACAAATAGGCAACATCCATAATTAAATATTCAATGTCCCTGATAGCCGATGTGGTAGATATCATGTATGCCTATAAGTGAAAGTGATTCCTAAGTGAAAGTGTGTTGCAGATAAGCAGGAATGCAAGCATAGAGTGCATTGGCCTACTTGGTGTGTGCTTTCTCTGCTATTGTGTGTGTGCGAGTGTGAAATATGAAGAAAGTGAGAAAGGTTTGGTGTAGCGATCAAGTTGTTTAACTAGCCACATGCTTGCAGACCAATGAAACGCATGGCCAGACTTGCATGACGATGTGGAGGTTAAATTTGTCCCGTATGGTGGACGTTTGCTTCATCTGGATGTTTAGTTTCCGCTGAGGCCAGACGATTGTTGCTGAAGACGAAAGATAAAAGATTTCATGCTGCTTAATACGACCTGCAAATAGACTGAGACTGGGACAGGCCTTCCCCTTCCATAAAAAAAACACACACACTCCAGAGCCCAACCCAACCCAGACCACCGGCCTTTTGGAATGACAAGCAATCACACACACACACACACTCTCTGTCCTGCTGCTGGGGTCGCTCTCTGCCCTGTAACTGGAGCCAACATGTTTCCTGCTGCATGTGTGTGAATGTCTTGTGTGTGTGTGTGTGTGTGTGGACATGTGTCTAGGTCACACAAAGACAGCTTAAAAACAGTGTATGTATGTTTTTTATAACAGAACAGGACATGTAAAAGTGGGAAATAATTCAACGCGTTCCCATAATGCATTGTGGAACTGTGCGAGGGCATGAGAGAAATGTGCACCTGATCAGAGAAACACACACGCTGTGCTGTGGGGATGTTTTGCCTCATCTGTATGAAACTTGAGACTTTTAGAGATTGAGATTTTTCATTTAAAGAGATAGTTGTTCACCCAAAAATGCAAATTCTAAAGTATAATTTTTCTAAAACCACCTGACTTTATTTCTTCAGTGGAACATGAGGGGATTTTTCCTAAATGCTCCCCTAAAGTTTAGATTAAGATTTAATGAATTTATGTGCTGTCGTCATTTTGTATTATGCTAATAATTTTTTATATTTCTATTTAGATTTACTTTTATTTCAGGTTTAGTTTGTTATTTTAGTACTTCAACTAATATTTAATGTTTATATTTTGTTTTAATTCATCTTTATTTATGGAATAGTTTTAGTTAGTTATAACAGATACAATAAAAGTGAATGGGGACTGGGTCTGTCTGGCTCCAAAATTGACATAAAAGCACCATAGAAATTTTACAAAAGTAGTATGTATGACTCAAATTGAAATATATGTTGAAGCCAAGCCACACAATAACTTTTATAGGAGGAACATACAGAAATCTAAGACTCTAGCTGCATGGCTGGAAATCTATTTTGAGATTATGATCAAATGTGCATCAAGACATGTAATTTATTCTTTTTATTTATTTATTTATTTTTATTAACATTGCTGTCAAACCCAGAATGGCACATTTGAGTTATGTGTTGTACTTTTATATTGTGCTCGTTTCCCCCCCCAATTTTTTAATTTTTAATTTGTGGAGTCGGCAGTGCCAGCCCCCATCCTTTTTCATAGAATCTTTTGTGTTGTTCTATGGAAGAAACAAAAGTAATGCAGTTTTTAAAACACAATAAGGTAAGTAAATAATTAATGAGGTGATTTTTTTTTTGTTGGAAACTGTTCCTTTAAAGTTTTAGCTGTTATAAATATCGCAATACTGTGAAATATCCCCCCTACTGCTAAATTATTAATGCTCTTTTGTTTTTGTTTAGGAACATATTTGTTTGTGGGACTTTTTGTCAGGACATTTTAGACTCCCGACTTCCTTAAACATAAGTGTGCGTTGCAGAGGCTATTTACCTGTAGAAATGACCTTTATTTTGGCACCTCAAATGTGTGTGTGTGTGTGTGTGTGACAGATGAGACAAATTACCGTATTTGACATCTGAATGCCACATGCCGTCGCAAGGCCTCTAATAAAACCTGGACTGAGTGACTCCTGTAGATAATGTGTGTTTTACACTTAAATGCATGACTGTAAGTTATCGCTTCTCTGGAATGTGCACGATTTGTCAGTTTTCAGAGATCTTTTTTTATTGTCAATAAATCTTAACATTTGAAATGGGACAAAATGTAAATTCCTGAGGGAAATAGCCACACCTGATTTGTGAATGAATTGTTCTTTCGATTTGAATCATTTCAATGATTCAGTTGATTCAGTTCTGAATGATTCACAAATCATTCTTTTAAGGCTCTGTTGAGGTCTGCGGAAATAAATGTTTACTTCTTCCTTAAAAATAGTCTTGGTATTCAGCCACCAGAATGTCTCACAGTGCTTGATCTTTCCTCTCTCTCTGTGTGTGTGTGTGTGTGTACAAATACCATTTGCGTAACAGATTTTGAAGCGCCGTTATCAGCGGTGTGGTGTGCATGTATCAATTTGGTGTTTCCTTCTTCCTTCGCTGTTGCATAGCAACCCTTGAGGTTGCTAAATAAATATTTGTGTGCGGTGTGAGCGCTGCTCCTAATAAATGCAAAGGTGAGAAAAAATACATCACCGTTTCGAATTTAGGAAAGTATCTTGAACTCTACAATCAATGTTTCAAAAAGTGTTTGCTCATGCAAAAAATGAGTTAATATGAAAACTGAACTGAGATCAGTTATGCAAATTTATAATCAGAGCTGTTGCACTCACAAAAAGTACCATGTCATCACCATGTTTTAAAAAAAAAGTATATTCCATGGTAATAATAGCCTACTGCGGCTATTATATATAAGATTTTATTTTAAAGAAATTAATACTTTTATTAGCAAGGACGCCTTAACTTGATCAAAAGTGACAGTAATCTCTTGTCCTGTTGCTTGGCTGCCAGAATTAAAATAGACTTTAGCTGTGGGCAAAATTGTGCATTATTTCATAAAGTATATTGTACAACATTGACACATGGCCGCATTATGTTGCACTCAAGTGGCATCCAGTTTCCATCTGGAAAATAAATACTGAGTCAAAAAAGATGCATAAAGTCCATTGCATTATGGGATACTGCATTCCATGCAGTTTGCCTTATTGTTTACTGCACACTTTATATATTCATGAACCATTCCACTTGGCTATTCAATACGGACTTGCATGCATACTGAACATTTGCATACTGTGCTCACCTTACATAGTGTGTAAGTAGTATGTTATTTTTTTGTAAGGGTTGCCATTGCACTAAAAGTCAAGGTATGACATATGCACACGTGCACATTTCCACATTTTTGACTTTTGTCCATTTTTTAGGAGAAAAACTTCTCGTTTCTCAGTTCCGTGTTTGTCCTTGTTGTGGACTCAATGACTTCCTCTTTCAGAACGTGGCATTTCTTCCATCTTGCCGTCGTCCAATCTTAAAGCGTTTCGCCACTTTGGAAACTGTGCCAGTCATGGCCATGGCAACCATGCTTGTTTTTGCAGTGCCAAGAAAAACAGCGCTAGTAACAATTTTAGTCATGCTTAACTGACACAAAACATGCTATTTAGATAACTGTGCAGTCTGAAAAATATGGAAATATTGTTGCACCTCTTTATAAGTTTAGTCAGTGTGGATTTCAATATTCAGAATGATTCTTTATGGTTTATTCTTGATTTTGCAGCCAAGGTGGAGATTTTGTATTTTTTCTGTGTCGTTTTGAAAGAGGAAGTGAGAGGCCGAAACAAGAAGTAGTTACAAGCACCCATTTCAATGCTTTAGACACAGAGTGAAGACAAGAACAAGACAAGAACTAGAACACAAGTGGTTTATGGGCTTTTGGCCTTAATGTGATGTAGATTTACAGGCAAACGTGAGAACTGTTCGTCGACCAAGAAAAAATTACCATGGTAGCCATACTGTAGTTTTTGCCAGTGAAACTGTGGTAAGTGCTAACCATCGTTGTCATCAAAGAAAAAAGAAATGAAAATGACTTCAAGTTTCAATACAGGAATGTCACGTAACGTTACATTCACCTCAGGAAAGCCATTTAATGACCATGTTAGTTAGCTAGAAAAATGAGTATTTTGCTAAACGCATGCACTATATTACCTATTTATTATATTTTTATTCGCATCATTAAAAACACACAATATATTAATTTGATTGGTTAATTTGAACCTTTGTAGGACTTTCTGTTTGTTTACAGCAATAGTTAGAGTATAGAGTTATAGTTTTTTCCTTGTGAAAAATGATCAAGTTACTGTATACTGTACCTAATATTTATTCAAATTAATCAATATTTATTAAGATCGAAATCAAATCGAAATTTGTCAAGCACTAATAATAAACCGTCATTGTACCATAAACACTGTAAAAGGTTGTTGAAACTAAACTTAATGAAATTCTGTTTAGTTACCAAATCTTTTGTCAATTACAAATACACTTTTAGTCAAGGTTTCTTTAATACAACGCCCTAGTAATTGAGCTTTCTAGGTTGTTTTGGCAACAATGTTTACCATGATGCATCTTTTTGAGTCTCGTACTCAGTCACTGCAGTGTGTGTGGGGTTAATAGGGTTGCCAGATGTTGGTTGTCTGATGACGAGCGAGTGGATGGATGGATGGATGGAGGTTTATTGATTTGGCTCTGTTAATTCAGCACAGTGAAAGACCATTGAATTTCCCTTCACTAAAAGCAGCTGAACAATAGATTACCTCACCCTACAGGCCTTTCTTCCTTCGGTCTGTCTTATCCCGCTTCCTTCTGTTTTCTCTTTTCATCTTTGTCATTCTACAGTAAATAGTACTTTAGTAGATAAAACTCTAAGGAAGTAGATATAAAAAGCCCAGACTCATTACTGAATAAAAGTATTCATTTCTTAAAAAAATCATTTCTGACCCCAAAATTTTTGATTGGTAATGTAAGTGGATTAGATTAAATGACAAGCGTTGCATCAATTAGAATTGTTGAAATGAATACATTAATTTATAAATACCCCTTTGTTTAATTAAAAGTTTCAACAGTTCCTGTTGAGCAGGACACAAACAGCGCCCTCTCTGGTCTGGGTGATAAGTGTTTTTTGTTTTTTTTTAACAGTGACATCTTCCATTCAGCATTGAAAAGGATGCATTGCTGTTCTCTTAATGCATACTTGTTTTAAAATCTGATTACTATCTATATATATCCTGAGCGGAAGAGGAGTTTATTTCCCTCCTTCAGTATCTAAGTGCTTGTGATAATCTGAATATCGCGTGTGTGTGCTTGTGCACGTCTAATTTTAGTTTTTCACTCTCACCTCTTCAGGTCTGTGAGCTGAATCCTTGGATTACCATCCAACCTTTAATCTTAAAGCATTTATGCCTAAACTTCAGTCTACGCCACGGTCATTGCTATCAAATGAATGTTGGTGTGTGTGCTTCAGGTGTGTGTGTGTGTATGTGTGTGTGAGTGTGTTTTAGGTTGGAGAGCTGAGAAGAAGCTGAGAAGGCTTCTCTTCTTACATCACACTGAACATAAGCAATGCACTGAACATCACACTGAACAGACAGCAAGGAGTGTGTGTGAAATGAATGTGAATAATCATTTGTTAGTTTGTCATCATGCCAGAGTGCAATTTGAGCCGCAAAATCTGTGCATCAATTTAAACTCTTTAATTGACTTTAGGGTCAGTTCTTGTCATGTTGATTTTATTAACTTTTTCTCAACACATGTTCATGGTCTTATTGTGTGCGATCCGTTACTTATAGTGTGTCCAAAGAAACAAACCATTGTATAAGGAGTAATTGTAGTTTTTTTTAAATGTAGTTTTGATTTGTATTTTATTTTAAATTAGTCTTTTCAATTCAGTTTAGATTTTGTTTAGTCCCCCCCCCCCCCTTAGAGTTATATGTATGTTATACATGCAAATACTATGTAGTTTTTCTGTTACCATTTTAGCCAACGTTAATCCACTAACTGATTTTAAAATATTTATTTGGGGTTCATTTCCCACAGTGATATTTTAATTTTCTAATGCAAGTGGGTTGTAAAGGTTAAAAGTTTTATAATACATCAATATCTAAATATAAAATAAACATTCATTTTAGAGTCATGAAAATGTTAGTTTAGTTTATTCTAATTACTTTTTTATTTTAAGGGGTCAAATAATGCCATTTTTGTACAAGTTAATATGAATGTTTAGGGTCTAAATGAAAACTTTGTAATATACTTTTATTCAAAATTCTCATTAGTATTGTAAGAAAACACAAATTTTACCTGGTCAAAAACATCTCCGTTCTCAGCACGCCGTTTCAGTGCATGTGCCTTTAAATGATAATGAGCTTCGCTCACCCCGCCCCTCTGTTCTGTGGGCGTTTCGACACAACGCACGTGGAGTGTTGCCTTGACAACAGTTGAGGGTATATTTTGGAGAAAGAATGTCAGCGGGAGTCTCTGAGGACATATCTGTGCAACCGTATCAGTTTGAATTGGAGTCGCACCCGGAACAAGATGAGGCCGCAAAGAATTTTGACAAATAAGGCTCGAACAGGAATGGTTGGTAAACGTAATGTCACTTTGATCTATCTTTGTGTACTGGCAGGGTAGAGAAGTGAGATAAATAGTTGGTACCGATTCTTTTCAAAACATGAAAGCATTGACGTTAATCGTGGGGAACATTCCCTTCGAAAACAAAACTCAGCTACTGTGTCTTCAGCGTTTCGGATTTAAGAACATCAAAATGACGTCATTACACCCAAGAACAGAACATCACAGTCGCTTAGACGCCATTCTACTCCAGGGTATCAACAATGACGGACTATGATGACAGCTCGCTCGCTCAGGGTCTGTGTTGACTTAATGCTGTCAATCAACAATCGTGGGAGGGGCGTCTGCCCATGTGACGACACGGTGGAACGGCTCGATTTGAGACGGGAAAACATAAAAGGAAATTAAAACAAAAACACTGGATGGATTTTTATCATTATATGATGGTTGTGTACAGGCACTGCCAACACACATTTCAGTACCATAAACTTGTAAAAGTGCATTAGATGACCTCTTTAAGATAAGGAAAATGATTTCATTTAGTTTTAATTTTAGTTTTCGTTAACAATAATATCACTGGTTTGTGCTATCATAATCTTTCATCACTAACTTGCTCCGCCACTGAAACGAATTTCCTTTTCCACTGACATCATCGAGGCCTCTAAAGTTTAAGCCCCTCCCCTCAAACTGCCTTTTCATATAAAAACACTTTCTACCATCCAATCAATTCTCAAACAAATCCTCATTGAATATCTTTGAATTCTGTCTCCTTACGAAGGGAAAATGAGTTTCAAACGTTGACTTCAAAAGCTTCACCTTGCAATAGTTGAGAACACATGTAGGAAGTTTAAAAGTGCCCGTGTATTTGGCACATGGAGCTGTGTGTGTGTGTGTGTGTGTGTCTGGGTGAGTGTGTATCAGATTTCCGCTGGCACACATACCTCACATAACCAGTATAGTTTTCCCTCTCACTCTTTCACACACACACATGCTTGCTGTGTTTTCACTGTTAAAGAAACACACATAAATGTTCGCTATTCTCGAACAGCTGTTTGTGTGTTTGTAATTCCTGAACGCTGTGCAAACTCCTGTAAAAATATATTTTCAGAGGCAACCCTGAAGACGACAGGACAGATACCAGCTCGCTGCACGCTGTCAGAGCAAATCATGAAGTCTAGACATTTCTAGTCTTGCCAAGCCAGACTTTTAAGTGTCAAAGTAAAGTCTGGGCCAATTTGATGAAGCCAAGAACTGCCTGCTTACACACAGGAAGACACTGTCTGTACAATTTATCAACATGTTAAATGACCAACCACTGGAGTTTTTTGGGGGGGTTTATGTACATTACCGATCAAAAGTTTGGAATAATTATGTTTTTGTCTCTTATGCTCACCAGGCCGGCATTTGTTTGATCAAAAATACCCTAAAACTGTAATATTGTGAAAAATTATTCCAATTTTTACATGGCTTTTCTATTGCAATATATTGCTGTGATCAAAGCTGAATTTTGAGCATCATTCCTCCAGTCTTCAGTGTCACATGATCCTTCAGAAATCATACTAATATGATGATTTGCTGCTCAAGAAACATCTCTGATTATCATCAATGTTGAAAATAGTTGTACTCAGCAATATTTTTGTGCAAACCGTGATACACTACCATTCAAAAGTTTGGGGTAATAAAAAAACAACAACAGAAGAAATTAATTCTTCTTTAGTAAAGACGCATTAAATTGATCAAAGCTGACTGTAAAGACATTTATAATGTTACAAAAAAAACTAAAAAGAACTTTATATTTGACACAAACAATGTGTCAAAAAAGAAAGAACCATTATTAATAATTATATACATACACCAATAATATTTGAGCACCAAATTAGCATATTTCTGAAGGATCTGAAGGGCCAATATTTCACAATTTTACAGTTTTTACTGTATTTTTTTTTTTTTGGCAGCCTCCATGTGAGATTCCTATGAAAAAACCTTAATTATTCCAAACTTTGACTGGTGGTGTATGAAGTCACACCACATCTTCTTAGTTTCATTTCTGAGTTTCACTACCTGTGAAAATCTCAGTTTTAAGATCCTCAGAGATGAAGTCAGAACACAGCTTATGTAATGTAATAAAACAGGATAATTTGACCGGAGAACAAAATGGATGAAAGCCGTAAATGCAACAGTTTACCTAAACAATGAGTGATGTGTGTTAGAGTTGCCCAAATCAGCCTGAGGATTGTGTGCATGTGTGTGGATGAAAGTGTATTGCTGATGCAACTTCTTAGTGTTTGTGTGTTTCTTCGAGCTGGTAATCGGCTTAATAACAAAAACGGCATCAAGCAAAGTTCACTGCGTTACTTAATCTCCCAGTGCCTGATGGGTAATCGCGCACATTCCACATTGGATCAGAGCTGAAACTCATTTCTTTCACTTCTTGTCAACTTATTTGATGATTTGTTTATCTGTCCTTCATAGAGAAGCGTAATTATTAATCTCCTATTTCTTAGTTTCTCGTAATATTTTCTCATTCTTTACTTTTGGCTGTATTTGCGCATTTGGCTCATGATGATGCATGAAGAGCTGTTTGATTTCTTGAACAAACGGCAGTCGATGGGTTCGCTCCGCTGGTTCATGGAAGAACCAGAGCCAGGCCCGACCCCTCTTCCTCTCACCCGGCTCCTGGAGATAAAGATGATCAGCAATGTGAGTAGTCATAGCGCCTGCATCCCTCAGTGACTAGACCTTATATGGATTTATAGTATATAACCAATTTAGTTTTTGTCAAGTCAAGTCAATGGAGTTGGACAATAACTGTGATAAAACCTGTTGGAAAGCATCTTTTGCAGCGATTTTTGTGTGAGCATTTTATCAGTGAACACCCCAGACCACTCGGTGAGTTTCACGTCTTTGTAAACTAAAGTTTAATGTGTTTTAAGGATTGTTCCAGTGCACTTATGAAACCATTGTGGGGGTGCGGGGGTGCAACCACAGAAACTGAACATTTTCAGGCCAGCAGCATGTGTCCAAATTTCAATCTTATCTGTTCTATTTCATTAGAAACAATCTAAAAACAGGGCTTTAATTGTAAAATACCGAATTTGTCCTTTAAGATATTTTTGATTTAGTCCGAGAGCTTTCTGTCCCTCCATTGAAAATGTATGTACGGTATACTGTCCTTGTCCAGAAAGGAAATAAAGACATCATCAAAGTAGTCCATGTGACATCAGTGGGTTAGTTACAATGTTTTGAAGCATCAAAAATACATTTTTGTCTTTATTCAGCATTGTGTTGTCTTCTGGTTCTGTTGTGGATCCGCGTTCAGTGACGCTGGTGACGCTGCTGACGTGTAGAGACAATAGAGTTTATATTTTTACAGTTTTGGCTGGAAACAAATGATATTAGCTAATGGAAAGATTTCACTGGCTTGTGAATGTTTCTTTTCCAATGAAATTACCACAATTTTCCACAAAGGCTTTAATAGACAACAACTAATTGAATATTATTCAGTGAATTTGATTAATCGGACTTGATAAATTGCGTTCTTACTTCTCTCAGGCTAGTTATCAGGGAGGTTAGTCCTGTGTCAGCTTGGACACTTGAGTTTCCAGCACACATCAGCAGAGCTTGAAAGTCAGTTTGTGTGGCTGAGATAACACAGGATGAACATGAGTGTGTGTGTGTTGATGTGTCATTCTTCCAGTCAAAATGACTCAAATTCCAGCTTTCACTTGTGGGTGGGACTTTCAATGTGACAGACAGATGGGACTCACTCCACCCAAAATCACTTCTTTTTATTTTTTTGAAAACTGAAGCTACTAGGAAATGTGTAAAAAGGTTTTTTTTTTCCTTCTTGCTATTCTTTCTCTATCTCTTTTAAATACAGTTAGAGGAACCCTTGCAACCACCCAGAACAGCAAGGAAACAGAGTGCATTCACACACAACCCATAAAAATCCCGTAAAAACATGTGACATTGATGTTCCGTAATGTCTCAGCAGCGTCTTAAGTTTGTTTATTTCTCTCTCGAGAAACCACCGTTGTGTATTTTGCTTTTCTCTGATTCGTTCATAAACTATCGCATTACGTACCGTTTCACTAGCTGGCGAACGATCCCGGCTTCAGCTTCAACGACACGGCATTGATTACGTCTTTTGTTCATGCAGCGTGTGTTCACGGACTGGACACGGCAATGTTACTACTGTAGGTCCCAAACCCTGCATCAATCCCGGGTCGTATTTGCGTTCACACAGAAGGCATTCTGGCAATTTCCCGGGATCAACGCGCTGTGTGAAAGAGGCTAGAGTAACACACTAAAAACAATGTACACCCAGATTACTCCAGCAACCACATAGCAATGCACTGTCAACCACCCAGATCACCACAGCAACTGCATAGCAACACACTGTCAACCACCCAGATCACCACAGCAACTGCATAGCAATGCACTGTCAACCACTCAGATCACCACAGCAACTGCATAGCAACACACTGTCAACCACCCAGATCACCACAGCAACTGCATAGCAACGCACTAACCACTCAGATCACCACTGCAACTGCATAGCAACACACTAACCACTCAGATCACCACAGCAACTGCATAGCAACACACTAACCACTCAGATCACCACTGCAACTGCATAGCAACACACTAACCACTCAGATCACCACAGCAACTGCATAGCAATGCACTAACCACTCAGATCACCACAGCAACTGCATAGCAACGCACTAACCACTCAGATCACCACAGCAACTGCATAGCAACGCACTGTCAACCACCCAGATCACCACTGCAACTGCATAGCAACACACTAACCACTCAGATCACCACAGCAACTGCATAGCAACGCACTAACCACTCAGAGCACCATAGCAACTGCATAGCAACGCACTAACCACTCAGATCACCCCAGCAACCGTGAAGAAATAGGCCCTAGTAGTAGCAACCTTACAAAACTACATGACAACCACATTGCAATTTGCTAATGTACACACATACACAAAGCACTAACTTTAGAAGTCTAAAATCCCACAGTTTTTGGTTTTGTTGAGCGTTTGTGTATGTTTATGAACATCTGAGACCTTCTCTCAGAAGCGGAAAGGGATTTTGATGTTACCAGTAGAGATTTATGATGCTAGCAGTGTTTATGCAGTGGTTGTGGTGATGTTCTCTTGGGCGTTTTAAATCAGAGCAGTGTACTTGTTATGATGCACTACTGTGCGTAGTGAAGACGTTTAAGTTCATGCTGGACGTTTTCATGTCACAAAGACAAATGTTGGTGATAGGACCATCCAAATGTGTGTGTGTGTGACCCGTCTGTGTATCATGACTAAGAGGTTACAGTAGCTCTGTTCTGCCTGTTTCTGCAGCACAAAGACCCTGTGTGAAAGACCAATAGATTGGCATTCGCACAAACACACGCACACATAGAAAAGCACACAAACTGCTCTACATCTCACACAAATATTTCTCCCTGAATGCAAACCGCCTACGAGCTCCAGCCACAATGAACAGAGGCTATTGAACAAAGAGAGAGATGATTCTATTTTCCACAATGAGCATAACCTCAAAACATCTCATGATGACGATGATTAAAAACCCCTCCACACACACACTAATTGCACATAATGCACAATAGATATGTTTACATGCGAATCAATCGGAGTGAATCCAATCTGATTTCAGATTCTGAAAGGTCTGTTTATACGAACACTAAACATTTAAATCCAATATATATATATATATATATATATTTGTTGACATGCAGTATATATACACTGGGCAAAGGTCTGGTGATAATTATACAGTGAGAAAAATTGTAGTTTTTGCCTTAAAAGTGATGCCTTTTATGAAATATTAAGTAATTAACTATTCAGTCTCCTCCACTGACAAGTTAGTAAGAAAAAAGACTGAAATATGCGGATGTTCATAAGACATATATCGCGTGTTTTCCAATTGTCTGGTCTAGGGATGCTAACGATTAATCGGAAAAACGCATCGATGGCTGATTAAGCAAGGTCATCATTAGAGTGCGTAGTTTTGAGGTGCGTGCGGCTCATGCGCAGTAACACGTACAGCAGAAACTTAAAGAAATATTAAGCGAGTGTGCCGTACTTGCGTATACATCAAGCAGCAACATTGAATTTGAACGTCTCGAGTGAATTTGACGTCTCGGCCATCTGACACAACACATCATACTACATCTAATACTACATTAATGTACATACTACATTCCAATATGGCGCCGCCCATACCCCCCATAAACAGCCTCAAACCCGTTCTTCAGAGAGTCTATGGGTGACGTCACAGACGCTTTGTCCATATTTTTTACAGTCTATGGTATGCATTCATGTCTTCAAGTCAGGCAATGGATTAGGTTGCCATTTATTTCGAAACATAATTAACCAAGGGTCCAAAAAACCCTCCAAACAAGTGGTTTTCCTGAACATAAGAACTACTTGTCTAAATAAAAGTACATAGAATAAACCAGTAATAATATCCTGGATGCTGACTGATGATCTTCAACGTTGTTTCAGCTGTGCGCTCCTATTCAATGGCACATGGTAAATCAAGACCAGTCAATCTGAGCAATCAAACCAATCCAATTGCTTTCCAGCTGTAAAACAGTGTCCAATTGGTCTCTAAACATCGTCTATACCCACTATACCCACCCACCACACCCAAGATCCAGTTTCCATTGGTTGAACTTTCAAATGACGCTGGAAGCTCCTATAGCTTTAGCCAAGAGGCATGATACAGTATGTCATCTTCACATTGGTTTATGTTGTGTTTGGGCTTGTGCTCTAAATTAACATATGCTGTCTACCTACAACGTTTTACTAATGTTGGACGAAGCTACAAACCACAGATCACGTTTTCATTAAAGCACTTGTTAAATGATGGTCATATTCCCAATATTCACTGTGAAGCTTAGTTCTTTGCTTTAAAACAACACCTATTTTGTGCTGGTTAGTGGCTGATAACATGATAATTTAGTTGCGCCCTTGCTTCGGATTTAAGAGATTAACGATTGATTGATTAATTGATTGTTAATTTAAACATTGATCGATAATGGGAATTTATGTGTATTGACATCCCAGGTTCAGACTCCTGTTGACCACTCCTGTAAATCTTACTGAAACTTCAGTTGGATCAAGCTCAGTTGAAACGATTGAGGTGTTTACTTGAAGGCTTTTCAATCCAATTGAGCCATCAAATGGATTATTTGGTTGCATGTAAACATAGCTAATGTGTGCATGTTGCCAACTGGACTAACTTCTCAAGAGGGCATGGCATTCGAGGTGTCATTCATGTCCGTTGAGCAAAAGTCACTAGTAAGATCATCACACTGACGTTGTGTGTTAAAGAGACGTTTGTTGCACCTTCTCAAAGCCACTTCCTGAGCCAGCTGTTCTTAGGTCAGCGGGATTCTACCGAGCGTTATTTTAATGTTCCTCAGAGGCAGAAAACTAAAACAGAACAAATTACTAAGTGCTAATATTACGCAATATTTAATTCTGACTGAAAATTTCAGGTGAAATACTGATGTTATAAGGTGTTTGTAATGTCTGCAACATGTGTTAAGGGTTGCATGGCATGAATAAATGAAAATGATGTCATTAAGTTAACCGTATTGTTGGATGAGTGTGAAACAGCCTTTACAGTTACACATGGTATTGTGCATGCACACTGTTCACTTTTTGTTCCCTTGAAGCAGTTTTGCACAGTAATTTGTGTACCTGCGTGAATTAGGGTTTTTTTGGGGGGAATTTTGGGGGAATTGATGAACAAAACAGAGTCCTTGATGTGTGTGTGTGTGTGTGTGTGTGTTTGGAGTTTTGGAAATTTTCAGTTTGTTGGTAATTAAATCACAAGCTCACATCAGAGACTTCTAGATAATTTTTGTTGATGGTTCAGTGATGATAAAAGTTATTTTCTACTGCTCCAAGAGGTCGGCAGTGGAACTGCAGGTGTCATATAGACATTTCCTGTTTCCCAGTGAGCAGACTAAGAGTAAATTCCTCTTTTCCCTTTTTTATACCATTCACTATATATTTTATTAATTTAATTTAATTTATTTTAAGTGACTATGTACTCTTCATTTTATATTTATTTGAAGTATTTATAAATATTTTATATTTATTTATTTTATTTTTATATATTATTTATATTTTTATTCATTTTATATATTTTTAATTTCCTAGAAGTGATAATTATATGTACCCTTCACTATTTTATTTTCATTTTATTTTTTAGCTTCTTTGAAGTGACCAATGACCATGATATGTACCCTTCCATATATATATATATATATATTGACTTCCTACAAGTGACCATCATCTAATGAGCAGGCTTGTGTACAAGGGATTCCTTGCGGGATTCATTTGCTGTGTTGCATTTAGTATGACCCGAAGTGTAGCATCCCCAGTGACCTTCAAGAATCTCATTTGGTATTTGTCCTGTGTTAACCACATACACTTATGATCTGACACTGTTTGTGTTTGGCATACACTGCCTAATTCCCTACACACACAAAAGAGTGTTGGCTGGTTTATTAGCGCTTATATCTGTCTCAGTAGCATCTATTTGTGTATGTAAACATGTGCATGTCTACATCTCAATCAAATTATGGCATAGATAAGATGTTGTTCATTAAAACGTTTTATTCTCAAATGAGCCAAAAAAAAAAAAACATTATGTAAATAAATATGATAAATGTAATGGTCTTACGTTATATATTGTAAGAAATACTGTCCTGTGATCAGATCACCCTGTTTCTTATTAACCATGTTCCACCATGACTAAGCAGCGAACTGATCTGAGGTCAGTAGATTTGGATATTCACCTCCAGATGTGTTCAGGTTTGCATTCTAGTTCCGTTTTAAATGACATTAATGTTCAGAAAGTCTCCATCAGTGATATTTTCAGCTCCCTGTAATGTGTATAAATGAGTGGTGTTCTTCATTAGCGTTGTGGTTAATTGGACTGTCCCAAAGTAACAAAGCAGAAGCCTGATGAATCTCGTCCTGAGGCTAAACTAAGGCCAGATTTCACAAGGATCGTGAGTGAATCATGTTGAGAGCTTGCCGAGTTCATAGCAGGAGGGTAAATTAAAAACACATTTACTTATTTTAGAAACGCTGAGAGAATATGACATGTAAAAATGTACAGTTTGCACCAAGAAGATGTAAATGTAAATCTCGAACGCTCAGTATGAGCACCAGTAATAGTGATGGTTGTCAGACCCTACTGTATTTTACAGACATGATCTCAGTGTCCGACTACTGCTCTGCTCTTCTGATTTTTTGGATTTAATGAGTTCATGAGAGACGAGTGAACTCTAGGCTTTCTCTGTTTCCCATCAGAGCACGCAATGCCTATTTATAGTGAGAGAGGAGGCGTGTGTGCATGTGTTTCTGGATGATGAAATACACGCCATACAGCTCTTCTCATGCTTGTGTTCTTGTGCAGCTGTGTGTGTTTTATTTCAAGCTGAATTGCAGCATTCTACCATGCACTCGAGAATAATTATAATGAAACATTTTATTTCTCTTCCATATATAGAGTATGACCTCATTTTTTGATTCAGAATCCACGATGACATCATCACGTTGATTATAAGTGTGTGTAGTGCAGCTTAAAATGAAAATTCTGTAAGTAAATTATGACAACTAACCTTCCAGGTATGTTCAAGCATGAAAGTGTGCTTGTGTTTCTTTGTATTGAATATCAGACGTCTTTTAAATTCCTTTCTTTCCCTCTCTCTGAGTCATTCTCTCCATATTTCCCTCCAGTTGCTCAGTCACCACCTGGCACGGCTTTAATTTTTACACGTGCGCAGAGTCAGACGCCTACAGCCGAGTGTATGTGTGTGTGCTAAACCTCTCCCTGATCCCTCGTTTCCATCCAGTAGACTCGTTCACAGCGGATGCAGGTGCTCTGCGATCTGTCCTGGGTCAGTTGGCGACCCTTCGTGACCCTCATTAATCCACACCATAACAGACGTATAACAGACATAATGACTGAATGTTCCTTCTCCAACTAATGCAGAACTTCATGTGTAAATGTTGTGAACAAACGTTCCATATAATGCTAATAGTATTTTCATAAATGTTCTCAAATTGCTTGGAACATGTTCATTAGATTCGGTTTTTGCAAATTGGGTCCAATTCATTAAACAAGCAGAACAAATTTCAGTGTAAATTGTTGGTTAACTCTTTCCTTGCAATGCCAGCGTTTCCATATATTTATTTCTTTTTCTTTAAAACTTATTAGCCAGCTCCAATATTTCTGATAATTTTAACAAAGCTTCCCCCATTTTATTCAAGCTTCATGCATTTTTTTTTTAAATGTGGGTAAGTTTCATAAAAAAGCTACATTTTGAGAGAATCGATTTTTTTCTCTAAGACTGTGTCAATATCGGATTCAGAACGAAGACCAAAGCATAGACGGAGTAGTTTGAGTCCACCAACACCCCCAGAGCTTAAACAGTCCAGTACATCTGCATGGGTCAACATTTCATTCACTAACATTAGGCAGTTTTGATTTAAATGCTGTTTAATGTTTGGCGATTGTGTTATTTTACACGAGCATAAGTGAGCAATGTTTTCATCCCTTGTTTCTGCTTGTTTTTGGATCCAGATATTCGATCTATACTCTTTCAGATGATGCGTTATAGCACCCCCTAACAGACTACAGTGCAAATATGGATTGAAGGGAGATTAAAATTGGGGAAAGAGTTAAAGTATTGTTGTCACTTATATACAATCTTAAAGGGTCACTCCACCTCTGGAAAGATGAATGTGTATTTAAAATGGGTCATTTATGTAGAAGAAATGTGAAATTATTTTGGAATTTGGAGCTTTCTAGACTGAGAAAAGCCAGAAAATGTACTTTTGGTTTTTGTGGATGAAAGACAACAACTCCCAGAATGCACTTGCTTCGCTACCCTAGGAGGCCACGCCTACCGGTAACAGAGCGCAGTAGGTAAACAACAAGTCTAGGCTACTAGTGAGTCTCCGTGATGAGTAAGTCTGCCAAAAAATGGGTTTCGAGATCGTCCAAAACGTCCGGGATTCGGCTTTTGCGTTGTACAGTCGCCATTCATTATGTTTATTGTGGTGAGCAGGACGAGTGAGGGCCGCGGGAGAACAGCACGAGGCCGGTGGCATGAGTTCCGATGAGCGACAGCTGTGAGACGCAAGTTACTGGTCTCGTGTCTCTCACGAAGGTGCGGGAATTTTCTTAGCAATGTTAAAACGCACATCAACCGATCACTTGTTTAGTGTTCATGTAAACACTACATTCAGATTCACCAATCAGAATGAATTCAGTTAGATTGAAACAAAAGGTGTGCATGTAAACAATGAATGGCGACTACAGAATGCAAAAGCTGAATCCCGGACATCGACGGCCAGAAATGTCTGGGAAAAAGAGGACTGTAACCCCTGAAGTTACTACTCGGCTTTCTCCACAGAACAAGAGCCTGCTAGCTTAGCTACCAAAAAAGATGGCTGACACTATGGCCGTGTGTCCACCAAAGCGTTTTTATCCAGCTGAAAACGCTAGACGCTCTGCTTAAGACGCCGTGCTTTGGGCACTTGAGAGCGCTTTGGCAGCGCAGCGGTTTTTCTGTTGAGACGTTTCATTGCTATGATACGGAATATATGCAGCAGTTTGAATGTTGTGACAGTTGGTTGGTGTGGTTTGGTCCCGCCCCTCCTCCATTGTGATTGGACGGCTGGGTAAAATGTGACAGTGATGAGCGCTGCGTTTTATCCAAAGTTGAACATTTTTCAACTCCCAGCGACCAGTAAAAACGCTGGGCGGTCGGCGCTTCAGCGTGAAAAAGAACGCTCTGCGCCTCGGTACGCTCACGGCGTTTAAAAAACGCGGCGCTCCCATTGAAAACAATTAAAAACAATTAAAAACATACGCCAGGCGCTTTGGTGGACACACGGCCTATGTGTAATCCCAATCCTCCATAATGCATCCGTCTGCATATTCAGTACCTCCGTCCATATTTTCAACACGTTTCTGCTGGTGAAATCAGGCGCACTGGCACAGATCTGTGATTGGTCTGTTAGCGCATTAGGCCCAAACCCCTATGGGCGGGTTTGAAAGGGTGGGATCTAGTGCTTGTAGTTTTTACAGAAAACCCTCCATCTTACACTTCCTCCTACAATGACGTAAAATGACGATTTTTGCGTCATTGTAGGAGGAAGTGAAAAAGGTAAATAGCGTATTTCTCTCATCTCAGGGGAAAATGAGAGAGTGTTGCACGACCATTCAATAGTATAACTGGGTTTCTAACAATGGAAAGCTTAATGCAAATGGGTGGAGTGAGTGACCCTTTAAATTGCCACATTAAATTCCATGCAATTATTTATAGTTTACATTGAAATTCTTTCTACATGTTTTAATGAGCCACAATTTTTTAAGTGCCTTGTTAAAAGAACATACTTGTAAACATGGAATTTTTACACTTGCCAATATAACATTAAAAATTTGTTAAAAAAACATTACACTTGTAAAATGTAGCACACAGAATGTTGCGAGAACTTGAAAATGTATAAAATACTTCTTTATCTACGATTTACCATCCAAAACTATATTATTATTATTATATATTAGTGTTTTATAGATTTTCACTACAATAAAATAACATCTTTGTTAATGTAGTTTACGAAACTGTAGTTCTATACATTAAACGACACAATTTGGAATTGGACCATTACAAATCAACGTTCCAGTGTTAAAATGTTTGATCCGTATGTTTGCAGTTTTAGGAACATTGTGGTATGTTTATGTAACTTACGCCACAGTAGAGAAGGAGGAAGCAGGATCCAAATGCAAACACTTTAATTAAATAAATAAACAAACAAACAAACAAACAGGTAATCCAAGGCAAACGAACAGAACAAGAACTCAGGACACAAACTCAAAGCAGGGGCAAGAAACAGCTACACAAAACAACGACCGACAAACAACAACTGGAGAACAGAGGTATAAATTCACTGACAAACAGGCTAAACAAGGTAAAAAGGGGGCGTGGCTAATCAGAAACACCTGGAGAGACTAATCAACAAAACAGGGAACAGCTGACCTGAAAAGACAGGGAAGACATGAGACATGAAACCACCATGACAGATTAAAAAAAAACAAAAAAAAACAAAGATTTTAACATGCGCACAACCCAAGTGGAATGTTTAGAAAACGTTTCAATGCTTACAAAATCTAAAACTTAAATTCTATGTAGCGCCACCCCAAACGCTTGACTGCTTGTTGTTGACCTATTCCTAATTTGAATGTTGCTTTAAATAGAAAGTTCTGTTAAAAACCAGGATGTAAATATGAAAGGAAATTTGCCACCAGGATGTATGTTGCATTCATCTTTGGTCATTGCTAACGTCTGGACTTGAATTAAGTCGTAGAACTACTGTAAATCTGGTGGCCAGACGCTCATTGGATCGGCTCCAGATGTGCAATATATCTGCTTTATGCTGGTTTGAGGGGTTTAATCTGTGGATAAAGAAGGAATCTGGATTATAATCCACCATTATCACACTGGAGCAGGCAGACGAACTCGGACTGGAGGATTGTGCAGGTGGACAGTCTGACACTGGTTTTTGGCTCAGTTCTGACTTTAGGAGTTGGTGGAAACTGGCTTGAGCGCAGTGGAGATGGGGGCCACTCCATCATTCAGAAATATGTGGACTAATATGTTGTCGATTCAGAGGGTAAATGAATTATGCTAATCGTTTTGTGCTGCATTGCATAACCAAATATCATATTATGTTCTGTTTTAAGAGGAAAGGTATTTTTTATTTACAATAAGGTCCTATTAGTTTACATTAGCTAATGCAATGAGCAATACATTTGTTACAGTAGTCTATTTGTTAATCTTTGTTATAAAAATACAAGTAGTTATTAGTTCATGTCTATTAAATAATATCAACAGATACTTTGATTTTAATAATGTATTAGTAAATGTTGAAACTAGCATTAAGAAATGCTTTAGAACCTAAATATATTTCGAAGTGTCTGCAAATTTTGTAGTTCGTGGTTGTGTTTGTTGTATTTCTCGGTGAAATTATTTGGTTTGTTGTTTAATGGTGGTGTCTAGCTGTATCTCTGTCAAAACTGTGATATCAACCTTAAGCTATCTGCTGTTTCAATCCTTTTGTTGTTGTCTCTTTGGATAGAAGTGTCTGCTAATAAATATCTGTACATGTAAACTGATACATTACAAACCCTAACCTTCACTTTTAATATTAGCCCAAAACTATTTTTAGATGTAAAAAAAATATGTAAATTTTCCATGTGGGGACTTTCCCAAGCTGATGTCAAGTTTTGATGTTTTTTTTTTAATTTCTCGAGAGTTTCAAAAGCTGCCCACATTAACAGCACTTCTTCAATTTTGGGTGCATCTTCAAAGAAATAGATCGTGCATGGCCTAGTTTAGACAGCAGGGTCAGTATCACAGAAACACCCTATCCTGTCTGTTTAGGATCCATGGTCATTTTGCTCAGGAAATAGAGCTTTTTCAAATCTTAATATTTTTGATATGTTTTCGCTTACCTCAAGGGCATCCAAGATGTAGGTGTCTTTGTTTCCGCAGTAGTTTAATTTTTTATATTTTTAGACCAAACCGTTCTTGTCTGTCAGTCATATAATGCAGGTCTATGGTCACCACCTCAAAGAGCATGCACAGAGAAGACCAAATTAAACATGATTTAACGTCCAAGTGATCGGAGGGTGCGGGCGCTTTGGTCTGCGCAAGCGCCGGGAGTGATCTCTCGCGCGTGTACGTCACAGATTTCAGACGTGTTATCCTTCACTGTGAAGATCTAAACATATTTAGATACAGGAAATCGCAATGGAAGACGATTTCGATATATCAACAGACAACGTTGAATTTTTTTTTAGCAACTGCGCGAGAGATCACTTCTGCCGTTTGCGCGCTCAGATCACTTGTACGTGGTTGTGGTTACAAGAGGTAAAAACGATATAAATATCGTTTTCAATATAAATATCGTTCGTTTTCTCACACAAACCGCTCGTTTCGTGTCTTAGGCCATCAATGCGTACTTACATTTACGAGTCATTCAATCATGTTTTATTTGGACTTCTCTGTGCATGCTCTTTGAGGTGGTGACCATATACCTCCATTATATGACTGACAGACAAGAACGGTTTGACCTGAAAATATCAAAATTGAAAATACTGTGGAAACAAAGACACCTACATCTTGGATGCCCTTGAGGTAAGCTAAAACATATCAAAAATTATTTTCAAAGTGAACTATCCCTTTAAGTCAAGAATTCGGATATGAACTTTCATATAGCCCCAGATCTATAGACTTGCACTTGGAGCACCTCATAGACGTCTTACTTTGCATTGCTGAAAATGTTAGACATCCAGACATCCGTTTATTGCATACTACGCCAACTCACTGATCAAAACCACAAGACTATATGCGATCAAACAGCAGATTTTCGTCTTGCTCTCTTTAAACCTTTCAGCTGCTGGGGTTCTGCCGCTTTTGTAGTGTGTACTAAAGACTGGGTTGTGTAAGAGGAGGTGATCTGTGTTTAAATGAGGCTGGCTAATCGTATTAGGTAATTTGGATTACCCAGATGCTGAGAGGGGACTTTGGCACTGTGTGTGTTTCTTAGCTCTATTCTTCCATTGCTAGTTTTAATAGCCTTAATGGAATAGCTCACCAGAAATGAAAATTCAGTCATTAGGGGCATTTGTTGTCATAGGAACTGAGTTACAGGAACTAGCGGTCCCTTGAGAACTAAATGTTCCCCTTGGGCCATTTTCCTGGTTGCATTCACACTGGCAGTAGGGACTCTGAATGATTCAATGATTCATGATTCAATGACTCACTCACAAATACTTCTTGTTTCATTAGATGAATCAGCAATTTGTATCTAATCCCTTAACTAATCTAATTAATAATTCAATTACATACATTTGAAGTCAGTTTTTTGGTTTCAACTGCTGTAATTTAAAAATAGCGATGTAAAGATTATATAAAAAATTGTCTTTCTTCATATGGGTTTAGAACCTTTAAATAATCGACCAAATTTTTAATGTGGAGTGCAGAAACCCAGATCATAACCCACATGTACATCCTGTGCACACTAACACACTCACAAAGGTTTGCGCGCTCATCCTGTCTGCTGGCTGAATGCATGCGGACGGTTTGCACGAACATGAATTAAACTAGTTCTTTCGCAAGGAGAAAGTGAAATGTTCTTTTGAATCTAACTCTCATGCTCTCGAGTGTGTGAGTGGAAATCTGGTGAATTCTTCAGACTTCGATATGGTTGAAGAGAAAATGGGGGGATGCTGGAGTCAAACGAAGGTGATTGAAGCGTTAATGCTGTACCACTTTGGGGTTTTATTTAGCGTAGTTTCTGTCTAAGTTCTGGTAATGTGATTTCATTGTGCTGAGAATGGGGTTTTGAATGGTTTTTAGGTTTGGGAAAGCAATGTTTGGTTGTCAAGACACATTTTGGATGTGTGGGATTCTTAAGTTGCTTTCTTGAGTTCTTTGTTTCATTATAGGTTCTTCAAATCAGTGTTTTGGTTTCTGGGTTTTCATTACATGGATTTTCTTAAGAATTAGAAGGTCATTGTTCCTAAACAGGCTCTTTTATGACATCAAGTTTGTATTCTGATTGGAACCTTTATTTTCCATTGTGATGTGATTTGAAAGGAATTCTGAAATAGTTTAGAGGGACCCTAACATAAAGTCTAAATATTTTCTGTCATATTTAACCTAGCATGCATCAGGCTCTTGAGCCTGTCACGTCTCAAAATGAGTGATCAGTTTTAGTTGAGGTGTAAAATTTGATTGCGTCTGAATCTTGTACTAATTTCTGTGGTGTGTATGTGTGTGTTGCAAAGAGGTTTTACCGGAAATCATCTGCAAAGAAAAAAAATCAAACTTGACACAAACTCCTCGTCATCATACCTTCATAATATATCATCTGTTGATGACCACAGCATATTAAGACACATAGAAGAAAACTTTCAGGCCCATTAACTTAAACATCACTGATGTAATGTGCCACTGCCTTTGATAAGGTTAGATAACATTTTTTTCATTATTATTAATATTAATTACGTATCCCAGAAACATAATAGCGCTTATAGTATTCACAAGATTTCGACCGTACAGTCTATAAACCTGGTTTCTTGTGTTTTTGTGTTAGGAAAACTTGAGAAACATCCCAAACATGCAGTAGATGATCCAAACTAGAAACACTTGTATTTGATTGTGATTACACTGATTATGCATTTCACAATGTATGTGTACAATAATTTGCATAAGTACATAAAATAGTTTCACTTATGTAAGTTTGCACTTAGTACTTTAGAAATATCACTTGTGAAAAAACTAAAATTATAACATTCTTTAAAAAGTTCATTATTTTTGTCACAGTAGTACTCACTTTCAAGTCAGTATTAAGGGGCGGTCACAAGGAGGCTTGCTGCGGTAGTCGATGGTACTGGTGTTACATGGTGTTCGGCCGAACAGCGATTACAATAGTTGCCCACCGCGACACCGCAGAATCGCATCACAGTGTCCGATTTCACTGATCACATGACAAGAGATGACTGACAGGATGATGACGGGTGATTTAGCCAAAATATTGACAAAATATCTTATTTGAAAAATCTGCGTTCAGTACCACCACTCCCGACATAGAATATGTGTGATCGCGATTCGCCAATTCGAAAGTGAAAAGCAAGTGATTTGCGAAAAAAGTTGATTTGGTTAGAATAAAAAATCAATGTCAATGGCTACCGTCAAATGTCTGGTCATCAACATTCTTCAAAATATTTTCTTTTGTGTTCAACAGAAGAAAGAAACTCATACAGGTTTGGAATGACAACATTGATGACAACATCTTCATGTTTGGGTGAACTATCCCTAAAGGCAAGGTTAGCAGGGAAGGCCTTTTTTTGAATGGATGTCAATGGAGGAGAGGCTTCGCTATGCTGAATAAACGGCTTTTGTGTGAAAATGGCGTATCATTATTTAAATAGACATCCCATCGTCTAATATTTAACATGTTTGTGTGACAGGTATGATTCAGTTTACCACACTTTATCTGCTTCATTTATGGTATCCGCAAACTGTGATGTCGAAACCCCAAACTGTGATAACTGTCGCACAACTATGAACGAAATTCAGTGATGGCAATGCTGTAATGTGATTGGCTATCAAGGCACACGGGGTCTAAGTTAGCCATTATGCTTTCTTCTGTGGCCACGTCCCTCGTATCTCCCAATAAAAATGCATTTTTCTGCGTTCCAAAGTTAAAGTTGATGATTTCACGTGTTTAAAGTCTAGTGGGTTCAGGATGGGCTCTTCCTGTCCACTTCCCGTTGACCTCAGTGGAGCGACGCCTTTGCTTGTGACCCCTTGCACTGGCTGCTGTCATCAAACATGTGTTGTTCTGCCTTTTCGGTGAACCTTTTTTGGTGTGGAACATTTTTTGATTTCAACAACTGATTCAAGGCGTTGAAACATCAGTTTTCAGTGTTTTTGCGCCAACTTTAACATATTTTTCTTTCTCTGTCTCTCTCAGGATCAGTTTGATAACCTGGAAAAGCACACACAGTGGGGAATCGACTTTGTGGAAAAATACACCAAATTTGTGAAGGAAAGGTCAGAGATCGAGCTTAACTATGCAAGACAGATCAGGTGAGTATTACATTAACCTCACTGATTTAAAGTTATATATACATATATATATATATTTGACCTTAGATATTTGCCTATATTCGTAATGCATATTATACTGCAAAATTAGTAAGAATTAGTACAACATAGTCAACACAAATATGAATAGGATATTTCTGTAACATTAGTTCACAGTGCAATAATGTCAACAGATACCATCTTTGATTTAACGTATTATGAAATGTTGAAAACATTAACAAATGTTATTAAATGCTGTAGAAATATTGTTCATTGTTTGATCTTCGTTTCCTGTTTACACTTCTGGGCTTCGGGGTCTATACGACCCCAACAATTGATTGAGTTATTGTACAAAAAATATACTTTTTTATAACTAATATATCATTTTTTTTGTTTACTTCTCATCTATTCATTAATGCTGTGTTTTTGGAGATATAAAGTACTTTTGTATCCATATACCACACAATTCCTCACTTAAACCATTAGCTTTAGCATTAGCATGTGAAATGTTATTTTTTTATGATGCATTGCATTTATGCACTAGGACTAGGCCTTCATTTCTGTGAAAAAATGTTCAGATTTATGCCAGATTTTTTTTTTTTGACACATGAAGAAAATATATTTAGTTTTTTTCACATTTCCCATTCATTTCAATGTGGGGTCATATTGACCCCGAAGACCAGAAGTGTAAACAGTTTTTTTTACATACCTTCAGAACAACCGAATCAAGCCCAGTTTTTTTTTGTGTGTGTGTGTATAGATAGATAATGTATGAAAAGTCACAAAATCTTATTCCACTCAGATGAAGGGAACCTTTTTTTTGTTAAGTAAAAGTTGATTGGGGTCGGACCCTATGACCCGATTGAGGGCTACCAAATGAAACCTTATTTTAGTGTTACCAATGCTTCTATCATGCAGATGTAACAAAACATGCAAAAGAATGGCATGGCGCACTCATAAATATTCATAAACGTAACAACATATGCTTATGTGTGTATTTATTTAGCTTTCTAGTGATATGTATATCTGCTTAGAAAGACAGATAATGCCATTTTAAGCTGGTTTGCTGGTTTGAGCTGGTTTAATCTGGACTCTCAGTCTTTCCAAGCTGGTGAAAACCAATTTAAAATCAGTAAACAGACAAGTCTGATCAGGCTTTTTTAAATTTTTATTTTAACATAGGTAATTAGGTGGAAAACTTTTTAAGGGATTAATAGGTCAGAGGTCAAGTCTCATCTCACATATTGCACCAGGATCACCACCAGATCTTAGGGTTCGGCTACAACCAAAATCCCACTGTAACCCCTGCAAAGCGTCTGTCGTGTCCATACAAATGAACACAGGTGCAGCTGCTTGTACTTTATAGTGTATTCGTGTGAAAATAAAGGCCAGACAGCTAAACACACACACACACTAATTACAGATGTGATCTTGCTGCTGACAGCTCAAGGATACAGGAAGGAAGGGCAACATTTGTATTTTCTCAGTGTGTGTGTGTGTGTGTTTAAATTTGGGAAGAAAATGCAGGTTACCCTGGTAACAAGGTGTCTGCATGGTTTTCCTCGTTGGTGACCTACATTTACACGGGCCAATCACGCGCCTCGACCCCACCCCCCATTCCAGTGATAGGATTTAAAGCTCACAGACACTGGAGGACACACATCCACACACACACTGACTGTACATCAACCCCCTCCTGATAACAGTGGGAAACCCCTTTAATTCCCAGACGCAGCAGGGGTTCAGCCGTCTAACACACACACACACACACACACACACACCAGTCTGTTACTGGATGTCATGAACTGCACTTATAACCTCGAATACACTGCATGATTGAATTGCATTCTGTGGGCACATTGAGATGAAATGAACAAACTGATACATTTTAATCAAGTACAAAATAAAGTTCTGCGGCAATACCTTGATTCTTTTGAGCATCTCTTATTTATAAAGCAGGGTGTTTAAATTTGGCTTTGATGGCATTTCCATAATGGTAACTAAAAAACATAGTTTTGCCTCCCCTCCCCCATGATATATATATTTATGGTAATGCATACATCAACTAGCACTAGTTTTCATAAACATACATGCATGCATGTACACACACACACACACACACGCGCACAAATAGTATAGCAAGCATGGAGAGAGAAAGAGAATTTGCCAAGATAATAGTCAATATTGGACAGGAACAGAGTAAGTCTCTCCGGGGAGGGAAATTGCAGTGTTGCTGACTGTGGCACGTAATGTTGCGCAGTAGAGAAACACAATTGGTATAAAAATACATGAATATGACTATGAGATATATAGACTATCAGATAGATAGATAGATAGATAGATAGATAGATAGATAGATAGATAGATAGATAGATAGATAGATAGATAGATAGATACACAGATACACAGCAAAATCCCCAGTATTACATTAACTGAAAGTGTGAATTATATAAACTTCAGTGTTAAATGAACACTGAAGCAATGTTAAAGTTAATGATATAATTAAATAAATAATTGAGCGATAATTGAGCATTATTGAAGACAACTAACAAGCAGAATCAATGAAGGAGAAAACCATAATTTCAAGTTACCATTATGGTGATCAGTGTTCACTTTAGTTGGGCTCTTGACCCTTAAATCGTTAACTTTTTTTTGTTTGGCTGCTGTACATGAGTTATAACAGCCAGATGAATAAATAGAAAAGGTGACACCATCAGGTGTCTTCAATAATACTCAATCATCATTAAACACTGGGGATTTTGCTGTATAGATAGATAGATAGATAGATAGATAGATAGATAGATAGATAGATAGACAGACAGACAGAATATGTGCAGAAGACACTCAGTGACAGAAGGGCTGATGGGGGACAAGAGGAGTCATGTGTGCGTGAGTGTGTGTTTATTTTAGTGTGTGTATTTTACCCTTCGGCAAGTTGCAGTATGGAACGCACATACACACACACACACACACCCTCCTCGAGGCACTGATGACGGGCAGACGTTCAGTATTTATACATGCTGATAATAGAACACAAAGAGAATAACATCTGGCTGTGACGAGAAAGGCTACAAAGAAACACAGCATTTGTGTCACAGTTTCCACACACTGGCCTTGAGCCTCACACTCATTTCAAAAACATGCAAAAGGTCAAAGCCAGAAAGTTCTCTGAAGTTCATATTTGAATTTGTTGATTGGTTGTTAGTACTAATATAGTGTTTTTGATCGGTCTCTATTCTTAATTGAGCTTTCTGATTGGTCTATAAACATTTCAAATGACTGATTATTAGCATTCTGCAGAGGATACACTGAATATGTATTTTTATAGTATGTGAAACAGTATACATGGTATTTAATTCAAACATTAGTGTGTTACTGCACATTTAGATTATGTTGCATAATTTATTCAGCAATGTATACTTTTAATTGATTCATCTGTATTATTTCCATTTATTTTCTTGGAAATAAAATGATTATTTTACTTTTGGTTACTTATGGTTGATTTGTGCATTTAATGAAAATAAAAAGTCAGGTTGATCACTGCATTTTGGGATATGGTTATACACACAGCATGTACTGATTGTATATTGCACATTTAAAAAAGTAAAAAAAATATATCAGTATATCGTATAATATTCCTGGATGTAGTGAACCTCATAGAAGTACTTGTAGAACTAGTATGAGAAGCATGTCAGTATTTCAAACATATGCAGTCATTTGCTTTTCTTTAATTTTGTACAGGAACCTGTCCAAGAAATACCAGCCTAAGAAGAAAGAGGAAGACGAGAACAAGTACGTTTACATTTTGATATTAGATTTGTTTGGTGTAAATCCAGATGGATCAACACTTTACCAGTCAAGATAGATTCCTGACTTCTTATATTGATGATGTCACTTCCTGTTTTAGGTACACATGGTGCCGTGCGTTTTATTCGACGCTAAACGAGCTGAACGATTACGCCGGCCAGCATGAGGTCATCGGAGAGAACATGACATCACAGATCATCGCTGACCTCACGCGGTACACACAGGAAGTCAAAACAGAGAGGAAATCGGTGAGTGAAGGATCGCTCAGATAAAGTTACAGCTGTGATATGTGCAATTTGGTTAAAATCCTGTCTAATACTCCAGTTTATTAAATAGAGAAAACTTGTTAGGATTACTTTCTGAAGGATGTGAATAACGTGGCACCGTCCACTACATTTAAACACACACAAGGTTATTAGGTATTTTCCTTGCTGATTAAGTGAATAATCAATAAACTATTCATTTCAAAAGTAAATTGTAATAAAATTATCTTTTGGTTTAAGAAAAGCCCTTAATCTTTTAATCACTCAATATATTTAACAATGTATAAAAAATATATATAATATATATAAAGACCTAATGATCAAGGAATTTATTTAGATAAATGTATATAATATTTATAATGTATATAAATGTATATAAAGTTTATTCACATTATTATATATATATTTTATCTGTATAAATAAAATTAAAAATATTAGATATAAGTATATATAATGACTTTTTATAATCGTTTGAATATTTTTTTTAATTTTATGTTTAAAATTATATACATAAGTATACATATTGTTAATACATTACATTAGTATATTATTATTACTTTAATATAATTATAATATTGATAATTTAATTTAGGACTTTAAAACAACACTGTAAAAAAATCCAACTCACATTTTGTTTGACAAATTCTGTTTTTAAAGTTTATTAAAATATTTAACATGAAAACGTTTGTACAACTAATGACCCTACGTTGAGAGAACTCAAAAATGTCCTGTAGCTGTTTGCCTTAAACTTTTTAAGTTTTCTCAACTCTTTTTTTTACAGTGAATATACTGCCTTATTTTTTTACGAGTATATAAGTTATTAGGACAGTTTTCTCTTCTGAAAGATCCTATTTTGTCCGATTATAGCACACATCTCACTCTGTCTCCCTCACTTCCATAAATAGAGCTGCTGTTGTGTGTTTAGACTGAAAGTGTCTGGTTTGTGTATATGAATTACTCTCATTTGTGTGTCTGTGTGTGTTTTCATCATTCCACATAAACACACACACAGATGAGAAACATCACCAGAATGACACTGAGCTCTCGTGGTGGTCGACTCCACGATTTATGTCCAGACAGAGCTGAACTAATGACATGAGCAGTGTCAGAACACAACGTTCATCTTTCATTTATCTAATAAGATGAAGGCATTTTAGTATCAACCTGAAGAACACCGATTTCCCAGCATTCAGCACTCACACACACACCGAGTAGGGCTCCATGGTGTCTGTCTGGCCGTTTTCCCAGAATGCTGCTTCTCTCCTGTTTTATAAACCTCCTCTTTCCCTCGCTTTAATTGTCTGTCTATCTCTTTCGTCTACCTCTGTTCATCGCTTTGAGACACACGTGCCATTTTTGGATACTGTATTTGAGTATATAGTATGAGTATATATATATATATATATGTAAAACTAGTATTTATTTTGTAGTTAATGCACTTTGCAATGGAGAATTAATGACAAACCGTCTTGCTCAGATTTTTCACGCTTTTAATCCAGACAGCATATGGTCTGGTACTGTAAATCTCTATTAAACCCATTGTTGAAGAGGCTGTACACCCACTGGGCCTGGGCCGTGTGTGTTTGAGACAAGCTCCATCTGTAGGCCCCGAGCAGTAGTTCAGGTTATTCTGGGATGTGATAAATCCCGAACCTGAGAGGTGCTGCTTTAGTTCCTCAGACTGATCCAGGTTCAGTCACTAGCTGAACAAGAGAAGAACAGAAACAAAAGTACTCTGTTGTATGACAAAGGCCTGACTGGTTTTACATAGGCAGACTGTCTTTGACTAACAGCATTAAGTCGTTTTCAGGCCAGGAATGCCTTCTCGGACATGAAGAGACAACTGGCACATGCAAAGTGACCAACCTCAGTTAGTTTTGTTTCGGTCATGAGCAGGTTTTTCTGAAATTGAAACCCGGACGTTGCCGTGAATTTAGCCAGTGCTCTCAGTTATTTTTCTGAAACAAATACTTACATTTTTTATTTTATTTTGTGTTTTTAGTTAATTTATTAATTTTATAAAATAGTATAAATTTATATAAAAATAGTTTAGAAAAAAAGTTGAATTATCTAAAATAATTAATTTTATTTTGTTTTTAGTTAAACAAATATTTTATTGTACAAATAATAAATACAAATAATAAATAATAAATAAATATTTTGTTGAAACAAATACTTTAATTTTTTATTTTGTGTTTTTAGTTAATTTATTAATTGTATAAAATAGTATACATTTATATAAAAATAGTTTAGAAAAAAAGTTAAATTATCTAAAATAATTCATTTTATTTTGTTTTTAGTTGAACAAATGTTTTATATTTTATTTTGAATTAATTTTTTGATTTTTTGATTTTATATTTTACTTAATTTTATTTTCTTATCTTATTCTGTTTTTAATTTCAAAAATGTTTTATGTTTTTTTAATTTTATATTTTATTTTGTGCATAATAGAAGAGTTATAATGTCAGTGCATTTGCTATTGTTCAAGATAGATCTGTTGCTTTCTGTTTTCTTTGTCCTGTTTTTGATCCATGGGAAACAAGTCTGCATTTATCTTCAGTGTGTGTGTGTGTGTGTGTGTGTGTGTGTGTGTTTGAAGCATAAATTATTCAAATAATCTCTGAAGTAGCACAGTATTGTTCAGTCTTGTCTCTTTCATCTGTTCATCAGGTCATATTTTTCTCTGTTATTTATTTTCTTTTTCTTCTAACAGTGAAGCGTGATCTTTTTAATCGGCTAGAGGTCAACTTCCTCTTTGAGAACAGGTTGACTTCCTCTGATAGGATGAAATAGTAAAGACTGTATCCAGATCAGCTGTGAGTGTAGATTTCCGCTTCTAAGTTTATTTTAATGGGCCGTAGCATTTTGTGTATATGAACTGTATATACCATAATATAATGATAAATATACCTTCGTGTGTTTGAGTGTTTGTGAAAGCGCACTGTGAAGCGTTGATCGCTATGCTAGACACAACTGGACTCCTTCACTATTGACTGACTGTGGGTTTGTACCCATAATGCTTTCTATAGGGTTTTATTCGCACGCTGCATGCCTGCATTTCTTATTCAGCCAAGATTCTCAGTGATGAATACTGATCACATTCACACTCTTTCATTCATTCACTCGTTTTTTCACTGATTCTGGTTCAGTCAGTACAGAGAAGCAGCAGATCATGATACACAGATCCAAACATCTTCCTAAAGTCAAAAGCCTTTTTAACAAAGACCATCTAACATTTTTCTTTAATATATTGTTTTTTGTCAGGCTCTTATGTATAGGTTTCTACCTAAGTACCGACATTTCTGAATGGGCTGAGGCTGGGGTTTAGTGAGATTGAAGTGAAAGTATTTGATGAAGGTATACTATGACTATGTTCTCAACCATAAGCTGGTGTGTGTGGTGTGTGTGTTCTCGCTGCCGTCACATCATCCAGGTGGAGCTGCACATTGGCGGTGGTTGAGGAGATTCCCCCCTTCTATTTAAAGCGCTTTGAGTGCCTGGAAAAGGTGCGGATTATTATTTTGTGCGGATAGCATTCACTCAATACTATTATCTTATTTTTGACTAAAGTGGCTTTTAGAAATATATATATAAATTTAAAATACTTATTTTATACTTATTTACTCATTAATATTTATTATAAAAATGTAATTAAAGGTGCATTGCGCAAGTCTCTGAGTTTTTGCAGAACTATGCCCCCTCTGGCGACAAGTGAAACTGCAACCGGAGGTGTGCACGCTCATGGATCACACACACACACACACACACACACACACACACTTGCACGAGCTGTTCATAATCAAAGGAGCATCAGTTAGAATGTCTTTAGAGGTAATAAAGTTATAAATCATTTAAAATATATGAAAGGAAGGGCATTTGAGTAAATTACACACTTATGTGTGTGTGAGGGGAAATCGGGGGTAGTAGAAAACTTCGGTTTTTGTTTCCATCTGTCGCCATGTTGAACTGTTTTATGTGCTTACTGTATCCACTTATGATTATATTATTATAGAAACACGTCAAATGACGTCACGCCCAGTCTCAAATTCTTTCCAGAATCCCTCTTATTTATTTTACTGTACAGGATTATAGAGGCAATCGCAGTGATCAGAGAAGGGCTCATTCAGCCCATCAGGCAATTGTTTAAGCATGTATGGGTTATGTAAATCTGGTATTTTTAACAAGAAATGTTGTGCAATGCACCTTTAAGTAATACTTATCTAAAATATATAAATATATATTTTTCATTTTATAAATAATTTATAAAATAGGAATATTCTAAATAAAATTAATTAAAAAAAAAAAAATATAAATATATATACAGTGCTGCTCAAATTTTACTTTTACTAGGATAGTACTAAATAAAAAATAGCACACATTCTGTATGAATCTGTATTATCCCTCTTATTTTGTTAAAATATTCACATTCTCACAGATTCTGCAAGGGGTGTGTTAACTTTTGAGCTGTACTTTACGGTAAATATTCTCAAATAAAAAGATCAGTGTTTTAAAAGTGTCACAGAACCACAAAATGTACATTTAGTCTTCAGGAAGTCAGAAACCACATGATTTGTAGTTGACACATTTAACAAACTAAGTATTTTACATTTGTCATAGGAACCCTATACACCGTGCTATTCAAATACAGTAAAATATTTAACATTCAACAATATTCTATATTCCAGTGGTAAAGGACAGTGTCGTGTTGTGCGATTACACTGATGTTAATGCTCTGCTGAAATTTTATGTAGTCTGACTCTGTGTGGTAAACAGGATATTGAGTCTAATCTGACCATCTGACATTCAGTGCAGGTGTCCGTGTGTTTTACACACAACATTAGAATTCATTTTTCAGGATTACTAAGGATTGTTATTTTTTTGTAATTAAAATAAATAATAAATAAAAGTACAATTTATTAATGACATGTTACATTTATTAATTTAGCAGATGCTTTTATCCAAAGTGACAAATAAGGAATATTTAAAGTAAAATGTAAATTAATTGATTAAACGATATATTGAAGGATATCTGGTTTATTAATGCCCTTTTTGAGCATTTGAGCTTCACTGAGTGTTTGTAGACATTTAAGAGGCGGTTGTGTTGATTGCAATATTGAGATGTTCGGTTTTATTTGGATTTTTACAAAAGAAACGTGATTGCTCTCCACACAAATCTAAAAACACTGTAGTAACAGCCAGTAACATGTCACTTTGTAAAGAAACACTACGTGACGTCAAGGGGTTCACTCCGCATTGCATTGTGGGAAGGCTTCGCCATCTAGGAAGGATACGCTATCCGTTGTCATGGTTACTTCGACAGTGAGGCCGAGAGCAGTAGCGACAGAGAGAGAGAGCAGCTTGATATTTGTTTGCGGAGAATTAAAACGAATACGATCTCCGTCCACACCTGCGTTTTATCTGCGTATTAGAATTGATCTCCGTTCACATTAAAACGACTGAAAACGCGGATTATGTGACCATTCACCAACATGGGCATGCGTGCCGGTGTGAACAGGAAAGGGATTGACTATTCCTCAGATTTGATGGAGAAGAAAGTAACGTTAGCTACTTCTGCAAAGATTAGAAATGTCGACTAGAGATTTATTCTGGTGGACCGATGACGAGGGGGAACTTTTACGGGGACCCATGTGATGGGTGGCTGACAAATCAGGGAAGGACACGTCATGACTGATGACACTCAATCATTGAGCCGTTTTGTCCCGTCTTCACTAAAACGCCCTTCGGAGATTCCGTTCCGTTCGCCCTTCCGTTTTAGGTCTTCGTTTTTTTCCGTTTTAGTGTGGACGGGAGGTGCAAATGTAGCAAAAGGTCTCTGTTTTTAAAACGAAAATGCAGTAGTGTGGACGGGGCCTTAGAAACCCCCAAACCTTAAACTGCGAGAGTTCAGTCATACTTAATGTTTCAGGACTCATTCATATGTGGAAATAAATCTAATATGACTCAGATCGGACATTCGCCTGTCACTTCGAGTTGTACGTCATTAAAAAAAGTGTCTTTTAAAAACATTTTGCGGTTCAGATATATCTATCTGGTATAAGGCGTTGCCCCTGGCAACCGATAGCGCCTCCTACTATCATGGCCGACTGCCTCAGACCCCGCCCTAATCGGCATGTGAGTCCTCACTCTCAATATACTGAACACGTAATACACATGAGCGTGAAGTCACTGTTTCCACAAATTCATGTTTTTGTAGTTTATACTGAGAGGATAACAGTATCTTTTTCAAAAACTGGCACTTCGAAACCCGGTTGCGATTTCAGGCTCCCAAAACGCTGTAGTTGTGTAAATGAACGACCAAGGCACATAAAAGTTTTCTGTTTTGAGTTGAAAGCGGTGTCGTGTAAACGGCCTCTTAGATGTTGAGGACTAGTGCATCGCTGAGCCTACATTCAGTACGAGTAAAATAGTACTTTTAAAAACAGAAACTCTCAGATAAGACTTTTACTCATTAGTGACTTGTATTTTGTAATGGAGTCAAGTTCACTGTACTTTTACTGAAGTATGGGTTTCAGGTACTCTTTACATCTCTGGATGCAAAACATGTTTGTGATTTGGTATGTCACATGACTATATAAGTTAGTCTACTTTAAGTTGTCATGTGTTGTTATTAAGCTGATGACTGTTGGCATCTTCAGCTGATCTCAGACCTGCATGAGAAGCAGGTCTTTATCTGTGTGGCACACTGAGCTCTTTGTGTGAGAGATGTTTGAGTGTTGGCCAAGCGAACACTTTCCCTGGAGTGCTGAGGCCAAGAGGAGCCGCTGAGAGAAACACACACACGGCCTCGAGTGTGACGACGCGCGTGCACAGGATACACACAGAACATGCCAATATGGCTTCCTGGCCGCACACTCACACACACAAACATTTACCTGACAGACGGTAAAAAAGACGGTAATAATCTTTCAACAGTGTCTCAAATATTTCTCATCAAATTCTCAAACTGATCTTATTGAACAGTGTTATTTTTGTATTGTTTTTTATATTTTGAATGAGATTTTATTGTAATATTTTCAGTTATCATTTGTTGGTTTTTAGGAATTGTCTTTTCATTTTTATTAGCTGTTTTTTAAACAATATTTTTACTATATATATATATATATATATATATATATATATATATATTTTACTATTTGTTTTTTATATTTATTTCAGTTTTAGTCATTTTAGTACTTCAGTGTACAACTTAATTTTCAAGTTTTTTTTAAGTTTAAACTTTATATTTTATTTCAGCTTCATTTCAATGGACATTTTTTTTAATACGTTAAGTTTTAGTTAACAATAAGAACACTTTTTAGCTTTGTCATCTACTGACTCAAATAATCCTAGTCTCTTTTTATGGAATTTTAGGAAGAATATCTGAGTCAAAACTGATATAGAACTGAATCATAATTTAGAACTTCTCCTGAACAGAGAAAGTGCAATTTGTGTGCATTATCGTTTTCTTGTGGAAATGTGTATTTGCTTTTATGTGCTTTATACTCTTAATGAATCGTGATGAACAAGTGAACAAGATCAACAAC
Source organism: Pimephales promelas (assembly GCF_988280905.1). NCBI lineage: Eukaryota > Metazoa > Chordata > Actinopteri > Cypriniformes > Leuciscidae > Pimephales > Pimephales promelas. The sequence goes on from NC_142787.1 coordinate 14,632,679, forward strand.
ATTTTGTACATCTTTCTCTCTCACAGCATTTCCATGATGGACGGAAGGCACAGCAACAGGTCGAAGCCAGTTGGAAACAGCTGGAGTCGGTGAGTTCAGCCAAAATCAATAATGAATCGATAATCCAGAAAAAATCGATACTTTGATATACAATGGTGCCTAAGTGAAAAGGCTTTTGTTTTGCATTATTCAATACAGAATAATGCATTAAAATATTTAAAAAGTTTAATATATATATATATATATATATATATATATATATATATATATATTTATTACAAATATGAGAATATTGTATTGTATTTATTTATGGTTTTTTATATTTAATTAAACTTTAGCTGTATACTGTGCTATTATAATACTAATGTTTTATTTGTTCTTGTAATTTTTAAATTTGATTAAACTAGCATTGTTCAATACTATATTTAAATTATAAAATTAGAATTAAATAATGAATTTATAAATTAAAAAATATTATTAATATTGTATTTATTTTTTATTTACTAAATTTATTTAATTTTGTATTGTTCAATGCAATATTTTAATACAAATTAAATTATAATATTAACATATTATAACATTATTATTGTATTTATGTATGTTTTTTTTATATTTAATTAAACTTAAGTTGTATACCATACTATTATAACACTAATGTTTTATTTATTCTTGTAATTTTTAAATTTGATTAAACTAGCATTGTTCAATACTATATTTAAATTATTAAAATAGAATCAAATAATTAATTTATAAATAAAAATATCATTAATACTGTATTTATTTTTTATTTACTAAATGTATTTAATTTTGTATTGTTCAATACAATATTTTAATACAAATTAAATTATAATATTAAAATATTATAACATTATTATTGTATTTATGTATGTTTTTTTTATATTTAATCAAACTTTATCTGTATACTGAATGATTTGCATGTTCACATATCATGCTTTACGTCAAAGTATATCAATGAATACTATGGTCTTACCAAAAAAGATATCCATGGTCATTTTTCTTTAGAGAAGTGATCTAAACTTGGGTGTCAGACTCGATTATGTGTTTGTGTGTGTGTGTGTGTGTGTGTGTGTGAGTGATCAGAGGGACTTCACAGACACTGAACCAGACAGGATATATCACGACTTTACTCTGTACGCCCACTGTCTGCAGAGTGTGTGGCGTTTGAGATGGATTGTGTTGTTGTTAGCCGTCTTCTGGCTGTGTTTGTTGATTCAGTGTGTGTGTGTGTGTGTGTGTGTGTGTGTGTGTGTGTGAGAGAGAGAGAAGAGAGCACTGCCTGTGTGTGTCAGTGTGCAAGAATGATCTCATTGTGTGTGTTTGCGTGATCGGGTGATTCAATGGTCAGTGTGGACACAAATGTTGATTGTCCCTTCAAATAAATGAGTGCAAGAGAGAGATGAAGAATAAACAATGTGATTTTGCATGATGGTTTATTGTACGGCAGAACTTCACACACACATGTGTTTGGCGGTTACATGTGAGAGTGTGCTAATTAAGATGTGAATGTTCTGCATCAGAATAACATCTCTAAGTACATTCATCTAGACCTATGCATGTTTTAACACATGTGTGTGTGTGTGTGTGTGTGTGTGTGTGCACAGTGTAAGCGAAAGTTTGAGCGGGATTGTAAAGAAGCAGATCGAGCCCAGCAGTACTTTGAGAAGATGGACGCAGACATCAACGTGACGAAAGCAGACGTGGAGAAGGTAAGACCGGCTGTGTGTGTGTGTTTGTTTGCTGACCTGATCAAATATAATTATGTAGAAACCACCAAAAAAAAAATCATACCCAAATTCCTAGTGAAGATCTACACTACCCAAAATCCTGAAGAGAAATCCACCAAATCAATCAATCAATCAATCAATCTATCTATCTATCTATCTATCTATCTATCTATCTATCTATCTATCTATCTATCTATCTATCTATCTATCTATCTATCTATCTATCTATCTATCTATCTATCTATCTATCTATCTATCTATCTATCTATCTATCTATCTATCTATCTATCTATCTATCTATCTATCTATCTATCTATCTATCTATCTATCTATCTATCTATCTATCTATCTATCTATCTGACTATCTATCTATCTATCTATCTATCTATCTTTCTATCTATCTATCTATCTATCTATCTATCTATCTATCTATCTATCTATCTATCTATCTATCTATCTATCTATCTATCTATCTATCTATCTATCTATCTATCTATCTATCTATCTATCTATCTATCTATCTATCTATAGATCTGTAATTCATCTGATCATGATGTCATTTATGTCATCACCTCTATTTGTGTTATTTAATTTATACAAAATTAATAAGTGATACATCTCCAGTGATTCACATGTGTCTGTTTTTCTCTTCACTTCATCTTAACACATCCCTCACTGTCTCACACTGCTGCCGTGGCATTGTGTTGAAACTCGACCGTGTGTGTGCGTGTGTGTGGGACTGTGGAGTCTCACAGGACTGGAAACATCGCCTGCGCTTTCGATGAGCCTTGCTCATTTTTAATCTTTCTTTGTTCCAGAGCGTGTGCTCGGCAGATGTCTGTATGATAGCTTGTGTAGAACAAAGAGAAAGTATTCAGATGTGGAAAAGAGCGCCTGCTTCCAGGAGTCCAGAATCTTGAGTGTTATTGTCATTTAGCGGTCAGATACTGAGGAAGTCGAGATCTTTTAGGTAGCATGTGTGAGTGTCTCCGAAAAGTCAAATGCATGTAAAAAACAAACAAACTTGCAGATCTGTTAAAGAGGACCTATTATGCTTTTTAAATGGGTCTGAAAAGTCCCTCCAGTGGGAGTTATTCTCTATATCAGTGTCACTGTTTCTGAACTCCCTGAAACGTCTTCATTCATTGTACGTTTTGAGATTTCTTCCTGGAACGAACACGTCACAATTTTCCAGCCCAAGACATATGCAAAATAAAGGGGACTGGGTCTGGTTGAGTTAGTTAGTAGTGTGTTAAATGTCAAGGTTATTGTAAGGGGAGTGACGTTCCTGAAACACACTTCATAGCTTGTTTTCATATGACGTCACACCACTGCGTTGCCATGGCGCAAAATACAAATGGAGGGCAGGAAGTCATTTCCTGTATTTAGAAAGCACTATAACAAACTCAAAATGCCTGTGTTTTGAGTCATTTATGGCTACTTGAATCGATCAAACCACAAGCGGAGTTTTGATCGTCTACCAAAAGTTGTTGTTCATAAGGGGGAAATGCAAGAAATTGATCGAAAAACTCTGGAAAAACGGCTTGCAAACCTATGTCTGCGGCCGGGAGGAGCCTAATGGGAAAGTGTGTGTGTGTAACGTTAGTGATCACTTCGTCAAAGGTGAGTTAATACAAATTAAGTGACTGTTTGTGTAATGTTTCCAGACTTGGTCAAAGTAAAATATGGAAAATATTTAAATTCAGTTGAAAAATCGCTCCTCTTCATAACGTAAGGATCATATCCAACATGTTTGATTTTTTTGTTTATTTCTTTCTCTTGTAATAGCGTGTAAAGTAGTACAGTATGGATTTTCCTCCATCTCGTCCATTGCTCTTCACTCCCTGCCCTCCATCTGAATTCCACACGTCATCATAATCACGTGACTGAATCACAACACACTTATCCAGCCGACCAATCAGAGCACATTGTGCTTTTCAGAAGGAGGGGCTTCATAGAGACAGGAACTAAACAGAGCGTTACTGACAGACTGGGAAGAGAGCATATATATACACTAGATGTCGCCTTGGCTACGGCTGTTCATTAGAACGAATGCGTCAATAGAGCCGCCATCTTGGAACGGGGGAGTCCCTCCACTTTAATGCATCAGCGTCAATGTAGACTAGGGTCTAACGGAAATAAAATCTCCATAAATCATCGTGAATGCGATTTTCCCCTTTTTTTTGGTTAGTTCCAACGGTCAGACATGTATTTATCATTGATTTCAGAAAAAAAAAAAACGTAAAAACCTTCCTAGTTCAGATTTCATTCGTGTGAACATCATACACAGCACAAAATCTGCTACCATCAATTAATTCGAAGTAAAGGCAGAGATAGCAGCGTTACCTAGCTACTTCCTATGACAAGACCCCTGTTCCAAGATGGCGGCGGTTTGGACGCATGCTTAGAACCCCAAGGTGACGTCTAGTGTATATGTCAATGGGAAGAGAGGAGCTGCAATATTTACTTAAAAAAAAAAAACATTCTAGTGTGAAAACTTATTCCAGTCATTCCCCAAAACAAAATTAATTAATTAAGAGTCTGTAAAAGGGCATAGGTCCTCTTTAATGTAGACAGATGTGTCAGTGTCAGTCAAGGTACAAAAGAGAGTGTCTGAAATGCATTCAGCATAGTATATTACTGTACAATTCGTGCCTTTTCTGCAATTTACTGTCTACTTTATTTGAATTTTGCATATATAACCAGAGAAATGCAGAAATGCATCCTACAATGCAAGTTAAAATATCAACCGCAATTTGTATCTTTTTTATGACTCATTTATAGATTTTTTTTTTTTTTAGTTCATACTGCCAAAAGTGAAGACATATTTAGACATCACTCACTGAATTAAACATACAACATAATAAGGTCCTGCAGTTTGAAAGTTACAATATGATATAGATACAGTTACGATTGAAGTGTGCATGAAGCAGTATTGCCTGCATTTCATTCTGAATGCAGCCAGTGTGTGTTTGTGTGTTCAAGGGTGTTGTGGTTTTGATGCGTCTTGTTTGACTCTGATGTGTTGTCGAGCGTTTAGTTTTAGATATGTCGCTGTCATGATACGGTGCAGATTTAACCATTAACTCATTAGTAGTCTAAGCTAACTAATTTGTATATTTTTTTTTTATATCATGCCGTAAAGCGATGTTACCTTAAGGTAGGTGCACCGTGGCAGGTCTGTGTGTGTGTGTGCGTGTGTGTGTCTGTGTGTCAGGACACTGTTGCTTCCTGTCCAGCCATGGCCACGCCCACACGACACACCTGCTGAACGGCCACCCAATCACAGGCTTGATTAAAGTTTGTCTGCGCTTCTACCCCACAAGTCACATCGCTCCAGGCATGAATATTTAAACATGTAAATCTCAAAGCTTTCTGTTCTGCTGGCCTATATATAAATGTCAGCTCTCCATATTACAGTTTGTGTGTGTTTAGGAATCATCAGTATCTGGTCGTCTTGCTGTGTCCACATGAGTTTCACAAAATATTTAAATTGTTTTTTTATTTATTTAATATAATATAGCAATATAAAAAATTAAATTAGTTTTAAATTGTATTTAAAAATATTGTAATATTTTTAATATGTATAATTAATATTAATATATATATACAGTATATGTATATATTGTGTTTAAGATTTAATAAATATGTATTTATTTTATTTGTCATATCACAGTGCTTGTGCATTGCAATGTATTTTCTTAAATATAAGAATATTTAAATGTAATGTCAAAAAATATTTTATATACATCTTAATAATATAAATAATAATATAAAAATAAAATATAAGATAAATGATAATATATAAAATTATGTTTTATATATTTATACATTTTAAATTATAAATATTATGTAAAGATTTTTTAAGACAATATTCTTAAACGTATTGTAATGCACAAGCAGTGAGTGATATGGCATAGTTCATTTTTATCTAAATAGTCTAATTGCATCAATAAATCTGTAAAAACGTCTGACTTTTTTTTTTTTTTTGGATAAATTTCCAGTGAGAGCAAATGTAATTTTTAGGGTATATTTTCTAAACTTCCCATCCGCTTATTCTCTCGTCTGCTGTTGATGAGAGTGGAGTCTGTGTGTTTCCATGGCAACACTGAACCTCAGGTTAACCAGTGTGATTTCCTAGAATCGCATCAGGATGTGGTTAACATGACTCTGCTTTCTCTGTATCGTTCTCTCACTTAAATGATGTGCATTAAAATGCATTTGTACATATTTTTTTATTTCAACCCACAAGAGCTCTTGAGCAGTGGGTGTTTATATAGTCTAGTTTTATTTGATCTTTTCACTCGTACGACATAGCTGCTTTTTGACACTTAAGTGTGAATTAGTTATAAATACGTCTATGTGAATGAAGCTTAAGGTGATGATACTCTGATGTGTGAGTCAGGAACCATTTTAATGTGTATTTTGAGGTTGCATATGTGCATATATTTGTATGTGTGTGAGTTTAGGGGAAGTCTTTGAGACTTTCAATATTGCGTGTGGTCTTTTTGTTAATTTCTGCATCATTAGCCCCGCCCTCCGTGAAATCTCATTGGTCAAAAATCTCATTCCGCATATCTGTATATTAAACATCAGATATGTTCTAATAATTAGAATCTAATTGGTTATGACTATGAGTGGATTATAGGGCTGTTAAACGATTAATCGCGATTAATCGCATCCAAAAATAAAAGTTTGTATTTACATAATATATGTGGGTGCACTGTGTAAAATGATGTTATATATATATAAATACACCCACATGCTTGTATATATTTAAGAAATATTTTCATGTATATACTGTATATAGATTTATATACTATATAATTTATATTATATATAAATATAAATATTTTATATATAAATAATATTTTTTTCTTAAATACACATGCATGTGTGTGTATTTATATGCATACAAAATAATTATACACAGTGCACCCACATATATTATGTAAATACAAACTTTTATTTTGGATGCGTTTAATCGCGATTAATCGCTTGACAGCTCTAGTTTTAATGGGAATGTTTTGTCATACAGACGTGGGAAAACGCAAAGATTTTTTTGAACTTATCCATACAGGGTATGAAATTTATAAGGTTATTTTGTCGTTAAACATCGAAGTCTGAAGCCCCTCTCCTACATAATTAAAGCTGTGAAAGATAATTCATGAAGTGTCCAACATTCAACACATTTTTCCGGTTATTTATACGGGTATTTAAAGTGTTCTTATTCTATTTGGATTTTTTTATTGTGAACACACTAATCGCACTATTTACACAAAACAGCATAGAATAGTTCATAATTGGGACGCACCTTATGTGTTTAGGTTTATGTGTCTTTTAGGGGTATAAGTACTATATATTTGAATAATATTGCAATGCAAAATCAATTATATTTCATTCTCTTTCTCTCTCAGGCACGGCAGCAGGCTCAGATGAGACACCAGATGGCTTCTGACAGCAAGAATGAATATTCCTCATACCTGCAGAAGTTCAACCAGGAACAGAACGAACATTATTACACCATCATCCCTAACATTTTCCAGGTGCACACACACACACGCACACACACATAGAAACATCCACTGAGAATGAATTCTGTCTACTGATGTTGTTGTTTATTTGCATGCACTGGCTGAATTATGCAAATGAGTTAACAGCGTACCGTACATGCCCCGAAATGCTGGTGCAATTGCTGATTTTGTAGCTCTCTACGGTACTTAGAAATACACACAGTAACTCTTTACCTCTGTGTGTGTGTGTTGTGAGCAGAAGATCCAGGCGATGGAGGAGAAGAGAATAGAGCGAATGGGCGAGTCGCTGAAAACGTTTGCCGAGGTCGACCGACAGATTCTGCCCATCATCGGGAAATGCCTGGATGGAATGACACAAGTGGCCGAATCCATTGAACCCAAGAACGTTAGTAAACACACTCATACAGTCTCATTCTCGACCGGGTCTAGCGCCACAGCCCAGGTACAGTTTTAATAGAAGAGAAAATAAGGCTGTGGAATGTCTTAAAGGGATGGTAAAATATGATTTCACTTTTCTAACTTTAGTTATTGTGTAATGTTGCTGTTTGAGCTTAAACAACAAAGTTACAACACTCAAAGGTCAAAGCAAAGGAAGATAGTTGCTTTTAATCTGTCAAAACCTCAAAGTATAATTTTTTTGGGAAACGGTTTATTTTAGAGCAATACAAAATCTATAGAAATCAATGTGAAGTCCCTATCTATGCTTTCTTTCCCCTGCAGGACTCCTCTCAGGTCATTGAGTCGTATAAGTCTGGGTTCGAGCCTCCTGGCGATGTGGAGTTTGAAGACTACGGTCAGGCGATGAAGAGGACGGTGTCCGAGACCAGCCTCAATAACTCGCGCTCGGACAACAAATCCGAGCGTTCCAGCAAGGGCAAAAGCAAAACTCTATGGCCTTTCATTAAGAAAAACAAGGTAACACACACACACACACACTCACTGCGTTCGCTCGCAGTTACTTCGATTTGACCGGAAAACTACATTTAAATAAATAGGAAAGCAAAAATAGAGACAGACTGATCTGAAAGCTCTTAAAAAAGATTGTTTCATGTGTTTATGCGAGTTTTGTTTTTAGTTTGTGCTGGTTATTTTCATTTGTGTAGGTTGTTTGTGTTTGTCTAGTTTTATTGTGGTACTTGTAGATGCTGTTATTCGTTTGCCACCATCGTTCTCCTCTCCTTTCCCTTCCCTGCACGAAAATACAAACGTTCCTTGTTCATCCTGACACTCCACCGATAACGTACTAATGCACCGGCCCGAGAGGCCTCACCTTTGACCTTTGACCTTTGACATCGCAGAGAATTGTAACCCTAAACGCTTATTTCTGTATTGTCCTTTCAAACCGAAAGGGAATTTCTTCTTTCCTTCACTCATCGTTGCTGTTCCCATGGTAACCACATTCTTCTTCCTTCTCCTCGTCTTCCTCTGTCTTCTTGTGACCTTTGACATTTGTGTCAAAGGCTCCACTCTTACTGAGCATGCTCAGTCCGAACCCCGCCTAACCTCGCAGGACCAGGATGTGAGCATTAACACTGATACGTTATTTTTTGAGGTGTGTCTGTATGGCTATGGGCAGAATGGAAAACTACTGTATTGCGTATTTCATACTGTGCAGTATATAGTGTGTACTGCCTACTATTTTTTAGTACCGTTTAAATGTTTGGTGACGGTAGGATGTATTTTTTTATTTTAATCGGTAAGAATGCATCAAATTGAGCAAAAGTGAATCAATTTATAACGTTAAAAAAGATTTCTATGTCAAATAAATGCCGTTCTTTTGAACTTTCTATTCATCAACGAATCCTGAATGAAATTGGTCACGATTTCTACAAACATATGAAGCAGCACGATATATAATTAATTAGGGATGCACGATATATCGGCCATCATATCGGTATCGGACGATGTATTTTCATTTTTAATGTTATCGTCATCGGGCCGTTATATTAAAGCTGATAATGGATTATTTCCTTCAGCTGAGATGCTTTATATTTTTGAATTCCTTGAAATATGATTAGACTCACTTCAAAAAAGGAAAATACATTTAAGTCTTTCATATAGGCTACATAAAATTATAATGAGAACATCATTATAATTGTGCTTGGGACTAGCTTTTAATGGTGAGACTTTTGTTTTGTAATCAGGCTCTCCAAAATATATCGATTATCAGCTTTCATATAAAAATAATTATCGGTTATCGGTCTCAGCCAAAATGTTAATTTTGGTGCATCCCTAATAATAATAATAATGAAAAATGTTTATTTAGCAGCAAATCAGCATAAATGAATGATTTCTGAAGGATCATGTGACTCTGAAGGCTGGAGTAATGATGCTGAAAATTCAGCTTTGACCACAGGAATAAATTACATTGAAATTTTTTTATTTTTTTTTTAAGTTGTAATAATTTTTCACAGTATTACTGTTTTTACTGTATTTTTGATCAAATAAATGCAGCCTTGGTGAGCAGAAGAGACTCAAATACATTTAAAAATCTTACCGACCCCAAACTTTTGAACGGTAGTGTATTTCTTAATAAATTTATGTTTATGAAACATTATGCAACGATACAGTAGTACACAAATGCAGTTGTCACATGATCTCATCACATTATGTTTAATTTGGCAGTGGCGCCCAGTTGTTATCTTATAAATAAATATGATTATTTTACATTTTTAGTCAAGTTTTGTGTAACAGTGTGTGTAAAAATGGAACATTGGCGCATTGCATTATGGGATATTGTTATCCATGTTGTGGGCTTTGTTGTATACTGCACATTTTGGCAAATGAAGTACAGTAGGCCATGTGAGTACTAGATTTGAATATTGCGCTTAGTTTACTTTGTAATTTCTATGAGTAGTGCGTGGAATGCTGTTCCAATCATAGCCTGTGTGTGTGTTTGTCAGTTCACGTCTATTCTGTGTGTGTTTTCTGTGTGTGGTCAGAAATAACACAAGACAAGTATTAGGAGACTTTTACAGTCTTTTCTCAGAAACCACATTCAATTATATATGGTCATTTAGCTAAACGCACAAAAATATATCAGATTTATGCTGTTTATGAATGAATACATATTGAAAGCGGATGATATGACAAAATTTGATTGTTCCAGAGGGTTATAAGTTGGTTAATGTATGTTGGTAAAGGGATCTTCTGGGTTCAGTGCAAGTTAGCAGCATCTGATGAAAAGCTGTCGATTACCACAGGAAATCAAAGCAAGCAGAAGCAGAAATAGTGTGTATAGTAATGCACTTACAAAGGAAGTCTATGAGCTGGTGTTATTGTTGATTTAAAATGATTCAAAATCATGTTAGTTAATTGAAATAATGCTGAAATTGAACAAAATATAAATATAAGATTAAAAGCAAAATATATGCAGCTCATATATTTTAGACTACTGTTTATGAAACACATTGCTGCATGGACTTGCATTGTAAGTGCGTTATTGCACGCATCATTTTTGTCATAATTATGTCCAGTGGTATTCGACACACTCATGTAGATTTTTGCTAACACATAAAGGCAAGACACACCAAGCCAACGGTCGGCCAATGTCTAGTTTTTGTGGTGTGGGTTTTGTCTGTTAGCTGAACGCTCTGATTGGTTGTTCAGCTTAGTGAACGAGTCAGTGTATGAGAATAAAAGGGAGTGATGAAAATGCCATCACATTAATATTTTCATAATAACATGAGCCGGCTAAAATGAAGAAAGCGATAAGCATGATTGATATTAAGATAAGAAGAGGCTGCTTTGTAGATCTGCAGTCCTAGTTTTGGTTTGCCTTTTTGAATGATGAATATTGATACCCGCTGATATAGACTGTTATTTCCTGACACGCAGGTGCTAGGTGCCAGCTAGCTGTAGTGCTTTAGTGCGACGAGAGGCGACAACACAGTCAGCTTTCGTCACTGCTAGTTCTTTGACGTCGGCTTGGTGTGTCACGGCCTTCAAAGACAGATTTAGGTTTTCTTGTCTGTTGGGAACTGAAGCGTTAATGTGAGTTGTCCCAGAACGCACGTTCGTTAATTTCTCCATTATGCCTTAGGGAGCTTGCTAATAAGAAAGCGAGAGAGAAAAGGAGCAAATGGATGACCTGAAATACATTTTTTGTACTTTAGAGCAGAGAGAGAGTGTGTGTTTGCTGTGCATGTGATGTTTGTTAAAGGGGCAGTTCAGCCAAAAATTAAAATGCTCTCATCATTTACTTTCTTTCTTCCATGGAGCACAAAAGAGGACATTTCAGGAATATTCACACTGCTATTTTACATTACAATGAAAATAGATGATGAACAATGCCTGTGAAGCTCCAAAAAGGCGAAAAATTCTTGGAAACCTCTCTAGCCACAGTTTTACAGATCTAGTACATAGATATGTACTACTTTTATTGGGATTTTTGCCTTTTTTAAAGTTTGACAGACCATGGTCCCCATCGACTTCCATCATATTGAAAAAAGCAGCATTAACATCCCCTTTTGTGTTCCAGGGAAGAGCAAAAGTCCTTCACATGATGTCAGACTGTTAATTTTTTGGGTGAACTGTCCCTTTAAATGGTTCTGCAGTTATTTGACCCCTGCATGTGACCCCTGATATCCCGAACTGAGTTTATCGCACTAACTCTCTCGCTCACAGGGTTAACAACACCACAGCTGCAGCGTGTTTCTTTCAGTTGGCATTTGTTTTACGTTCCGTTTTATTTTATTTTTCCTTTGTTTTATTAATTGATTAATTGATTAATTCGTTGCTTTAGTTCTGTAACATTTTTGGGTCCTTATTTCTCTTGTTTTGTGTTCCCCCTCCTTTTTTGTTTACCTCTTTCTGGATCGATTTTGTCCCCACCCTCTCTCTCTCTCTCTCTCTCTGTAAATCTCTCTCACTCACTGGTCGCTGCTCTGTGGCACGTGTCTTACCGGTAGCTTATGTCCCTGTTAACATCCCCCATACCTCGCCAGCCCCCCCCTGATCCTCCCTCACCTTCTGCTGTGACCCCTGACCCCTGCCCCACTCCCCAGACCCCCAAACAGTCCAAGGAGCCCCTGTCCCACCGATTCAACGACCTCATGACCTCCAAGCCCAAAATGCACTGCCTCAGGAGCCTCCGGCGAGGGGTAAGTATCCGTGCATGCTGGCGTTCGACATCTGTGTGTTCATGTAAGTGTGCGCGTGCGCCGCTCTTTGCCTGTCATCGCCTGTGCTGTCATGTCAGTGTACGTTTGGATAATGGAAAAAAGGAGCCGAATGATCATTTCAGCTTTTTTTTTTACATCATAATCTAAATATAAAACCCGTTTTTGATGTCATAATGTGAGTAATGCTGCCTTTGAGTCACGAGGTTTGACTGAATGATCGCATTTGAGTGAATATTTAAGAGAACTTTTCTGTGCCATAGGATGATTTCGAATTTTATTAGGATAAAATGTTCCCTAGGATGAATATTGGGATTAAAAAAAAAAAAAAAAATATATATATATATATATATATAAATTGACCCTAATTTTAATAAACAGTATATATATATATATATATATATATAAAATATATTTATTTATTATTTAACAATTGTTCAATAGTTTTAATGAATAGAATATAGAATACAAGGGTTATATTAGCAATTTTGTTTCTTTAATTATGTTTCCTAATTTTTAAGACTATTAATAAATGTAAATTTGCCTGTAAATTTAATAAAATATTAAAAAATCTTTTTTAAATTTTTTTCTTAAGAACCTTAATTTTTTTATTTTCAGTACATTTGGTATGTATTTATATTTTTTAATTACAAAGAATCACTGTCCCAATTAATTAGTCATTTTACTGTCATAAGTATTATTATTTTTAATTTGATTTTTATATTTATATTTTCAGTTTTAGATTTATTTTTTTTTAAGTTTAATCTTATTTTATTTCTAATGTATTTAAATTAGTAGTTTTTGTTGACTAACAACACTAAAATAGCAATTTAGAATTTTTGCAAAAAAGCTTAAATTTGATTATTATATTATATTGATATATATAAAATTATATTAAACTAAATTATATTTTATTAAGTTATATTATTATTTGCTTTATTTAGTTACACTAGTGCTTCCTGTCTTAGTGGAAATGTGAAATTGGAATGTTTTTCCTACCAAAATTTGACTACACATTACTAAATTACGACCTATAAGGACTTGAAGACAACATTAGATTCGGAAGCGATGATATCATAGAGTGACTCGGATTCCTGAGGCGATGATGTCATGCAGTGACTTAGATTCTGGAAGTGGCAGTGGAATTGTTTATGTCCTTCGGCTCCTTTTTCCTCCACCTTACACAGCCAATGAAATTCACTCTGCCTCTCTCTCTCTCTCTCTCTCTCTCTCTCTCTCTCTGTCAGTCTGTCTCTCTCTCTTTCTCTCTTTTATGTTTCGTTGTTTGCGTTTATCATGGTTTCTCTGTCTTACGTACAAACACAATTATGCACTCAACATTCATGGGCGCCAGTCAGGAGGCCTCGAAGGGACCCTGTAGTGACAGATAAACTAAAAACGGGTGCTCAAACATGAAGGTTTATCCTGATAAATGCGATTACATGTACACAAACATTCGGAAACAATGTCTTGTATTTACACAAACACTTGACATGTGACTTTCTGATCAAATCCGACCAGATTCACCTTCCCCTCAGGAAGGCCGTTCGCATGTTTCCGTGTGTGTGAGCAGAGATTCGGACTTTTAAATGACTCTCTTTGATAACAGGGACAAAACAACAGATAACGCAGCAAACCCCAGTTTCCCATGTGCCTGTGCAAATCTCACACGTTCTTATCTTTTCGCAATGTACACACACTGTTCAGCTCACTGATATACAAGGAATGATGGTCAGTGAACAGAAAAACAGAACAGATTTATCCTTTCCTATTTTTGTCTGTGTATCCATCAGACAGGAAGTGCCCGGTTAAGTTCACCCTACTCTTTTCAGTTTTCCACATAACTTACACACTCACGATGTGAGCTTAACTGACATAAGAGCTAGTGGCATAAATCAGGTCACGGTGAAAGAAACAAGGATGTTATAAATAGAGTAATAGAGCACAGATGAGAACATCTTAAAGAATTTAAGCTAAACATATCAAGGTCTTTGACACATTCATTCTCTCCATTTGTACTCCTGGCTTGTGTGTTTATGGTTGACATGCTTTGATGTACACTACCGTTCAAAAGTTTGGGGACTGTAAGATTTTTAAAGAAATTAATACTTTTATTCATCAAGGATGCATTAAATTGATCAAAAGTCACAGTAAAGACATTTATAACCTTATACATGTATCACGGTTTCCACAAAAATATTGTGCAGCGCAACAGTTTTCAACATTGTTAATAATCAATAATGCTTCTCTAGCAGCAAATCATCATATTAGAATGATTTCTGAAGGGTCATGTGACACTGAAGACTGGAGTAATGATGCTGAAAATACAGCTTTGATCACAGGAATAAATTACATTTTAACATATATTCAAATAGAAAATGTATTTATTTGAAATTGTAGTAATATTTCACAATATTCCTGTTTTTACTGTATTTTTTATCAAATAAATGCAGCCATGTTGAGCTTAAGAGACTTATTTTTATTATCTTATTTATTTATCTTACCAATCCCAAATGTTTGAACAGGTTAGTATTAGAGCATTATTATTGAAGAAGTTGGAATTGTTATTAATAAAAAAATAAGTTTGTTTTTTTGCTGTCTACGCTAGAACACGTCACATACTTGGCTCAAGTATGTGACCCAAGTCACATATGTGGGTTCACTAAAAAATACAATATTTATGATGTAAGACCATAATAATCAGTGAAGAATAATGTCAGTGTGTCTTGGTGCCTGATAGTGTGTGTGTGTGGGTTTGAATTGTATTTGTTTGCTGGTTTGTGAGCAAAAAATGTGCAAGTATGTGTGTTTGTCCTTGTGTATTTTTGTATTAAAAGTGTTTGTTGAGTCACGGGGTGTGTGCGTGTGTTTGTGTGTCTGTTTGTATAGTTTCGTGTGAGTTCGTGTTTAATTAGGGTTTATTCTTTGCTGCAGTCTGCCCAGTCTCTCTATTATAATAAAGAAATCATGAAGAGGACTCTCGGTCGGCCTACGTATGCTTTCGAGGCCAGGCAATATGTCGTAAGTGTGTGAGAGGAGGCAAGAGTGTGTGTGGGTTTATTTAGATGTACTACTCTAGATATACAAGTGTATTAGATAGAAGAAGTGAGCTAAATATGACGACAACCTCTTTTTGAAAGCTAAATTTTGCATTATACATTATATATTATATATTTATATTTCATTTATATTTTTAAAACAATAGATGTCTATGATATTAAGTGGCGTGTGTGTGCGCTTGAATGATGAGATATAGAGTAAAAATACAGTTAACAGACTTAACCTCATTTAGTGTTTTGGTTTTGTTTAAATGAATGTGTTCATGAATAAATCAATATCTATGAATTCAGTTATATTCAGTTACATAACATGTATTCTTCATGAATCTCATCCCCTGAATGAGGTTAATGTCTGATATTCAGTATTAAAATGCATCTGTAATTGAAAAAAGTTTCATCATCATCATCATCAAATGACTCTCTCATTGGCTCTTCTGGCTTCTGACCCCACCTCCCATGTGCAACCCCAGCAGCCTGGCTCCGCCCCTGTGCTCTGGCAGCAAATCAGCTTGTGTGGGAGGGGTTAATTCTCGAAGTGTCACGAGTGCGACTTCTGAATGCCAGCCTAGCGCATTCACGATCAACTTTGACCCTTCCGGTGCTCGTAACACTTTATCACACACAAGATACATTCAGAATTCACCCCTTTTGGTGTCATTTCGCTGCTTTGATACACTGGATGTTGTGCATCACGTTCACGCAAACAATCTCGTCTGTATTTGCTATCTATGTCCGTTATAAACACGTTGAATTTTACATCTTGTTTTGAGAAGTGTTTAAACATGTGGAATCGTACGTCCTGTCAGTGTGTTTATGCGTTTGTCAAAATACATTTGTCCAAACTTCAGACAATAGCTCCATAGTTTGAGCACCCTAAAATATGATGTCCTTTAAATTTCTGTAAAGTCTTATGAAGCTTCGAAGAAAGGTTTCTCAAAATCAGAGTGTTGCCCTCACTGCTTCATTCAAATTAGAGTAGACTATTATTATATATATACATACATGCTCAGTTTATGTTATGTTTTCATGCCTTGTATTTTCTAATGATTAATCATTTAGTAATCTCAGGTGTTCGCCGACTTATTACACGGTTGAAACTAGACTTTTACTTCACATTTTACCACACTTATACCTTTTCTTCATAAGTAGTTTTGATTTGAGATCTATACTCGGGTACAATTACCCAGAATCCTCTCTGTTGTGATGGCAGTCTCAAAAACGAGCCTATCTATTGTGTATAGTTTCATTTTTGTTTCTTTTCTCTTTCCTCTGTCTTCTCTCTTGTACACCTATCCCTGTCGTGTTCTGTTTGTTGGCTGACTATTGCGTTAGACTGATGATGTCATCCTCATGTGACCCTATAACTTTCTGTGTAATAATTGGTTCATTGGTCCCTGCTGAAGTTCACTGCATCAGGAAAATGCCAATCAATTCCTCATGGAACAAAATCAAATTGCATCCTATTTTTTCCCATTGCATATCAGTTTCTCTCGAATACAATACTAATACAAAACGTTGTTGCATCATGGGGTACAATATTGCACATTTTTTAATATCACATTATTTAAATTATCAACTTAACCTCCTCTGTGCATTTAAACAAAAATTTAGAACATTCTGGAATATTTAAAAGGTTTTAAAACAAAATGAAACTCCCTCTAAAGTCATGTGTCCACCAAAGTAATTTAGCCAAACATCGTGCAAATACTGACATGAGCTCTGTTTCACGTCTTTTTGCGCTTGAATGGACAGATTCATACAAAATTATGTCTCGGCGAGTATCCTAGTAAACACAGTCGGTAAGGGCTTGAGTAAACGTGAACAGTTGAAAGACAACGCATGTGTATCAATATACTGGATCTGTGCATTAGGCCTAGGTCTTAAAGTGACAGCATCCTAATATTCCTGCTGCTACCTGCGTTTTTAATGTTAATCAAATAATAAAGGGCAAAGAAAAAATCACTCATTGCTCTCGACTGAATAACTTTGGAAAATGTAATATGAATTAATCTGTTTAATTTATACAGTTAAGGCTATCCAGTGATATTTTACATTTGATTACTTTATTCAGTGTCTCTACCTAAAAACTACTGTACTTGTCTTTAATGATGTTTTAAATTGATGCTAGTAGTTTTAGCTGTGCTATTGAAACTAGAATAGAATTGTTAATTTTCTTCACTGCTATCTAAACTTTTGGTGTCATAAATGGCTGGTTTTGCAAAAAGAAACTATTTAATGGCCAGTACAACATATCTATTATTATTTAAAGTCTTTATTTTTCTTATTCTTATTTCTCTTAGTCTTTATTTAAAAAATGTGACAGTGATGAGCTCTGCGTTTTACCCAAAGTGGAAACTTTCAACTTTCCACCATCAGAAAAAACTATAAATAGACACTCAGAGCTTCATGCTTTAGTGGACACACGGCCTAAGTGACCGAATGTATTTAGAAGGCTCGTAGTTCCGCTAATGTGATATTTTCCTCGTTCATGTGCCAAAGTGAGGCTTTCAGCTAAATTTTATATTATGATGGAGCACAAAATATGTGAATTGTGTGAGGTGATGTAGTGAGCTTCACCGGTGACATCATCATAACACATGAACACACCTGCATGTGTGTGTATGACGTGTACAGCGGTCTGATGTTTCTCCCTCTGATGTTTTCTCTCTTCTCTCGGTTCTTTCCCTCGATCGCTCTCTCTTTTCGCCCATGAGAAGCTCTCTCTAAAGCTGGTAAGCATGAGCTCAGTAGCATAGTCGTAGCGGCATGACCGTAGCATGTCCGTCGTTGTACTGTAGTAACACATGGTCCTTTAACATCACTTTGTTCCTTTGTGTTCAACCCGCATCAATATTTTGCCTAACGAAACTTTTGGTCTTTTTTTGTATAATTTGACCTTTTTGTGTGTATTTAAGTTCAAAACCATGTTGTTGTCTCATTTATCTTTTTTTGTTGATGTCTGTTTTTGTTTTGTTTTGTCTTGTTGCCGTGGTGACTGTCCCTCTGTGTAGCTCTCACTCAATGCCCACGTGCGGAACCTTATTGAGGTGATCTGAAACCCGTTTTTTTGTCCTCGTGTTTGTCTATCTGTTCAGTTTTCCCTGATTTGGTCTTTATGTATTTCAAACAGCTTGATTCATTTTGATCCCTAACCAGATGTGCTGAACTGTGATCATTTTGAATGTATCTTATGCCAGGTTCAGACTACACAATATTTTTGTCTGTTACAATAGTAGATTATGCGATTTTGACTCCTAAAATCTCGTTGTGTCGTGAACAAAAAACATGTCAGACTACACGTTACTTCCCGACCAGTCATTGTTTGGCGATTTTAACGACGTGTGTGATGTCATTGAGAAAGTGGAACTAGCCGACTGACTGGAAACGAGCGTAGAGCGCAACAGTCATTTTCCGGAAAAAAACATATTCTCCATACGGAAATTGGGTTGCGCTTTATTTTACAGTACGTGCACTTGCTTGTGCTTACAAAGTGCTGAGTAATATAATGTAACTACATAGGTTAAGGTTAGGTTTAGAGGTAGCTAGGTTCAGGGTTTTTACCTAGTTTTTACATAGTTATTACAATTACTCTAAGTACATAGTATGTACATGGGGAACAGGACTGTAAAATAAAGTGCTACCAGAAATTGACTTTGAACGATAACTTATAAACCTTTAAAAACAGTCCTACTGTGAGCTTCGAGGTTGTTAACCGATAGTATTTGCTTCTGCTGAAGCCGTCAGCCTGCATTATTTCAGCTTATTTTTTAAATAATCGTATTTATGATTGTAATTCCTGGTGGAAAAACCACATATCACCCATGATGCTCTACCAAAGATTACACCAATCAGAGAGTCGGAAAAAGCAACACGCTCTGAAAAGCTTTTTAGCTCCGTCCACATTATAGCAAAGGAGAATAATAAATGAAAAATGATCTGCTAGCTAAATGCTAATCCAGTACTGACCGAATTTCTGAAGTGCCCTCGGTATCGCCACATTTATATTTTATTTACTCTGCCATTGTCATTAATGAATCACCACGACACCCTATGTCAAATGGATCGTGCTTAAGTCGGGCTGATATCATGTAGTCTGAACCCGGTATTAGATATTCTGTTGAAAAAACTTATAATACAAGTTAAAGGGATAGTTTACGTGCCAAATAAATATTCAGTCTTCACCAGCTTACCCTTGTGTCATCCTCAACCTGCTTGACTTTATTTTTTTTCTTGGAATGCAAAAGGAAATGCTTACTTTCACTTTCCTTACATGGAAAAGAGCAGTGTACACATTTCTCAAAATATCTTCCTTTGTGTTTCACTGAAGAAATAAGTCAAACACTCTTTAAATGACATGAGGGTGAAAAAAATCTGACAGAAATACCATTTTGTGTCAATTATTTCATGTATTATATTAATTATCAGTGATTAGGATATATAAAATATCTTAACCAATCACAAAGCATCTTACTACTTTAGCCCCGCCCAAAGATTTTGACATGTGATTATTGTTGTATGATTTACAGTTGAATATTATACCATAGCTAATGTATGTTTATAGATATGTGAATATTGATCCATATAATTTCTGTCTTGATTTCTGAGATTTTAGAGCACATTTTTTTTTAGATAAAAACATTTTTAAATAATCAAATGTTGCACAATTAACATTTTTATTTGAACAATTTGTCTTTGTTTTGAAGAGGGTGAGTACAAAAGTGATTGTAGCATGTGTGTTGTGCTCGTGTAGAGATCTATATATTTCAAGTTTGCCTGGGGTGAGTTTGTGGGTTTATTTTACTGTATTTTTGAGTGACAATGCAATGCATGCCCAGTAAAATCTGGATGTTTATTGTTTGCATGACAGTACAGTGGCGTGGAAGAAGGGGTAAGGTCGCTGTGCCTGCCTTGTGACCTTTGACCTTTTAGTTAGACATTTGCATTGAACACTGGGTTGGATTAAAGGAAAACTTACAGCTATACACCTATTCAGTCCAAGTTCAAATGAGAGAAATGCTGTGAATAAATCAGGTCCAATTCTAGGCTAGAATAAGTATTGCAGTGTCTTTAAAGGGGTAGTTCACTTTGAAATTAATTTTTGGTATGTTTTATCTTACCTCAAGGGCATCCAAGATGTAGGTGTCTTCGGTTTTGCAGTGTTTTCAATTTTGATATTTTTAGGTCAAACCGTTTCTGTCTCAGTCATATAATGGAGGTCTATGGGGTCCACCTCAAAGAGCATGCACAGAGAAGTCCAAATTAAACATGATTTAATAACTCATAAATATAAATACACATTGATGGCCTTAAACATGAAACGAGCAGTTTGTGTGAGAAAACAAACAGTATTTATATAGATTTTACCTCTTGTCAGCACAGCCACATCCAAGTGATCTGAGGGCACGGGCGCTTTGTGGCAAGAGGTAAAAACTATATAAATACTGTTTGTTTTCTCACACAAACCGCTCGTTTTGTGTTTTAGGCCATCAATGTGTATTTACATTTACAAGTCATTAAATCATGTTTATCTAGACTTCTCTGTGCATGCCCTTTGAGGTGGACCCCATAGACCTGCATTATATGACTGAGACAGAAACGGTTTGACTTGAAACTACTGTGAAAAAAAAGACACCTACATCTTGGATGCCCTTGAGGTAAGATAAAACATATCAAAAAATAATTTCAAAGTGAACTATCCCTTTAATGTCCCCAAACTCACGGCTCTTTAGCACCACCATGTGATTAAGATCAGCATGGCGAAGACTGCCTGTCAGAGAGAACTAATGTGGCAAAAACCACGACTCGAGTGTTCAGAGAATCGATACATTAATGTAGACAGGAAGAGGAGATTAGAGAGAGAGGGCACATAAGGACAGATGCAAACCACATTTCTCAGATCAACCAGAATCAGGTTTCAAAGATGAGCGAGCAAGACAAGATCATTTATTTTATGAGAACCGTTTAATCAATGTTGTTGTTGGCATTGGACTGAATAGGTTCCGTCAATCATTGATCTTAGATTTAATTAGCTCATCTGGTTTGCCTTTGATAAACACCTGATTTGAAAGCTGATTGGCTTCTTACCAAAGTAAGCTAGCCAACCAGATGACAGGAACAGAAGAATACGTAATAGTCAGTTGATGTGTTTGGATGTGGCCTGGTTTGACCCTCCCTATTTATACATAGGCTATGCATATTTTTGTTTATGTATTTGAAGAGTTCAGATGCAAAAGTCTCTAAATGCCATTTGAAATTTTCTTCTTTAATGATGATTTTTATCAAACTTGTATATTTAAGTTCAGTAATTTCACTTAAATAACAATTAATAGGTAATTATCATTGCCATTTAAGTGAAATCACTGAACTTAAATATACAAGCTTGATAAAAATTATCATTCTAGAAGAAAATTTCAAATGGCACTTAGAGGCTTTTGCATCTGAACTCTTCATTTGTAGATTCTAGCAGGACAGTGTTGTTTTTTTAAGGTGCAAACACTCATTGTTTATCTCCCTCTCTGTCTCCTCTCAGGGTTCGAATCCGGAGGACTTCAGTCATCTTCCTCCAGAGCAGAGAAGGAAGAAGCTTCAGGCGAAGATCGACGACATCAATAAAGACATACAGAAAGAGATGGACCAGAGGTATACAGACAAAACACACAAATAACAGAAATTCCCCCCAAAAAAATCCTAAATAACACATTGACAGTGTTAAGAAGGCTATAAAGACTTTGTGAGCCTTACAAAGTATCTATTGGTTAACACTTTACGAGAAGGTTCCATTGGTTAATGTTAGTTAATCCATTAGCTAACATGAACTAAAAATGAATAATACGTATTTGTTCATCTTAGTTGTTAATGTTATTTAATAAAATACATCATGTTCATTATTAGCTCTGGTCTGTTAAATAATATGAAGATATGCATCTTTTGATTTTAATAATGTATTAGTAAATGCTGAAATTAACATTAACTAAGATTATGAAGTGCTTTAGAATTATTTTTCATTGTTAGTTCATGTTAACTAATATTTGTTAACTGATGTTAACAAATGGAACATTTTTGTAAAGTGTAATGATTATTTATTGCAAACTCATGGTTTCCAATTAGATTATGATTACTAAAAGAATAAAATTAATTTAAAAAAATCAAATATATTGGGCTTTTAAAACCCCTTTACTCAATTACTCAATACAGTATGAAATGAGTTTCAATAAAGACAATGTTCAATAAGGCTCAAGAAGATCAAGTCCTTTAGAATATTATTTGATTTTTCAGTAGGATTTTTATTTGATTCCTAATTATGAAATTCCAATCGAATTATGATTATGATTACTAAGAGAATAAAAATAAAATAAAAATAAATAAAAATTCAAATATATTGGGCTTTTAAAACCCCTATACTCAATTACTCAATACAGTATGAAATGAGTTTCAATAAAGACAATGTTCAATAAGACTCAAGAAGATCAAGTCCTTTAGAATATTATTTGATTTTTCAGTAGGATTTTTATTTAATTTCCTAATTATGAAATTCCAATCGAATTATGATTATGATTACTAAGAGAATAAAATAAAAATAAATAAAAATTAAAATATTTTGGGCTTTTAAAACCCTTATACTCAATTACTCAATACAATATGAAATGAGTTTTAATAAAGATAATGTTCAATAAGACTCAAGAAGATCAAGTCCTTTTGAATATTATTTGATTTTTCAGTAGGATTTTTATTTGATTCCTAATTATGAAATTCCAATCGAAATGCTTTACATATTAATTTTGGTGTATTTTGACTAGGCCAGGTTTTGATTGGATTTATTCTGAAATAATTTGTATTTATGTGTAATTTTTCTTGGCAGAGATGCTTTGACTAAAATGAAGGAAGTGTATATAAAGAACCCACAGATGGGGGATCCCAACAGCGTGGACCCTCGGTTAGGAGAGATCGCCAACAACATTGAGAAACTGCAAGCGGAGGCACAGAAATTTGAGGTGCGTGTAAATGAGCATCTTGAAATATATATATCTAGCACAGGCCTGGATGTGTAGTTCAGTTCAGTGGAAATGAGTGTGTGTGTGCGCTCTAGGGCTGGTTAGCGGAGGTCGAAGGAAGGATGCCTGTGAAGAGTGAGCCTCCGCGGCGGACAAGTGTCCTGTACGAGACCCAAAACAGCACACCACCCACCACCAACAACAACAGCTGCGCACAGGATAGAGAGAGGTACACACTCACACACACATTGTGTGCCTACCTTAGCTCCACCCACAATGGAGAAGGCCTGATTGTTGCTTAGTATTTACCTTAAAGGGATATTTTCAACCAAAAATTTTAACTCATTATTTTTGTCATAATTTACCCTCAAGTTGTTCCAAACCTTTGTGAATTGTGAAACACAAAAGAAGATATTTTGAGGAATGTCGGTAACCGGACCCCATTGACTTCCATAGTATTTGTTTTCCATACAATGGAAGTCATTGGTGCCCCACAACTGTTTGGTTGCAAATATTTCTCAAATATCTTCTTTTGTGTGGCATTAACAGTGAATGAGAATTAACTATATACAAGAAAAATGATCAAATGTATAAAAGCATGAGGTGACGCTCGTATAGCACTTTGTAAACTCTTTTTGTGCTATATTAATAAAGCTTTACTTATTTTCACTGAGGACAGAACGATTACTTGCAGCTGGAAACTTTGCATGTAGCTTGTGCAGACAACTTTAACATATTTAGATTTTAATCTTACGTTGATGTTAACCTTGTTAACTAGTGACTTCAGTCCGGACATATTCGTTTTTAAGATGTTTTACAGTATTTTATGAGGACATTTTTAAAAACTAGTCCCTCAGGAGTGAAATAAAGCAAATATATGCATATACTTTCAAAACAGTTGCTATAGTTATTGTCTACGTGTGTGTGTGCGTGTGTGTGATGGAGCAGTCCGGATGGCAGTTATACAGAGGAACAGAGTTCGGAGGTCCAGAGTAAGGTCCAACCAGAAACAGCGGAGTCCGGCGATGAATTTGATGACCCAGACGAAGAAATGCTACCGACCATCGGCACCTGCAAAGCCCTTTACCCGTTCGAAGGTATTTCACGTTTAAATGCGTAAACACACATTTATAGCAAAAATATAGGCTTCGCTTTAAGCCTTGTGAACTGCCTCACTGTCTGCTGTCTACTTCCTAAGTGAAATGGATACTTGCTAAATATTATTACTACTAATTTATTCCTGTGATCAAAGCTGAATTTTCAGCATCATTACTCCAGTCCTCAGTGTCACATGATCCTTCAGAAATCATTCTAATATGCTGATTTGCTTCTCAAGAAACATTTCTGATTATTATCTATGTTGAAATCAGATTCTTTGATGACTAGAAAGTTCAATAGATCAGCATTTATTTGAAACAACATAAATCTTTGGAAACAATGTCACTTTTGATCAATGTAATATATCCCTGCTGAATAAAAGACTTCAGATATATCTTTATTTTCCCATCACTTTCCTCTGTAGGTCATAATGAAGGCACCATCGCAGTAACAGAGGGGGAGCTCTTGTATGTAATAGAGGAAGACAAAGGTGACGGATGGACACGTGTTAGAAGAAACGAGGAAGAGGAGGGTTACGTCCCCACATCCTACGTCGAGGTCTTTCTGGACTCCAACTCCAAAGGTGCCATAACCTACATATGACCGAGAGCTCATGAGTCTGTTTGTGTTTATGAACCCTAAAGACGACACATCTAGGGTGTGTGTTCGATCCTGACTCTCTCCAAGCCAAGAATGGGACTGTTTTTATTAATACGGACAGACCTATTTCTGAAACTGAATGACTAAATGATTCTAATGTATAGAGCTGCACGGTTAATCATTAAAAGGATAGTTCACTTTGAAATTAATTTTTGATATGTTTTATCTTACCTCAAGGGCATCCAAGATGTAGGCGTCTTTGTTTTCACAGTATTTTGATATTTTTAGGTCAAACCGTTCTTGTCTGTCAGTCATATAATGGAGGTCTATGGGGTCCACCTCAAAGAGCATGCACAGAAAAGTCCAAATTAAACATGATTGAATGTTTCATAAATGTAAGTACACATTAATGGCCCAAGACACGAAACGAGTGGTTTGTGTGAGAAAACAAACCGCTCGTTTCGCGCCCTCATATCACTTGGACGTGGCTGTGGTTACAAGAGGTAAAAACGATATAAATACTGTTCGTTTTCTCACACAAACCGCTCGTTTCGTGTCTTGGGCCATCAATGTGTATTTACATTTATGAGTCATTAAATCATGTTTAATTTGGTCTTCTCTGTGCATGCTCTTTGAGGTGGACCCCATAGACCTCCATTATATGACTGATAGACAGAAACGGTTTGACCTAAAAATATCTAAATTTCTACATCTTAGATGCCCTTGATAAGCTAAAACATACCAAAAGTTAATTTTAAAATCTCTTTAAAAGATCGCGATCTATATTCAAACACCCACACGTTCTCATTCTTAAATGAGGAGTATCATTATTTCTGTTCCAAATATTCATATTATCACAGAAGTACTAAGATAAAAGATTATAGTTTGGATATAAACACCGATGTCTACAATAGCGATTAAAATAGAGCAAATTCTCTTTTGAAAGTAACTTGACACACAGCAATTGTATTGATTACATTGTTACGGCACTAGGTGACGAGAACAAATGAATTTGTCATTGAATTATTCATTCAAGAGATTTGTTCAGAGACACTGATTCATCCAGTAATGAATCACATGAAGTATTTATGAGTGAGTCATTGAATCATTCATTCAAGGCATTCTTAAAAAAAGTGCTGATTCATCCAGTAATGAAACAAGTGAGTCATTGAATTATTAATTAAACATTTTTAGTGGACTGCAGCCATTATTATCAATGGACTGCAGCAATTATTATCAATTAGTTAATTACATGTTATTTTGTTTAGTTGTCTGTTGAGAATCGTGATGTCTGTTTGAAACTAAAAGGTCGTGATTCTCAGTTTAAGCAGAATCGTGCAGCTCTAGTACTGTATGTGTCTTAGCACATGATGGTTTTAGATATTAGTCCACCATAGTTTCATATGGCGGTAGTATCTTCTCGTATTGAATAGCAGAGCATGGTAGATCGCCCCAATAAAACAGTAGCACCTCAGTGCAGTATATTAGATCCACGGGGAGGAGTCGAATCAAGATCCAAGGGGTGGAGATTAGGGGTAGGATTAGGGTTGGGTTTAGGGATTAGGGGGCGGAGTTGGGTAGGTTTAGATGTATAAGGTAGGAGGAGTTGGATCTAGATCCGACTCCTCCCATGGATTTCATGTTCTGCAGTGAGAACCATCTCCAATAAAACGCAACACACATATACGAGGAGATACATGCAAGTTTTTGTACTGTTTTCATATATAAAGTAATTGTAAATTAACTTAAAATCCAGCCTAGCTCTTGGAGGAAAACGTCATATCAGGGGCCGTTCACACAGAACACATTTTTCAATTCCACTGCTCTACTGGCGTCTCGCATATTTTTGTCTCGTCCATGACACAGCATTTTAAAAAACACGGCACTGGTTAAAATAAGTTAAACTTTTAAAGAACGAGTTTCTAGACCTTGCTTTTTTTTTCTCGCTCCACTGACCTGCATCTCAAAAACGCGTTCTGTGTGAACCGGGCCTTATGCTGGTGTTTTTCCCCTCAAAAACATCAGCTCAAGCATTAGTAATAATAATAAACAGTTTACAAGTAGCATAAGTAGTCATCATGCCTTTGAATATATTTGTGAAAAGCACATCATTTGCTAATACATGTTAGATAGAGATTGCCGTTATGGATCTTTAGCTGTATTATTTGTTCAAACTGTGTTCAATCTCAATACATACACTGAAAACAGTTGGTGTAGAAACAATTTTTTTTACAGTGTATAGTTGATGTAGATATTCATAATTAACTTAATATTAAACATAAGTTTACAGAAAAACACAATGCAACCATTTAAATGAGTAAAATCACAATCACAATCACGACACAATCATGTTCGGTGCTCCTCATCTTTATTCCTGGATGAGAGCTGAGTTGCCATTTTAGCTGTGAAATGTGACGCATGAAACGTTTCTGAATGTTTCCTCACAGAGCTGTTTTCCTGGACAAGGGTTTATCTTTCTGAGGGTGAGACGGAGTACTAGATGAGTGCATTAACTGTGTGTGTGGGTGTGTGAATGGAGATCTTGAATTTCTCTTTCATTTTAAGATGCCTCCATTTGCATTTGAATACTTTAGTTTAGACATTTGAAACCGTTTGAGTTGAATATTGCACGAGTGTGATTTCCTCCAAATGAAGTGTTGACGTCTGACCTTTGTTTCAGTTTAAACAAGCATGAACCTACTTACTGTATGCCACCTTTAAGTTATGGTTTTCTGCAAAATGGCGTCCACACACACAAAAAGCAAACCAACTTAAGAGATAACCTACATGCTGATCTAATTATTGATTATATAAACATATTAAACGTCATCTGAGTCCTCTGTTTCTGCAAACCTGCCTGTTTGAGTGATGTTTTCTCTTCATAAATGCATGTTTAAGGCTGCATTTGTTCTTGAATTCAACCCAGAAAATTTGATTACTCTTGCCAATAATTCATGCATATTATAAATCACGCTACACACAATCCTATATGTTTATATTGTCATTTTTCAGTCCATTTTGTAATTGTACAGCTCATAAGCATATACATAAAATGTCATGTGTGTGTGTTTGGTGTGCATTGAAATAGGCTTTTCACTCTTGTAATCGTGTTCCATGTTTTAAAGTGTTAGTTTATCCTGGGTTAATCACTGTGTACATTTGATTTTAAAATTACAAGTATGAAATAGTGTTATTGTTAAACTAAAACTATTAAAGTGGCCCTATTATGCTATTTCATAACTTCCTAATTTTGTTTCTGAGATCTTCTGCAGTATATGTGTCAGTTTCTCATAATACACATTGCACATCACCTTATTTCTCAAAGATTTGGTGTCTCTAAATCCCTCCTTTCCGAGAGCCTACTTTGCTCTGATTGGTCAGATGGTCCACTCTGTCGTGATTGGTCTACTCTGCTCTGATAGGTCCGATTATCCAGTCTGTCATGATTGGTCTACTCTGCTCTGATTGGTCGGATAATCTTGTCTGTAGTGATTGGTCCACTCTGCTCTGATTGGTCAGATGGTCCAGTCTGTTGTGATTGGTCTACTATGCTCTGATTGGTCGGATGATCTAGTCTGTTGTGATTGGTCTACTCTGCTCTGATTGGTCAGATGGTACAGTCGGTCGAGATTGGTCTACTCTGCTCTAATTGGTCGGATAATCTTGTCTGTTGTGATTGGTCTACTCTGCTCTGATTGGTCGGATGGTCCAGTCTGTAGTGATTGGTCAACTCAGCTCTGATTGGTCAGATGATCTAGTCTGATGTGATTGGTCTACTCTGCTCTGATTGGTCAGATTATCTAGTCGGTTGTGATTGGTCTACTGACTCTACTCTGCTCTGATTGGTCAGATGGTCCCGTCTGTTGTTATTGGTCTACTCTGCTCTGATTGGTCAGATTATCTAGTCTGTTGTGATTGGTCTACTCTGCTCTGATTGGTCAGATGGTCCAGTTTGTTATGATTGGTCTTCTCTGCTCTGATTGGTCAGATGGTACAGTCGGTCGAGATTGGTCTACTCTGCTCTGATTGGTCAGATGGTCCAGTCTGTTGTGATTGGTCTACTCTGCTCTGATTGGTCAGATGGTCCAGTTTGTTATGATTGGTCTTCTCTGCTCTGATTGGTCAGATGGTACAGTCGGTCGACTCGAGATTGGTCTACTCTGCTCTGATTGGTCGAATAGTCTTGTCTGTTGTGATTGGTCTACTCTGCTCTGATTGGTCGGATGGTCCAGTCTGTTGTGATTGGTCTACTCTGCTCTGATTGGTCGGATGGTCCAGTCTGTAGTGATTGGTCAACTCAGCTCTGATTGGTCAGATGATCTAGTCTGATGTGATTGGTCTACTCTGCTCTGATTGGTCAGATTATCTAGTCTGTTTTGATTGGTCTACTCTGCTCTGATTGGTCAGATTATCTAGTCGGTTGTGATTGGTCTACTCTGCTCTGATTGGTCAGATGGTCCAGTTTGTTATGATTGGTCTTCTCTGCTCTGATTGGTCAGATGGTACAGTCGGTCGACTCGAGATTGGTCTACTCTGCTCTGATTGGTCGAATAGTCTTGTCTGTTGTGATTGGTCTACTCTGCTCTGATTGGTCGGATGGTCCAGTCTGTTGTGATTGGTCTACTCTGCTCTGATTGGTCGGATGGTCCAGTCTGTAGTGATTGGTCAACTCAGCTCTGATTGGTCAGATGATCTAGTCTGATGTGATTGGTCTACTCTGCTCTGATTGGTCAGATTATCTAGTCTGTTTTGATTGGTCTACTCTGCTCTGATTGGTCAGATTATCTAGTCTGTTGTGATTGGTCTACTATGCTCTGATTGGTCGGATGATCTAGTCTGTTGTGATTGGTCTACTCTGCTCTGATTGGTCAGATGGTACAGTCGGTCGAGATTGGTCTACTCTGCTCTAATTGGTCGGATAATCTTGTCTGTTGTGATTGGTCTACTCTGCTCTGATTGGTCGGATGGTCCAGTCTGTAGTGATTGGTCAACTCAGCTCTGATTGGTCAGATGATCTAGTCTGATGTGATTGGTCTACTCTGCTCTGATTGGTCAGATTATCTAGTCGGTTGTGATTGGTCTACTGACTCTACTCTGCTCTGATTGGTCAGATGGTCCCGTCTGTTGTTATTGGTCTACTCTGCTCTGATTGGTCAGATTATCTAGTCTGTTGTGATTGGTCTACTCTGCTCTGATTGGTCAGATGGTCCAGTTTGTTATGATTGGTCTTCTCTGCTCTGATTGGTCAGATGGTACAGTCGGTCGAGATTGGTCTACTCTGCTCTGATTGGTCAGATGGTCCAGTCTGTTGTGATTGGTCTACTCTGCTCTGATTGGTCAGATGGTCCAGTTTGTTATGATTGGTCTTCTCTGCTCTGATTGGTCAGATGGTACAGTCGGTCGACTCGAGATTGGTCTACTCTGCTCTGATTGGTCGAATAGTCTTGTCTGTTGTGATTGGTCTACTCTGCTCTGATTGGTCGGATGGTCCAGTCTGTTGTGATTGGTCTACTCTGCTCTGATTGGTCGGATGGTCCAGTCTGTAGTGATTGGTCAACTCAGCTCTGATTGGTCAGATGATCTAGTCTGATGTGATTGGTCTACTCTGCTCTGATTGGTCAGATTATCTAGTCTGTTTTGATTGGTCTACTCTGCTCTGATTGGTCAGATTATCTAGTCGGTTGTGATTGGTCTACTCTGCTCTGATTGGTCAGATGGTCCCGTCTGTTGTTATTGGTCTACTCTGCTCTGATTGGTCAGATTATCTAGTCTGTTGTGATTGGTCTACTCTGCTCTGATTGGTCAGATGGTCCAGTTTGTTATGATTGGTCTACTCTGCTCTGATTGGTCAGATGGCCCAGTCTGTTGTAATTCGTCTAATCTGCTCTGATTGGTCAGATGATCCAGTCTGTTGTGATTGGTCTACTCTGCTCTGATTGGTCAGATGGTCCAGTCTGTTGTGATTGGTCTACTCTGCTCTGATTGGTTAGATGGTCCAGTCTGTTGTGATTGGTCTACTCTGCTCTGATTGGTTAGATGGCCCAGTCTGTTGTTATTGGTCTACTCTGCTCTGATTGGTCAGGTGGCTCAGTCTGTTATGATTGGTTTACCGCTTATAGCTCATGTCAGAAACGAAACGCCCATTACCATATCTAAATTTCAGCTCCTGATCTTCCTCCGCAGTTGATACACAGTAATACGAACTGTAATGATGAACAGTACAGTAACAAGTATTGATTCATTCTTTTAGGAGACAATAACTCCCATTGATCTGCACTTTGATCTCTGAAACTGTAATATTCGAAAAAGCATAATGGGGCACTTTAACAATCATTTTCGTTAATAGTAATAAAGCTGTAATAAAATCAAATAAAAATATTAGATGTAAGACTTAAACTTAAGAAACATAAATGAAAATTTGAAATATTGCTTGGCATCTAAATGAAGATGATGTACTTAAATAACTAAAGTTAAAAAAAATGTTTTATTAAAGCTAAAAGGAAACTAATAAAAATGACAAAACACATAACAATTACTAAAATTTTAAACTAAAATTAAAATGTTAACTGAAATCATAAAAAATAAAATGTTATTACAAAATACGAATATACACTCAAATAGTATATAAATAATACTACAATTACTGGCATGAAATATTGCTTAACCCATGGATAAAAAGGGCTTAAAAATAAAAAAGTATATGACACAGGGATAAAGGGATAGTTCACCCAAAAATGAAAATTCTGTCATCATTTACTCACCCTGTATGAGTTTCTTTCTTCTGTTAAACACAACAGAAGATATTTTGAAGATATTCAAAACTATTGAAGTCAATGTGGACCAGCAACTGTTTGGTTACAAACATTCTTCAAAATATCTTGTGAGTAAATGATGACAAAATGTTAGTTTTTGGGTGAAATATCCCTTTAACTATACGGTGAAAAGCCATTCATAGGGGGCATGAATTCATCACTTCACCAAGTCTAACATGTCTTTTCTTTTGTTTTTCATCTCTTTGTTTTGTTTGTATGACTGCAGATTCGTAAAGTATGGAAGGAGGACTCAGTGGTGCAGGGCAAACAGCAGCCACATGTGGGGAAAACTACAGCCTACCCTCCATGAACCGCCCTAGAGTGAGACAGATGAGAGACAGACACAAAATAAAGAGAGGAACAGTGAAAGAAGCGAGAGGAAGAGGCTATAGAGACCTCTCGGCCTAAATTCTCCTGCTGTAGAGAGGAACTTTAACAGCAAATCAGAGAAATATTATGACATTTAGATTTATTACATGTCTGTTCTTTTATAATGAGGTGAATATGATCTACATATATCATTTTGCTTTACGGCTCTTCATCGCTGCTGAACGGCTCTAACGTTTCTTTCAGCCTGGTGCGAATGAGTATGTATGTTTGTATGTGTGTGTGTGTGTTTTTTTTTCGTCTTTAACAGCTTGAAACGGTCTTGCTTCCGATTCCTTGAGCTATCCTGAACTGGGAACGTGGTCTGTAAAAGGAGCTGAACTTTCGGTACCACGTCAGTGCTGCATTCTGTCCGTATTCCTACTTGACTTCTACATCTTGATGCTTGGAAGATGATGCACACTAACAGTTTGGAATA
Source organism: Pimephales promelas (assembly GCF_988280905.1). Taxonomy (NCBI): domain Eukaryota; kingdom Metazoa; phylum Chordata; class Actinopteri; order Cypriniformes; family Leuciscidae; genus Pimephales; species Pimephales promelas. The sequence goes on from NC_142787.1 coordinate 14,665,443, forward strand.
ATTGAGATTTTTAAATGTTCTTGAGTCTCTTATGCTCACCAAGGTTGCATTTATTTGATTAAAAATACAGTAAAAACAGTAATATTGTGAAATTTTATTACAATTTAAAATAACTGTTTTCTATGTTAATATATGTTAAAAATGCAATTTATTCCTGTGATCAAAGCTGAATTTTCAGCATCATTACAGTGTCACAATGATCCTTCAGAAATCATCCAATCATCTCATCTAATATGATGATTTACTGCTCAAGAAACATTAGTATTATAAATGTTGAAAACATTGTGGAAACTGTAAGACATTTTCTTCAGGATTCTTATATAGACGGAAACAAATATTTTGTAAATATATGTCTTCACTTTTGATTTAATTTACTGTGTCCTTTCTGAATAAAAGTTTGTTTTTGTTAACGTTACTTCCGTTCAATTTTTTTATGGTAGTGCATCGCAGTTTACACGAAAATATGTCCTGTTTTTAACATCGATAATAATCAGAAATGTTTCTTGAGCAGAAACTCAGCACATTAGAATGATTCCTAAAGAATCACGTGACACTGAGGAATATTTCACAATGTTACTGTTTTATTGAATTTTTGATCAAATAAATTCTGCCTCAGCTTAAAAGACTTCTTTATTAAAAAGAAAATATTTTTCCAAACTTTTGGCCGGTAGTCTATAAAGAAACAAAATGGCGAAGCAAGCACATGTTTTACAGGTATATGAATATCAACATTATCATGTTTTACACAGCTAAAAAACATGTAGGAATTTCTCGCATTTTATGTGCTGAAAAGCTTTTGTGTATGATGTGAAATGTCTTTAAGTGCCCTTCTGTTGCACTTTTCCAAGCTTCAAGCTAAAATATTTGCCGTGGAACGCAGCAATAGAATTCTTCATGATGTCACTCATTCCGGCTCCTTTACCAGGCCACACCCATTTAGAGGCTTTGACTCCGCCTCCCAAAGATAACAGCTGCAGGGCACACATCAGGGGCGGGGCTTCACTGGCCAATAGCATGTCTGCTTGCCCTGGCACCTCCTCTGTCTCCGCCCTTCCAGTGCAATTACTAATACACTGTCTGTCTGCCATCTTTTCTAACACATTTTTATCTAACGTCCCTTCAGTGATTCACATTTTTCATTCATTCAACGACTTCCAGCTTTACCGTCCAATCGTCAAGCTCGAGCGTGAGCCTTTTTTTTTGTTGTCAGGCAGGGGAGGAGCTATATTTACACACACGAATATGCTAATGTCCTGTTGATATAGGTATGTATTTATTGTGACCGATGTTTTGTTCATGCCTTCATGGTTTTACCCTGTGGAGAACCCAGCCGAGAATACCGCAACCTCATTGGCCGGTTTCGGTTACCTTAAGGTATATATATGGTATATACGTAAGGGTTTAAATGTACTCTGAGCCAAATGTACAGGTTAACCAGACATTTAACATGCATCATGTGATCTGTGTTTGGCATTTGAATGGTTGTCTTAAGCTGAAGAAATGACTCCATGCTTGAGGTTTTTAAATCAACAGATTTTTTTTTTTTATGTAATCACCGTGGTTTGACGAAGGGGAGTTTTTCTTTCTGTAATGTCTGTTGTGAAGATATAATAATTTTTAATTTCATCATCTTTCACTGACTACTCACCATCCTTGAGGCACATACTAATTTGAACTTTTCTTTTTATATATTTTTTAATTCTCTCAGTCATATTGGGTCCTGGAGAGATGTTGAGGTATTTTTCATTTTCTCTTTATTCTTAAGTAGGTTTGAAGCCCAAAACATCAACATCTCTACAGGCAGCATCATGGAAATGACAATTCACACATGCCACAAATCTGCTATTTAATGCCGAATGCTTTTATTTTGTTTAATAAAGAGCTTATTGATGAATTACGATATTTTATGTTGAATGAATTGAGCAGCATTACCTAATAACTGACTGACTCGCTATTGATGAACCTATAAATATGAAAATGTGTAATCATTGAGAAAAGGTTTTGAAAAGCGGAGAACAACATCTTAAAGAGGAAAGCATCATTACGTCTGTCTTCCGAACATGCACACTGTCTCAAGTGCTCTGGTTCTCTTTAAGAACAAAACAACTTTAACATTTCATCCTTCCAGCACTGTTATACTGCGCCGGCCATCAGCTCTATATCGGCATCTACACACACAGCTGTCTTGTTTGGCCTATCGGTGATAAGGATCATTTGCCCTCGGCCCCTTCCTGCTCTGTTTGGGGCTTCAAAACACCATTCCCAAATCAGTTTTAAATATAAATATATATATATATATGTATATCTATACGTACAAGTCTATAAATAAGAGTGAACTACCAATCCATGGTAAGAGTCTATTTTTAAATTTTGATTAATAAAAACATCCCAGTTTCTTTTCTCTGCTTTGCTAATTGAATTAAACTTTTTTTTTTTTTTTGGTCTCGTTTGGTGGGTTCTGCCAAATGTATGTTTTGCACTTTTGTCTTTGTGTTCTGTTTGTTATGCTTGTGTTTTTGGAGCACTGAATACTTTGTATGTGTTGACTGTGCCAATTAAAGATAGAGGGGAAAATCAAACAATTATTGTCTCAGTGTATCTCTGTGTGTGTGTACTGGTTTGTCTATATGTGTTAGGGCCAAATGTCCTCACTTATAGTGAAATATTATGATAACTGACTAGTGAGGACATTTTAGCTCTTCACTAGTTAAAATGGCTTACTAATCATCTAAAATGTCTTTATTTAGAACTGTGTTTGCACATGTTTCTGTGATGGGTAGATTTAGGGGTAGGCCATAGAAAATATCATGAACTTGATATAAAATCAATGGAAGTCTATAAATTTACCTCTCAGAACAGTGCGTGTGCGCGCGCCGTGCATACTTATGAAACTACGTGCATGACACCTCATTTAATTGTATACTTTTTTTACACAAAACAATATTATTTAATTATTTATTATGTATTATTCAATATATTGTAATATAATTAGCACCATATATTATTCTGTATATTTTCAAATATGCTGTGAAACCATTCATAATAGGGAAATGTATTTTCTTTTCATAAGAGGACCCCAGACAGTAAAATGTGATTTTGTAACATCATGATTTTTTTTAAAACATGTCATATCACTCACACCATTCATGTTTTTAGACTAACCATTATTATTATTATTCTTATTTGCCTTCATTTCATTCGAATTCACTGTAAAGATTTACGTGGTGTTGACACGAAAAATGAGCCATAATCTGGTGGAAGATTGCTGCAATCTCATAGACAAACTAACACTTACCAGTAATAACATGAGGTTTTAACAAAAGCCACTACATTTCACTCACACAGACATCATTTTAATTTTTTTGTTTATTTTTTTTAGATATAGTAAGTAGGCACTTAAATTGCACTATTTATTTTCAAGTAGCCTATTACAGATGTATCTTAATGGCGTTTTGTGAATGAAAGTCAGTATCACTAATATTATAGCTACTACCAATTCATAACAAAACATCCTCAGGCAAACACAATCAGAGTTATATGATAAATAATCCTGGATCTTACAAGCTTTATAATGGGAATGAACGGTCCCATAGATTTTGAACGCCAAAAAAAGCACATCCATCCATCTCGTTCGGATATTAGGGTCGAACTAGATTTAATAGACCTCCCAATACTTAAATCATCTTCGGGAGTGAGTTTCTTTCCGCCATTCCTTCCATTTGTCTCGGATTGTGTTTCTGCAACACACGAGTTTCAATCAATCAGCTGGCCTTGACAGACGTTTAGTTATTTTAACAGTCTAAAAGTAACGTTATGTAAATATTCTCAACTCAGGCTTACAACGTTGAAGAACCATTCACACCATAAATATACTTATTTAGGTAACGCAAAAAGAATTAAGTTTTTCCACAAACGTTTATGAGACACAGAAACGGTTCAGCAACACAGACCTGATGCTCCCGCGTCACGGCTTTTATACCGCATGGTCTAGTGTTTACTTCCTGGGCAAGAGTCTGTGACGTATCCTCTCGCGTAGTTTTGATTGGTCGGTATATGTGAGATGCAAATGAGAAAACCTTGCAAGGCGCCTCAGGATCGCAAAAACAACGTTTAATAACATAATTCAAGGATTAATCAAACTAATACGTTTATAAAGTTTATGTAAACGTGTATACACAACGATATATAATGGTTAAAAAAAAGATTTTCGTTTTAAAACTGGTTACCGTTGTTGGGAAATACAAGCATATACAGCGCTATATATCCTATGAGAACCAACGATAGGAATGTGTTGTATGAAAGGAGAGAAGGTTAGCACTCCCCTTGACAAGGATGGAAGAGGTCCTAGTGGCCTTCAACACATATACGGTTAAGGCATTGCCACCTACTTCGTGGCATCTCTAACCAAGTTTTTTCTTCATATTATTACCGCGTTTTTGCACATATAGCATGATGCAGAACTCAAACTCAAAACTACTCCGTGCGAGGATTTCCATATCACACCTGTTTTATTGAGTGATTATTTTAAAATAATTGTAAATAGATTATTGGAATTCTTTTCAATCTGTATGTTAGGTGTCAATTTATTATACTTCACAAATCGCACTGAGATATGAATGCTTTATGAGGCGCTGTTGTCGTACGCCCCCCTGAGGATGTACTGGTACTACACAGAGCCTGGTACTACAGTGCTGCAAACTTCTCTACAATGTTAGCCATAGAGATATACACTAGATTTCGCCCGCAGTTCACTAGATCTAATGCGTAAATAGAGCCGCCATCTTGGAACAGAGGAGCCCCTCCACTTTAATACTGCACTTTTTTAGGAAATAGGCTCATTTTATCACCCCCCAGAGTTAAACAGCTGAGTTTTACCGTTTTCCAATGTATTCAGCCGATTTTCTGATATTTAGAAGAATATCAGTAACCAGTTTCTGGTCTCATTGACTTCCACAGTATATATTTTTTCCTACTATGGAAGTCAATGAGACCAGAAACTGTCTGGTTACTGATATTCTACTAAATATCAGAAAATAAGCTGAATGGATTCGAAAAACTGTAAAACTCAACTGTTTAATTCTGGGGGAGTTGTAAAATGAACCTATTTCTAAAAAAAAAGTGGAGTATCCCTTTACTACATCAGTGTCAATAGATAAAGGTCTAACGGAAATAAAATCACCATAAATCATCATGAATGCGATTTTCTCGTTGTTGTTTTTTTTGGTTCGTTCCAACAGCCAGACATGAATTTATCATTGATTTTTTTTTAATTCGTGTGAACATCATACACAGCACAAAAGTCCGCTACCATCAATTAATTCGAAGTAAAGGCAGAGGTTGCCTAGCTACTTCCTATGACAACACAACGCCCTTGTTCCAAGATGGCGGCTGTTTTGACGCATGCTTAGAGCCCCAAGGTGACGTCTAGTGTAAATATTTCTATGAATGTAAGCCAGCGAAAAAATATCGCGAGATTCACTTGAACGAACGAGCGGGAGTGTGACTTCCATTTTCAAACCTCAGACGGATGAGACGGCGATGTGTTTCTTTGTTGTTTCATTTCGATTTAATGTAGTTTAGAGTTTTTAGCTGTTGGAAATCTTTCATTTTGTGATAAACTACGATAAGAAACGATGGATTCAACAGAAGAGGACATATCTGCTCGGGTTTTGTTGAGGAGAGTCCTGCACACAGAGTTACCCAGATCTCCTGTAACCAGAAGGTGAATTTGTTTCAAATGTCACTTAAGTTACATTTTATAAACAAATAAAATCGCCCGGCTAATTTTATATGTTTGTTTGCTTTAAAAGTTTACGTAATTGGTTAATGCACACAGATTACATTTTATAAACAAATAAGTTAGTTGAGTAAATAGTTTTTCAAATATTATGTAACGTTAGTTGAATAACAACTAAATACAAACACGTCAAAGGGGGAAGTTATACTATCTGTATACTGGTTGTAGGTTAAGTCTGTATTAATTTTCTATTTAACACTAACTTACCTTTCAAAACCATACAAATTGTGAATTATAGCCATTAACTTACAGACAACAATGCAAAACCTCATTTTACTAATAACCTTCTGAAATTTCTATATATATTTTATCTATACACATACACACGTAAATATATTTAAATTTGTGCAAGTTTTGTGTATTGATTTTTATTGTTTGTTATGTTTCAGTTCAACCAGTGTACGGCGGAGCATGAGGGTGAAAAATACCCCTGGTGTGGAGAGTCCTGGATCTGCCTTGCGTCACAGACTCAAGAAGAAGCTCCATGAGGTACGTTGGGTGTATAAATTATTATATATACAACTTCATATTCTACAAAATCGCATCCTGAATACCTTCCTCTTTTTCTTAGAGTGCCTCTCTGTCACCCCTCCCTTCACCTAAACGACGGAGGTCAACGGTGGCTCCTGGCCCGTCCCCGCCGCATGATGAAGACATGACGACTCGTGGTCTGCTCAGAGGAATCATGCAGATGGGTGAGTGCAAACTCTCCGCCAAGGTTCGTTTCAGGAATGAACCGATAAATATTAAGAAAAACTGATGGGTGTATTAATAAAGAGGTATATTCTGAGATCTTATTGCTAAGGAATACCTGGAAATACCAGGGAAAAGCCATGGTAAGTACCAATAATAGTTAGTTATATTTTAAATGAATTAGCTTTAATTTATATATAGTTTGAATTTTAATTTTAGAAATAAGTTTTAGTAATTTTTTTAATGTGCTTTTTGTCATTTTTTTTATTAATGAAGAATCTATATTTTTGTTTGTCAATTTAGAACTTCTACTTATTTTATTTCAGTTCATTGCCAAGGCAACATTTCAAATTTTCATTTATTCCTAATCTACTTCATTTCAATCCAATTAATAAAAACAATAATAGTTTTAGTTAACAATATCAACTATGGTATGCACTCACTATGTTGAAGTTTTTGTTCATGTTTTCCTTTAGTTGTAGTATTTAGTTCAATTGATCTGTCTCTAAGTTCTCACACCGTTGTCCAGTTGCTTAAAGGTGCAGTGTGTGATTTTTAGCAACATCTAGCGGTTCAGTTGCGAGTTTGCACTAAGGGCTCAGCCCACCGCTCATCCCTCCCTTTCGAAGAAGCTACGGTGGCTAAAACGGGACAAACATATCATCGTCTGACTGAGACAGCAGAGAATAGCCAGATTATAAATCACATCATGGATAAAGACAAAGCCATAGTCAGGTGTGGATCAAGGGTCTTAATATACAATATAATAATAGTAATCAGCTGATTGAATCACAAATGTAACCAGCACATTTCTCCCCACATAGCAAACCCATAATACAGCGAGGGAGAAGAACCACTTGAAACTATGCAACTATATTTTTTCTAACAGGGTAGTAAAAGTTTAGCTGGCTAAACATGAGCTGTTACTGTAGCTGAGCTGGTTAAAGCGTAACGCCTTGTTTAAACTCGACGCATGAGCCCAAAGGTGCGCGCGGCAAAAATTACATGATTTTAACAGCACGCGTGCCTCCACATCTCTAAGACACCATCTCTCTCAACTCTTCTCAATCGACTTAAAATGCTTCCAAGATCGACTTGTCGACCGCAATCGAAAGGTTGGTGATTCCTGTAAAGTTACTGTTTTACGGTCAATGACAAGAATATTAATCAGCTGTGTCACGAATATAACCAGCACATTTATCCCCACATAGCAAAGCCATAACACAGCAAGGGAGAACTAAGTGAAATAATCCAACTTCATATTTTACACCATTGACAAGGGAAAAGTCACCACTGCTTTCTGCTGCTTCTCTTTCAAGGTAGTGACGAAACGTGTTCGACCTTCATAGAAGGGGGTGCCTGTGGTTATGTAGATATAAATGTCTCATTCTAAGAGTAATAAAAACATGACGGTTTATCAAGTAAGTTCTTTACACACCACTGAAAATGCATTTGTGTTAATAGATACTCAAAAATTTGTACACATTGCACCTTTAATTACAGTTTTATAATTATTAATGTCAAACATAATTATTTACAATTATCTGAGTTATTATGTGGCCTAAATACTTGACACAAGTTTTTAATGCTTAGCGGTAACTAATATATAAACAACTAATACCTAAATAATCAGAAGATGATGTTATTAATGTGACTGTAATGAGATTTATTTTAGCAAACTCTTCTTTGCATCAAATATTATTAAATTTGCTTCACCAGCCCAAATATTTGCATTAATAGTTATGAAAAGAAATGTAAAATATATATATATTCTATTATTGATTCTTCTGTTGAATCCAAATATATATATATATTTTTTTTCCTCAAAAGTTTCACACTTGTCTGTTTCAGAGACTGAAGCATCACTTCTGATGTCGGGTCAGCCTGCACAAGTTACAGAACCGAATCCAGCCGAGTCCAGTGTGTCCAGTACCGGAGAGAGAACGTTAGTAACTCTTCAGTCTCATGTACTTTTAGTTCTCCACACGTTGTGCTCACGTGTCTGTTTTTTCCTCAGTGAAGGCCTGTCTGGAGTGGAGCTGTCTGATCTGACTCTGAACACTGAACCCCTGACACATGTGGTCAGAGGACTGAGCCGCAGGAAACCTCAGTCTGCCTTCAGTGTGTCCGCGTTTGAGAGACAGTTCGATCAACTGCCAGGTGCTTCACCCATTCTCAGCTGTTATACACCTGTTTCATTTGATTTTGTTAGTAAACTGTCTATGTTTGGAATTGAAAACAGGCATTCTGCATATATTGTGGAATATCGGCACATAATTTTAATTTGTCACGTGCGACAGAGACCATTCAGATAAAGCATCATCTAACCTTTTGCTACATTCTCAGACAACACAAAGGATGTCTCGCATGTCTCTCACAGAGGTGATGGCCCTCAAGAGAAACCAGATACATCTCATGATTTGGATTTGTCTGCTGGCTCAAAAAGGTAAATTCTTAGTCCATAATTTTCCAATAGATTGGCCGGGTCACTAAAACTGACAATGGAAAGTAAAAAAATTGCTAACTTATTAACTTAATTAAGAACTATATAGGAACTACAGGATTGAAATTGAATTGTAAGAGTAGGGATGGGTACCGAAACCCGGTATTAAACTCGCCCCGGTGCTGAATTTTGAAAGACCGCTGTATCGATAAGCTCGGACGTTATCGGTTCTGCTGTCGGTACTGGAGAAATTAAGTAAATACACGTAGGTTACAATTTATTCCTATAAAGACGTTATCTTGAACATGTTTATCTCGCCAGCCATTTCTATATATAAACTATATTTTAATTAAACCATTTGTCTGTGATGCAAATTTGCTATTCGCAGTTCAGAAGAGAGAGAAGAGAGAGAGAACGATCTCTCACGCGGAGCCACAGCACACGCAACATGACAGCCCTTGCTTAATGAGTGAGTGACAATGAGGACAGAACTAAACATTCAAACGAGGTTGCACTTTAGATCTGGGATATTTTTCTAATCTTATTCTAGATTTCGGCTTCCAAAGATTATAAGAAGATATTTGAGATACACCCGTTCTTCCTTCACTTCACTTCACAGCGCTGCGCTGTCAGTTCTTCCTAAACCCAAACGTGCCGTCAGAATCAGCACGATCGGCGTTTGTTGCAAAATGCTGTCTCTACTGTTGCTAGATCATAAAATGCCTATTAAAAACACAAAAACCTGCGCAAGAAATGCTGTTCACAAGGCGGTGCGCGCTCCAAAACGGACTACAACGAGACAAGAAGAGTATAGCCTACTTTGGGCTTCGTGTGTCCTAAACTATCAAATATACATACAAATGTCAAAATGACCAGCTCTGAGATTCACTTAAACACAATTATGTCTTAAATGGACGTAAATAATAGGGAGAAAATGATGGTGCTTCAGATACCGATTAGATTTGCTCTCGGTCTTAAAGGGGCAGCAGTCTAATAAACCTGCTGACGATTCAGCCATTAATGCATATCAAACAACAAAAGGCAGAGAAAATCATTCACAGCTCTTGAATGAGTAACTTTAGTTTAATAAGCATTAATCTATCTATGATAAACTATACAGTGCTATTTTACATTTGATTACTAAATTGGATTTATTTTCAGACAGAAAATATTACCTAAAAAGTAGCTAATGTTAGTAGACCTTCCTGAAATTAAAGCACTGTGTATATAATTTGTATCTTTGATTAATTGTATTTTTGTGTTAGTACTTGTGTCCTATCTGTTGTATATAAAACAATAAAAGCCTGCACATTGCTGTATAACAAATAGATTTTTTTCTTCGTTTTGTTAAAGCATTACTTTTTTACATTTCAAAATATGAAGTTAATTATGTTCTTAATTCTTAAAAAAAAAAAAAAAACACCAAAAAGAACCGATAAGAATACCGTTAAAGTACCGGATCGATAAGCGGTATCGGTAAGAGTAGTAATACCGATAAAACCTTAACGATACCCATCCCTATGTAAGAGATGATTGAGGCATTTTGAGTGTGATTCATTCAAGTTTATTTTCTGTCAGCGGGCTGAACCTGACCTTGAAGACCCCATTTGTGGATAAGCGCTCTGAGAGGGCAGGGCTCCAGCGGAAGGTGTCCAATCGGAAGCTGCCGTCTGTGGACGCATTTGACGAGGCCGTTCAGAGATGCTTGGAGCAGGGCCCGAAACAAGGTTTATATACACTAGGGCTGCACAATTATTTGAAATAAAACCAAAATCGTGATATGGGTTAATGTGATCACTAAATCAAGGGCTGTAGTTTAATTAAATATAGTATGTGCTGCATGTTTCAGAGTGAAGCATTCGTTTACATGAGAACAGCTCATAATTCAGGTTTTTTTTTTTTGTGTCTCAGAGCCGCTCGGGTAGTATTATTTGCTGCTCCACACAAACTCCATCTTTGGATCTGCTGAGTTTGGGTCGCTTATAACGTTCATGTGCGAATGCAACATGCACCATCAATCCTCCTAAACTTATGATAAGCACTTATAAACCAGCAAATTGAATTAAGGCAGCCATAAATATTAATTTGTACTGTAAAATAAAATTATTATTCGGTGGCTCTGAATTGTCAAAACATCATTCAAACTGCTTGGTACGGATGCGAAAAACGCAGAAAATCGAACCCGATTCGATTTTATTTCTTTATTTTTTTTATGACAGACGAAAGTTTCAAGCGTGTGTTTAAGCGTGATTGATCGTGCAAAAATTTCGGACACAAATTTCAGACTCTGTGTGCATGAGTCTGATATTATGCATCCGTCTTAGTTAAATAGTTTCTCTATCCTTTAGATCACTCTGTGGTTCAGGATGGAAAAACTCTAGAAGATTCTTCATGGCAGAAGTTCACGCTCGGCCTCAATGATGTCACAGAGCTTTACGTCCACTCAAAAAAAGACGAGACGGCAGGACCATCACAGAGAGAGGCAGAGTTGGTGCCTTCATCCCAAGAAGCAGGAGATGATGTGTTTTTGACTCCTGGAGATTATATTGTACTTGCTTCAACGCAGGCGATGACAGAATCACTTCCTGAATCTCAGAATGTGGAGCTACATGATCAGGAATCCATTGTGGAAATTGAGGATGAGAACGCGGAGGGGGAAGTTGAGGATGAGAACGTGGTGGAAGAAGTTGAGGATGAAAACGCGGAGGAGGAAGTTGAGGATGAGAATGTGGAGGAGGAAGTTGAGGATGAAAACGCGGAGGAGGAAGTTGAGGATGAGAACGCGGAGGAGGAAGTTGAGGATGAGAACGCGGAGGAGGAAGTTGAGGATGAGAACGCGGAGGAGGAAGTTGAGGATGAGAACGCGGAGGAGGAAGTTGAGGATGAAAACGCGGAGGAGGAAGTGGAGGATGAAAACGCGGAGGAGAAAGTTGAGGATGAGAACGTGGAGGAGGGAGTTGAGGACGAGAACGTTGTGGAAGTTGAGGACGAGAACTTGGAGGAGGAAGTTGAGGATGAGAACGTTGTGGAAGTTGAGGATGAGAACGTGGAGGAAGAGAACCCAGACGCATCGCATCATCCAGAGCGAATAACTCGCAGAGCTCACCGCTCAGAGGGAGGAGGAGCTGTCCCTGGAGTTCCAGCCTCCACTAGAGTCACAAAGAGTTTCGGAGCTGGACTGAATCCCAGAGAGAAAGGTGAGAACAATGAGACTTCCTGAAATGGTGATCACAAGGTTCAACCTGATTATTATAGGCTCAAATGATCTTGGGGTCGGTAAGATTAAAAAAATGTATTCCAATGATGCACAGCTTTTGATTACAATTTAATAAACAGATATTGCATATTAAGATGCCCTCAAAATGTCACGTTAAAAAGCAAACTGCTTAAGTGGGCAGTTCTTTAATAGTAGCTAAACTAAAATTAATTGATTATTTCAGAGATTGTTTGTAGGTTTATAAAGCTAATGTGTTTCTGTTCAGATCATCTGGAGTTTGTTGACGGGAACAGAGACAGTTTGCAGGACGTTGTAGATGAAGGAGAACAAGCGGGCAGCCCTGTGGCAGAGGTCACCACACCTAAGCGGAGGTCATCGCATCGCAAGGCTAGTCTGGCTGAGGAAGATTTGCCCGAGCTTGCAGAGCATCATGATGCCCCGGAGGAAGTGAGCCAATCAGAGGAGGAGTTAATGGACTCTGAGCCAGCCAATCAGAGCCGTGAACAACCTCAGGAGGAGGAGGAAGAGGATGATGACGGCGACAGCGATGCTCTTAGTGCAGGTGACTTGAATCATCAGTGATTATCAGTGAACAACAACCAAAGCGCAGATGCTGTAATTCTTGTACTAAAATAATGAATTTCGTTGGCGATTCTCTCAGATCGTGTCTCTGATAATTCACACTGGGTGATTGCTACTGGCGTGAACCAGCACCGATTAGCCTATGATATCAATCACGCATTTGTCGTGATCTCCCTAAATGGCCTAAAACCGTGCAGTGTGAACTCGGCATTATCGACGTTGGGATTGTTGATGTGCTTGCAATTCTGATTCAGCTCATTTACTTTTGAATTCATTTTATTTTCCTTTATTTCAGAACTGTCCATGAAAACTCCTGCTTTCGTAAGACAGAAGAGAGTGTTCGCAAGTCCTAGTGTGCAGGCCATGCCCACAGTCCTTAAAGAAGTGAATGCTGGGTATGTACCAACAACAGTCCTCTTCCCTTTGTCTGTTTTATAGTGTATCCTAATGCAGGTTTAAAAGCCATTTATCTCAGTCCCCCTCAGGTCACCAAACGAGCCCCCAGGAAGAAGCGTCAGGCGGGAGTCGATGTTCTTCCCAAGAGTTACGTCATGAGCATATTCAAGCATTTCGCCAAGACCAAAGTGGCCAGTGACGTCTACCCTGTCGTTAATGAATTGTAAGTGCTCAGGGAAAGGTTATTTAAATTATGCAGAATGAACATTTGAAGTTACGTCTCCTTCAATGTTTCTGTCTTTATTCCTCAGTCTTAAGAAGTACTTTGAACGGCTAGCAGATGATCTGGAAGTGTACGCTACACATGCCAAACGTAAAACTATTGAGATTGAAGATTTTGAGCTCCTCATGAGAAGGTAAACATTAAAGGATTGTGCTTTTTTACATTTTCACCTCTCTTTAGAGTGTAATGTTGCTGTTTGAGCATGAAAAAGGTCAAGTTACAAAGTCCCTCCAGCGGGAGTTATTCTCTACATCAGTGTCATTGTTTCTGAACTCCCTGAAACACCTCCATTGTAGTCTTGAGTTTCTTTAGGGAACAACACGTCACAATATTCCTAATTTCAATAATTCCCACCCAGTCCATGCAAAAAACGAGGCGGGGTCTGGTTGAGTTAGCTTGTAGTGTTGAAACGCACGGTTATGGTAAGGGGCGTGGCATTTTTTAACACGCTCAAAACCGTTGACATTCAAGCATGAAAACCTATTTTAACCTGCAATATTGGAAACTGCACAATGTATTTTCTTTTATAATGGAGAGGAATATTCTTGTAAACTGTGCAATTGTTGAATAAAAAAAGAAAAAAAAAGAAAACCTATTTTAGTAGACCCCAAAAACAAAATCAAGACTTTGAAAAGGGGCATAATAGGTCAATAGAACTAGTTTTTGTACACTTTTGCAGCCTTTCCCCCCTTGGAGTCATATTGGCTGTTTTGTTTTTATCAGACAGGGCTTTGTGACGGATGGTACGCCTGTGAATATACTGATAGAGAAATATCTTCCGCTCGAGTATCGGAAACTTCTCATCCCGGTGGCCACCAGCGGGAATAAAGTCATCCCAACACAAAGAAGGTGAACATGCAGACGTGTGACGTCACGTCCTCTTTAAACACTAGAGTAGATGGTTGCGCATATCTGCATGTGCTCTTGTAAATATGTTTATATGTTCAAAACATAAATACCTTGTTTTGTAAATAAAGATTTGTGTAATATATATATATATATATGCCTTTTTTTAATGCTGCACCATTAAGAAAACAAATAAACTTTCGGTTCACTGTATTTTTTAGTAATTTATGTATACTTTCAAAGACATTCTTCAAAGCAGACATAAACAAAACGCGTGGTATTTAAATAGAAGTCAATGTCTTATTGTGCACGATTCATCTGCACACAAATGCTTTCTTCAAAATGATTTGCTTCAAAAATGTTTCTGCAATGGAAAAATATTAACCACAAACACCATAGCCTTCTGATTCTGTGCTGGAAATGATTAAAAATACGCTAGTTGGAGTAGAGTATTGTTTACTTCGTATCATACTTTATGATGTCAAACCATATGCATTATATTAACAGCAGTATTCTATGTTTTGGTGTTTTTATTCTTATTCTCATAACAGTTGTTTTACACTTAATTCAATTTTGTGTAAATCCAGTGCTTTATCTACCACACTAGAAATTAAAGTGTATTGCATTCTGTGATGCACCGGCTAAATGACAAATATGGGGTATTCCATGCATATGGTATCGACTATACTGTGCATGCTATATATACAAAATACTATTAAGCAGGGATGTGATTTTAACGCATTTATATAGATTTCCATATTTTCCGCTGTGAGACCTGACTGGCGTGAATCCAAGGGGGAAAAAATGCTGGTTTTGATGAATTTGAAATGCTTTTATTTCATGCGTGGATACTGTAGTAATGACAGCACTTCATTTAAGGTCTCGGCAAAATAAAAGCTCTGATTTTGAAAGCAAAGAAAGACATCCATAAATATTTGTATTATAATTTTACTCTTGTTCTTTAAATAAAATCATTATTATTCATAAAAACTTGTTTTTATTTTACAGTGCAATATCATTTCGTAATATTTTCTGTATTGACTTATTTTTATTATTTAATCAAATAATATTTTGATTAATAATAATAATAATTATTATTATTATTATTATTAATATTATTGTATATTTATATTGAATAGATAAAAACAAGTTTTCCTTCTGTCCTTAACAGTTCAGTTGCCTGTCTTGGAAAGTCACAGAAGATTAGATTGGAGGCGTATTATTGTTTGAAGTAGTCCGAATCTTTATTATGATGTACCAAGATCAATCCTTTTTCCCAAAGACTAGTTTATATATGCATAAATACCAGATCTAAAAATGTGTATGAGTACAGTGTCCACTAGGTGGCAGTCACACTCCATCACAGAGGAGTTTAATAAGTGTGATAGAAGTGTTACAGTTGCAGGCTTTTGATTTATACAGCACAAATTGTATTATAAAATGGATCATTCCGACTTGAATGCTAGTTGGTCAATACGATGTTGCAAAACATGTAGTGTAGGCTATATCACTGCACAGCACTAGAAGATTATGTGTCGGGTATAGATCTTATATCAGAAGTACAACATGCATTTGCATGTTCTTATTTTGCATTGACTTTTATAAAGGCAGTAAGACATGAATATTTTGTGAAATTGTCGTTTTGTCTTACTCGAGGTCAGAAATTTGAAATTTGAATTCTTTTGGTTCCTTAAATGATCAGTTCTGCCATCGAGCCAAACCTTGATGTCTTATTCACAATATGCCACAGCCTCTTGTACCTCATTGTTAAAATAACTTCTTTAATATGGTGCAATGTTGTCTAGAAGAGTTTAGGTGAGGTTCGAAGTAACTAATGCACCTTTTCCACCAATCTTTCCCTCCAGCTTTTTTCCTTTAGCTAATGACTGAAGCAGACATGTATGTGTGAGTTTTACAAGGCCAAGTCTGTTTTTGAGATTTGCGGGCCCAGACAGACGCTGGATTCCTGTTTCTTTCTAAACCTCTTCAAGTATCTCTTGTATTTATTTACTGTCACACTGGATTTAATCTTTCAAAGCTTTCACTTCCAGATCCGGCTCATGTTTCACATTGCTTCTCATTGTGGTGTCTATAGCGACATCACAATGAGAAGCACTGAGATGTCGCTATAGATTGAACTGGCTCTCCAGATGTTGGGTCCCTGTGGCCCTCTGGGGCCCCGACATCCTCCTCCTCCTCCTCCTCTCCTCCTGCTTGCAGTGACCCCTCCACATTCTCCGTAGTATGAGTCAGCACTGCAGCCGCTACAGCGAACTCCATCTATCATGTTGAGTTTCATCACAATGTAGCACTTAAACCAAACATTGCTCGAAAAACGAACCTCTGACAAGACAATCTGTTCTCTGTCTCCTTCATAAAGCCACAAACGTGGGTCACACAACGCTGCGGCAGCCAGAACGCTTTCGTCATCTTTGCATGACTCACCGGGTGAGAACTTATCCTCAATGTGGCTGGATGTGCAAGCGAAACACGTGTGTGAAATTAGCTGACTTATTATTGTTTAAGATGAGATTTTCAGTGATGGAGAGAGCTGTCGTTGTGAAAGTGAAAAACATTGACTCTATCTACTTTCCTAATACAGTTATTACAAAGAAAACGTGTCATCTTTCAAGTGTAACAACTTGCCCCACTGCTGGAAAAACCTTTATTTTCAGCTGACATCATCAATCACTCTTATTTTGTTGGCCCCTCCCCTCCAACTACCTGCCGTAAAGGGACACTTTTAACCATCTAATCAGTTCCTGATGGAAAAACATTTGTACTTCCAAAAAAAAAGAAGAAATATCACATTACATGAGTAAAATAGTTTGCAGATTTTTCCTGTTGACATTTCCAAGATATTTTTTTGTTTGGTCATCTGATCACAGTGAGCACTACTGAGGGGACCATAACTGCATTCCATTCAGGAGTGATCATCCCTATTCTGTTCCCTTTTAAGGCTCCACAATGAAGGCTTTGGAGGTTGAAGGGTGTACAGACTCATTTGAAATAGCATACTAGAATATATCTTTTATGTGGCAGAAATAGTATGCTAATATGCTGTTCAGTGTTCAAAAACATATTGCCATGAGTGTCTTCCATTGTGATTTCCCGTATATCTAAATATGTTTAGTGAAAGGTAAAACTTCTGAAATCTCCGTGTAAACAATGTGTGATGTAGATGCGCGAGAGATCACTTCCGGCGTAACGTTGGACACGGTTCAGTTCGGTTCAGTTGGACTTCTGATTCAGATCAGTTCGACACAGCTGTTAACAAGAGGTAAAAACTATATAAATACTGTTCGTTTTCTCACACAAACCACTTGTTTCGTGTCTTATGCCATTAGTGTGTACTTACATTCACGAGTCATTAAATCATGTTTAATTTTGACTTCTCTGTGCATGCTCTTTGAGGTGGACCCCCTAAACCTGCATTATATGACTGACCGACAACACCGAAAAATATCAAAATTGAAAATACTGTGGAAACAAAGACACCTACGTCTTGGATGCCCTTGAGGTAAGATAAAACATATCAAAAATTCATTTCAAAGTGAACTATCCCTTTAAGAAGCCATGCTGGTTAATCTCACCCATCGTGGAATCTCATTGGTCACATTTCATTCCATATAGCTTAATTTTAAACATCAAAAGTGTTCTGATCGGCTGATTCAACTTCTGAATAGCGACTATAGATACACAATCTGGCGAAATAAGCCCCGCCTTACAATTAAAAGAGCCAATCCCAATTGCGTCACTTTAGAAGCGCCGGTTCGCTGGTCTAGGCTGAAAAGATAACTCTATTTGAGCATTTTTGAGTATTTAATTGCGAATTCGCCAAGCAATTTTTGAGATTTCAGGATTCCCCGTTCAAGTCGAAAGGACTTGGTCTTGGGTACCAAGGTTGCGTTCCAGTCCACTTTTAAGACTACACTTGCGAACTTCCCCTCTGGGAAATCCCTTCGTGAAGTGGACGAGGGGAGTCTATATGGACAGACACGATTAAAGTAGATGTACAAATAAAGTAGACTCACTCCCTTGGTCAAAATAGAGGGAGTGAGTCTACTCCATATGTACACTTCAGGCAGCTCCATGTACCACAATGCAACGCGACTGTGGCGTCAACGCATATTGCATCTAATTTACCCCACCACAAACAACTCTGTTATATATATTGATAAAAAGGTACATGTAAACAACTCAAACGGATCTATATACATATAGAATGCTGCATTAAACAATTTTGGGAAGGGAAAAAATTAATAAAAAATCAACACCACAGTGGATTCTAAGTGATCAAGGGCTTAGCATGTTCCAATTCAGCCTATTGCAGTTTCCGCCAGTAGTGTGCACTCATGCAACGCAAGTAATGACGTACTATCAAGTGAACGAGACGGAGGGAAGTTAGCGAGTGAAGGGCATGACAATTTTGGACTGGAACGCAGCCCCAGTATAGCTGCCCGGAGGCATTGCAAATATGGCCGCCATGTGAACAGACTTTCCTTGAAAGGGACTTTGATAGCTAGCTAGCTAGCAATGTTATTTTGTTTGTAAACACTTAGTATAGCACACAAAATAGCTCATATTATGTGGTTTATAAGAAAATTAGAGACTGAAAATTTGCTCCTGTAGATGGTCATTTGTGACATTTTATGACTTTGTCTATTGGTGAGGGGGGACATCGGCCTAAAGCTTTTTTGGGGACAATGTAGAACAGACATTAGCACGTCGTCCAGCTACCTGTCCTAAATCTCTAAGTTTGAACGGTCGACTTATCCTAAACAAACAAGTGAAGCCTAAGCAGAGTTATGGGGTCTCTCGTCCAGCGCTGGTCACTAGGTGCGGATGTTTTCGTGTTGGTCTGTATCTGTTTTCACACTGTTGTCTGAATGTTTTCTGCTCTTCTGGCTGCAGGGGAAGTTTCCGTGTTTCTGGCTCTTTTTCTCTTCCGTTCTTGCCAGAACTTGGACCCCTGTGGACCCGCACCAATTTCATCATCAATGTTTGACTGAGTCACACTGCTACTTAGAAAAGAGAGTGAGAGAAGGATCTGCCCGGCCAAAAATACTTGAATAGTATACACCAGATGGTAATAAAGTGAAAAGTAAATAGAAAAACAGAAATAAGGACAAAGATCTAGAAGGATCTTGCTTCCTGTTCTGATCTAGTCAGACCTTTCCACAGGCAAGATCCACTTAAGTTTTCTTGATAACATGTCTAGTTAGTCATACTACTCTCTGGCAATATTAGCTAATGTATTCTAATTGTTGTATATGGCTTTAATTACACACACAAACAATTTTTTCCTATGGTTTCTGGCGGGCGGACCACGACATTTAAAATCCCAAGTCCCAAAAGCCACAAAACGGGTAATTTCCTGGGGAGAAGAGGGTGAGAACTACGTTTCCCAGAGCACAATGTGGGCTCTGTTCACCGAGTTGGCTTTGTAGTTGTCCCGACATATTTAGTCTTCATACAGTAGGCCCATGCTTCCTCTCATAAAGATGCCACAGACCAGATTTCTTTTCACTGGTTCAAGTCTGGAACGTTCTTTTCCATTTTGAGGTTGATCCCTCTTTAAAGGGATAGCGTTAACACTATAAGGTCTCATTTGTTGACTTTAGTTAATGTATTAACTAGCATCAACTAATCATGAGCAATACATTTGTTGCATGCATTTATTAATCTTTGTTAATCTTTATACAATACAGTGGGCTATTTCATTGTTCGTTCACAGTGCATTAATAATGTTAACAAATACAACTTTTGATTTTAAAAATGTATTAGTAAATACAGTGTTGTGTACTCGAGACTCGGACTCGAGTCTATATTTTAATGGTCTCGGTCTTGTCATGGACTCGTGTGCATTTTGACTCGGAATTGACTTTTACTCGAACATATTAGGACTCGGACTTATTCTCGAGTCATCTCAAGTCCCATTGAAAATATGTCATTTTCGCTGTATGTTAATATTTCTTTAAATTGTTTGATAGAAACATCAACGTGAAAGAACCCATGTCAGATGTGATGTGGAGCCTCTAGCTCAACTATGTATTGAAAATGTCTGCCTTATCCAAAATTCAGTTGGCATATAACAGCCACACAGAATTCGTGTGCAGTAATGTTATGTTAAAGAGCACTTACTGATGGTGCCAATTTTATTGTTACCACCAAATATTGTACATATTCTTAGAGATATATTTTAGTCTGGTTTCAGACCCAATCTTAGGTTATCCAACCTCTCAGGTCTCGCCTCGGACCAGACTCTCTTTGGTCTCGGTCTCGACTCGGACTCGATCCTCTATGGTCTCGGTCTCGACTCGGACTCGACTCTCTTTGGTCTCGATCTTGACTCGGACTCAACTCTCTTTGGTCTCGACTCGGACTCGACTCCCTTTGGTCTTCGTCTCGACCCGACTCCCTTTGGTCTCGGTCTCGACTCGGACTCGACTCCCTTTGGTCTCGGTCTCGACTCGGACTTGACTCCCTTTGGTCTCGGTCTCGACTCGGACTCGACTCCCTTTGTTCTCGGTCTCGCCTCGGACTCGACTCTCTTTGGTCTCGGTCTCGACTCGGTCTTGACTCCCTTTGGTCTCGGACTCGACTCTCTTTGGTCTAGGTCTCTAACTCGGACTCAACTCCCTTTGGTCTCGGACTCGACTCCCTTTGGTCTCGGACTCGACTCCCTTTGGTCTCGGTCTTGACTTGGACTCGACTCCCTTTGGTCTCGGACTCAACTCCCTTTGGTCTCGGTCTCGACTAGGACTCGACTGTCTTTGGTCTCGGTCTTGACTCCGACTTGACTCCCTTTGGTCTCGGTCTCGACTCGGACTTGACTCCCTTTGGTCTCGACTCGGACTCGACTCCCTTTGGTCTCGGTCTCGAATCGGACTCGACTCCCTTTGGTCTCGGTCTCGACTTGGACGCGACCCTCTTTGGTCTCGGTCTCGACTCCCTTTGGTCTCGGTCTCGACTCGGACTCGACCCTCTTTGGTCTCGGTCTCGACTCGGACTCGACTCCCTTTGGTCTCGGTCTCGACTCGGACTCGACCCTCTTTGGTCTCGATCTCGACTCCCTTTGGTCTCGGTCTCGACTTATCCAAAATTCAGTTGGCATATAACAGCCACACAGAATTCGTGTGCAGTAATGTTATGTTAAAGAGCACTTACTGATGGTGCCAATTTTATTGTTACCACCAAATATTGTACATATTCTTAGAGATATATTTTAGTCTGGTTTCAGACCCAATCTTAGGTTATCCAACCTCTCAGGTCTCGCCTCGGACCAGACTCTCTTTGGTCTCGGTCTCGACTCGGACTCGATCCTCTATGGTCTCGGTCTCGACTCGGACTCGACTCTCTTTGGTCTCGATCTTGACTCGGACTCAACTCTCTTTGGTCTCGACTCGGACTCGACTCCCTTTGGTCTTCGTCTCGACCCGACTCCCTTTGGTCTCGGTCTCGACTCGGACTCGACTCCCTTTGGTCTCGGTCTCGACTCGGACTTGACTCCCTTTGGTCTCGGTCTCGACTCGGACTCGACTCCCTTTGTTCTCGGTCTCGCCTCGGACTCGACTCTCTTTGGTCTCGGTCTCGACTCGGTCTTGACTCCCTTTGGTCTCGGACTCGACTCTCTTTGGTCTAGGTCTCTAACTCGGACTCAACTCCCTTTGGTCTCGGACTCGACTCCCTTTGGTCTCGGACTCGACTCCCTTTGGTCTCGGTCTTGACTTGGACTCGACTCCCTTTGGTCTCGGACTCAACTCCCTTTGGTCTCGGTCTCGACTAGGACTCGACTGTCTTTGGTCTCGGTCTTGACTCCGACTTGACTCCCTTTGGTCTCGGTCTCGACTCGGACTTGACTCCCTTTGGTCTCGACTCGGACTCGACTCCCTTTGGTCTCGGTCTCGAATCGGACTCGACTCCCTTTGGTCTCGGTCTCGACTTGGACGCGACCCTCTTTGGTCTCGGTCTCGACTCCCTTTGGTCTCGGTCTCGACTCGGACTCGACCCTCTTTGGTCTCGGTCTCGACTCGGACTCGACTCGGTCTCGACTCGGACTCGACTCTCTTTGGTCTCGATCTTGACTCGGACTCAACTCTCTTTGGTCTCGACTCGGACTCGACTCCCTTTGGTCTTCGTCTCGACCCGACTCCCTTTGGTCTCGGTCTCGACTCGGACTCGACTCCCTTTGGTCTCGGTCTCGACTCGGACTTGACTCCCTTTGGTCTCGGTCTCGACTCGGACTCGACTCCCTTTGTTCTCGGTCTCGCCTCGGACTCGACTCTCTTTGGTCTCGGTCTCGACTCGGTCTTGACTCCCTTTGGTCTCGGACTCGACTCTCTTTGGTCTAGGTCTCTAACTCGGACTCAACTCCCTTTGGTCTCGGACTCGACTCCCTTTGGTCTCGGAGCCTCTTTGGTCTCGATCTCGACTCCCTTTGGTCTCGGTCTCGACTCCGACTCGAGTGAGCTGGTCTCGACTACAACACTGAGTATGTTGAAATTAACATTGACTAAGAATAATTAATGCTGTAGAAATATTGTTAATTCTTGGTTAATGTGAACTAAAGTATACTAATGAAAAAGTGTATACTTACTTTACTTATTGTAAAGTGATACTGGTATAGTTCACTTAAAAATGTACATTCAGTCATTATTTATGTCTTTCCAAACCTGTATGACCTTGTTACTTTCATAAAAAATGATGAGATATTCTGGATACTGTGTTGGTTTCTGCAACGGAGATCGGAAATTTCAAAATCGAAAAATAATACGTAAAGTAGGTCACTTTAAAAAGATATTTAAATAATCAAAAAAGTGAACCATATGATTAATGCGCTATATTTAAAGTTCTCTGAATTCATAGCTTTGAGTAAGGAACAGACTGGAATTTAAGCAGTTTTTCATTGATAATCTGTTGCAGTGGCCAGTCGGAAGGAGTCAGTGAGTTGAATTCAAGAACAGCATCAGTGATTCATAAACAATTTCATGCTGAATCCTACATCGCTACTCTTCTGAAAACCTCCAGGCCGCATGTCAAGATTTTCAGTGAGTAGCCTAATGAATACAATTTTCAGCTGTTTTTCACCTTTGAATGATCATTTTGGATTTCGACCACCCCCGTCCTCGTTCACTTTCATTTTGTTGAAAACAAGATATTTATCAAAAATTCATCTTTTTTTTTGAATAAATCAGTTAATGACATCTCGGAGTGTTTCAGTGCTTATGTGTGTTTGTCAGACCACAGTAGGGCTATCTGTATCATCATGTCTAGCTGTAGACAGTCAGGCCATCTCTAGCATACTGAGCGGTCCCGGCCACTGACCACATCCCCCCGCCCCCTTCTAGAAAGATGGGGTGATGGATGGAAAGTCGGGATGATGGCTGTTTTTCCTCCATTTCGTTCCCCCGTCTTTCTCTCATGTGGTGCTGAAGATATACAGCTTCCTGCCTGAATGAACACGTGGAACTCCTCTCATGTTCCTTTTCCTTCTATCTCTTTATCCTGTCTTATATTCTATTTCCTGTCCCTATTCCTTCCCTTTCTTGTTCATATCTTCTTCCCTTTTAACATTTTATTTTCATCCACAAAAGATTCTCTCTCTCTCTCTCTCTCTCTCTCTCTCTCTCTCTCTCTCTCTCTCTCTCTCTCTCTGTGTGTGTCTGTCTCTCTGTCTCTCTCTCTCTCTCTCTCTCTCTCTCTTCTTTGTGCATAAATATTGTAATTAAAATTTTTAGGTTGAATTAAAAAGTTTTTTGAAACTGTGCCATTACATTATGTTTGGAATGGCATACTAACTAGTACTTCTGTAAAACAAAAACAAAAAAAGTATGTAGTATGCATACTGCACCATGTTTGCTGTATGCATGGGATACTTTGTTTACTAGTTTATTCAACGGAGCAAACTGCATGGAATACTGTATCTCACAATGCAATGAGCTTGATTTGACCTTTTTATTTGCAGTTTTTAATATTTGAAAAGGTTGCCAAAAGTTAAGGCATTTTTTTTTTACACAAAACTGGATTAAAAATGCAAAATAACAGTTCTCATTTCCAAGCCAATATTGCTGACAGCACTTGCTGAATTAACAACCTGTGACATGAGGTCATGTGAAAGCCTTTTCTTTTTGAAAGGTTAAAGTGACAGTAAAGATATTTATAATGTTACAAAAGTTGCAAATGTTACAAAAAAGCCTTTTTAAAACTTTTTTTAAGAAATGTATAAAAGCATATCAGAATGATTTCTGAAGGATCATGTGACTTTGAAGACTGCTGTAAATTCAGCTTTTACATCACAAGAATGAATTACATTTTAAAACATATTATAATAGAAAACAGTTATTGTAAATGGTACTAATATTTCACAATATTAGTGTTTTTACTGCATGTACTTTTGATTAAATTAATGTTTTGTAGAAGAGACTTTTGAACTGTAGTGTAGTTTGCAGTATGCAGTGATAAGTACACATACATTTCTCCCAGGCTGTGGCTCTGGCACCAGTTTTACTGCATTTGATGCATGATGTCCCTTTACTGAGAGGAAAAGACCTAATGGTTCCCTCACTGGGAATAAATCAGGATCGCTGTATAATGACACATTTACACTCCTTTTACTCACTATATGTACTTTCCTTATTTTGTAATCGGAAATTCTGATTTTCTAGGTGTATATCAGAATGTATTTTGTCTCCATCCACGTGTGTCCGTGTGCTCCAGACTCGTGTTTTACCCCGGCCCGACCCCTCCAAGGGTCTACACTCCAATAAAAGCCTGAGTGTTTACCTTTCCAGCAATATCTCATTGATTTAATTAGCTGTGATTAGTTGATGGTCGGTTTGTATGATTGGCTGTTTGGGGAAATGTTCTGCTCATGTTTATACTGGCACAGAGAGGCTAAACCAAAACGGCTAACCGCACTACTTCCAGGACCATGTAATGCAGACACAAGTCATTCTACATAAGTCTAGCTTAAGCTTTTTATTCCTCCACAGATAGCTACGCAACTATCACTTTGATGCTTCAATAAGTTCATAAAGAAATTGTAAAACTAATGCGCATGAATGGACCGGTTTAGTCTGAATTTTGACTCTCACATTGTCAATACAAGAATTATGTAATAAATGTTGTGATGTTAGTTCCATCAATACTTGCTCAAGGTCTTGAATTGAACTTGATATTGATTGATCTTGATATGAACTCTACAATAATACTCTAGTTGGCCAAGTCTTATACTTTTACACGCGCATCTACACATTGACGTCTGCTGAGCACTAAACCTACCCTATAACCCTAGTGCATCTACAATCTTCGTCCACCGGGTGCAAATCCTATAACCCTAGCGCATCTACAGTCGACGTCCACCGGGTGATAATCCTATAAACCTAGCACATCTCCAGTTGACGTCCACGGGTACTAATCCTATAAACCTAGCGGCTCTCCAGTCGACGTCCGCCCGGTGATAATCCTATAACCCTAGCGCATCTCCAGTTGACGTCCGCCCGGTGATAATCCTATAACCCTAGCCTAGCGCATCTCCAGTCGACGTCCGCCCGGTGATAATCCTATAACCCTAGCCTAGCGCATCTCCAGTTGACGTCCGCCCGGTGATAATACTATAACCCTAGTGCATCTACACTCGACGTCCACCGGGTACTAATCCTATAACCCTAGTGCATCTCCAGTTGACGTCCGCCGGGTACTAATCCTATAACCCTAGCGCATCTCCAGTCGACGTCCGCCGGGTACTAATCCTATAACCCTAGTGCATCTCCAGTTGACGTCCGCCGGGTACTAATCCTATAACCCTAGCGCATCTCCAGTCGACGTCCACGGGTACTAATCCTATAACCCTAGCGCATCTACACTCGACGTCCACCGGGTACTAATCCTATAACCCTAGCGCATCTACAGTCGACGTCCGCCGGGTGCTAATCCTATAACCCTAGCGCATCTACAGTCGACGTCCGCCGGGTGCTAATCCTATAACCCTAGCACATCTCCAGTTGACGTCCGCCCGGTACTAATCCTATAAACCTAGCGGCTCTCCAGTCGACGTCCGCCCGGTGATAATCCTATAACCCTAGCGCATCTCCAGTTGACGTCCGCCCGGTGATAATACTATAACCCTAGTGCATCTACACTCGACGTCCACCGGGTACTAATCCTATAACCCTAGCGCATCTCCAGTTGACGTCCGCCGGGTACTAATCCTATAACCCTAGCACATCTCCAGTTGACGTCCGCCCGGTACTAATCCTATAAACCTAGCGGCTCTCCAGTCGACGTCCGCCCGGTGATAATCCTATAACCCTAGCGCATCTCCAGTCGACGTCCGCCCGGTACTAATCCTATAACCCTAGCGCATCTCCAGTCGACGTCCGCCCGGTACTAATCCTATAAACCTAGCGGCTCTCCAGTCGACGTCCGCCCGGTGATAATCCTATAACCCTAGCGCATCTCCAGTCGACGTCCGCCCGGTGATAATCCTATAACCCTAGCGCATCTCCAGTTGACGTCCGCCCGGTGATAATCCTATAACCCTAGCGCATCTCCAGTTGACGTCCGCCCGGTGATAATACTATAACCCTAGTGCATCTACACTCGACGTCCACCGGGTACTAATCCTATAACCCTAGTGCATCTCCAGTTGACGTCCGCCAGGTGATAATACTATAACCCTAGTGCATCTACACTCGACGTCCACGGGTACTAATCCTATAACCCTAGCGCATCTCCAGTCGACGTCCACGGGTACTAATCCTATAACCCTAGCGCATCTACACTCGACGTCCACCGGGTACTAATCCTATAACCCTAGCGCATCTACACTCGACGTCCACCGGGTACTAATCCTATAACCCTAGCGCATCTACAGTCGACGTCCACCGGGTACTAATCCTATAACCCTAGCACATCTCCAGTCGACGTCCGCCCGGTGATAATCCTATAACCCTAGCGCATCTCCAGTTGACGTCCACCGGGTTCTAATCCTATAACCCTAGCGCATCTCCAGTTGACGTCCGCCCGGTGATAATCCTATAACCCTAGCGCATCTCCAGTTGACGTCCGCCCGGTGATAATACTATAACCCTAGTGCATCTACACTCGACGTCCACCGGGTACTAATCCTATAACCCTAGTGCATCTCCAGTTGACGTCCGCCAGGTGATAATACTATAACCCTAGTGCATCTACATTCGACGTCCACGGGTACTAATCCTATAACCCTAGCGCATCTCCAGTCGACGTCCACGGGTACTAATCCTATAACCCTAGCGCATCTACACTCGACGTCCACCGGGTACTAATCCTATAACCCTAGCGCATCTACACTCGACGTCCACCGGGTACTAATCCTATAACCCTAGCGCATCTACACTCGACGTCCACCGGGTACTAATCCTATAACCCTAGCACATCTCCAGTCGACGTCCGCCCGGTGATAATCCTATAACCCTAGCGCATCTCCAGTCGACGTCCACCGGGTTCTAATCCTATAACCCTAGCGCATCTACAGTCGACGTCCGCCGGGTGCTAATCCTATAACCCTAGCGCATCTCCAGTCGACGTCCGCCCGGTGATAATCCTATAACCCTAGCGCATCTACACTCGACGTCCACCGGGTACTAATCCTATAACCCTAGCGCATCTACAGTCGACGTCCGCCGGGTGCTAATCCTATAACCCTAGCACATCTCCAGTCGACGTCCGCCCGGTGATAATCCTATAACCCTAGCGCATCTACAGTCGACGTCCGCCGGGTGCTAATAATTCTAACTTACTTGTTCTTGCTGCATAGCTTAAATAACAAACAGACTCCAGCAAATGTCCTTTCAATGCTTTTAATTACGTCCAGGAGAGTTCTCGAGCAATACTTCTAAGAGAATCTCCCAAGTAAAAACAAGGCCTGTTGGTCTCAGACAAATTCCATTGAGAATTCCCCCGAAAACACTTATACAACAGTTTTTTTTTTTTTTTACAATATGGCATAATGTCCTATAGTTTTCATTGGTTCTTCATAGGTAGACTGTTTTGTTACTGGGTAGAGGAGACTTTGTTTTAATGATTCTAACTTAGTCATCTGTCTAGTTCCATTTCCCATATTTGTTATTTAGACACACAGTTAGGTGTTTGACACACATACATTCATCTGAAGGACAGAATGCCTTTGTGCATTGAATTTTCCACCACAATGGCCATGATGTGTCTTGCTACATGGTTGTTTTTAAGAGATGAAAAGCTACACACTCCATAATTTAGGGTTAGAAGGGTCAGGGTTTGCGAACATATATCAAACTAGAAACATAATAATCACTGCGATAATGATCCAATCATAGACTCAACCATAGCATTTGCCTATATTCAAATCCAAACAGGGACTTTTATAATTTACTAATATATTACATTAAATATTTTTTTTAAATGTAATGTTACACCAATATTAAAATTACATTTTCTAAAGAAAATGTTCCCGTATTTGCTCATGCAAATCTTACTGTTAGCAGCTGCCATGGTATTCTGGGTCGTTGCTAACTCTTTTCTCCAGTTTTTTTAAATTGTCAGTCATAAAATAACTTTAAAAAAGTAATATAAATAAGCCAAATAATTTGAGGAATAATGAATGTCTGGAGCGCAAATGGTGCAGGGCTGCATGCCAAAGTTTAATACTTAGTTTTAGAGTTAGTGAAACACTAACCCTCAGTATGAGAAATACTAAAGTGATGCTTGACATCACTAATGAGATCATTTGATGAGCGATTTATGTATTGTTTATAAGCCTTTTGTGTGTTGTTTGCATGTTTGAAGGCACATGTGAGGTTTCTTCATGCTGCCGAGGCCTGTAGGAAAACCTCTCAACCTTAAGACACCCAGATCTCACTTACTTTTTAAGGCAGAACCGCATGAATACACTGGAGCTAGGACCGTCTTGTTTCTAAACCAGGGAAGACCTCCTTAAAAGGTCATTGAGGGTGTATACTTTATGCATTTTTGTTGCCCAATAGAAATAAATGCCCCCTGCTCACTTGCAAACTATTTTCAAATGCGCCAGAGGCTGCCAATGGAGAAATATTGAGTAATCGTCCGGAGTCTTCAGTGAGGAGAGGGAGAAAGAGGTTCAAACATGGCACTGTACTGGAAAGTGTTTCGATGAATATTGGTGTTGGCCGCTGGTTCTGACTCCCGGATCACAGTGATGGGCTGCTTCTCTGCTGAGCTGTCAGTCTTCACCTCATCTGCTGTAATAAATACAGCGTTTGATGGTCCAGTCACTCTGCTGAAAAATGACTCAGAGCTTCAGCTGTTCTGATTTCCCTTGAAATAACATTTGCTTTAACATTGCTTTTAAAAAGACACTTGTTTCCAGCATGACAGAGCTGGATAACATCATACATACACGATTTTTAAAACGAAAGACCTGATTTCATCAAAAGGACTTTCTATTAAATATTTTAAGTATTTTTACAGCCTTTGTTTTTAATTGTTATTTATTGATTGATTATTTCCTTTAAAAGTACTACATTAGTACTTTATATGGAAACGCCACAGTACTTTGTTTGGGTTATTCACATTCCATGGTATAGGCTACTTTCATACTTTTCTGATTCACTTACAAAAAAGTTCATTTTTATTGGACATGTATGGTATTCTCAGAATTATTTTGTAGTACCTCCATGTAAATACTGTGGTAAAGTCATTTCAGTAACATATTATATATCTTTACTCATTTACCATTGTATTTAAATAACTTTTTTTGTTAGGTAAGATATGTTCTATTGCCTAAATTATTAGTTTAAAGGCCCGTTCACACCAAAGATAATAACTATAATGATTATGATATAGTTCTAAAAATCTCTCTAAATATAAAAGCACAAAATAGCAGAGTCCACACCACAAATAGTGATAGAGACATATAGAGAAACGCTATCGTTGGAATCTCTTTCAGACTCATGCTCAGCTCATGGTGTGGATGCTAATCTTTTTAGTTATCATTCTTGGTGTTAATGGGTCTTAAAGGGATAGTTCACCCAAAAATGAAAATTACCTCGTGATTTCCTCACCCTGAAGCCATCCTAGGTGTTGATGACATTCTTCTTTCAGACGAATACAATCGGAGTTATATTAAAAAATGTCTTGTCTCTTCCCAGCTTTATAATAGCAGTGAATGTGTATATATTTTTGGAAGTCCAT
The DNA here is from genome assembly GCF_988280905.1 of Pimephales promelas. NCBI lineage: Eukaryota > Metazoa > Chordata > Actinopteri > Cypriniformes > Leuciscidae > Pimephales > Pimephales promelas. Next base: position 14,695,891 of record NC_142787.1, read on the forward strand.
CAAAGCGCTTCCATCCATGATAAAAGTGCTCCACACGGCTCTGGGGGGTTAACAAAGGCCTGCTGAGTTTTATAGTAAAGCGATGCGTTCGTGTATGAAAATATCCATATTTAAAACTTTGTCAACTAAAATAACTAGCTTCCGGCAGACAGCCGTACACATCAATATACGGTGAAAGAGTAACACTTGATCTTGATGCACAACGTAATGACGAAGCTCTGTTTGTTTGAACCGCGAGAGTCATCAAAGCTTATGCTACTCTTACATCCTATGTCATACATCGTCAAGTGTTTCTCTTTTGGCGTATAAGTCGACTTGTGTACGGCTGCCTGCCGGAAGTTAGTTATTCTAGTCGATAAAATTTTAAATATGGATATGTTTTTTTACACAAACACATCGCTTCACTTGAGAAGGCTTTTATTAACCCCTCTTATTAACCCGTGTGGAGCACTTTTATCATGGATGGATGCACTGATTGACTTCCAAAAATATATACCCATTTACTGCCATTATAAAGCTGGGAAGAGCCAGGACATTTTTTAATATAACTCGGATTGTATTCGTCTGAAAGAAGAATGTTATATACACCTAGGATGTGTAAATCATGGGCTAATTTGAATTTTTTGGTGAACTATCCATTTAAAGGGACAATATGCAGGAATTTTCGCCACCAGGGGTTCGCCACCACCAACCTCTTACAATAACAAAGACGTATATTGATGACGTATATTCCGCATTAGGCTTAATTATGGATCTTGTTGTCAAGCTGATGGATCTTTTATGGATGAGTGAATACATTGATGTTTTTAACTTGACTGTGGTGTGAGGCAGGGCGCGATTGCTAGACGTAGTGCCACGCGAGTCCTGCGGATATAAAGGAATAAGCACATTTCATTCTACCGAACTACACGCAAGTGCTTTATTAATACTCACATGGGTCAGTTTATTAGACGAATGAAGCTTGAGGTAACGCAGCGCTGTTTCACTTGCTCTAACAGTTTCACTATCACACTTAACGGCATTTGAGTGTGTTGAATGTTGTTAGTTAGGTTGTGTGTTGGCTGTATGAGACTAAGTAAGCTAGATCAACATTAGACTAACACATTCAGATCATATTCTAACATTTAACAAATAACAAATAACATTGATTAGTTTTATGTACATTTGCTCACCTGTCTAATAAAGTACATGCAACACTCGCGTCTCTCTGTCGAGTCGAAGTTAGTCACAGACGTGGAGCTCTCGGCATCTTGAAAGATGTTGATCTTCGTTTTAGTCCTCTTTTTGTCTCAAAGTCTGCTTGCGACGGTCCATAATGTTTGAACAAAACAACAACAGCGTGACCGTCTTGCTAGGCATAACGGCAATAACCCAGTTGTCCACGTCTGTCGCCATGGTTACTTTTGCAGAGCGAGCGCACACCTGGCAGAAACCGGGGCTAATGCGGACATGACGCCATTGACTGGCGACTCCTTAACCCGGCTCACACGCCCCGTTTCCTTGGTTAAAATCGCAGTTTTCTCACGATTTACAAATAGTTGGAAATATTCGGGAAATTGTAAGTATTCAACGAAACAAAATATATAACATTGGCCTAGTGGTTTTTGGATATTGTACTGCAAAAATCCTGCATATTGTACCTTTAAAGCTTATTCATATTCTGTTAAATTGTTAATTGATTCCACACTCATTTTATCAGTTGGTATTTGACTGACACAATGTTTTCTTTGGCATTAAGTGAACATATTGACTTGCAAAATAGTGAAAACGACATCTAAAAAAGTACATGTGTGTTTGTACCGTGCATGCTTTTCTTTGTGCATCCTTCAGCCAGATTTATTTACGGTGGTGTTGCCGAGTGACGATCCAAACATGGCCTCCTCTACAGAATCCCCATCAGCTCTGCCTATAAATGCTGCTGACCCATTTAACTCCACACACACACACATCTGGACTGAGGGAACTCAATGCCTTTGGGATGTCCAGGTGCAGTTGGGAGTTTGAAGTGAATGAGAGCGAGATTGTCTGCATGAGAAATACAGAAAGACATATTAAATGTGGTTTTCACATTCAATGTTCAATTCATTACTACTACACTCTTCAAAAACAAATCTTTACACTCCCTAAAGAAAAGTGAGTGATGCCTATGTAGGCTATGTATCTATATCTATTCACCGGCCCCTTTATGTTGCTATACCAGGTTGGACCCACTTTAATTCTTCGTGGTTCATATTGACATGACAGCATCATGCAGTTACTGAAGATTTATCGGCTGCACATAAATAATGGTGTGAATCGTATTCCAGCACATTTTAAAGGTGCTCTATTGGATGGAGATCTGGTGACTGATGACAGTTTAGTGAAATCATTGTTATGTTCAGGTTGAGATGATTTGAGCTTTGTGACATACCGCGTTAACGCAAAGTAGCCATCAGAAGATGTGCTCTGTGGGATGGACATGGTCAGCAACAATACTTAGGTAACAAAACTGGTGTTTTAAAAGGGTTAGATCTTAGAAAAATGAAAATTAAGTCATTAATTACTCACCCCCATGCTGTACCAACCCCGTAAGACCGTTCGTCTTCGGAACACAAATGAAGATATTTCTGATTAAATTTGAGAGGTTGATCACTGTTACATAGGCTGCCTAAGGGATCGAAACTTGATGGCCCAGAAAGTCATTGAAGAAAATGTTTAAATATTCCATGTGACTACAGTGGCTGAAGTATAAGTTTATCAAGCGACGCGAATACTTTTTGTGCGAAAAACAAACAAACAAAATAACGACTTTATTTGACTATTCCTTTTCTTCCTTGTAGGCCTGAGACGAGAGTTCAAGAGATTTCCACGACGCATGCGTGAAAACTGAACTGAAGTAGTTGAAGGAGATCGCAATTCTCGCGCATGCGTCGTGGAAATCTATTGAAGTCTCGTTTCAGGCCAACAAGGAAGAAAAGGAATAGTCGAATAAAGTCGTTGTTTTTGTTTGTTTTTTCGCACAAAAAGTATTCTCGTTGCTTGATAAACTTATAGTTGAGCCACTGTAGTCACATGGAATATTTAAACATTTTCTTAATTGACTTTCTGGGCCGTCAAGTTTCGATCCCTTAGGCAGCCTATGTAGCAGTGATCCACCTCTCAAATTTAATCAGAAATATCTTCATTTGTGTTCCGAAGACGAACAAAGGTAATTAATGACTTAATTTTCATTTTTGGGTCAACTAACCCTTTAACGACTCTTAGTTGGTACTAAGGGGTCCAAAGTGTGCCAAGAAAAGATCTACAACACCATTACACCACCAACAGCCTGAACCATTATTTTTTACAGCACCATGGACCCCATGCTTTAATGCTGTTTATGCCAAATTCAGACCCTACAATCTGAACGTCCTTGCAGAAAATTGCCTTAGACCAGGCAATGTTGTTCCAATCTTCTATTCTTCAATTTTGGTGAGCTTGTGTGAATTGTAGCCTCAGTTTCTTATCTGACAGGAGTGGCACCAGTGTGATCTTCTGCTGCTGTTGCCTGTCTGCTTCGAGGTTTCATGTGTTGTTTGTTCAGATGCTCTTCTGCAGACCTCGGTTGTAAAGAGAGGTTATTTGATTTACTGTTGCCTTTCTATCAGCTAAAACCAGTCTCCTCTGACCTCTGGCACACAAGGCATTTTCTCCACAGTACTGACGCTCACTGGATATTTCGCTTTTTCGGACCATTCTCTGTAAAATCTAGAGATGATTGTGTGTATTTTCAATGCATCCAAATTGTAGCTGAGAATCTGTAGAATCCATAAATATGTCTCTCTTTTCTCTGCTATGAAAATTGACCGTTCCAGAAGCCAAAATATCAACATAGTGCCAGGTGGACTTAAAACCCCAAAGACCTTGAAGGGTTAAAATCCCAGTAGATCAGCAGTTTCTGAAATACTCAGTCCAGCCCGTATGTGCCAACAACCATGCCATGTTCAAAGTCACTTAAGTCACCTTTTTTTTCCCATTCGGATGCTCAGTTTGGACTTCAGCAGATCATCTTGACTTGTCTACATGCCTAAATGCATTGAGTTCTGCCATATGATTGGCTGATATTTTGAGTTAGTGTGTTGCTAGGGTGTGTGTTACAGTGCAATTGCTGAGGAGTTCTGCATAGTGTGGTTATGCAGTTGCTGGGGTGTTACTGTGCATTTTTGGAATGTCCTCTGTATTGTTCAGTTGTTGCTAAGCAGTTGCTGAGATGTTAGAACTACCTAGTAGGGGTGTAACGATACTCTCATGTCACGATTCGATACATATCGCGATACTGAACTCACGATACGATATTATTGCAATAATCCAAGAGATAAGGTTAACCAAAAATGTACTGTTGATTAAAATGCTAAATTTGATATTACATTGTGGGTTTAAATGAATAGGTGTGGACTTGGTGCTTGTAACCCAAGGACAATTAGAGACACCAGAATAAAAATATTCATGATTCTGAAGCTGAAAATACAGAATTATTTTAGATGAATATGCTTGCACGCTTCCATTGACTAGATATATTTAAAATAATGTCGACCACTTTTTACTGGTAACATCAGACATTTGGCATTATCAGCACCTACAAATGTTCCCACATTGCATTATTATACATTATAACCAATATTATACATAGTAGTTTAATGTAAACTCTAAAAACCTGATTTTTTTCTCACACAGTCATTTTTATTTTGGGGGTACTATCCACGATACATAGTGTCACTATCCACGATACGTATTGTTATATTTTTGTATTGCGATATATTGTGGCACGATATATTGTTACACCCCTACTGCCTAGGAATGTACTAAGTGGTTGCTATGGTGTTGCTATGTGCCTGCTAAGGTGTTCCGAGTTAAAAGCGCAGTGGTAGGCAGTAGCTAGGGTATTCATAGGTTATATATTTAATGAGGTTTTTGAATTGTTAGTGTGTTTCTGTTCAGTTTATAGGGTGTTCTGTTTTTTTTTTTTCATTGTAAAGATGTATTTGAGAACCACTTAAGATTTTTTATTTTCAGACGTGATTGAGTGGAAGGTCAAGGGGCCAAAGGCAACAAACCTCCAACATCAACAATACCTCCTCACTGTATTTATAGTCTTTTTCAGGTGCTGTATAAGCAGTAGTGCTGTTTTTGTAGATGTATTGTGGGAGAGAACATATTTTCACACCCTTAAACTGCTTTTCAAAACCATCTATCAGTCTCTTTTTGTGTCCTCCCCTTCTCTACATCTAAGGCAAATGTTACCCCCACCATATCTTCCTCTTTGGCATGTGTGTGTGTGTGTGTGTGTGTGTGTTAGTCTGATTTTTGGATGCAGATACAGTGCAGGAAGCAGAGCCCATGATGACATCACCACCCCTCTCTTCCAACGCACATCTGGAAATGCTCAAGTTTCAGAAAGAGAGAGAACAGCAAGAACGTGAGGGAAGAGTACAAACGATCTTGGCATATCTGCACCACCAGCACGGAGAGTGGGGAACAGGAGAGAAATTGAGGTGGGCTATTGAACAGAATCACAATATGAATTATGGGGAGGTTTGACCCTGAACCCCTCTAGAGAAAGCAAAATTTTGAAGGGCGTTACAATTATATACTAAACCACTTAAATTCTACATATTACACTGCGCTCTGGAATACTTCATTCTGATTGGTTGGTTGCAGAATTCTGCAGCCAAAGATTTTGGTAAAATGGCATTGACTATTTTCCCAGGCAACCGATTTCCTACATCACATTTCTCATAGTCTTTCTAATCACATAATGAAATAATTTAAATTCAAAATAATATTTCATGTTCACTTATTAATTTGAACTGCATTTTCTAATGCTTAAAGGGCTAGTTCACCCAAAAGACTTTGGTTTATATCAACAACACAAACGAAGATCTTTAAAATGAAATCTGAGAGCTTCTGTCCTGTTGACTGAAACTTTGACGCTCCAAAAAGTTCATATTGTGATTGTAAAACTAATCCATATGAATCGAGCAGCCTAAATTCAATCTGTTCATCATATAAAGCGATCAAGTCTCTTCAGAAACTTTGGACTAAATTGCTCAATTCATATGGATTAGTTTTACTATTGAACATGGCCTCGTGACGGGAAGCAAAGATACCTCCTCCAAATTCTCACGACTGATTATGCTCCTTAAAATACTGGCTGGCTAAAGCTAAGATAATTCCAGAAGTTCAGAACTAAAACCCAGTTCTGGAGCGTCTCAGGGTTGGTGTGTGGGAATTCTGACAGCTGGCTGGAGGAAATCCTGTTTCCAGTTGACATGTTTTTTCCCTCATCTCACCTCAAACAGACATGCACACCTCTCCTGCACCCATTTGGAAACCATTAACTCAAGAGAACATCCAGTTTAGGAAACTAGAAATATATCTGCTCTGCTTTCATAAACAAGAATTGCCTTTTTCCCCAATTCTTATTTGGTACTGATCTGTGTTTGCCTTATTGTAAATTTCATCTGACCAAATCGCAATCATCCAAAAGTACAGCAGTACTGCTGTGTTGTTGTGAATTTTGTCTTATTAAATTTGTATCATTTACAGTATGGTGCTATGTGTCATCATATGCAGATGGAACAATTGAGGGTACAAAAACTAAAACTATCAACTAAGTCATAATTTAAAAATCTATATATAAAAGAAATTATTTATGCACTAGTAAAACCAACTCAAATTGAAAACCAAACCAAAAATAAGTAGTGAAATTGGTGTGTTTGGCATATCCTCTAGCAGTGTGCTCTGTCTCTCAGTAACTGTGAGTAAAAGGGTTCGTATGGGGACCAGGAGAGCGTCTTCCTGCAGTGACTCTCATGGCCACTAGTGGGCAGATCGTCCTCAGACGCCAAGCAGGGGTCATGTGACTAGCTCTGCAAATGAAATCATTACCACACAGGCAGCATCTGGGTTTGCCTCTCTCACGTTTTACTGGGTTTCCCACAATACATTTATTTGTAAAAAAGGACAAGTTTTAGAAAAGAGCATATTTAAATAGATTTTAATACCTGTAGTACATCAAATATAAATGTAACAGTGCATCCATCAGGGTGTTTACTTTTACATTTCTCGTCCTCTGCTTAAAAAAAATTAACATTCATTCTTGTCTTAAGAGATTTTTTTTTTTTTTTATGGTTCATAATTGTGTTTGGGTGCTTTTGAGTCCAGAGTTACTCATGAGACACATCATCCACTCCCTTTTATGATTATATATTTGGAAAAGGCTAACACACTTTCATCTCTTGCTCTTTGTTTGTGTATGAAGGACATGGGAAAAACTAGAGAATAGAATTAGTCACCGCCAGCATAAGCAACGGATCTGCAGTGTAGACAGCTCGGTTGACACTAACTGTTGCGTTCTCTCTTTCATTCTCCCTTTATCTGTCCTCAGCTCTCTCCACCTCTCTAAATCTGCACGTTTCTCGATAAACCAACTCATTCACTTAAAGGCAACACAAGTAAATGTGAATGTACACGCTCTCCTTCTGTAGTCTGGCAGAGAGATGGGGAAATGATTTGCTTGACCCACGGGATAAGGTGGAAAGAATGTACCACAGCTGGTCAACACGTTAAAGACGAGAGAGGGAAAAACGAGAAGGGAGAGAGAAAGAGGGAGTAAAAGAAGCAGAATGGGGGGTGGGTTGCTTATTTGTGTCATTATTTCCACATTCTTGTTCTGTGACCAATCCAGCCGCCAGTCCAGATCTCACCCACTCGTTCTCCTGATTTTTCCGTCGGTTTCTCGCTCCAGGGGGTCTCTGTGATGTGGCCTCTGAGAGGGGCCAGAGTGGTGCCCACGTGCCCAGCTGAAGCCCTCCGTCTTCAGAAGTGCTCCAAGCAGGGATTCCCTCGTGTCTTTACTACTGTGTTCCACATTCAGACTGTTGGCTGTGAGTTCTGCACTTTTCAGGTGGTTGGCAGTAGGTTCTAGAAGATTTCAATGGTTCACTGTCGGTTCTGTTCGTGGGATTAATGTGGGCTCCATTTCGTACACACTTATTGCTGACTAATTTGGAACTTTGAGTTGATTTTTGAGAAGATTCCGATGGTTCACTCACTGTTGGTTCTAAAACTTGGATTGGAATCCATGTGGGTTAAAGTTCTTGCACACTTATTGCGGTCTGATGTGGTATTTTCAGTTGATTTTTGATTTCTAGAAGATTTCGGCGGTTCACTGTAGTTTCTAAAACTGTCACTGGGATCCATGTGGGTTCCAGTTCTTTCTCACTAATTGCTGTATCATTTGGAACTTTGGTTTGATTTTTGAGTTCTAGAAGATTCAAAAGGTTCACTGTCAATCCTAAAACAGTCAGTGGGATCCATGTGGGTTCCAGGTCTTGCACACCTATTGCTGTCTGTACTTTCAGTTGATGGTTGAGTTCTGGAAGATTCCAATGGTTAACTGTCGGTTCTGTCAGTCAATGGTATCCATGTGTGTTTCAATTCTTTCACACTTATTGCGGTCTTATACTTTCAGTTGATTTTTGAATTGTGGAAGATTCTGATGGTTCACTGTCGGTCCTAAAACTGTCAGCAGGATCCATGTGGGTTCCAGTTCTTGCACACCTATTGCTGTCTAAGGGCCGGTTCACATATCGCGTCTTTTGCGCGCTCAAGTTCGTTATTTCAAATGTAGGCGCGCGGTATGCGCGCTCATAATGGAAGCGGTGCGGTCGCGGTGCGACGCGCTCCTTTTTTCCATGCGCGTCCGCGCCGCGTCGAGATAAAAACATCTCAACTTTTCAGAATACCGCAAGCGCACCGTACGCACACAATAGGTCATGTGACAAGAACCAACTGAAGCGCAACCGCCCTGGCGCTTTGCAAAATAGAGAATGCGGCGCGCCCAGCGTTTTCTACGCGTTTTTAGGCGCTATATGTGAATCCGGCCTAATTTGGAATTTTGAGTTGATGCTTGAATTCTAGAAGATTCTGGCGGTTCACTGTCAGTTTTAAAACTGTCACTGGGCAACATGACATCATGACTTTTGCGTAAACAAACACGCCACTTTCGAGTCAAGTGGCGTGTTATCTCTACGCATTTTGAGCTATCCGCGTGTATCCGCGTGTATGCGTATATGTCTACGCCATTAACGTCCGAGTGATTCCGCATGTCTGTACACGCCGTCAAATATCCGCGCGAAATGAAGCAAAATGTAGATATACAACTGGGGAGTGATCTTTTTTTTCCCTAGGATGGTAAAGGAACAGTCATAAATGCCATTAACCCCAGTGACGGTTAGGTTTAGGGACGGGGTTGAGGTAAGTCATATATTTATATATACGGTAATAACGTTAAGTCAACAGCGTTCATAAACACGCTGAAAAGCGATTATGCGTCTTGATAGCACGCCAAAAATGGAAATATGAATTGGCGTGTCATACATACGCTACTTCATGAGATCAGTCTGCACTGGGATCCATGTGGGTTCCAGTTCTTGCACACTAATTGCTGTCTAATTTGGAATTTTGAGTTGATGCTTGAATTCTAGAAGATTCTGGCGGTTCACTGTCAGTTTTAAAACTGTCACTGGGATCCATGTGGGCTCCATTCTAACACAATTATTACTGACTAATGTGGAACTTTGAGGTGATTTTTGAATTCTAAGGTTCCGATGGTTCACTGTTGGTTCGAAATCTTGGATTGGAATCCAATGTGGGTTAAAGTTCTTGCACACTTGTGGTACTTTCAGTTGATTTTTGAATTCTAGAAGATGCCAGCGGTTCACTGTCGGTTCTAAAACTGTCACTGGGATCCATGTGGGTTCCAGTTCTTTCTCGCTAATTGCTGTTTCATTTGGAACTTTGGGTTGATTTTTGAGTTCTGGAAGATTCCGATGGTTAACTGTCGGTTCTGTCAGTCAATGGTATCCATGTGGGTTCCAATTCTTTCACACTTATTGCAGTCTTTCAGTTGATTTTTGAAGTGTGGAAGATTCTGATGGTTCACTGTCAGTCCTAAAACTGTCAGCATGATCCATGTTCCAGTTCTTGCACACCTATTGCTGTCTAATTTGGAATTTTGAGTTGATGCTTGAATTCTAGAAGAATGTCATATGTCATAGTCAGTGGGATCATTTGGGTTCCAGGGGCCTCATGTATAAAACTTTGCGTAGATTTCATCCTTAAAGTGTGCGTACGCACATAAGGCAGAATTTGCGTGCGCACAAAAGTTTTCAGATTTATAAAAGCGTTCGTACGCCAGAAGCTGCGCAGAATTCACTTTATAAATCCCAGTCAGCGGGAGATTATGCGCACGTGCGTCTCCTCCCTGAAATAACCATATATGGAGATTACAACGCCTAGTTTAAATATGCATATCCTCATCTGCATATCATTTGCATATGATTATTCATCCACGTGATACCAAGTTTAACGGTACAAGACGTTAGGAAAATATGAAATGTGGATGTGCCGTCACATTACAAACATAATTTTTTTTAGTAGCCTATAGCATTGCCTTGTTTTTGAATGAATAAATCAAATAGTGTTAAATACATTTCAGTGAAAGTTTTTCTCAATCTTTTCCACTGGCCAAATCGTATTTTTAATTGATTTATGTTTTAATGGAAACAGATAGGCATGGTTGTGCATTATTTGCACCAAACAATTTTCTCAGACAATCTGCTATTATCATGATTAGCAATTATCTCTAGTTAAAACATTAAAACACAGCACGCCAGAATAAAAGTGTTCAAAAGCATTGCATCCACAACAAATATGTCTATTTCTATTTATTGAATATAATTTTTTTTGTAACTTTTCAGTAATGATTTCATTTTCATTACGTATAGTTTAAGTGTTTAACTCCATTAATGAGAATGGCATAATCTAAACGTTTATATCAGAAGTACATAGTTTAAATTATTCTTTTATCTATTTAAACTGTTATTGAGAACATGCACTCTATTTATGATTTGGACTCATGATGAAGATTTACGGTTTTACTCCATCTGCCGTTAGATTTATTAGCCTATATGTGCGTCAGTTTCACTAAACGACCCAACGCGCGCGCTGGCGCGGTCATTTAAGAAGGGATGGATCTTTGCTTCAAGTGATGATATAGGTTTGTGAAATTATTTTTGAATTATATTTCTGTAGATGTATAATTTTCTTTAGATTCTCTGTCTAATAGTGAGCAAAAAGACATTTGACTCCAGCTCACCATCGGTGTCGCCAAAACGAGTGCGTACGCACGGTCAAGAGCATCCTTACGGTGCGCACTTATTTACGCCAAGTTTATTTTTTATAAACCGCGATATGCACGTGGAAAAATGCGTACGCATATTTCTATGCCCATTTTGTGCGTACGCAACGTTTATACATCAGGCCCCAGGTCTTGCACACTTATTGCTGTTTGATGTTGTACTTTCAGTACAAATGAGGAACACCGCAAGAAGTTTATCAACAATATTCAATGTAAACAATGTCAAATTTAACATATGAAGATTGTCAATTCTTAATGTTTTAGAGGGATAGAGGTTGGCTCAGGAGTTTTCACACATCTTGCTCTCTGATGTAGAACTTTCTGGAGAGTTCTGGAACATTCACACGATTCGCTATTAGTTCTAGAACTTTCAAGTGAATTTCAAGTGAACAGATAAACATTATCAAATTGTAAAACACTGGCCATGTACTTCTTATTGGTGCATTAGCCACTTGTCAGCAGTCATTTCCAGACCTACTTGATCTCCCTCTGGTTAAACCAGCCTAGCCAATCACAAATAGTCCAAAACGCCTTCATCTTGAATCCTTCTAACCCCTGGATCTGTCCTGTGCTTATTTTGCACATCACTCACAAGGAAAGGTTAAGCTTGAGGGTGAAGAGGCTGGTAAGGGGAGGCTGGAAGTCTGTGTCCCAGGGCATGATCCCTATGTCTGGAATGACTCAACAGGAAAACATCCCTACTCATGGTTCCACATCAGCAGCCTTCCTTCAGCATTCATGGGAGATTTCTGAGGTGTGTGTGTGTATTTGTTAGTGTTTACAGAAGATGTCTTTCTCGAAACAGAGTTACTCCCATCCACACTAACTTGCACTAGACACACTAACCTAGAGACAACCAGCTAAATGAAGCAATTCAGCAAGACTGGACTATAAAATAACAATGTTTGGCAGTAAATCAGAACATATCCGGACGCTGACACATCAACCAAAACGTTACACGCATTTACCCCTACATTTCTTCACCATCTCATTGCCTTTCCATATGCTTCTCCCCCTTTTCCACTGCCGTTGATCCTGGGGTTTTAGGAGTCGCTTAATAATGGAAAAAAAGCCAGAGAATATTTTCCAGCTCTCAAAACCCCAGAGCCCTCAGTGATTTTATGGAGTGAGTCAGGCTGTCTGCTCAAAAGTGAGAGAGGGGTGCAAAGAAAGAAGAAATAGTACAAAAAGAAGACAATCGGCTTCTTATTGTACTATTTTTTCTTTCTTTATTCAGTAGGAGAAAACATGAAAATCTGTTGTTTTATTCTCTCCCTTGCTCACTGCATCAATTATTTCTGACTGTCTTGTTTCATTTAAGTTGAATGTTCTCTCTCTCTCTCTCTGGACGTTCTCCATGGATTTCTTGGCTCCTGTGGATCTCAGACATAAGGATCGAAAGACGGAGAGGTTAAGACGTGTACGGAACAGAAGGACAACTGAGGTCTACTGAAGAAAGAGATCCTTCATGGTCATGATCATTTTTGTAAATGTAAAGAAGAATTCGTCACTAAAGGAATTTTGGAAAGGTACCATGAATGCCATGGTTTTCTTTGAAGTAACTAGGAGTACCATGTAAATATAATGGTAAAAACAACAGATTAGATTGTATTCTAACTCCAAACTCCTACAAAAAATGAATAAAAATAAATATATGGTAACATGTATGTCAAAAATACAGTGGTAGTACCATGATACAGTAATACATGATACTACAATGTTCAAAATACCATGGTACATTTTTTAAAAATACTAATGTACACGTCTAAAATATGACAGTACCATGATGAATGAAAGTAGTACTAAAGTGCATGTTCAGAATATTATGGTACCATGTTAAAAATTAAAAATTAATTAATTCTTAAATATTAAAAAATTAAAAATGCCATAATCCTATCATGGTGCTTTTTTGGTAAGTGACCAGAATATTATGGTGCTACACTAACGGGACAAAAAAATTACCATGGTACATGACCTAAAACATGAAAACATGGTATTTCTGATACTTTTATGTTAGTTTGCTTCAGTTATACCCGTTTATCACCTTTTAGCATTCAGTCAACTTTGGCTGTATCCAAAAAAAAACAAACAAACATGGTATTTTGCCCAAAAAACCATGGTACTCTTTTGTAAGGGCAGTGAGAGTAATTGTTGTAGTTATGACTGCTGCATCCTCGTTGTTTCTTTCCCGTGATGGATGTTGAATGCTTGTTTAATGTATTCAATCTTTTTCATTGTCATTGTCATCTGAGAGTCTTTAATGGCCGCCTGTGGTGTGATGCTCTGTAATGTTCTGTCAGGTCCCAGTGAAAGGGAAAAAACAGCAGAGGAAAGTTGTAGCCTACTCAGAATTAAAACATCATAAATCAAGATTAATGTCACACCTGCTGACATCCAAATGACACACACGTCCCCAGGCCAAGGCTTTACGTGTGTGTGTTCCCAGGCCGCTATTCATAGTAATCTGTTGAAAGCTTTCAGAAGTGACCTGCTCTTGATCTGAGCTGTGATTTACACCGCTGTTGTGTCCGTGTGTCAGAGCGAGCGGACTGACAGTGGCCATTACTGAACCCGAAACCGCACACGCTCTCCCAGCGCAAAGCCAGCTGATTACAGGTTTGCACTGTAAACGCGACGTGCTTTCTTTATTGCTGGCTGTGAAGTTTTCTGTCCGCACAAATGTGGTAAAGAGTGGTGAGGTTTAGACATGCAGTGTCTGTCTGACTGAAGATGTCATTCACTTATATCAGAAATGCACTACATTCACTTGCTTGTGTAGGAAGTCACTTTAACAGAGTGTAATTTTCTTTATGGTGGATTCTTAGGAAAAGAAAAGAAGCTTTAAGGATGAATTCCCATTACATAATAAAATAAGTGTTGGGCAATGATTAATTGCGATTAATCACATCCAAAATACAAGTTTGTGTTTAAATGATATGTGTAAGTTTACTGTGTATAATTATTTTGCATATATTAATACACACACATGTATGTATATTTTTAAGATTTTTTTTACATTTATATATAAAATATTTATATATATGTATTTATAATATTTATATATGTATATATACAGTATATACATGCAAATATTTACGTGCACATGCGTATATACAAAATAATTATACACAGGACACACATATATTATATAAACACAAACTTTTGTGGATGCAATTAATATTTGACCAGCACTAATATATTTTTATTCAGATATAATAATAAAAAAATAATAATAAACTAAAAGAACAAATACTACAATGATGTATGAACATTTACAAATATTTTTCGTATTTAAAAAAATGCATTGAAGAAAATGATAATTGTCGATGTTAAGAAATTAATTTTTTAGTTTTTTTTTTTTTGGCAATGTGGCATTCTTTTTATGACATTTATTGATTCTTTTTTTGTTATTCCCAATTACACTGATTCACATTAAATTTTCATAAAATATATAGTTTTTTTAATTAATTTAAATTAGAACACTATGGTAATTTATACACTATGGTTGTAATTAATAATCTAGAAAAAAATATCTATCTATCTATATACATTTTTTATAGTAGCCTATATAAATTGTAATGCTTTATGCTTTATCTAAATGATATTTTTGTATTGTATTTTTATTTAACTTCACTTAATGAGAGTTCAATTTTTTGCAGGGAAATGATCCCCATGCTTATTTACCATGAACATAATCTCACAATGTTTTTTTTTTTTAGAGCGAGAGATTCACCCTGTTTGATTAATGGACAGTTCTTGTGTAATGTAGGAAATGTAGTTTTGTGTTATAATCCTATTTCTCCTTTTCCTCTCAACCTCTTATTTGTCTTTTCTGCCTGTCTAATTCTTTATTTCACTCTGTTCCAGACCAGTTCCCATTTATCTGCGGAAAAAGGTTGGAAATACTCAATAGTTCCAGGAAAACTCTTTAGATTGTCACCAGAGGAGGGGTGTGGGGTCTCATCCCAGCCCTGTCACAGCAGTCCCTATCGGACACAACCAGATTCTCAGGAGCGGAGTGTGTTAAACGCGCACATATTTCAGGTGAAAAGCTCTGACACAAATTTGACGCCACATGATGCAATTTGTCTTAAAAGAATCCTGTCTGTCTCTCTTTTTAGAACTTTCACGTGTGGTGCTTTTTCATTTGTCCATTCCAGAGGTCCCTCCCCTGCGCTGTGATTGGCTGTTGCGGGCGTTTCAGGTGTGCTGTCATTGGCTCGGTTTAACATAAGGCTCCAGGTGAAATAGCAGAGCTCCAGTCATGCTTAAAGGTGAAAAGACACACACACATACTCACACACAAAGAAATGCTAACTGCACAAAATCTGGACCAGTAGTAAGCAGTCTACATTGGCAAACTACATTGGCAAAGACTCATGTGAAGGAAAGAAAGTTGATGAAATAGTCATAAAGCAGGAATGGAGTTAGTTCTGTGCATTCGCCGTGCGTCCCCCACCCTCCTGCTGGACCAAGCAGTGAGCTCAGATGATGTCAGGGAGAGAGAGCACATATGTTTCTGCTGTTACAGCAAGCGTATATGGAGAAAGAAAGGGGGAAGGAGAGAAAAGAAGAAAGGAGAGAGAGGAGGGGAAAAAGAGTTATCAGAGACGGGGGTTCTGAGGAAACTGCTGGGCGGCTCTAGTCTCTGAAAAACCACGCCTCTTGACAATAAGCCACGCCCCTTCTCACTGCACTGGATGTGAAGAGAAGGAAATTCTCTCATTTTTGTCTTTTCTTTACAGTTTTGAGGAAGAAACTGTCTAGCTACAAACTCATATGTCACTGAAAGTTGGCAACTCTCATTAAAAATAAATTACTTCTTGTTGCTTTTTGTTTTACTCCAATTTGCTACCAGTGTGATTCCCATTTCCTCATTTGATAAATTAATGTAGGTTGTTGCTAGCAAATCTGTTTTATAACCCGCTGAGGTGGTTTTATGCAGTATAGTTAAGTCTTTTTCTGGTTAGTTCATTTCTTATGCATTCTTTTGTCTCGTTTTTGCATTTCTTATAGATAAACACACACACACATACACACATGGATCACAGTTTGGCTTTAACCCTCTCTAATGTCTTCAAAACTGCTTCTAGCCTATATCCTGCAGTCCATGTTGCATCCGTCCAGACTCCGGACCATGAGAGAGTTTTAGAAACACGGTCTGTTTGTAAACGTCTTCACGAGTGTTGATCGGGGATCCGGAGAGGAGCAGCTGTTTTTTATGGCAGAGATTTACAGCTCGTCTGACTGTTTGTGGTTGTTATGAATTTGGTGTTTGCTATGATAATGATTTGAAGTTCGGTGACTCATTCATGTTCCCCTCGTTATGATTCACCACAAGGAAACGTTGTGTAACGTGCACGATAATTAGTTGCACTTATCCTGTTCTCATTACCACGACGAAACGTGCAAATGCAGACGTCTGAAGACTCGGTGTGTGTTTGGTTAACTGTTTATCTGTGTGATGTGGCATCTATATCAGGTTTGCACATGCTGGCTTTGTGACTCTGTTTGCATGTTTAGAAGCACAGGATGAAAGTAAAACAATGAAATGTTTCACCGACGCTGAAATATAGCTGTGCAAACCTCCAGATTGTAGAGTTCAAACACCTAGAGGCAATTTTCCTAAAGAGTACAAGTGAGAGCTGGGTGTGTGTGTGTCTACATTTGTGTGAGGTGATGTCACACAGACCTTCAGCTTTATGCTATATAACCCTTAAAGGGACCAATACCACACCCAAAATTAACATTTTGATTTTATTTATTTGTTATGCATTGGAAAAATATGGTAATGCAGTGTGATCGTTAAGTTCAGGATTGTGAGGAACACCAGACTAATACTGTGTTTGACCCCCTTTCGCCTTCAGAACTGCCTTAATTCTACGTGGCATTGATTTAACAAGAAAGCATTCTTTAGAAATGTTGGCTCATATTGATAGGATAGCATCTTGCAGTTGATGGAGATTTGTGGGATGCATATCCCGGGCACGAAGCTTCCGTTCCACCACATCCCAAAGATGCTCTATTAGGTTGAGATCTGGTGACTGTGGCGGCCATTTTAGAACAGTGAACTCATTGTCATGTTCAACCAATTTGAAATGATTTAAGCTTCATGGCATGGTGCATTATCCTGCTGGAAGTAGACATCAGAGGATGGGGACATGGTGGCCATAAAGGGATGGACATGGTCAGAAACAATGCTCAGGTAGGCTGTAGCATTTAAACGATGCCCAATTGGCACTAAGGGGCCTAAAGTGTGCCAAGAAAACATCCCCCACACCATTACACCACCACCACCAGCCTGCACAGTGGTAACAAGGCATGATGGATCCATGTTCTCATTCTGTTTACGCCAAATTCTGACTCTACCATCTGACTCTACCTCATCAGACCAGGCAACATTTTTCCAGTCTTCAACTGTCCAATTTTGGTGAGCTCTTGCGTATTGTAGCCTCTTTGTCCTATTTGTAGTGGAGATGAGTGGGACCCGGTGGGGTCTTCTGCTGGTGTAGCCAATCCGCCTCAAGGTTGTGCGTGTTGTGGTTTCACAAATGCTTTGCTGCATACCTCGGTTGTAACGAGTGGTTATTTCAGTCAAAGTTGCTCTTCTATCAGCTTGAATCAGTCGGCCCATTCTCCTCTGACCTCTAGCATCAACAATGCATTTTCACCCACAGGACTGCCACATACACACCATTATTTGTAAACTCTAGAAATGGTTGTGAGTGAAATTCCCAGTAACTGAGCAGATTGTGAAATACTCAGACCGGCCTGTCTGGCACCAACAACCATGCCACGCTCAAAATTGCTTAAATCACCTTTCTATCCCATTCTGAGATTCAGTTTGGAGTTCAGAAGTTTGTCTTGACCAGGACCACACCCTAAATGCAGTGAAGCAACTGCCACGTGATTGATTAGATTATTGCATTAATGATTAATGCATTTTATTTATTTATTTTTTTATCTGGGGTGTTTATTTTTACCGGACAACAATATTAAAATGCTGTTTAAGAAAATAATAAAAAAAAATAATAATAATGTTGAGCCTAAAGTTACATTTAATACATTTAAATCTTACCAAACCTAAACTTTTGAACGACAGTGTATATATATATAATCATTTCCGCTAATGAAAAGTGCTTTAAATTGCTGAGGTATGAGGTTCTTTCTCATCAGGGACAGAGAAGTGAAAGGCTTAAGAGAAATGTGAAACAGATTTGAAACCAGATGGAAAATAATTTAAGATAAGCTTCTTCAAACACTGTTAAAAACATTCACTGTTTTGTCACACACACACCCATGTGACATGACACATGTTTACAACTAAACTAAATCAGTGTGAAAGATGCCTGTCCTCAATATTCCCTGAACAGTCACTAGAGAAGAGAGAATACACAGTGTAATTCAATGAAATAAACACACACACGCAGCACATTTTAATTGAATCAAGAGGGTTTATTTTTGCAACACAATTTCATTCTGAATGTCCTTCAACAATATTGCTCATCTCTGCCAGTTTAAGGTAGTTACCGGTTATACAGAGTTTCTGTCTGGTCCAATAGCTGATTCAAGCAATCTTTGATCCATTGGGCTCATAGACATATAAAGACCACTTTAAGTTTGCATTATCTGTTTTTTTCCAAGCAGAAATTGCTGATGTGGTTTTTGTAGTCCCCCTCATGCAGCTCTGTAACTGGCCTCATTGGGCTCATTGTGGAGCTGCTCCATGGGGTTTACCTTAACCGAGTGGTGTTCTACCATGAGGAATCATTCTCTCTCACACACACAGGTGTGCACATACACACACAGACAGACAGACAGACAGACAGACATATTACTCATATTACTCACATTTACCCCTAAATGTTATATCCAGTGGGGACAGCCAGGTTCCCAGCAGCATGAGTAACTAGACCTCATAGCAGACCTACTAGCTCTAGTGCTTTAATATAACATCATTAGGAAAAATCAGCCTATATACTCATACTGAAACATAATTGGTGTCCTTCAATTATTTTATTTTAATAAAACATGTAGTATTATATTGTATTGCTATCTCAAACCTCAATGAAGTTATTATTTCATTTTATTAGATATATTTTTTGTTTTATTGCTTACCAGCTTCAAAAATAAAAAAAGTGTAGAATTACATTTTATCACTATATCAAAGCTACATAAACCTAATAGAGTTTTTATTTAATGTTTATTTTATTGGAAGGTGTAGTATTATATTTTATTGCTATAATGTAAACCTAAAAAGGGTATTTTATTCTTTTATTTTTTAATTGCTATATTAGTTTTGGAAACTTATTGGGGTTCTTTTATCTTTTCTTTTATTAAAATGTGTGGTATTTTATTTTGTTGCTATCTTTGTAAACTTTTGACAAACTCATTAGTTTTGAATTGATCTCACTGGTGTTATGAGCAGGGCAATCTGTTTATTTGATGCGTTTTATATGTTATAAATATGAATGTCATTTGAAGCCAAAATTTGGTTTTGAAAAATGATTTAGTAAATTTAGTATTTAATATAGTAGAAAATGATTAATAGTTTCAGGAAATATACTTAAGTGATTTATAACAACTGTAATAAAATGCTGTTTGGAATTTTTGTCTGTCCCTCTCTTACACATTATTTCATTTATACAGTTTGATTAAAATACAAATTGGCGAGCACAAACATTTATTTTCCACCACAGACCATCTTTAGAACTGTGTATGTGTGTGTGTCAGAAGCATCTGTGGGCATGTAGGTGTTGTTTGTGTGTGTGTTCTGGGTTATATCCCCAAGTGTGTTTAATAATAGTTTATTTTGTCTTTCATCATCACGGTGGTTGGTTTCTAGTCGATCAAGGTTCTGGGCCCTGAAGGGACCTCTTTTCGAGCCACTTCAGTCAGCTGAATTGAAGCCTCTTTCGCTCAAAACCGCACTCCTGCTAGCCCTAACATCGGTCATGCGAGTGGGTGTTTTGGAAACGCTTTCTGTGAACACTTCCTGGCTTGAATTCGGGCCTAACGATTCTAAAGTCGTCCTCAGGCCAAGGCATGGTCATGTTCCCAAAGTGCTCTCGACTCAGCTCAGGTCATTTTGCTATCGGCTCTTCCCCCATCGGAAGACGGCAGAGATTCGGCTCGGCCCTTAGAGTCTATATAGAGCGTTCTGCCCCTTTCAGGCAGCAGGAACAGCTCTTCGTATGCTTCGGTTGATCATAAGGGCTTCCAGTCACTAAACATAGACTATTAAGATGGATAGTAGACGCTATCTCTTTAACTTATGCATCTATGGGGCTCCAATGCTGTATAGGCGTTAAAGCTCATTCCACGGGAGACATGGCCTCTTTATGGGCTTAGTCCAATGGTATACCAATCGAAGACATTTGGGAGCCGCCGACTGGTCCACGCCGTCCACATTTGTTAGATTTTATAACTTAGAGGTTCCTGCTCTGCAGGCACTAGTTCTTTCTGTATTAGCCCGAGAGGGCCCAAGCCTCTAAGTACCCCTCTGTGGGGCCCGACGTTTGTCTGGTTCTTAGGCTTTTGACTTTTAGCTCCACTATTAACCTCAGGCTTCTCAGCCCATGGTGACAGTGTAGGGTGAATTTGTTAAAGGGTTAGTTCACCCAAAAATGAAAATTAAGTCATTAATTACTCACCCCCATGCTGTACCAACCCCGTAAGACCTTCGTTCGTCTTCGGAACACAAATGAAGATATTTTTGATTAAATTTGAGAGCTGTATAACTACCACATTGGCTGCCTAAGGGACTGCCTCTTGACGGCCCAGAAAGTCAATGAAGAAAATGTTTAAATATCCCAAGTGACTACCGTGGCTCAACTATATGTTTATCAAGCGACGCGAATACTTTTTGTGCGAAAAAACAAACAAAAATAACGAGTTTATTCGACTATTTCTTTTCTTCCTTGTAGGCCAGAACGAGACTTCCTTATAGATTTCCACGACGCATGCGCGAGATTTGCGATCTGAAGTAGTGAAGCTGGTGTGAGCAGATCGCAAATCTCGCGCATGCGTCGTGAAAATCTAAGGAAGTCTCGTTTCTGACCTACAAGGAAGAAAAGAAATAGTCGAATAAACTCGTTATTTTTGTTTGTTTTTTCGCACAAAAAGTATTCGCGTTGGATAATTGTGGCATTTAATCAAAAATATCTTCATTTGTGTTCCGAAGACGAACGAAGGTCTTACGGGGTTGGTACAGCATGGGGGTGAGTAATTAATGACTTAATTTTCATTTTTGGGTGAACTAACCCTTTAAGCTAATGGCACGGCATTTCAAATGGGTTCCCATAAGCGTATAGCTATGCAATACGAGAGACCTTTCTCGAATTACTAACGTAACCTTCGGTTCCCTGCGAGTAACGGAATGAGTTTTGTGTAGCCTGCTGTGCTATTACGCTTGGTTCAGGTGCTTTCGCTTCAGTCGATTTAAACCTAATTCCTATGGCGAAATGGTCTGCTTTTATAGCCAGAAGCCACGCGCGAGGCACTCTGATTGGTTCATGCAGTTCCCGCAGCACCAATGAGTGCGCTATTAGTCAGCTCTGCTCTGTGCTCGCTGTGCAGCTGCACTGCGTTTTAAAATAAAGGCTTCAATATTCTCGAGAAAGGGAGTTTTCCCATAAGCACATAGCTACGCAATACGAGAGACTTTTCTCGAAAGGGAACATAATGGATTTTAAGGTGGATTTTAAGGATAATGACAGAATTCCAGTTTAGACCAGAATGTGCAAAAGTCTGAATTTGAATGAATGATTTGTTCCACAGTGTTTTAGTTGGTCACCTTATTAGTGCATAACAAGACAGTTATTAAAGATCAATATATATATATATATATATATATACAGTATATATATATATATATATATATATATATATATACAGTATATATATATATATATATATATATATATATATATATATATTTTATTTTTTAAAGATCTGAGGGGACACGTGTGACTGGACACGATGCTTCTGACACAAAAACAGATTTAAAGAAAGAATGAGAAAAAAAATGGGCAACAGGATTGAACTCCTCATTTTCATTTCTCTCCCTCTCTCTCGCTCTCTCTCTCTCTCTCTCTCTCTCTCTCTCTCTCTCAATTCAATTCAATTCAATTCAGAAAGCTTTATTGGCATGACAAAAAATACATTTTGTATTGCCAAAGCGTCAAAACAACATAGAAAATGATTTGGAACATTTAGTACACAAAATATTAAAACTGATATCATAAAACAATAATAATAAAATGAACAGATTAATAAATAAAATAAAATGGATTTAGAAATCATCTATATATATATATATATATATATACATAAAAAGAAAAATATTGAACATTATATACATGTGTGTAGGTCTTAGGCTGTGAGTGAGTGCGTGTTTAGTGTATGTTTGCTGGTTTCTGGTCGTCCCTCAGGATGTGGCAGGATGCTACAAATTTTGCAGCTATATTTGAGCATTTGGCTTCTTCGCCAAGAATGAAACAAAGTTTTTGGGTCGGATTACAGGTGTTAAATTGGGGAAATATATTATTAATTTTGGGGTAATAATGGTCTCTGATGTGTTTATATTTTGGGCATTCTGTGAGGAAGTGCAGCTCGGTCTCCGTCACTCCCAGGGTGCAGTGCGGGCACAGTCTGTCCTCACGGGAGAGCCAGGTCTGTCTGCGCCGGCCCGTCTCGATGGCCAGGCTGTGCTCGCTGAGTCTGTACATCGTCAGGGTTTTCCTGAGTCTCACATCACTCACTGTGCTCAGGTAGTTCGCAACGGTGTACTCTCGATTTAGTGCCGAATAACATTCCAGTTTGTGTTGGTTTTTAATGGTGTTTGTCCAATGGGTGATGTACTTGTCTTGTTCTGTGTTGATAATTTGTGCGGGCCGAATGTGTGTGAGTGTGTGTGTGTGCTGAGGCGAGCTGATCTCTGCAGGAGAGAGCCCAGTCAGTCTCAGCACCAGCTGGCACAGGGGACTCCTCGCTACGCTCAGCTCGTGGTGTTTTAGGGCTTGGTAATGGTATGTGTTGGGGTCGCTTGTCTTTAGGTGTTTCCAGAATTTGATGGCTCTTTTTTGGATGTTTAGAAGGAGAGGGTATTGGCCTAATTCTGCCCTGCATCCGTTGTTTGGTGTCTTTCTTTGGACTTTGAGTATTCGTTTACAAAAATCTAAATGTAGAGTTTCAATTGGATGTTTTTCCCAGTTTAAGAGATCAAATTTGATAGAAGGACCCCACACTTCACTGCCATATAAAACAATTGGTTCAATTATGGATTTGAAAAGTTTGAGCCAAATTTGGATTGGGATGTCAATTTTGATTGATCTTTTTATGGCATAGAAAGCCCTTTGAGCTTTCTCTTTGAGTTCATTCACAGCCAAAGTAAAGTTGCCAGTTGGAGTTATTTTCAGGCCGAGGTAAGTGTATGTTTTTGTGCTCTCGATGGTTCTGTGTGATAGTGTGAACGTGTGTGTTGGTCCCTGAGATCTGGAGCGTTTCTGGAACATCATGACTCTAGTTTTCTGGAGGTTGACGGTCAGGGCCCAGGACTGACAGTAATCCTCCAGCAGATCCAGGCTGTCCTGAAGCCCCTCTTTAGTGGGCGACAGGAGGACCAGGTCATCTGCGTAGAGAAGACACTTGATCTCTGTGTCGTGTAGAGTGAGACCTTGAAAGGGGGCATGTTCTAATATATTGGCCAATTGGTTGATGTAAATGTTGAAGAGGGTGGGGCTTAAACTGCAGCCCTGTCTCACTCCGCGCCCCTGGGGGAAGAATTCGGTTCTTTGGTTTCCAATTTTGACAGCGCATTGGCTGGCTGTGTACATAGATTTGATCAAATCATAAAATTTCCCCCCTATTCCACTGTCGATCAGTTTGAGGTATAATCCTTTGTGCCAGATTGAATCAAAGGCTTTCTTGAAATCAATGAAACAAGCAAAAATTTGTCCTTTGTTTTGATGTACATATTTGTCAATTAGTGTTTGTAATGTAAAAATGTGATCGGATGTGCGACATTTTGGAAGAAAGCCGATTTGGCATTTACTCAAGGCATTGTGCTTCATAAGGAAGTCTAAAAGTCTGGTGTTTAAGACGCTGCAGAGAACCTTCCCCAGGTTACTGTTCACACAGATGCCTCGGTAGTTGTTGGGGTCTGATTTGTCTCCGTTCTTGTGGATGGGGCTGATGAGGCCCTTGTTCCAGATCTCAGGGAAGAACCCTACACACAGAACATCATTGAACAGTTTCAGCATGGCCAGTTTGAAGCTTTGGTCCGTGTGTTTCAGCATCTCGTTCAGGATGCTGTCGACACCACAGGCTTTCTTGGGCTCAAGGGCTCCTAATTTATCTTCCAATTCCTTCATTGTTATGGGGAAATCTAAAGGGTTTTGATTTTCTTTAATTGATCTTTCCAAATTGTCTAGTTTATTAGTTATTTCATTTTGTTTATAGTTTTGAGTTTGAGTCGGGCTGTATAATTCTTGGAAGTGGTTTTTCCACTTCTCCCCGTCTTGGATTGCCAGAACTTCTTGATTTGGTTTGTATAATAATTTCCATTTATCCCAGAATTTGTGTGAGTTTATAGATTTTTCAATTTCTTCAAACTGGTTTTGCAGAAACTGTGCTTTTTTCCGTCGGAGTGTGGCTTTATATTGTTTTAATGCCTCACGGTAAAGAAGGCGGAGGTCCGAATTATCTGGTTGTCGGTGTTTTTGGTTTGATAAATTTCGTAGGTTTTTTCTCAGAGCCTTACAGTCCAAATCAAACCATTTGTCTGTGTCTAAATATTTTTTCTTTGGTTTAACAATTGACAAATTACTTTTTTGTGCTGTTTTGTAGAATATGTAGTTTAGATCGTGTACTTCCTGATTGATGCCGAATTGATTTTTAGGGTATTCCTGTATTTGGAATGAATGGATGAGGGATTGTATTTCTGGAGATTCAACAGCAGTGCTGTAATTACTGGCACTGTTTTCTGTCCATTTGAAAGACATTAGTTTGCTCATTTGATGTGGGGTCCTAGTTTGTTTGGGTGATGTTTCAGATTGCTTTATATAGAGGATGATTTGGCTGTGGTCTGAGAAAGGTTTTAAGGGTTTGACTGTGAATGCTCTCAAAGAGGAAAGGTCTAGGTCTGTGATGGCATAATCTACAGTGCTGTTCCCAAGAGCTGAGCTGTAGGTGTATCGGCCGAGCGAGTCTCCTCGCAGTCTCCCGTTGACGATGTACAGAGCCAGTCCTCGGCAGAGCTGTAGAAGCTGCCGTCCGTGAGCGTTCACGGTTTGATCGCAGTTTTGTCTGCTGGGGTAAGAAGGGTACAGGTTGTTATTGCCAGTTATGAATCTGGTGCCATGTGATTCAATGAAATCGAATTCTTCTCCTGTTCGAGCATTTAAATCTCCCATAAGAAGCACATTTCCCTGGGCCTGGAAATGGCTGATTTCTCTCTCTATGGTTTGGAAGGTTTCCTCTTGGAAATACGGAGACTCGAGGGGAGGAATGTAAATTGCACAAAGAAAAACAGGCTTAGATGCTGATATCATTCCTTTTTGTATTTTTAGCCACAGGTGGTATTGTTCTCTTTTTATTAATTCTATGGACAGTTCGGATCTGATCCATATGATCATCCCTCCCGAGTCTCTCCCTTGTGTGACTGATGTGAGTTTGACTGATGGTAGTATTATTTCTCTGTATCCTGAGGGACAGCCAGTGAACGCATCTCCTCTACACCAGGTTTCCTGTAAGATGATGACATCTAGATCTTGAAGTTCTTTCATAAAATCAGAATTTCTACTTTTTAGGCCAAAAACTGAGGAGTTTAGACCTTGAATATTCCATGTTGAAAAACTAAGTGATTTCATCATAACCTTTTAAAATAATGTGTATGGTGTGTTTGCTATTTTGAGAAAAGAGATATTTGCAAAATTACAAAAGGGTAAATTAAAACAGTGAATGATGGAAGTTATGGTAGGAACTCAAAACATTAACAATTCCATATGAAATGTACATTAATACCACTTTACAATTTTTTTTTTTTTTTTTTTTTTTTTGTAAATTTTTTTTTTTTACAATTTTTTTTACCACTGTCCACTGTGTGTTAGCAGGTGAGAGCAGATAATACTCAGCATGTGTTGGATGTCATGGAGTTCAGTGTTGGCTCGATCTGCTCCTCCGCTGACAGCTTGGGCGTAGCTCGGTCTGCTGGGCTGGGCCGGGCTCTGCTGTGGACGGGCTTCGGCTACTGGAGCTGTGGGGCTGTTGTAGGATGGTCTCGGTCTGTAGGGGTCCTGTCTGGGTGCCGCAGCTCGGTGTGGTGCTCTCGCTGGTGCTCCGCTCGGGGCTCTAGATGAGCTGTGCATTGGGGTGTAGTTTGCTGGAGTGTGTCTCGGTGGATTGACTGGGTTAGGGCTGGTTCTGCTCCACCTGGGGCTGGTCTGGTTTGTCCTGTTTAGAGTGACATCTTTGAGTCTCTTTGCAAGGATATGTACCAGGTTCTTATAAAGGTGGACATGGTCGTATAGACATTCAGTGTTCAGGTCTGGGTGATGGGCCAGGTGGACGTTGGGCAGGAGGGCACAGTGTCTAGAGATGCTGGAATTTATTTTGTTTATTGTGTTGGGATGGAAATCTCTCCTCTGAAGTAAAGTGGACAGGATGATTTTAGAGTTGGGGAAAGTTTTTCTAGCTTTTTCCACAACAGCTCTGAGGGAGTCAGACACTCGGTCCTGCTGGCTCCGCAGGTCGTTGGTGCCCGTGTGGATGATGATGTGGCTGGGTCGGCCTAGCTGTGACACTGTCAGGAGCTCCAGGGCTTTGTCGGTGGTGGGACACCAGAATTTAACAGCTCTGTGTTGGGGGAAAAGTTTCTTTACGTCAATGAATTTGCCGTTTGAGTCGATGAGTAGAGCTATTTCAGGTTCCTCTGTGCTGGTCGGTGCTGTGCTGCTGTGAGACGAGGGCTGATGTTGCTGTGCTGAGGAGTCTGGGTGGGGGGGCTGTGATGGCTGTGAGCGGTCTGGGTCGGGTCTCTCTGCGCTGACAGATGGGTGTTGATTCCCTGTGTGCGGTGACTCTGGGGTGGAGGGCAGTATTTGAGCTCTGTGGGTCTGCTCGGGTTCTGCTCTAGCCAGGAGGAGCTCTCTCAGCTGCTCTCTCAGGGCCTGGATCTCACTGCTCTGCTGCTCTCTCTCCTCCTGTATCTCTCTCAGCTGCTGCCTCATCTCTGCTGTGGATTGTTCTCTGTCCTCTAGTTTTAGTCTCAGTGCGGTCAGCTCACACTGATAGCTGTCCTTCTCTGACTGAAGCTGTCTCATTTGCTGTGTGAGGGCTGATAGTCTCTGTGTTAAGTGCTCTGTGTTCTGCTGGAGTTCAGTATGGGCTGCACATGTGTCTGACTGCTGCTGTCTCAGCACAGTTTCTCTGAGCTGCACCATCTCCATCTCCAGCTTGGTGAAGTGCTCCTGTAGGAGAGGTATAGCTTTGAGCAGGGAGGGTGAGGTGTGCTCAACAGTTTCTGCAGGAGTGGATCTGAGATCTGATGTGCTGTTCGGTGGATTCTGATCAGATGGCAAGCTTTCAGATGGTACAGCTTTCTCATGTTTCACAATTTCACTTATTGTTCTGTAGTCCGCCTGAAATGTTTTCAGGTCCCCCTGTATCATGACTGTGCCATTTTTATAGATGTTCACAGTTATTGCTGTGCTGTCAGGGTCATTTGGCTCTCTGATTTTGACTTTCCAGCCATTACATATGCCTTCTTTCTTTACAGAGGGGTAATGCTGGATGATGGCTTTATGCCAGGCTCTGGGGTGATCAGAGAAGAAAATGAGGTTGCAGACTTCTCCTGTTTTGAACAGGTCTGCAAACAGAGTTTCAGGGTTGTTTGACAGAAGTTTCTGCTTAAAGATTTTCCTTGCGGTGTCAGATTTCACCTCAGAGGGGTACTGTATGGTGGTGAGGGGGGAGCTCATCTGCATATGGCAGTGGGCTGATTGCAGCTGCTGCTCTGATTGGCTGATTTTCTCTGCCTCAGTTAAATTGATACATTGAGGGCCAGAGTGGGGGTTAGCCATAGCTTTAGCTTTTTTAGCATTTCTAGCTTATTGAAGTATAGAAGATCAATTTTATGCCCTTAAATTTTGGGAAAAATAAGCAAACAAGCTAAAAAAGTGTGTCCAGTGCAGTTTTGGTTGTACTCACTGCTTTTTCCTCTTTGAATAGGTGGTTCTTTTCCAGTTTTAAGCTTTCCCTCCAGTTTTCCAGTAGTCCTGTTGCTGCAAGTCTGATCTTCTGATCCTCTGTTTTGATTATTTGTGGTTAAAAGCAAAAATGCTGAATTTTTTAAGTTATTTTCATCAAAATTCACGTCTGTGCATCTTGTTCTTCTAGAATTTGTAGATTTTATGTACTTTTCTTTTCTCAAAATAGCAAAAAAAGAAGAAAATCTAAGAGCTCATGGAGATCATGGCTTCTCGACTCTCTCTCTCATCTCTCTCTCTCTCTCTCTCTGTGTGTGTGTTAGAGAAGATTCCAGACCATATGGCTTTTTGATTCATCACCTCTCTGTATAGAAGGAGAACAAACCCCCAAACCTCTCTCTCTCTCCTCAATCAACCAATCATTTTATTTCTAAAGGACGTTTAAAAACAACTCAAGTTGACCAAAGTCCTTTACTGACCCAACCTTACAAAGCATATAGACAAACACACCATAAAACAAACCAACCAAATATTCTGTTCTCTCTCTCTCTCTCTCTCTCTCTCTCTCTCTCTCTCTCTCTCTCTCTCTCTCTCTCTCTCTCTCTCTCTCTCTCTCTCTCTCTCTCTCTCTCTCTCTCTCTCTCTCTCTCTCTCTCTCTCTCTCTCTCTCTCTCTCTCTTGTTGAGGAGTTCTAGAAAATAAAGGTTACTGACTGTTATTATCCATCCATCCATCATCCATCTATCTATCTTCTGTCTGTCTGTCTGTCTATGCGTCCATCCGTATATTGATCTATCTGTCCATCTGTCCATCATGTTTACACAGATATTTCTCCAGCAGGATGAATCTTTGGAAATATTTTTGGAATCTTTGTGAGTTTTTTAAAGGGACACACAGCATCTGTTGGGCACATGTGCTGTAAAGTGTTTCCCCCAGAGTTTCTCAAAGTGCCTTGCTTGATAAATTCATGGCTTTTGAAATTGCCATTACATGATTGCACATTTCAGCTGTAATTTTTTTCTGACCGTGAATATGACCTTTGACCTCCCACACTTAAACTGACGAGGGAACGCGAGGCTTGTTGGTTGATTTGCAGGCAGCACTATAAAGGCTCAAGGGTAATTGTTTTTGTAGGACTGTCTGCACTGAATGAAATGGTGGTTCTGCATGTTCTCTGACTCATTCCTTCAGACAGCACTTGCTCTCAGTTTATCTGCCTGCAGTCTGGAGCTGTTATGAAGCAGACGCTCTGGAACATTTCAGCAGGGACCATATTGTCTTTCAGCCATTTATCTGACGAAATTTTAGGATGATCTGAATTTGTTTATTTCATTTAAAACTCACTAAACTCCTCTTGGTGGGTTTGATGTTCATTGAGGTGGTGAATGTCATGATCTCCTGCAGCCTTACAGTAGCTCAGCAATGCTGAAGATTCAATGTGCCTACATACATATACAGTTCAGTGGCTCCAAACAAATACACTCAAAAAATGAATGTAGGTGTATTAAATAACAAAATTGAACCAAATGGTGTACATTTTAAAGAAAGAAAGCACAAACACACTATAAAACATGTTGTTTAATGATCAATTTGTGTTTGGCAATTGTTTATTCATCACTGGACATTGTCAGAATCATTCAGCAGTGTTTCTGGAATTGTTTGGAGTTACTGAAGCCACTGTAGAACATCTCGCATGGTTCTGGAATGCATCTGAATGGAATAATGCTGACTCAGTCAGTGTGTGGCTTTGTTCCATATAGTCACGTCCCCCCCCCCGGGTCCTTACACCGCAACAGAACAGACTCAGAGATTCCATGAACCAGGTCTGGAGAAACCTCTCACACTCCTTCATGAAGGCTGATGAAGCTCTGGAATATGTGGGTGGCTTTTTTTTTTCTTTTTTAGCATGTATTACTGGCACAGACGAGACCATCTTTTAGATGGAGTCACTTGCAGGAACTCAATGTTCTGTTTCAAGAAATAAAAAAAAATATATATATATAATTGGTCCAACGTGTGTCCTGACCGACGAACAAACACCTCTGTCAAAATTTACTACTGAAAGACGCTCTCAATTCTGACTGAAATTTCCTGGTCAAACTGCAGATTTTCAGATTTTCTTGTTTTCAAGCCATTTCCTCTTACACTCTTAAAAATGTAGGTTCCAAAAACTTCCACAGTGCCAAAGAAGATCCATTTTGGGAGTGAACAGTTCTTAAAGGAGCCATTCACTATAAAAAACCTTTTGTTATTCGAAAAGGTTCCATGGATGTTAAATGCTAATAAAAACTTTATTTGACATCACAGAAAATAGTTTTTCAGCTAAACTTCAGATGGAGTTCCTTGGGTGCCAAAACAACACACTCAAAAAAAATGAGTCTTATTGTCTCATTTGGTTTGAGATGTCTAAGTCTAAAAATACCCAGACGTGACTATTCCTGGGAATCTCCTAACATGTTTTTTAACGGCCTCCCATTATAAAGAACATGAAGTCTGTGTGAAACTGAATTACTCAACACACAGCCTCAGATCTGCCCTTTAAAACATACTTACTGCGGCTGCACGTAATTCACAACAACCACACAAACAGATTCTGACTCTGGATCAGTTTTATGTAGCCACATGTATTAGTACAGACACATAAACTGTTCTCAGATCAGCACTGCATGGGTGGAGTTCTGACAGACAGTCAGTGAGACATGTTAAATTAACATTAGGCGACAGCTTTCTATGCTTTCATGTGAGATTTGTAGCTCACTATTTTTCGACTGTGTTGCTTTTGATTGTGAATTTCACTTCACTGCGAGATATTTCCGCTCAGAACCTTAAAGTCTGTTTATGAGACAATATAGATTATTTTATGAACTAATCTATGTAGATTTCCTTCAAAGCTGAATGGTCTCAAGAAAAAATAATGACTATTTGGCACTGTTTTTGGACGTAAAAAATGTAACAAATCACCTTATAATTTAGATAATGTAATGACATCCCCATAATCCCTTGTGTGACACATTTAATGGTTTTCCCATTTTGATAATTATGTTTCTTCATAGGTTTTGTTTGTTTGTTGTTGTTGTTGTAAATTACAGTTTTAAAACGTATGATTTACTGGTTATTCTGTGAACATCTTGTTTCTTATTTATCTAGTTATTTTTTTGTGTGCAATTTGATGTTATTTTTCAAATTTGCGATTGCAACTTTATTTCTTACTTTACACTTTATCTCACAATTACCCTTTTGAACTTTATATAGATCAGGAATTCACACGGTGGGTTTGATTTTAAATATTCAATTCAATTCAAATTTATTTGCGCTTTTCACAATACATATTGTTTCAAAGCAGTTTTACAGAAAGTGCATTTATACAAGTGACTAAATCAAACAAGAAGATAACTAATCAGTGCTTTAATCTCACAGGTGTTAAAGAAAATGTTCAATCAAAAAATCCCCCATCTGATCCATCTGCATCACCATGGTCTTCTTCAAACAGAGATTGAAGGTTATTGCCAAGAAATTAGGTCATTTACTGATGACATTTATCAGGAAATTCAACAACATTTAGACTAAGCCTTTCTGCACTTGGAGTGAATTCAGCTTGAACGATCTCAGCCAAACACGGTGGAGATTCCCTCGAAGGCCTGTGATGGATAGCACAGAGCACAAATCAGAGCTGAGTAGAGTATAGACCAATCACAACAGACTGGACCATCAGACCAATCGAGAGTATAGACCAATCACAACAGACTGGACCATCTGACCAATCAGAGCTGAGTAGAGTATAGACCAATCACAACAGAGTGGACCATCTGACCAATCAGAGAAGAGTAGACCAATCACAACAGACTGGACCATCTGACCAATCAGAGCAGAGTAGACCAATCACAACAGACTGGACCATCTGACCAATCAGAGCAGAGTAGACCATTCACAACAGATTGGCTCATCTGACCAATCAGAGCAGAGTAGACCAATCACAACAGACTGGATAATCTGACCAATCAGAGCAGAGTAGAGTATAAACCAATCGCAACAGACTGGACCATCTGACCAATCAGAGCAGAGTAGACCAATCACAACAGACTGTGCCATCAACCAGAGCAGAGTAGACCAATCATGACAGACTGGACCATCTGACCAATCAGAGCAGAGTAGAGTATAGACCAATTACAACAGACTGGACCATCTGACCAATCAGAGCTGAGTAGACCAATCACAACAGACTGGACCATCTGACCAATCAGAGCTGAGTAGACCAATCACAACAGACTGGACCATCTGACCAATCAGAGCTGAGTAGACCAATCACAACAGACTGGGCCATCTGACCAATCACAGCTGAGTAGACCAATCACAATAGACTGGGCCATCTGACCAATCAGAGCAGAGTAGACCAATCACAACAGACTGGAGCTTTTGTTTCAAGCTTTGTCTCTCCTGCCCCGCCCCCTGCTAAACGCCGGGTTAAGCGGCGCTTGCGATGGAGGTTCGGGTTGAATAACTATTCTTCCAACGTTTCATCATCAGACTCACCCTCGGATTTATATGGTAAAATCAACGTCATTGTTAATTACTGTGATTAACGAGTTCATTTGCCCATAAAATCTTTAAGAAATTAAGTTAAACTTATTTGGCTTGCTGTCCACTGGAGAGGGGCTCGATGAATCAGCTTCAACTCGAGCTGTGATACCCCCCAAGTGGCTAAATGTAGGAAGTGATAATTAAAAGGGGCGAGGTACCTAAGATGAAGGCGGAGTTTGGGGAGGTGGAGGGATACTGGAACAGGTGATGCTAGGGAGAGGTAAGCGGCTGCTCATATGGCTGTTGATTGAAAGATTAGATTGGCTCACTCCTCCCTAACTTACGTTTAGTTTACGGTGTAGGAAACCTTGGGACACGCAGAGCTGTTTTGGTTTTCAACACGTGCTGTACTCGGTTGACCATTCACCAATCAGAGCAGAGTAGCTCGCTGAAAGGAGAGATTTAGAGAGACTGATTCATCTGACGAGTCGTTTGAGAATCATTTAAATTGTGGTGATGTGATTTTTTTTTATCTTTGATGCATGTAAACCTGTAGTAGGAGACTCCAAAACAACATTAGGAATTTTAAAATTGCATAATAGGGGCATTTAAAACGTTATTTGTTTAGTGTGTATGATTGACAATTAGGTCATTTTTATCTCGTAATTCATTTTCTCTTCATCTTTTGCTGACCCATTTTTTGCAAACACAGTTAGTCATATGTCTACTCACTATCTGAAATATTTTAAAAGCTAAAGGTTTTTGTTTGTGATAATAAAACTACTTGATAACAGTAATGTGAAAAAAATTGTAACCCGTTACTTGACACTCTTGTAAACTAGTAATATTTCATACAGTTCAAAAGTTCAGGGTCAGAAAGAATTTGTTATGTTTTAGAAATAAGTCTTTTATGCTCGCCAAGCCTGCATTTATTTGATACATGTGTTTGATAATGTGTTTGATACAAACATACACAAAACACAATGCAAAGTCCAGGCCTGGTCCTCTCTCATCCTTCACTGTCGTCACTCCTTCTTTTATCCTTCTGGAGCTCCTCCGTGTCTCATTCTGCAAGCTTTTTCCAGTTATCATCAGATCAATCAAATTATGATATTTGTCCCTTATTTAACACTAGTGTAGCTGCTTTTTGATAGTAATTTGTGTTGCAGCC
The DNA here is from genome assembly GCF_988280905.1 of Pimephales promelas. Taxonomy (NCBI): domain Eukaryota; kingdom Metazoa; phylum Chordata; class Actinopteri; order Cypriniformes; family Leuciscidae; genus Pimephales; species Pimephales promelas. The sequence continues at coordinate 14,730,008 of NC_142787.1, forward strand.
ATCAGTTGCTCCAACTCTGAAAGTTCATATGCATGCAACATGTCCTTTTTTCTGACAATGTTAATGTTTGTCTTTTCAAAAGTCTTTCCAATTGAAATTTAAAAACTTCAGAAATGCAGATGGATAAAAAGAACGAGAGCAGTATGTCCCACATATTGAACATGTTAAGAAAATGAATACTGTTGTTGCATTGAACTGATTTGAAATGTTTTGCTTTTATCCAAGCAAAAGACAGCTGCATTAGTGTCTTAATACACTGAATCCAGTGATGAATACTGTTTACATTTATGAGCTTTGTACTGGCTTGTTTCTACCGGTCATGTTCAGTAACTTGCTTTTCCATAATTAATAAATGCTGGACTGAAGAATGTGTGCATCTGAATCTTTGTACGATGGAGAGAGACAGATTGTACTTTGGCAGAATCCTCTGAATCAATCACTGATGGCAAACACACTCTTTCTTCTCAATGTTTCTTTCCATGTACAGTATGTACAAATCAATGATTTCTTGGGTCTGTTCATTGTTTGTTAATTTTTCCTTCTCCTCTCTGTCTCTCATCCATTTGTATTTTTATTATTTTATTACATTACATTATTTTGTTTTCCTCTCTTTCAAGCATCTGTTTTTAAACCACAACCACAGAAGCAGTATAATGTTTTTCATGATCATTTAGACCATCACAGCCTAGCTTTGTGCCTTGAATTGCAACATTTTAACCAATGTTGAGGATGAATGTTGGGTTGTGGGTTAATCATGTGTCTGGTAACTGTGTTTCACTTGAAAAAGTTAATAATTTCTGAAAATAGCAGCATAATAGCATTGTTTTCTTTTCAAACTGCACTCATTGCATTGATTCGAAATAACAAGGGAGAGAAAAACATTTAAAAGGAAACAGAAAAAAACTTTTAAATATTTGCCATCCCTGGACCCTTTATTGTGGCCAGCCGGCACACACTAATCCTGGTATTTAAGCAGCATCTTGAAAATGCCACACCTGTGAGGTGGATGGTTTATCTCGGTAAAGGAGAAGTGCTCACTAACATAGATTTAGACAGATTTGTGAACATTATTTGAGAGAAATAGGCCTTTTGTGTACATAGAAAAAGTCTTAGATCTTTGAGTTCAGCATGAAAAATGGAGGCAAAAACAAAATTGCGTTTATAATTTTGTTCATTGCATAAATTAAATAAATTAATAACTTTTTTACAAAAAAAAAAAACATTACTGAAATTATTTAAAGGGATAGTTCACCCAAAATTAAAATTAGCCCATGATTTACTCACCCTCAAGTCATCTGAGGTGTATATGTGTTGGACAATAACTCCAAGTTGGACAATGGAGTTATATACAAAAATCTCTTGGCTCTTTCAAGTTTTATAATGGCAGTGAATGGCTGTTTCTGTTTTGAAGACCATAAAAGTGCAACGGGGGGGTTAATAAAGGCCATATGAAGTCAAATGATGCATTTGTGTAAGAAAAATATCCATATTTAAAACTTTACAAAATAAACTAGCTTCCGGCCAAATGAACATATAGTACGAATTCCACTTAAGTCTAAGAGCAACTCCGCAAATGTGAGTAATGCGACTTACTTCTGATATTTACACTACGCCATGACGCTCTACGCTACTTTCGAGAAGAAGCTAGAATTTTCCTTTGTAACGTGTTGAATATGAATATTTTTCTTGCACAAACTCATTGCTTCCCTCTAGAAACAGACTTCAAAACAGAAACAGCCATTCACTGCCATTATAAAACTGGGAAGGGACAGGACATTTTTTAATACAACTCGTCGTAAAATCGGCGACTCGTCGTATTCGTCTGAAACCAAAAATTTCATGATGACTTAAGGGTGTGTAAATCATGGGCTAATTTTCAAAATTAATATAATGAGACTGATTAACACTGAGATTTTGTTAGGTTTTTTAGTGTTAATCTCTTGATAAACGTGTGTGTGATGTTTGCTATCGTGTGCATGCTTGGGCAGCTGTGGATAGTTGTTTATCAATCTCATTCCATCAGTCTCATTCAATCTCTGGAATCTCATTCCAGGCATTATGATGGATGGATGAGCAGACAGCAGTGATTTCTGGTTTGGGGACGAATGCATGTGTCTGTTTGTGCATTGTGTATTGTAAACGTGGCTTATCCTGTGTGTGTTGTGTATGCATGTTCCCTGTGTATATGTGAAGATCCATACTCCAGCTGAATGATCCAGGCTTTGATGAACATATGTGAGCCAAAGAATTTGTACAGTTGTGTCCCGGCATGTAATACAGAGAGACGGAGAGAGGACGTCTCTGTTAAAAGAGCCATTGAGGGCAATCATAAAATCTGTACTCTATCTCATAATCCAAACTCAAATATTTGCCATGTGTGTGTTTAGAGAGTGATGCTTTGGAGTCTTATAGCCTACTATGTAACTCATAAACATTCTCCTTTTACAATTTCCAAAATGAAACCTTAACACTGTACAAATTGATATAGAGTTTTAGTCTCTCTTTGATTGCTGCTTTTTTCTTTGTGTGTGTGTGTGTGTGCAAACAAGTTTGTATGAGTGGATTCAAGAGAGACCAGAATATCATAGAAATTTGAGAGAATTTTTAGGCAAAGAAGTAGACAACTAGCAACCACTTAGAACAACCTAGCAACTGCATAACAACATGCTAAAAAACAATGTTGTTAATGTTAACTGAAACCATTAATAATTATTTTTTGTTAATTGAAATAAAGCTGAATGAAATAAAATAAATAAAAAAAATAAATGTAAACAAAAATGGAAAATGTTGCCTTGCCAACTGATTCCATTTAGTGAAAATCGGAAATTGGTATCTATGTTTTTGACATGACCCAAGACCCAAAAACCTTTCGCTTATAATTTACTCCTAAAAATTCTGGAATCAAAAACCTTAATTTCTTTTCGACTGAAGAAAGAAAGACATGGACATCTTGGATGACATGGGGGCGAGTAAATTATCGGCAAAAGTTTTTTTTTTTAAAAAGTGAACTACTCCTTTAAATAAAAAAAATATATAATTCTTGGCCATAAGGTGGCGCTGCCCTGAAACTTTTTGAGTACCTTCAGAGTATGGAGCTGATTACACATATAGCGGGTTTCATAACGATACCCCAATGCATTCGTAAAATATATCATTTTACGACAAAATTAAAAATGGCCAATATGGGAAAATCGTCCCTATAAGACATGCCATTTCACTCAGTGGCCATCTTTGAAATGCCTTTTCTTTTGGGCATGCAAGTGCGTTTCTATCTCTTTGAATGGGGAAACATCAGATTCTCCAAAACTCGCCAAAGTTACGAATAAATTCCATATTTGAAATCACCAATAAAATCTTACAACAACTGTTTCTAAATGCTCGAATCGTGACAGTCCTAAGCGCGTGTCTTACAACACTCACTGTTTCTATAGGAACCGGAGCTTCTAACGGTACCTGCTGTGACGTGATGACTTTACCAATCGTTGATTGGCTCTTATTTATTCCTCCATATTGTGCATTGCACTTTCTCCCATCGTTCTGTATATAAAGTCTTTGGTATCGTTTGACTCGGCATGCTGTACCAAATCTAAAGAGACCAATTTTGTGGCTGTGGCCAACATGTTTAGAAGTTACAATCCAAAATGGTCTTTCAATTTTCATAAAAATTGGAGCAAACTAGAATGATTTCGAAAAAGTCCTTTGAATTTTTTGGAAAATTCAAATTGGTGGCATATTTAATATGGTGCAATCGAATCATCTTGAGCCAAGGAATCAAGGAACTGAGCCAATTTTCTTTCTATTCTCAAAACGTTATCAGCTTAAAAGTGAAAATTGGAGCTGTTGGTGGAGGTAGAGGGATTAAGTTGCTCTGGCAGACTGATCTCATGAAATAGCGTATGTATGACACGGCAATTCGTATTTCCATTTTTGGAGTGCCATCAACACGCATAAATGCTTTTCAGCGTGTTAATGAACGCCGTTGACTAACGTTTCATTACTGTATATATAAATATATGAACTAACTCAACCCCGCCCCTAAACCTACCCGTCAGTAGGGTTAATAGCATTTATGAGTCTTCCCCTACCATCCTAGGAAAAAAAAATATTGCTCCCCAAATGTAGATCTACACTTTGATTCGTTTCGCTCGGACATTTAACGGCGTGTACATACACGCGGAATCACTCGGACATTTAACGGCGTAGACATGCATTTATACACGCGGACAGCTCAAAATGCGCATAGATAACACAACACTTGATTTAAAAGTGGCGTATATGTTTACGCAAAAGTCATGATGTCATGTTGGCTTCAGACTGGCCTCTATCAGTGTAAGTAATTTCACAACTTTTTACCAGTTCTATGGGCTGTCAAAGACACAATATCAGAAGAAAAAAAAAAGAAAAAAAAACACTAATATAATATTCAAACATTTCCGGAAGAAAATGTAAACGTGAAACTGAATGCTTTATTTCCCGACAGCTAATTTGTAGTCCCATCTGGCACTTGGGTAGTCTTAATTTTGGACGTGTGTTTTTTACAGGCCTGTGCAGGAGTGTCTGCCCCCCGCTGGCTCAGGGACACCCTGCACAAAACAAGCTGCATTCTTTACATTCCCTCTAAGGAGAGTTCCCGTAACCTGAGGTAGAGTGAGACATCAGTCCGTACAACCTGTGTAACCTGGAGCTCTGCGAGCCTGGTATTCCGTGAAGACGTCATTCTGTACTGTAAACCTCAGCTGAACTACAGTATGATGTCACCTCTGGCATATGCACTTTAAGTCAACATGAAATCAAATCTGACCACTTTCTTAATAACATTCCATGATTCATAAATGCACATTATTCCAAAGAAAGAAAATGTTAGTTTTCGTCAGTGCCATTGAGAGAGGTTCTGGTCTTCGTAATCGTTCATCAGTTGCTTCTCCTCTAAAATGACTTTCCATTTCAATGAATCCCTCGTACATGTTTCATCCTTTAAACACTTAATTCTCATATATAACACCCACTTTTCATGATGCAATCAGTTCCCAAAGGACAAAATGAATTCCCTTACACCTCCAAATTCCCATACTTCCAATGAATTTTCCCATATTCTCAAACTTTATTCTCTATATTAGCTTGCTTCCTAATCTACTGTAGTTGTGTATTAAACCCGGAATTGTATATTACAAATATCGTTGACCTTTTGACAAATTGTTCCCCTCTTTTCAAACTCACTTTGGATAAAAGCATCTCAAGGTCAATATTAGGTCATTACGGAGTGAAATGAGTTGCAAATGGCATTTCACGTTGACTTAATACATGGTTTGTATTTTTTGATAAACACGAGCCAAAAATAAATCTTCCACATCTTAATGAATTAATAATTAAAATAAATAATTGATTAATTTGTAAGGGAAGTAACTGCTTTATTTTGTTTTACATGTAACCTGAAAAGGATTCCCTTCCTCTCGATACATTCGGACCCGTGTCAAAAGGTCATCGCCCTTGTGGCCTTGTGTGCTCCAGCTGTCGCGTATATCAGGAGGTCCTGAATCGCTTCAGCCTTAAAATAGGTTGCAAACTTTAATTTTAGGAACGACTTGAAATAACCGTTGACTCCCATGCACAGCACTGTTCCTATGCATAGTCCACAGAAGGTAAGACAAAGCAAGTTTACTTATGTATGTTATACACAGTGGTGATTAACATTGGTCCATTATAAGGATAAGAGGATTCAGATTGGCATTATTTCAAATAAACCATTCCGCACAACACAAAATGAATTTAAATGATTTGTCTTCATTTCAATAATGTATTTGTACTGCCTTGTTACTAGACAATTGAAGAACTCTTCTTTCTTTCTACATTATTTAGGATATTACCTTAACAAGAGCCATTCTTTAACTGGATGATTGTCCTAAAATGTTTTCTGTTGCTAAACCCATCAAATTAAAAGAGCCAAAAATACTGAAAGACAGTCTGCAGTCACTGTAATGGACTAAAAACTTTCAGACAAAAAGTGAGAGAGAGTAAATGAAGTCCCACACTGTAAACCTCCCGCCTACCCATAGTAATAACCAATGAGAAACCGAGCATTTTTTGTATTGCTCTCCGATTGGCTGCTCGCCGCGTGACTGACAGTCTTTATGAATTAAGTTTTTTTTCCCCCACACTTTGGCTCCGCGAAGTTTCAGTGACGGAGGCATCACTGCAGCGCACTGAGGGGAAGGAAAGAACAGAAGGGAAAAGAAGGGAGAGAGGTGCCCCATCCATCCATCTATCCATCCTCTGAATTTTCCTGCAGGACTTATTAACGTATGGCTGCATGAGAGGCTTTGAGCTCTCGCGCTTTCTCTCTCCGGGACTGTTGGGTTACTGTCCTGATATCAAGCAGTTGTCATAATAATATCATCAAACTCTACGCGTCAGGACGGACGCAGGTGGTCATGGATACACCTATAAGATGGAAAGTAAAGCGGAGGTTTAAGGAGGTGCGACTGTCGGTACTCCTAGCATTCCTGATGTTTGTCACCTCACGAGTAAGCGCAGGTAAGCGGCGAATCAGCTGTTCCCAAACTGTTACTTTGTGCCGCGGGCCGCGCTCACCCGGGGCTGCGGTTCTGTTGCGCGAGCGCATTCCACGGTCAGTCCGCCGTCCCGGGACTGGAATGACCGGAGGAGGGGATGGGGCATGGGGGGGCCCTAGAGTGAGATTTTCGCGTCTGAAGTTCAGTGGCTTTGACTTTTGTTCTGCACTTTGTTTGTGCGTCAGCATTAGAGCAGCAACGAATAACGGAATGCGGGAAGTTTTTCCGTGCAAGGCAACAGATGCGTGAGGAAATCGTGATGGACCATCTTATTGTGGCATCAAACTCCTTTACGCTGCAACACTCAACAATTCTTATGCAAATGAGCAAACAAAGACCTCATAGTAGAAATCTGGATTCCAGGATTCCATGTGCGTGAATAGGTTCTTCAGTGGTCCTTTTTTTCTTTGCATTTCGCATTTTAGATTTTTCACTTTCTGCCATCTGTAAAGCAGCTTAGAGAAACAAGAAACTTACACTCTTAAAAAATAAACAATAAACATTCCAGTCACAGGAGAACCTTCTTAAGTTCTGCTTTAGAAAACCATTTGTGTGATGCTTCCCCACCAGAACCCCGTAAAACCAATACGCGGATCTACCTAAATCCTATTCAGTGTTTTGAGTTCTTTGCCCAATCTCAGAGACTTCAAAGAATCATTGAAGAAGCTTTATCTTTAGGGGAGGACCCCCCTTTTAGTATAAGACCATACAAGAATGGTTTTGTAGACTTTTTGGAAGATGTTCCAGATGCTTTTTAGGGGATCTGGCAGAAAGTAGTTTTCCTCCAGCAGGCGCGCTAACTGCAGAACGTAATTGGAAAAATATGCAGGATGAGAAACACACCAGGGGAGAGAGCGACAGAGAGTTTTACGTTTTTCCATAGGCTCATAAAAAAACGAACCCATCACTCTGGCTCTCCTTTTGTTTGGCAAAAGACAGATAAAAATAATAGATAAACGTAAATAAACGCCCGTTAGTCTGTCTTGGTTCCTGGTAGATGGTCTGTAATGAAGAACATCAGTGGCTCAGGGTGGAGTCGCTGCGTGTCTTCTCTAGTAGATCAGAGATGCTCGAGGTGAAGCTCGCAATTATCTTGTAAACCACTTATAGAAGGAATTACTCAGCAGACTATGTAGAACAACTATTGTAGAGATATGAATTTAACAAGTCACATGCATTTTGAAACGATCAGCAATATGCCATTTGTTAAAAGTCAAGAGATTATTTGTTGTTTAATCAGCCAACTTTCAATGGTTAAATCAGTTGTTTGATCTGGTTTTAGTATGTCACACTGATAGTGTGGAGTTAGTTGTGAATGCAAATCTGTGATTTGTACAGTATGACGGAGCCAAAGCAGACAGGATATGATCTCTCATTCTCATCCTCCTGGTTTCTCCAGCCTGTCCCGGGGAGTACCCCTCTCTCGCTCTCTCTTTCTCCAGGCTGGAGGGAGGGCGAGAAAAAGGGGGAGGGATCAAGAGAGAGAGAGCGGGGTTGGAAATTCTGCTCTGCATGTGTGATTAGATACGTGTCTGGTCATGGCCACTTGGCTGATCGTTGTTATACTGATGGAATTATTGACCTGTTTTAATTACAACAAGGACATTTTGGTCGAGGAACATCTCAAGAACATGCTTACTTAGAACCTAAAGCAGTTTCAAAATTTGACTTTAACTTCCCAAAGAACTTTTTAATTCTCTACTTCTTTAGAAAACCATCATGTACTGGCAAAACACTAATCTGAAGAACACCAAGAGCGTTTCAATCCTTTAAAGAACTATATAGCAACTCAAGAACCTCATCAAGGTTTCACACAGTCGTTAAGAGTGTATCCAAAGTGTTGAGCAGTGAAAACTCGTCACCTTAATCACTTTTGCCTGCATGAGTCAAGGCTGAATTGATTAGAGTGATTCATTGACTTGACTATGTAAGACATCTATCACAGAGCATCTGCTACAAAGATGCTCATTAGTGTCAAACTGGATTGAAATGCATTAGTTATTTGGTTACATTCGCAATCTATAATGCTTTAGGCATCTGCGATCCCTATGTAGTGTATACTATAGTGTATGCTTCCAATTTCTTAGTGTACACGTGTAATGCAGAAAAGATGGTGGATTTGATCCGCAGCCAGACTCACAAGTTTGAGTCAGTCAGCAACACACGCTGCTTCCGCGACGGTGATGTCATGCACTGGGCGGGGGGATAATCAAAGCTGCTGGTATAGAATGACGTGCTGTCATAAAGTTTATGGTGGGTCTGGCAGTGCATTGTGGGATACAGGGGAGCTCTTACGTCAGAGTAGACAGAAGCTTGTAAAGGCAAAAATGGCCAACGGTGATGCTGCTGCACTTCCTGTGCAGGGCTATTCTGCTTTATTACACACACTAGTGCTGTTTTATGAGATTTTTACGAACACTCTCGGCGGACCGGCCTCGCTCATTCAGCCTGTTGGGTGTGCTCCACTTTTGAGAGTACACACCTTTCAACAAATGGCATGTTGTGACGATTGTTTATTGCCCACGTGTGTTGTTTCTGGTTTTGGTTACTCTTGTTGTCGTGTTCTGGAGACCCTTAAAGCCTTCAGAGGAGAAACTCTGGAATGTTTGGAGCCGACAATTCACACCCTTGGAGCCTTTCAAAAAAAATTTATAGTGTAATGAAAACAAGCTGTCCATTTCATCTGTCTTCATTCAGCGATTGATTTAGTACGAATCAGAGGAACGTCATGACTCGTGAAGAAATCAAATTCCTGTTGCCTTTGGCTCTATTGGTCCCATTAACAGAACAAGTGGTGTCTCCCTCTGGCTATTAAAAGGCACCTGTCCAGTTCTAAGAGGAAAGGATGAAGGGTTTCCCTCCCAGAATTCCTTTTTTTTTTTTTTGTATACAAACTATCCTGTCCGGGATGCAAGATTAAAATGAGTGTGTTCCTAATCATAGTATGTTGAAAATGTAAGGTTAAAAGTGCCTGGATGAATGGATTTTGTACTCGTACTCTCCATATTAAATAGGATGCAAGGAGTAAACACCCTATAGACCATTTCAAAAGATGTAAACAACACTGGTCCAGAAGCACTTCCTGTTTCAGTTTTTTAACACTACATAAAAGCTGGGATAAAATACAACCAACAGAACATTTAAAACTGAATCAAAAAGTTAAACAAACATCTTTAAGATGTTTTCTTTACATGTGAAATAAAGAAAACAGTTACAAACTGAAACAGGAAGTGTTTCTGGACCAGTGTTGTTTACATCTTTTGAAATGGTCTATAGCATGCAGGAAATAGTATGTCAATTTGACTGGATGTCAATGTGTGCAAGTATGCATCTGTTGACATATCATCAATCTTACATAGCCTGCAATTTTAGGATTAATGCATCTCAAATCATATTATGTCAAAATTGACTGGATTGAAGGATGTTTCTGTTTTAAAAAACTACTAATAATCTTATATGCTAGGTTAAGATTAGTGCATCTCAAAAAATTGTATATTGAAGGTGCATGGATGGTATACTATTTCAACGCGTTCTCATCCCAAAGCGCCATATAGGACGCTTTTGCAAAAGCGTAAATATCCAACGCACATGGCACCCTTTAACGTCTAATGAGACGCTTCGGTTAATGGTTAAGTTTAGGTATGGTGTTGGGTAAGGGTTAGACCACTAGGGGGCGCCTTCTGCCCAAATATATCTGCGTCTCATTTCACGTTAAAGGGTGCCATGTGCGTTGGATATTTACGCTTTTGCAAAAGCGTCCTATATGGCGCTTTGGGATGTGAACGGGCTCACTATTTACAGTGGATTTTTTATGCATACTATACATAATACATAGTATGCAAGATATAGATTAGTTTATGCTTTTTAAACTCTAAATCTTGTAGTATTTAAGATTCGGATTAGCATGCAAATCACGTTGTGCTGTAAATACATAGTATGTCAAAGTGACTGGATGGCATAGTATTGACAAAAGAACTTTGAAGTATGCATCTGTTTACACACTATTTATCTTACACACTGTAGCTTGCAATACTAAGATAAGTGCATCTCAAAATAATATGCTGGAAAGAGTCAAAATGTCAAATGTGACTGGATTTCAGTATTTACTATGGATTTTTGAAGTATGTTTCTGATTCACATGCCGTCTGTCTTATAGCATACTATGTTAAGATTAGTGCATCTCAGAAAATTGTATATTGAAGGTGCATGGATGGTGTACTATTCACAGTGGGTTTTTGAAGTGTGCTTCTGTTTTATTAAGATACTGTAAGGTAAAGATAAGCATGTCCCACATCATAGACAATATGATGTCAAAGGTGTCCAGATAGCATACTACACCTGATGGAATTTAAAATTATGCATATTTTCACAAACTATAAATCTTATATAGTATTCAAGATTAGGATTAGTGCATGCCAATTCATACTAACAAAAAGTCATAGTTTATGCTGACAATCAGATACCCAGATGACATACTACATTCATACATACATCATCAGGTACACAGATGACATACTACATGCATACATACATACATACATACATACATCATCAGGTACCCAGATGACATACTACATTCATACATACATCATCAGGTACACAGATGACATACTACATCCATACATACATACATCATCAGGTACCCAGATGACGTACTACATTCATACATACATCATTAGGTACCCAGATGACATACTACATCCATACATACATCATCAGGTACCCAGATGACATACTACATCCATACATACATTATCAGGTACCCAGATGACGTACTACATTCATACATACATCATTAGGTACCCAGATGACATACTACATCCATACATACATCATCAGGTACCCAGATGACATACTACATTCATACATGCATCATCAGGTACCCAGATGACATACTACATCCATACATACATCATCAGGTACCCAGATGACATACTACATCCATACATACATCATCAGGTACCCAGATGACATACTACATTCATACATGCATCATCAGGTACCCAGATGACATACTACATCCATACATACATCATCAGGTACCCAGATGACATACTACATCCATACATCATCAGCATATGTATGCTTCTTGGACTAATTGGCCAACTTTACAAAATATGATTTGTATCGATTTGTATTTGTATAATTTTATGACTTTCTAGTATGTCCGTCTGCTTCATACTTAAAAGTACATACTTTTACTTTGTGAGCACAGTATACACTTTTCAAGGTTAGTATAAGTATGCAAATTGATAGTAGAAGTATGTGAATAGATGGTAATCAAATTTTGTGTATTACTTAAGACCACAGCTGCTCTCGGTCCTGTACTTGGCTTCAATGTCTGGGAGGTAGAAATGAAAATTTTTTTTCCCCTTTTCGGTTTGTGTGGTTTGGGCTTTATAGCATGTGTTTTAGAGTTGCATTTTTTTATGATTGAAAGTGTTTCAAGTCTCCCTTCAATCTAAAGCCACATTTGGGAGGGTGATAGTTGGTGAAACCTTCAGTGTCTCAGTTCACACACTATAAAAACAGATATTGCCTCTTTCAGACATGAGGACCAAACCCTGACCCACATGTCTGTTGGGTTCACATGTAAAGTTTCTCATGGATCATTATATTGAACTAGTGACTCAAAAGAATCATTGAATCGTTATCTGAAGCAGTTCATTGAATAAAATGGTCTGAACTGCTAAAGTAAATCTTCTAGGACCAGAAGATTAGGGACCAGAGTAAGAAAGGAGAAAGTCAAAAAGACAAGTGATTGAGGGACGAAAGGAAGGTGAGTTATTGTAGGTAAAGACAGCAGACCTACAGGAGATGAGGCCACCGGGTCAGAGGTCAAAGGTGGCATACTGTGGGTGGTGCTCTTCAGATTATGACCACCCCTGGTTTACAGTGCCCCATCCTGAGACACGTCTGGAAAACACATCACTTGAGTGGGATCCATTTCACACTGTTTTGATGTGAGAAATGACTTGTCCTGAAATGGTTTGTACTAAAAAAAATTATACTTAAAGTGTGTCAAAGTTGGGGAATTGTTTATGTGCTTGTTAAATCAAGCATACCTATTATTATTGCTCATACACTACCGTTCAAATATTTGAGGTTGGTTTATGACTTTTTTATGTCTTTGAAGGAAGTATCTAAAGTACACCTAAAGTATCTAAAGTATCTTTATGTACACCATGAAAATGACAAATAAAGGAATCTAATCTAATCTAATTTAGTGCTCACCAACGCTGCATTTATGTGATAATTAAATGGTTGAAAATTTTTTATAAGACCATATCTATAGACCAGAATATCACAGATAGATACTTGCGAGTGGGCTCTTTATAACAAGCAATTGCGACTTAATATCACAGAATTCTGACTTTATATCTCGCAATTCTGACTTTATATCACGGAATTCTGACTTTATATCTCGCAATTCTGACTATATCATGCAATTCTGACTATATAACACGCAATTGCGACTATATCACGGAATTCTGACTTTTCTGACTTTATATCTCGCAATTGTGACTTTATAACAAGCAATTGCGACTTTATATCACGCAATTCTGACTTTATATCTCGCAATTCTGACTATATAACACACAATTGCGACTATATCACGGAATTCTGACTTTTCTGACTTTATATCTCGCAATTCTGACTTTTTTAACAAGCAATTGCGACTTTATATCACGGAATTCTGACTTTATATCTCGCAATTCTGACTTTATATCTCGCAATTCTGACTATATCATGCAATTCTGACTTTATATCTCGCAATTGTGACTTTATAACAAGCAATTGCGACTTTATATCACGGAATTCTGACTTTATATCTCGCAATTCTGACTTTATATCATGCAATTCTGACTATATAACACGCAATTGCGACTATATCACGGAATTCTGACTTTTCTGACTTTATATCTCGCAATTCTGACTTTATAACAAGCAATTGCGACTTTATATCACGCAATTCTGACTTTATATCTCGCAATTCTGACTATATCATGCAATTCTGACTATATAACACGCAATTGCGACTATATCACGGAATTCTGACTTTTCTGACTTTATATCTCGCAATTTTGACTTTATAACACGCAATTGCGACTTTATATCTCACAATTCTGACTTTATATCTCGCAATTCTGACTTTATAACAAGCAATTGCGACTATATCATGGAATTCTGACTTTATATCTCGCAATTCTGACTTTATAACACGCAATTGCAACTTTATATCATGCAATTCTGACTTTATATCTCGCAATTGCGACTTTATATCGTGCAATTCTGACTTTATGTCTCGCAATTGCGACTTTATATCGTGCAATTCTGACTTTATATCTCGCAATTGTGAGAAAAAAAGTCAGAATTGTCAGATAAGTCGCAATTACCTTTTTAATTTTCATTCTATGGCGGAAACAAGCTTCCATAGCTTCGTGTGGACATGGCCTTAGTCTTTTGGATTACACCTGGTCTTGATACAGCCTGCCACCCCTGCTGCACACACACACACACACACTGTAGTCTGCCATGCATGCTTGTGTATGTGTTCAGATCTCTAGTTCCCAGAGTTTGAAAGTTGAAGTTTTTGAGTATTGTATTTCTGTCTGCTCAGTTCTGTATGAATGGACTCTTTCACAGAGCTTTTAAACGGACGCCATGTTTGGGCTTTGCTGAGGCTTTGTTGTGATTAATTGGGGGGGTTAGTGTGTGTGTGTGTGTGTGTGTGTGTGTGGCTTCTCTAGAGTTCTAAGCACCCCTACATCGGCCTGAGGTTCCCTTGGGCTGTCATGAAGCTCACACATGTGCACACACTTCCTCTGAAATAACATTCCCTACATACCTGCGCTTGAGCTGCTAACTCGGTGTCAGCATGGCTAGAGCACCCTAGAGCATCATGGGGCATGTGTGTTTTTGGAGCAAAAAGCCACAGATGGACCAGCATAGATGGTTTTCTTTTATTACTTGGCATTTAGGATTGGAGAAATCAGAGCGAGTGAGAGCGAGAGTTTGTGTTCTCACATCTGGAAGCTATAGACGTCATTGTGCTGTCTGCTGATCCCAGAGAAAAAGAATGAAAAAAGAGGGGGGAAAAAAGGAAAAATGCCTTCCAGATGTTTTTTCCCCTCCCCTTGCTGTGGAACAGCAGAGGAATAAAATACTGTTTCATTAAGACAGAAGACAAATACATGGTCCTCTCAGTGAGGAAACGAGTGCTATTGTCGGTACGGAGGGTTGCAAAATGTGCTTTGAGTTCACCAATCACAAAATGCAGATCCACTGACCTGACCCCCCCCCCCCCCTTTTTTTTTTGTAGATTTATGTAGATTGCAGAGCTTTTTTGAAAGAGAGGATGAGATATGTCAATCTGTTTTTCAAGGTTTCTTCTTTCGTTCTTACTGCCAGATGACTTACACTGCAAAAAAAAAAAAATTGTTCCATTTCATAAAAAAAAAATAAAATAAAAAATCTGGCAGGACTATAAAAACGTCCTTAATTGTATAAAATATTTTAATGTTTAATATGTTAAATGTATATAGTTTGTAATATAATAATATATTAATATATTGTTTTTATTATTATTTGCACTGTGGACAATCTTTTTCTTGTATTATTCATAAATCTCTTTTCATTTTCTTAAGATTTATACTTAAATTTGTCAGTGGGGAAAAAAAAATGCTTGTAATTGATATATATTCTCTGAATATCATCATAATGTCCTACACAGATTAGGTTCTGAACTAAATTAATCTTGTTTTAATGATGTTTAG
The DNA here is from genome assembly GCF_988280905.1 of Pimephales promelas. Classification (NCBI taxonomy): domain Eukaryota; kingdom Metazoa; phylum Chordata; class Actinopteri; order Cypriniformes; family Leuciscidae; genus Pimephales; species Pimephales promelas. Next base: position 14,745,354 of record NC_142787.1, read on the forward strand.
ATATGTTGGAACACGTATGGAAAGCAAATTTGAAAATCTGTTCACAAATAGGTGTTAATCATGTGAATCAGAATGGAAACACTTTCTGACACGTTTTCCATGTTTAATTTTTAAATTTATATATACATATTGATAGTAGTGTGTCATAGACTCCGATCAGGTTTGTTGCATCGTCATCACTCTAAATCGCCCAATATTTCAATGACAATAAGTGACTTCCTGTCATTTTTGTCTCTTTAAACTTCTGCCATGAATATGTATTTTACTTGTTTGTGTGTGTGTGGGTGTGTGTGTGTGTGTGTGTGTGCAGGGGGGACCTCTGTTGTGGCAATTAAGAGCCCTCATATCTCACATGCCACATTCATGACCCTGAAACAGGGAATTATGGGATTTCCCGGAGTTTATGACCAACACACAGGCTCCCTCTTGCTTTTTTATGTGACTGCAGATCTATCTTTCCATCTCAAGGAAAGAAGAGACTTTTTGTGTGACAAACAGATGAAAAACATTCATTCATATGCCTCAGAAATGCCACAGATGTTCACATCATTACAAAACATCAGATGCCTGGATCCCTCATCCAAAAAGTGACCCACATTTTTTTTTTTTAGTTTTCTCACTAAAATGTACCACTATAGTCACAGTTTCTGTTAAAATACTATCTTTTGCAAACACGGTAAGATGCTTTCAGAAAATATCTGTTGTTTTGTATATTTTCATAGGCCAGTAGTCACAAATACCAGTTTACCACAATTGTAGAAACAATAACTGTAGTAATTATGGTATTTTAAAGGAAACTATGACTACCATGGTAAATGTTTGTACGGCTCAGTACACACGAGGTTTCAAAGCTTCTTTGAGTTTTCATAAGGTTTTCATTATCCTGTGGATGAGGAATCACTTGAGGGCAGCAGTTGGTCCTGTAATGGTTCATTTGAGCAGTATGCTAAAGGTTACGTGCTTGACTCTTTCACGTCTCTCTCTCTCTGTGTGTGTTTTACAAAGCTTTACTATAATGTGCATCTCAATCAATCATACACTTCCATGTGTGTGTACAGCACATAGCCTGTTATTTATGGACCAATGAGGTGGGCCATAAATCTTATTTAATTTGACCAATTTTCTTTTCTTTTTTACTTCCTGGAGGTGTTGATTTTATGTTACATCCTAGAGGTGACCATCACATGCATTTATTTTATTTTAGTTTAGTTGATATATGATCTCATATGGCTGTGTTTTTGTCAGTTAGTACAACATTACAGTAAAATGATGTCTTGTGAACATAACATGCAAGTTTTGTTGAAGATTCAGTATACAGTTCAATGACATCACCAGCTCCTTTTTGACCCTGCACACCTGGAACATGCACATGCTATTGAACACTTTTTGTTCTGTGAGTAGTTGCAGGTTTTCTTGGGTTGCCGATATGTGGAGTTGGTAATGAGTCATTAATATTGTTCAGTGGGTTATTCATGAAATGTTTAGGGAACCCTGCAGGTCCAGACATGTGAGAAGAACTTTAGGATTCTGGAGTGGTGTGCGGAAAGCTGACATTCCTTCCACTGGCCTCATACTGAGAATATAAAATAGTCTCTCTCTCTCTGTCTGTCTCTTTGCAGTAGCAGTATCACATTATGAACTGGCCACAAAAACCACAGAAACGTTCAACTTTCTCCAGAAAGAATTAAACACACACACTTCACTCATGCTTCAGCGCAGGACAGAGAGGCTTTTGTTCCAGAGTTGTAGTAATCTGGCGATACTATATGTACAATAGCATGTCGTGTCATGTGACTTAAGTCATTTTAATGAAACTGTGATGAGCTGTTTAATGGTTTTCTGCATTCATGATTTTTTTTTGTAATGTGGGTATGCAACAGATTATAAGCATAAAATGCAATTTTATTAGAGTTAACTGAAAAATGACAGCGCCATGGTACTGCCTTGTTTTTTGTGCATGACACCATGATAATGCCATGCATTTTACGCATTTACCATGATAATACTATACGTTTTTGTACATGTACCATAATACTTCTGTATTTTTATGCTTGGTACCATGGTAATACTGCTCTTTTATATGTACAATAGTAGCATTACCACCATGTATTTTGGGCATTTATCATCATAATAGCATATACACTCTAAAAAATGCTGGGCTGTTTGAACCCAAATTTGGGTCAAATATGGAATATGTAATTAAAAAAATGTACCAGTGAAAGTTGAAGTTGGGTTAACATTTTAAATGCCATTTTAACCCAACATTTGGGTTTGTCCATATTTGACCCAAATGTGGGTTGAAGCAACCCAGCATTTTTTAGAGTGTATTGATATGTTACCCCGGCAATACCTTGTATTTTGTACATGGTACCCTGTTAATACCATTTTTTTTTTACACATGTAACGTGATTATACCATGATTTCTTTGGACATTTAACATGATAATTCCATATATTTGTACTTAACACTTGTAATACCTTGTTTTTGCTCACAGTACCATGTTTTTTTTAACGTGTACCATGATTTGGATATTTACCATGATAATGCCATATATTTATACTGTGTTTGTTTTGAAATACTATGGTAATACCATGTTTTTAAACATAAATGCATTATTATATCATGTAGCATAGTATATATTTAAAAAACCATGGTACATGAATAGTAGCAACATGATTTAAATCAAAACACCATAGTATTTCCATCTGATACTGTCATTGTATCCTAGTAGTTCATTTGTCAGGGTGTTGCTGGAGTTTTGTTCTGGTTTGATCTCAGCATGGGACTAGTTTTTATGGGGTTGGATGATTTTGTAGTTGAGTTTGAATGTTCTTTGATGCTTTTAACATGCATGTGTCTTTTGTAATAAATGTGTGTTTGATTTCATGGGAAGGGATGTATACTGCTCTCTTCGGACTGTGCAGTTGTTCCTGCGTGTGCTGATGGAATTGGACACATTTGTACATGAATCGTGTGTGTGATTGAGTTGTGGTACAGCAGCAGATGAGTCATCGTTTCCAGTGTCTAATAATGCACATGCTGAACACCAGCCAGCGATTCAGTCAGTGAACGTGAGACATGGAAAAACTTTACACACTCTTTGCTGAAAGAGAAGCTTATTAGACAGTCAAAAAAAAAAAAAAAAAAACGATGAAAAGTGTTGTGAATGTTGCAGGCAAATGAAATGTTTTTGCTGAATCAGTCAGTCGTTGATTGCTGCTCTAGTTAGTGGAAACCAGAGAACACCACACAGTCTAACCAAACCACCAAACCTTATAGCATAATAGTGTACTTTGAACATCCCATTTTGAGAGAGAGAAAGAGACAGAGACAGAAGAAAAAAATATATAAGGGTTTACTACGAGATATTCTCAAGCCACGTAAGAAGCTCAAAGCACCTGGTCAGAATGCCTGCAATTTTAACCGTTAGCCCTATGAACCCTGCCCTCCCTCTCATTACACCTCTGTCCAGCTCAAAGGTCAGTTAGTGGACATTGACCTCCTGCATGCGGCAGAAGTGAGGTCGTAATATAGATGGCCGTCACCATCCGTGCACCCACAGGGCTCTCCTCCCACTTGATTGGCTGCTATTGGTGGAGGAGCTGTCAATCACTCAGATTGACCTATCATTAAACTGTCAGCAGCGGCCTCCTAAAACCCTCGTCTTAGTAACAGGATAATAAAACACTTGAGTTGCGTCTCATATTACACACTATACACTATGCACTTTATACAGTGTATGAACTTTAAAAGGTTATTTTGTCATTGAACATCAGAGTCTGAAGCCCCTCCCCCTCTGCTACATAATTAAAGTTGCGATAGTAAATTCAGTTATGAAGAGATAGATAGTTCGTTTCTCATTGGCTGACGATTCGTTTTTTCAGTTAACCCTTAAATGCATGAATGTTTCATTATTACATATGCATGTCTTTAGCGATCCGCATCTATATCTAACACGGATGGATCTGTCGGGATAATATAAAACTCTCCTGATATTAGACTAACAATTACAGAATTGCATATTCTCTTAAATATTCTCTGCATATATTCTTAAAACTATCAAAACTAACATCTTCAAAATCAATATTTTGATCACCAGATCCACCATCAAGTGACAGAGATATTAAAGGGCACCTATTATGGAAAATTCACTTTTACATGGTGTTTGAACATAAATGTGTGTTGGCAGTGTGTGAGCAAAACCACCCTAGAATGATAAAAGTCCACCCAGTGTTTTTTTACAATCTCAATAAATCATGTGCACTGTCTCAGAACGAGCTTTTCTAAGATTCAGCGCTTTGTGACGTAGAATTGAGCAAGGGGTTTGATTGACAGTGTGGTTGTGGCCTAGACCCCGCCCTCGGTGATCTGTACACCATCCTCCATTGTTTCAACGACAGCCGGTAATGTCACCTAGAATCATAAGTGTTCTGTTGTGGGATGGGATGTAATAATGACATACATAGTAGTTTTCACTTATTTCCGACATCAGAGCCACCGAAAACACAGTGGATGTATTGTATTTTGGAAGTTTAAGTGGCGCCTTTCCTTCGTAAATAAGTTTATGTTTGAGCGAATCATTTTCTGACTTTCTGAGTTGTTGTCGTCGTAGGATGTCTGTGTATTTAATTTAAACCTTGTTTGTATAGTTTGTAACCACACGTTTATAAATATATATATATATATATATATATATATATATATATTTAAAGATAATTTTATTAAAAACTGCATATATGTTCTTGTTCTGTAAGTTAGCCATCTTCTCACATTTGCCACAGAAGCACCTGTATGAGAAGTAAATTAATGTAAACATGACACAACAGGTCCCTCGCATAAATGTAATTTCGCTTGTACGTAGCAAACTTTATCACAGTATGTGTATGTAGTTTAAAAAAATTGCGCCAACGTTAGTGTTTGTGTTTGTCTGTGTGTTCCACATCCATAATTTCAAAGGGGACGCGATTACAACTCTATAAGTACATAATTGTATCAATTAACCATATCGAGACGTACTGGTCCATTCTCATTTGTGTTTATTCTGCCGGAGTCTCTTCGTCATCTGGGTCTGATCAGAGACTATTTATATATTCCGATTCAAACATGTACGGCTGAATGACAGCGGGTCTCTCACTCTCAGCCCTTCTGATAAGACCGACTGCCATAGGTATGCAAGTGACGCCCTCATCCAAAGGCAGGATGGGTATATGCAGCTCATTTGCATTTAAGGTCGTATACACCAAAACAGCTTATTTTAAAACAGGCCCCAAAAATGACATTTTCAAATGGTTAAAATAAATTAACTGTGGGGTATTTTGAGCTGAAACTTCACAAATACATTCTGGGGACACCCGAGAACAATATTACATCTTGTAAAAAGGGGCACAGAAGCACCTGTATGACAAGTAAACATGACGCAACAGGTCCCTCGCATAAATGTAATTTCGCTTGTACGTCGAAAACCTTATCACAGAATGTGTTTGTAGTTTCAAAAAATTGCGCTAGAACACTTTCAACATAAGGGTTGAGTTTTAGAAAGAGCCTTTAACTGTTGTCTTATGCATGCAAGTTATTGCTTCACAGATTTTACATTTTCCTGACACGCTTCCAAACCACTCAATTGTCAGAATCAAATGCCACTGTAAAGCTGTGCTCCAATGAACAATGACATCACAATGTGATTTAAATCAGTGATTGACACCTTTCTCAGGTTTTTTAAGGTCAGATTTTCATGGATTCATCTAAAGTTGTGGCGCATACGGGTCATTTCTCCATCATTACGCTCTGATGTGGTTTTGTATTTTAATGCAACATGTGTTTCTGATATATGGAACATTCTAGGCATCCTGGAGCATTCGAAACCTTTCTTGGTTCAAAATCCACAGAACCGCCGTAAACATGAGACGTTTCACTCGGTCCAGATGTGCTTTGGATATGCACAGTTAAGTTTTGTAAAGGAACTCAAATCATTTCTGGTCTGTGTGCAAATGTTGCATTATGGAAAACGTATTCTAGTAGTTGTGACCCTATTAGTGTGTATGTTAATACTATTTAAAATAAAAGATTTTTAAAGAAATTAAAGGGTTAGTTCACCAAAAAATTATAATTCTGTCATAAATTACTCACCCTCATGTCGTTCCAAACCTGTAAGTCTTTCATTCATGTTCAAAACTTTAATGAAATCTGAGAGCTTTCTGTCCTTCCATTGACATGCTACGCAACTACCACTTTCAAGGCCCAGAAAGGTAGTAAAGACATCATTTAAGTAATGTGACTAGTGGTTTAACCTCAACTTTATGAAGCGACGTGAGTGTTTTGTTTGATCAAAAATCACAGTAAAGACATTTATAATGTACAAAATATTTCTATTTGAAATGAATACTGTTCTTTAGAACTTTAAACTCAGGAAAGAATCCTATAAAAAGTAATTCTTTTAATACTTTAATGTAAAGTAATGTTCTTTACATTATATAAAGCTTAATAGGTTACATTATCAGTTCATTAACAGGGATAGTCTAGTGATGAGTCATGTGATTCCATCTGGTTAAAGGTTTAGCTGGTTATCATGGCTCAATTTGCCCCTGCTGGTAAATATAAAAACTACACCGTCTAGACCTTTCCTGTGTATCATTATCATTTCCTGTGTAGTCTGTATCATTTGGGGTTTGTACAGTAAGATTAAAAAAAAATCTTTTCTGCTCTTCAAGGCTGCATTTATTTGACCTCAAATACAGTAGAAATAGTAATATTGTGAAAATTATTATAATTTCAAATGTTTTCTATCTGAAAATATTTTAAAATGTCATTTATTCCTGTGATGCAAAGCTGAATTTTCAACATTATTCTTCCAGTCTTCAGTGTCACATGGTCCTTCAGAAATCATTGTAATATGCTGATTTGCTGCTCAAGAAACATTTCTTATTATTATCAATGTTGAAAACAGTTGTGCTGCTTAATATTTTTGTGGAAACCGTGAAAAATATACATATATTTTTGTTTACACTATGTGGATGTTTGATAAATGAGAGGCGAGAGCGAGAAGTTTACTTGTGTTTTCCCATCTCACAGGCACAGTGTTATCTGTACACACACACACACACACACACACACGCTTGTGTATGTGGTTTTTAGAGGACTTTTGCTATCTGTTGGTCACCAAATCCTCTGTCATCGTCCTGTCAGTCATCTCTCCTTACTATCTTCAGGTGATAAATGAAATCTGATGTGCTGTAATGCAGCTGACTACCGCAGCAAGCCTAACCATGTCACTTTAAGGCCTCCGTAGTATACAGTATTTATTTTCCGTGCCTTTCCGAATTCGGATTTGGGCCTCTGGGACATCCCTAATAATATTATATGCAAACTATTGTGGGTGGATGCCAGTTTATTCAGCTTTTAGTGTGTTTTTAGGGTATTCTGTATGTCTTGTGATTATAGTGATGGTGCTTAAAGTACTTAAGCTCATGGGATTCAGTAAAAATATAAATGCATGGAATTGGATGTTTTATGTCTGCCAAATAAATATATGTGTCATTCTCTTATCTTGTCCATTTCCTGTTGTTTTGGTGATTAAAAATACTTAGTCGGTCACTATCTCATGATGGGAATAGAGAGAGAAAGAGAGAATTCGTCTTGCCAACATTCTTCCTGTGTCTCCTCTATTCACCTTCCTGTTTGTTTGTGTGTGTGTGTGTTTGCTAGTTTCTCTGTCACATGATTGTGTGTTCACAAGGTCCAAACTGTTTCTTGTGTGTTCACAATGTCCAAAGTATTTGCATGTCATGCTCAAGTAGAGGTCAAAAATGATGATTCATTCAGTTTTATACAGAACGACCTCAGTGACCCCAACACAGCTAAAGCTCAGAGCCCTCTGCTGAAATCAAACTGGATCCTGTGCTGGATATTAAACATCTGTTTGATTCGTATAATGCTGTGATGAAGATCCAGGTCATCATGTGATTGGTTATTCAGCAAGTTCTAAAACTCTTATTCAGCAAATAAGTTTTGAACAAAAAATCCTGAATAAAAATGTATATCAGTTATCACAAAAATGTGAAGCACAACTGTTTTAAAGATTGATAATAATAATAATAATAAATATTTCTGAAGATTCATGTCGCACTGAAGAGTGAAAACTAGAGTAAGTCTGATTTGATCACAGAAATGAATGATATTAAAATATATTCAAAAAGAAAGCAGTTAATTTAAATAGTAATAGCATTTCATTATATTTGACTATATTTTTGCTCAAATAAATGCAGCCTTGGTGAGCAGAAGAGACATATTTAAAAACCCAAACTTTTGAAAGCTATATTTGAAAACTAAAATGTGATTGGTCTTCATTTTTTGCATTTATTTACATAGAGGATTGTAATTTGTGGAATGTCTTTCATATTTTTTAATCTGTATGCTGACAGTGCGAATGTGATGAGTGTTGTGGCAGTGAAATATCATTTATACAAACTAAAAATAAAATAAAAATTAGACTTGCCTAAAATATTCACATAATTCTCCTGCTCTGGAAGCAGTGTTATTTCCTTCAGGAAGTTCAAATCTAGTATTAGCATCACAGTAAAGCTCCTTAATTCAGTGTGATTTGGTTTAATGAGCTTTTGAGAAGCTTAAACATTTATAATGTGATCAAACAGTCAAGTTTTGGCCTGTTATAAACTGATCTGGGGTGTTTGGTGTTAAAGAGTTCAGGTGAGCTGTGCTGTTTTTGAGTTCAAACGTCTGGCAAGGTTCTCTCAAGGTTAGGAGCAAACGTTCTGGTCTTTAATTACTTTAAACATTAGCACAGAATTGTTATCGTAATTGTTATCTATACATCATTTACGGAATGATTTTCTGAATGTTTTTCTATGTTTAAACGTTACTAGATGGTTCTGCGAAAACTCAGAGAATGTTCACATAACCAAATAAAAAACTTTTTTTAAATATTTTGTACATTTTGTATGGAAGCGTATTGCATTCACTTGAAGAAAAAAAATGTACTCGGTTCCCTTTCGTCCTGGGAATAGACCTTATTCAGAGCAGCGCCATGACGGGTATGAAAGTGAGGCTGTGAGGGATAGACTTACCGTGTTTCCAATGGCATCCGCTGTAAAAAGCTGAATAAAGCTCCTAGATAACTTACAATTTTCCACAGCTTACATTGTCAGGAGTTTTTTGTCAACTGACATTTCTTAGAAAGATATTTTTCCAGTGTTTCATGAGCAGAACAATCCGAAAACACATTAAATAACAATACAGGCCATTGAAGAGATGCAAGTCTATCCCTCACAGCCTCGCTTTCATTCTCATTAAAAATCAAAGATGGCGCTGCCGTGAATAAGGCGTATTCCATCGGGGAGTTCCCTGACGAATTCCTCCCCGACGACGCATCTCCGTTCCCTGTACTCAGGGAACGAGGGTTACATACATAACCGAGACGTTTTTACACAGCAGAGTTAATTATCTCAGAATTACAAGATAATTTTTCATGGGAAAAAGTTTTTGCTCTGTTTTTCTGAATTAACGAGTTAATTATCTCAGAATCACAAGATAATTTTTTAATGGAAAAAGTTTTTGCTCTGTTTTTCTGAATTAATGAGTTAATTATCTCAATTAATGAGTTAATTATATCAGAATTACAAGATAATATTTCATGGAAAATAGTTTTTGCTCTGTTTTATTTAATTAATGAGTTAATTATCTTAGAATTACAAGATAATTTTTCATGGAAAAAAGTGTTTGCTCAGTTTTTCTGAATTAACAAGTTAATTATCTCAGAATTACAAGATAATTTTTCATGGAAAAAAGTTTTTGCTCTGTTTTTCTGAATTAACAAGTAAATTATCTCAGAATTACAAGATGATTTTTCATGGAAAAAAGTTTTTGATCACTTTTTCTGAATTAACGAGTAAATTTTCTCAGAATTATGAGATAATTTTTAATGGAAGAAAGTTTTTGCTCTGTTTTTCTGAATTAACAAGTTAATTATCTCAGAATTACGAGATAATTTTTCAATGGAAAAAGGTTTTTGCTCTGTTTTTCTGAATTAATGAGTTTTTGAGATAAAACTTTTTGAGATAAAACTTTTTTTCCATGAAAATTATCTTAAAATGAGATAATTAACTCATTGATTCAGAAAAACAGAGTATACATTTTTTTCTTCTTCAAGTGAATGCAATACCCTTCCGTAGTTTTAAACATTCTGAGAACATTCAGAAATGACTTTCCATAACTTAATAGGAACTTTAGCAAACTTCGACCATATTTTTTGTTTACTGGGCAAGTTTAAGCTAATGTTTTCAAAATCTGTGCATACTTAATCACATTTTAATTTGAACATTTTAGAGCAACAAGTCTAAACAAAAATTTTCAAAAGCTTTCCAAAATTAGTGTCCGATATCTGAGAGCAGTTGTGTGTGAGTTGTGCAGTATGTTAAGCAGTATGATGTGCGGTTTTGGATGTGGTTGTTTTGATGTGTTTATGTTTTGAACTGTGTGTGGCATCTGTTTTGCTGTTGATATGTAATTAAAAGTTGGCACTGAAACCCAACACGTTTAATGCTCAGAGAGACTGAGAGTTCATGTTCATTTGATTTATTCTTTTTTACTGTGTATTTTAATTGCAGACATTTTTGTCTAATTATAATCATCTGAGGAAATGTGTGTGTGGCAGTCGATGTTTAGGAACGGCAATTCTCCCTCCTAATAAGTTGTGAATGGGAATGTTTACACACACCTGAGCTGTGGTCTGTGTGTGTTTGCTGAGGGAAATACTGCGGTGACTGAGTAAATCTCAAAGGTGATGTTTCTGTTCCTCTGGGACAACTATTTAAGAGTCTAAACACACACACACACACAGTGTAAACACTCCTGTGGTTGTAAGGTGAACCCGAGTGCTTCACCTGAGCAGGTCCTGTATGTGTGGGTGATTTTAAACATGACATTTTACAGGATGTTGATAGAGTCCACTTTACCCGAGCTGTAAAATATGTTGTAAAACATCAAATTCACTTATGGCTTAATATGTACACACAAGCCCACCTGAACGGGTAAAACTCTGACTGAGTACACACAGCTGACACTTAACACTGCATTGAGAACACATACACCTGAGACAGCTGGATACAATGATTTATTTATTTTTTTTATTTATATATAAATATAAAAATATTTATATTTTTTAACCATAGTAATTTGTGTTTTTAGACCTAACTCTGTGTAAAAACGTTTTTAAATTTGCGGCAACAGAAATAAAAGTCACCAATGTTCAGGACATTTTTTAATGTATTTATAATGATTAGAATAATTGTTTTCAGATACATTAATATAGTTCTGTTCAATACAGTATCTGTAGGCTGTTTATTGCAATTTGGTTCAGTAATGTAGAGCTTTGAGCTTTTGTTCTAGTGATTTGTGTCTCAAAAAAGATTTATTTTTTGAAGATTAAGGTTCTAATTAGAAGCTAAAGGTTGATATGTATATTATTATATAGATATTTATATTATTTACACTAGTTCAACAGTTTTGGGTGACTAAGATAATTAAGACTTTTGCATTAAATTGATCAAAATTCACAGTAAAGATGTTTATAATGTTACAAAAGATTTCTATTTGAAATAAATACTGTTCTTTTAAACTTTCCATTCATAAATGAATCCTAAAAAAATATCTATCACCACAAAAATATTAAACAGCAGCTGTTTTCAACTTGGATAATAATTATTTTTTGAGCAGCAAATCAGCATTTATACATTATCAAATATTTTCAAATGGAAAACAGTTTTTTTATTGTAATAATATTTCTATTGTTTACTGCATTTTTGATCAAACAAATGAAGAAAGAAGAAACATTAAAAAAAAAATCTTACCGACCCCAAACTGATCCGAAGCACCTATAATCTTTAGAGAACCATCCAGCAAAATGAAGAGCTTTATTTTTAAGAGTGTTGGTATTTCTTGTCTATTTTCTTAATGGTGAGCTGTAAGTGGGTTACTGGGTCACACTGTGTTTGCAGATTCCCTGCTGTGGGTTTTGTGTGGAAAAACAGCTGTAACACATCGCCTCCATTTACAGCTTTTCCCCTAAACATCCTTAAGAAAACATATATATATACGTTTGTGAAACTTTGACCCATAGCTAATGCTTACTGAGGTAAATATTAGCTCTGCCTGCAAGCGCTCATGCCTTCTCCTCCAGTGCCGAGCTAAATGTTGACTCTAGCAGCATCTGGGCCTGTTTACATGAGAGATACTTCATTATATACACACCATAGAGAAGCGCTTGGTCTACAAACCTGCGACAAACCTGCATATATGCAACTATTACCATTTATGTATATCAAAACACCTGCTGTGACTTAGTATTCGATCACACATTTTAACTTCCGCAGCTGTAAAGTTGAGGCGTGCTTTGCCTTTTATTTCCCCACAGTTGGCTGTGATAACAGTATGCATTCCGCTAAGTCTAAATTAAGATGTTGTCGACCGACACAACGTTATCATCGAGCTGTTAAATCGTGTCATTTTAAGATCTCTAAATATAAAACAGCTAATTTTGGGGAAGCCCTTGGAGTATTTTACCTTAGCAAACCTCATTGCTACTTTGACTTGGGGCTTCCGAATAGCTTTGGCTAACCAGAGAACCTCAGCGTGGTTCACCGATTCGCATCTCTGACGCCTAGCTCTGCCTCAGCAGTTCCCACAGGTGCTCAGGAGAAGCTCATTATACTGTAATCAGTTGAATTATTGCAGTTGCTGTGTAATTTGTAAAAGTACAAGTGCATCTCTGATTATAGTGTCCCGTTCACGATGATGAGTACTATCAAATTCCTCAGGCAGTGAAAATGTGTTTGTGTATATGCATACATGATCTTGTCTCGTTGTCTGATGATGATATTACTTTTATGCTCGCATCAGCCGCTTGCCAAAGTCAATAAGACGAGCTTTGCCGTGTGCCAAAAATAAGCAGATTTACAATTGGTGTGAATTAATCTTGGCTAAAATCAAATGATCTTAAATTAAAGTCTTTGGACGAGTGTTATATTGTTATGTGTGCATTTGTCAAATGTGAATTCACTTTGTAATATTGCTGTTTAGATTAGATTAATGTGTTTAGAGTATTGTCACTTTACACTTTCATTAATTCATTTACGTGACATTTACCTTTATGCATTTTGGCTGACACTTTTATCTATTCTACTGGATTCAAGAGACATATTTTATTAAGCTTATGCTGTTCCTGGGAATTGAATTAATGATCTCAGTGTTGTTACTGTCTTGCTCTACTACAGGAATACCATTATACACAAAAAGTATTCTACATATTTTTGTTAAAAGTTAACATTTGTTTATTTTGACTAAATGAATATACTATACACTATATTCTTTGAAATATTATAATATTAACACATTTAAAAAAAAAGATTTTACTTTTTAGCACTTATTATATCATTAAACGGCACCTATCATTGCATTTAAAATGTTCGTAATAATGTTATGGGAGTCCTCAACAACAGTTTTACATGCATGCAATGACAAAAAAGAAACTTTTGCTACGTATTCTGATTAATTATTTTGTCATTTTGCCTCGTCGTTTCCCCGATTGCCCGCGAGCTTCTCCTCCTGTCCATACATAATCTTTTTACTGTGCGACAGAGAGTCGTGTGACGCAATCGTTAGCCTACTCTTACAAAAAACTGCTTCTACAGGGCTATAACATAAGCTACAAGGTAATGAAGCATTTTATAGATGTTTGTGTTCCTTCAGAAATAAATAATGGACAAATGGAGTCTTCAAACGCCTCAGATGTAAAGTTATCCGCTGTCAAAGTGACTCCAAAATGAATGGGAGTCAATGGAAATGCTAACGCAAGTGAAGTTCTGCTACAAGATGGCGGCTTCAACTTCCGGTCAATGGATTACCCCCTTGGTTCTGAACCTTCCTTCAGTATTAACCGGCTTGCAAATCCACACTTTGTAATGCAATCGTCATTAAAATGACGCGAACACAGCACAAGGTTCGACCTATGCTTGTGGAGTGTAGTTCTATAAATGAACTGTAGACACTTTGTCTTCAAATGCTCCACCCTGGGCAGTGAAAATGGGTCGGTTTTGATTCGCACTTCAACACACAGCGTCTTGTTGTCCACGTGATGTTTTCAAATTTACCCTGTTGTCTTGCGCCCGCAATGAGTGGGCGTATTTTATTCAAATAACTTGTCAAGTTGACGTCATCTAGATAGAGAAAAAGCATCGTTCGTCTAGCGATTCATATAAGCGACTCAAGGCCCATACACACCGGGACGTCATTCGTCAGCGTTTTTCAATGCGTTTTTTGTGTTCACACCCAAGCGATTTTTGCTGACGATGAGCCGAGTGAACATGCAAATCCATTCCCTGACATTAGATAGCGCCAATTTGCTCTGCAATACCACTCCATAGCTGTGTCTGAAACCGCTCACTCGTTCACTCATTCACTAATCCCTATATAGTGTATGGCATTTGAGTGCACTATATCTGCAAGGAGTGAAGGAGATGAAAGCTGTGTCTGAAATCGCTCCCTATCCACTAAATAGTGCACTATATCGGGTGTCGGCCATTTTGTAGTGGTGTCCGAATTCTGAGTGAACGACATCATTCCCTACATTCATTCACTACTTTTACCCACAATCCTCTCTGAATTCGAGTGTACATTCGATGTACACTCGCTGAAGCCCTATTTCCCACAATCCAATGCGGAGAGAACTGAGCGCGCATGAAAGTTCGGCGCGAGCAAGTTTAAACCAGAGATTACATTACATCCAGTGGAGGATTTGAAAAATGTCCGTTAATCGTCGTTTTGAACATAATAACGGTCGCCGGAGGGCGCTCGACGACACGTCATCTGTGAACGTGAGAGTTAATGTACAATTTCAGTCGATGAAACTACAAAGCTGGCACGGAGGTATAATTACAAAATAAAGTCATTATGATTGTTATTGTTGTTAATATTATTTTATAAAGTAGGTAATGTAAGATAAAAGGAGTTTTATCAGTATGCGTGACGAAGCCTTTTCTGCGACAGCTCCAACTCTCCGACGCACAGTGTAAACGTCAGCGTCCGAATTCACTCACTTCATCTCCTTCACTCCTTGCAGATATAGTGCACTCAAATGCCATACACTATATAGGGATTAGTGAATGAGTGAACGAGTGAGCGGTTTCAGACACAGCTTTGAGTGAATTCGGACGCTGACGTTTACACTGTGCGTCGGAGAGTTGGAGCTGTCGCAGAAAAGGCTTCGTCACGCGTACTGATAAAACTCCTTTTATCTTACATTACCTAGTTTATAAAATAATATTAACAACAATAACAATCATAATGACTTTATTTTGTAATTATACCTCCGTGCCAGCTTTGTAGTTTCATCGACTGAAATTGTACATTAACTCTCACGTTCACAGATGACGTGTCGTCGAGCGCCCTCCGGCGACCGTTATTATGTTCAAAACGACGATTAACGGATATTTTTCAAATCCTCCACTGGATGTAATGTAATCTCTGGTTTAAACTTGCTCGCGCCGAACTTTCATGCGCGCTCAGTTCTCTCCGCATTGGATTGTGGGAAATAGGGCTTCAGCGAGTGTACATCGAATGTACACTCGAATTCAGAGAGGATTGTGGGTAAAAGTAGTGAATGAATGTAGGGAATGATGTCGTTCACTCAGAATTCGGACACCACTACAAAATGGCCGACACCCGATATAGTGCACTATTTAGTGGATAGGGAGCGATTTCAGACACAGCTCATATCAGTTTTCTTTTATCAAGATGTTTGTAGTCCCTGTCGCGTTTGTCATATAGTTCTTTATGTTCTAGTACCAACGAGACCAGCAGCTCTACATTCATCTTGTCTTGCATCTTCCTCGTTTTATTTTTTCCTGGCTTTGTAGACGGCGACGCTACTTGCCGTACATCTTCTTCGCCGTTGCATATGTGTGCTCGGCAAGACCGTTTTGTGTTTGAGCGCCCCCAAGATGTGTTTTACTGTAACTTCAGAAGCTCCAAACACGTGAGCAAAAGCGCCAATCTCATTGGTCGGATAGTTTTTGACGCAGCACGTCAAAAAAACAAACCCGAGGCGTTTAAAAAAAAAAAAGACACTTTTACGCGTGCCGTTTTTACGCATCGGTGTGCACACTCACATTGGCACTCTTTGTTTAGTTACGAGGCATTAAACGTCGGCGAATAACGCGCGCGAAATTCGTCCCGGTGTGAACAGGCGTTCGGAGTCGACTATACAATAACTTTGTATACGGTGAACTGTTATATTTAAAAGTTTGCAGGATGTTTTTGTTTACTTAGATCTATGTTACACACTACATGAAAGGTCATTTTTTAAAAATTCCATAATTGGTGCCCTTTAAGTAAAATGAAGTTACTTGGTCGACCCACACCAAACTCATGCTAAACGTCACATAAATTGGTGTTAGTAACCCATTTTAAACCTGTAACATTATGTTCTGTATGTCTAGGCGAAACAGGATATTCAACAAAAAAAATATAAAGGGCGGGGCTTGATTTTGTCCATCAAGAAATTGATTTGACTGTTAAAAGTGGGTGTTACATAAAGCCAGATAAATGAGAGTTTGCTAAAACACTGACTAAATATCTGGCTGTATTTCTGAGGATATGAAAGATATTGCATTTTGATGAAAGAATCATCATGAAAACAAACATTTTTGCTTTGGAATAATGCACATCATTCATGACTTAGTGTTAAAATGTTAACTTAAATTGTTATTTTTAGTTTCTCTTTGCAAGCGGCAGTGAAATGAACAGACAGACTTTCATATAAATACCTCAAGGAAAAATGTAAACACTCTGAAGCATCTCAGCGCTGTCTTCTAGACTAAATCAGACCTGATCAGAATCACACCAAGAGGTCATGGATAAACAGTGTCTGTGTTTCATTCTGTCACTCTGTCTTCAATGTAAATAAGACGTGCTTAAGATAATGACCAGGGATGTGTGTGTGTTCCTCGAGTGATTTTAACAAGGTGATTTCCATACAATGAAATTGTTCCTCGAGTTGATCACCTAAACACACACACACACACTTTACCTCAAATGTGTGCATATGGGCATTTAAAGCCTGCCATAAAGCAGATGTAGGAACTGTGTGTGGTCTTCACTCGATATCTCCACTAGAGTGGAAAGGTTGTGTGTCTGCAACTTTGTAGACAGTGTTTCCAGTGTTCATATGGTCAGCCGACCTCTAAAGACATTCAACACTTGGCTGGGTTTGTTGTCCTGTGTCTGGTCGTTTTCATGGTCCTTCTGATTATTGTATTCTTGCATATTATGCGATGTATAATGCATACTATTTTCAGCATGCATACTTACATTATTAAAATGGCAGTACCCTGTGTTGTTGTCATGTGGTAGTATGTTATGTTGTCACATGACCTCAATATTTTGCGTGTTTAGTTCAGTGAAGTCGGTTGTAGTTGCAAATCGTTGCAACTATAACCGCTTATATATATGCGCTTATACATACAGACATACACAAATACTCTTATAGCCATACTTTCAAAGTTATTTAGCAATTCTAATGTAATTTAAAGATGCCTTAATTTTTCTTCTCAATCAAACAATTAATAAAAATGGAAGTTAAAAATACAGAAATAGAATTATTGAAATGCTCTGGTTGCAGCATTTTTATCTATTTAACACAAATTGACCAATCACATACATATTTGATGGTGCTGAATTGTTTAATGATGATATAATATAATGTAATGTAATATAAAAAAGTTGTTGATCTTTATATGTGACTTGATTTGAAACTAATTTTGTGTCTCTGTGTCTCTCCTTTTTTTGCAGCTGAGCCAGCCGATCTCCTAAAGATTTTAGATTTTCACAGTTTGCCGGAGGGTGTAACAAAAACTACAGGCTTCTGCACACACAGGAAGTCATCAAAAGGGCCTGATGTCGCCTACAGAGTCACAAAAGATGCACAGCTTAGCGCTCCTACGAAACAACTCTACCCCTGTGAGTACCTGAGCATGCATGAACTAGGGGTGTAACGGTTCACAAAATTCACGGTTCGGTTCGATACGATACGATACTTGTGTTACTTGTTACGTTTCCGATAGAGCAAAAAGAAAGAAATGGCAGAGGAATTTCCTTGATTTATTTTTTTTTAATTCTATTTTATTAAAACTAACATCATAAAGTATGATATTTTTTAACTTTGAGCAATGATGGAGCTATGCTTGACTTTTCTTAGGAGCATATAAAACAAAACAGCTCTTTGGACAAAATGAAATTATAGAATTATTGTAGTTATAAACAAACGTTTATTTTAGTTCAGATTAACTTTTGAGGGCAGCAATTGTATTCATAATGTCAAAATAAAACCAACGTGATGTTACTTGAAAGCATTATAGCTTACAGATAGTAGTGTTATACAGTAAATCCATGGTGAATGTTGCTGATCTTCGGACACTGGATAGTTCATTCATGACACAATGTTTCTTCCTGGTTTCCACGTCATCGCTGTTTGATCCGTTAATAACGGAGAAATGTGAATGTTTCTTACTTGATCTCGCAGCGATGTTATTACTTCAGTGTTGAATTCAAATGTTTTCTTTACTAGATTTGGCTGTGTAGTAACAGTGCTTGGTCCAAACTGATAAACGGTCCGTCAACTACACAATAACGAGTAGCTCAGATTCGTTCCGCTTACATTACATTTGCCATTTATTGTTGGGCAATGTTGTGGTCACGCCAGCGTCTCTAACATTATGAGCGCGCTTGAAAGTTGCCACGCGCAACGCACCTACATTTGAAATAACGGAATTTTGGTCGGCAGAAAAAATGGTCCAACGAACCGTTCGGTTGAAAAATGCGTACCAAAAGCCTCGTACCGAACGGTTCAGTACGAATACGTGTATCGTTACACCCCTAGCATGAACCCATAAAAACAAACAGGTGCACCTGTTTACTCTTCTTCATTCTTTCAGTGTGTGTTTGGGCTGCTTCTGTCTTTTCAGAAGGACTCAGACACTGCCCTAAATATTCAACTTCACATCCTCTGTAGACACACTGTATAATCTATTTAGACAAATAAGAGAGATGATGCAATTCTTCTGTATTCTGTTAATGTGACTGCGTTTCTCACACTTTCTTTTTTCCACACTACAAATTTCTTATGCAAGTACACAGGCGTAAAAAAGACCAATGAACGGTCCTGTTGCATCAAAGTCTGAGACCACATTTTAACCTGGAATTTAAAAATTATAATAATTATATGAAACCCTGTAAGATCATATTTTATTTTATTTTCAGTAGTGTAAAATGTCTCTGAAATTTACGTTTATCCAAATTTCATTTAATCTTTTCATTTAGATTTTTATTATTAAAATTTAATTGTATTATTTATGTCTTATTAACTGATGCAAAATAGCAGC
Organism: Pimephales promelas; assembly: GCF_988280905.1. Taxonomy (NCBI): domain Eukaryota; kingdom Metazoa; phylum Chordata; class Actinopteri; order Cypriniformes; family Leuciscidae; genus Pimephales; species Pimephales promelas. The sequence goes on from NC_142787.1 coordinate 14,764,799, forward strand.
AATTGGTCATGCTTTAGATAAGGGTCCAATTCTCACTATTAACTAACGATTAACTATGACAATAAACTCCTGATTACTTCTTATTAATAGTTAATAAGGTAGTTGTTAAGTTTATGTATAGGATAGGATTCAGGGGTGTAGAAAATGAGGCATTATATGTGGTTTATAAGTACTAATAAACAGACAATATCCTAATATGCATGCTAATGATTTACTAATTAATAGTGAGAATTTGACCTTAAACTAAAGTGGTCTTAGACTTTTGGAAACTGTCCTTTACATGCTAATATCCATTTTTTCACTGAAACACAAAACACAGATGTTCTTGTGTTTTTATATAAATTGCATTCAGACACATTTCGGGAGACGATGATGGCTTACATGGCTAAAAACATTGTGTAATTAATTATATTTTGGGCCTTACTGTACTTTTCGCTCTCTGACATGTGTCTTTAGTGTGTGTCTGAGCACCTCGTCTCTACACAAAGGGCCGGAGAGTCACCGTGCCCTAAACTCTGCTTTTGGCAGGAACTCTGAAAATCTCAAGAATTTGATGGAAGGAGGGAGAGACGAGTCAGACGAGGAGAGGGATGCAATACCAGCATAATGAGACTAAACTAGATGAGGCTAAATCAAACTGAGTCATTTACTTCAGCTTGCAGTGGCTGTGTTCCAAACTCTAGTGAGCTGCCTACATAGACAATATTTTCTCAAGCTTCATAAGTTTGTTTCAGATGCAAAGGCTTATTTAAAACATATAGAGCGTATACATATACACACTATAAAAATGAATATGCTTTATCTAATCAAAAATTGTGGCAAAAGATTACAAGCAATATTATGAATTAAATGTAACAAATTAGAATTGAGTAATAATTAATCAAATTAATCAAATTCCTTAAAAGTTAACCATTTAAAATGAGTAAAACTTACAACAACAACCAAAAAACAAACAAACATAAATTGAAGTCACCATTATGGTGATCGGTGTTTATTTTAAAATGACGGTTTTCTCCTTCAGTGATTCAGCTTGTTAACATCAGGTGTCTTCAATGTTGGCAATATAAAATAAAGAGTTCTTAATTAATCTTTGACGTCTGTCTGTTAGTGAGATATTTTTGTACATTTTTTTGTTGTAAACTTTACTCAGTTTAAATGGTTAACTTTTAAGGAATAATTTGATTTATTATTACTCAATTAAAATTTGTTAAGTTTAATTAATAGTATTGCTTGTAATCTTTTGATTAGATAAAGCATATTCATTTTTTACAGTGTAGCACATACTAGTTTTGTTTTTCTTTTCTAAAATCTAATGGACCATAGCATCATTTTCGAATTGGAAAGTATATTTATTCATCACTACATTTAAAAAAAAAAATTTTTTTTTAGAAAAGATAAATCATTATCTATTTTACATTATTTCATTTGATTTATTACTATAAATAAAAACAGCAAAGCGGTCTTGCAGTTTTCGAATGCACATGTATTTAGATTTTTAATTATGCTAATTCATATTTAGTTTTTTTTTGGGCTTAATTAAAAAAAAAAAAAATCTCTTCACTTATGATTCAATTTACCTTTGAGGATGTCCCCATAAGGGAGGTTTTGTCAGATTTAACTCACTTCTGGGGATGATTTGGTCTCTTAAGTACAGCTAAGTAAACACACACTCCTGACTGCTTGAGAAACGTACAGGCAGAGTGAAAGCACATGGAACAAATGAATCATCTATCGTTCCAAATACAGTGTATCTGTTCTTTCTCTCTGTACACTTTTCACTCAGATGCTCAGGATTTACTTTATACACACACACACACACACACACACACACACACACACACACACACACACACACACACACACACACACACACACACACACACACACACACACACACACACACACAAACACACACTTGCACACATGCACGCGCAGCAGGATAAGAAAAACTCTCATGGCCAAAATGTTTTTTTTTCTTCATGTTTTCATAACTCCTCCTCCTCCTCTTGTCTCTTTCCTCCTCCTAATCCATACCCATAAGGCCATTGTCTCCCTTTTGTGCCGTGTCTTCATGGTAACAGAGAGGGGTCGTAGGTCACTGGAGGTCTGGACATGGTTTGAAAACACGGTGGAAAGTCAAACCTCTGATGAAAAACAGAGCCTGGTCAAAAGGCTACATAGAGATGGCTCTTCCAGAATTTAAATGTAGCCTACTATGTATGTATTTCAGACCTTAACGGAATATGTATGAAAGCTGAATTGAATAGCTTTAGTCAGGCTGGGAGTGCAGTTTAAAGACCAGCAAACCATACAGGCTATACTAACTAAAGTCTGTCTACTTTAATTACTTTTCAGTCTTGTTTATAGTTATAACCAGTAGGACGATCTATAAAATAGGATCTTGAACTCAATTCAGGTAGTCCGTGAAGGATTTGAAGTGTGCGGTAATGTGACTCCAGCATTCCTTTAGGTCATCTGGATAAAGACTTAATTCTTACTCAGTGAGGGAGATGATGAGACCGTAGATATGACGTTCTCTCTGAACTCTGCTTTTGTTTCATATTGCCCTTGTGACTGGCAGATCTCGTCTCCAGAGTGATGGCCCTTGACACTTGCCCTTTGACCTTTGGTGTGTGTGTGAAGCTGGTACCATGACACTTGTGTGAACATGTAACAAACCTCTTGAAATAAGTTAAAAGTAAAGCTTTTCTTTCTGACCCACACACTTGTTTCACTATATTAGTGTGGACGACATTGTATGGACTTCCATTGATTTCATTTCAGGTTATAACGGTGTCTGCCCCAAACCAAATTTGATTATTTAATAAATGTAATTTTTTTTTTTTTAAATTGTTCGGGCGCAACAAGACAAGTCAAAACTTCAAGTCAAATAAAAAAAAAGTAGGCTAATGAAGCTCAGTTTTCCAGAAAATAGCTCAAACCACCTAAACACAATAACACAGAATAGGGGTTTAAAGGGATAGTTCACTTTGAAATTAATTTTTGATATGTTTTAGCTTACCTCAAGGACATCTAAGATGTAGGTGTCTTTGTTTCCACAGTATTTTCAATATTGATATTTTTAGGTCAAACCGTTCATCTGTCAGTCATATAATGGAGGTCTATGGGGTCCACCTCAAAGAGCATTCACAGAGAAGTCAAAATTAAACATGATTTAATGACTCGTATGTGTAAGTACACATTGATGGCCTAAGACACGAAACGAGCGGTTTGTGTGAGAAAACGAATAGTATTTATATCGTTTTTACCTCTTGTTACCACAGCCACGTCCAAGTGATCTGAGGGCACGAGTGCTTTGTGGCAGTGGTTACAAGAGGTAAAAACGATATAAATACTGTTCGTTTTCTCACACAAATGGCTTGTTTTGTGTTTTAGGCCATCAATGCCTAGAGAGAGCAAACCTCATTATCATTTAAAGGCATATGCACTGAAACAGCGTGCTGAAAACAGAGCTGTTTTTGACCAGGTAAAATTTGTGTTTTCTTAAAATACAAATGAGAATTTTTAATAAAAGTATTTTACAAAGTTTTCGTTTAGACCCTAAACATTCATATTAACTTGTATAGAAATGGCATTACATGACCCCTTTAAAAGTTTAAAGAAGGATTGCGAGAGTTACAGGAAATCTAGAAAAGAGTCTTTGTGTCTGCACTCTTAAAAATAAAGGTTCTTTATTGACATCTTGGGTACCATGAAGAACCTTTCACATCCATGGGACTATTTCTGTTCCACAAAAGGAATCTCTAAAATGTTCTTCAATCTAAGAAAAAATGGTTCTTTAAAGGACCGTTTACTGAAAGGTTCTTCAAAAATGGTTCTTCTATGGTTAATGGTGTGACTTGAGTAGAATGACTCTCAACTGACTGAAGACTCACAAAATATCTCCAGACATAAACAAAGGAGAAAAAGGAGGAGTTAGGCATGGATTCCAGAAAAAGCTGTCTGAAGTCTTTGAGGCGGTTTTGTAGTAACATGTTCTCTCCAAACCATTAGAAACTTTATGAAGTCCAGTAATGACTCTGAACCGGTGCAGTTGATTAAAGCTTTTCCACACAATGGTACAGTATAAACACATTGAACCCTGGACCAATCATCAGGTGTGTTTACTGCAGAGATGTATGGATGCTTTGTCTGTTGGACGACTGAAAAACTCACTTCCTGTCTGACCAACCCAGATTTTCCCAGAGGTTTGGCGGCGGGCATCTGTTTGGCACATGTTGTGTGTGTGTGTGCATGTCTGTTTTTCTCATTTTAGAAACAGACTGTTTAATTTCACAATTTTTTTCCTTCTCTTTCTTTGTTTTTTTTTTAAGTCTGACTTGACTTAAAGTCTTAAAGGGATAGTACACCAAAAAAAGTCTGACAATGAAAATTCTGTCATCGTTTACTCGAAATGAAGTACCACAAAACTCTCAAGTCTTGTTTGCTGTCAGGTTCAGAATTAAATATGTTATCAGATTTGATAGCAGTGATGAAAAATGAGATGTGAGAGCAAATAACATTAAATGTGGGTCATAAATACACAATACCATTCGAAGTGTTGTGATCAAAGCTGTATTTCCAGCATCATTACTCCAGTATTCAGTGTCACATGATCCTTCAGAAATCATTCTAATATGATGATTTACTGTTAAAGAAACATTTCCTGATATTTGCAATGTTGAGAACAGTTGTGCTGCTTCATATTTCTGTGGAAACCATGATACATTTTTTTCAGGATTCTTTAATTAATAGAAAGAAGAAAAAAAAACACTTTATTTTATTATTTTAAATAGAAATCCTTTGTAAAATTTAAATGACTTAACTGTCAATTTTGAGGAATTCAATTAATCCTCAAGAAAATGTTTCTGACCCCCAAACTTTCTTCAGATGCACAAATCATATATTAATGATGCTTTACTGGCATTTTTGGAGCCTGACATCTCCATTCACTTGAAAATTGTCAATTTCTCATTTTACATTTCTCACAGGAATAAAAATGGTACTTTAGAGTGACATGATGGTGCGTAAACGACGACAGAATTTTCCTCTTCGGTGAGGTGTTGCTTTAAGAATGTTGTTCATATATTTTTCTCTCTGTTTGCACTGGTTATTCTCTCTCTCTCTGTTTGTTCTCTCCACCTCTCTCTGCTAGATGAATTAGAGTAATAAAATGTCTCTTAGGGAACAGCTGTTCTCCTCATTACTCTCTCTTTCTCTCTCTTTCTCTCTCTCTCTACTCCCTCCCAGTAGATCCAAGATTCTTATCAGCACAGACATGCACACATAGACTGAGACTGTTACAGAGTTTCCCAAAGATGTGCCAAGTTCCCCATGAGATCCAACCGTTTTCCATTCTGCTCTTATCCGTGTCAAACACTTAATCTATGTTACCTGACAGCATCTGTCCGCTCAGAGACGTGATGTAATGCTGTGTCCCGCACTATCCTTAGTCTTTTGCTCCCAGAAAACCCCCCAAAACACATACAATTTCCAAGAATAACACCGTCTCTCTCTTTAGCGTCCGTATTTCCTGAGGACTTCTCCATCTTGGCGACGATGAGGCCAAAGAAAGGCAGTCAGTCGTTCCTGCTGTCGGTGTATAATGAACAGGGCATCCAGCAGCTCGGCCTGGAAGTGGGACGCTCTCCTGTCTTCCTGTACGAGGATCACTTGGGCAAACCCGGCCCGGAGGACTACCCGCTCTTCAGAGGGGTCAACCTGGCAGACGGAAAGTAAGGCACTCGCACGAGCTGTGCATTAAAGTTTGTCTCAGTTGCTTTGGTACATTTCTTGAATCGTCCTTAAGATTTGCAAACCAAGTGCATTTCTCTATACAGTTTGTACAAGCATTGCCTGTAAAAGCCTGGAACTTGCTCAAAATCCTTAGTTCATCACTCAAAAATAGATGTTTATGTCAATGAATATGTGATTACATAAGTCTTTGTGTCATTGCTCAACAACAAGATAGTCATAAGTCGTGTTTAGTCGTGTCGTTTTCTGATGTAAACTATACTTCAAATTTTATGACAGTAATTGAAAATTCACAAAACTGGACCACTTTATCTGTATGGCTTATATATACATTTCAACAGTACAAATTTAAGCATTGTAATTACTGTTAGTCTGTCAACAAAGTGCAATATCATTGTGATATAAAGAAAAATACAAGACTATTTATATATTAAAGAAACAAGGCCTCCGTACACTTCCACCACACATCCTTACTCCTCTTTGACCCTGTTTGTTTCCTTGTTGTTTTTCCATTGTTAGAATTTGTAACTCTGTGTTTTACTCTGTCTATATGCTTCAATCAATTGAAGCTTCATTTCAACCTCTGAGCTCTTTTAGAGAACTTGTTGATCATTGGTTGATCTTTAAATTCCCCTTAGATTTACATTAGTGAATTTCAAAATTCACCTCTGCAGTTCATCAGTTCAGGTGACATTTACAAAAAAAAAAAAGATCCAATACAAATGTATAGAAAATATGCTTGACAGTTTATGACAACTAGTTAAGACACATGCCTTTGGTGTGAGCGACCCGGGTTCGAATCCACTGTGAGACAGCAATGTGTCCCTGAGCAAGACACTTAACCCCTAGTTGCTCCAGAGGCGTGCGAGCTCTGACAAATATAGCAATTGTAAGTCGCTTTGGATAAATGCGTCAGCTAAATGAATAAATGTTATGCAAGAACTAATGTCTAGATGTTTTGAGGGGTTAGACTATTCAACAGAGAACCAGTGTAATCATTTTTAATCAACATAAGCGATTGATAATGTAGGAAACAGCAGGGTTTTCAATTGCATGAATGCACCAAATCATTTGCAAGTTGTTCAAAAGAATGAGGAATTGCTTTTATTTTTATTTTATGTCCTCAAGTGACTAGATGATGTGGAGATTGAACAAGTAGTTTTGAGAATTTCAGCTGGGGTCTGAGAAATGCACAAAGTAACTGAGAAAAACTGTAAACATGAAATATGCTCTGTGTGTTTTTGTTGCATCATACGACAGGTTTTTTTTTGACACTGGAAACTTCAGGGCCAGTTACGTAATGTCTGGTTATGATTCAGTGTGTTTGGTTTTCATTATTAGCTTTGATGTGCAACATATGTAATCTGTCATACTGGTGTGAAGCCAACACCTGCACAGGTGAACACACACAGGTGTGACATCCTATATAACCACATAAACACTAAGAACCACACATATACTACGTAATATGTATATATTATGAAAAACTTTGGGTGGATTGTTAGACAGGCAGACAGATAGATAGATAGATAGATAGATAGATAGATAGATAGATAGATAGATAGATAGATAGATAGATAGATAGATAGATAGATAGATAGATAGATAGATAGATAGATAGATAGATAGATAGATAGATAGACATACATACCAACAGACAGATTGGATAGATAGATACATGTAGATAGATAGATAGATAGATAGATAGATAGATAGATAGATAGATAGATAGATAGATAGATAGATAGATAGATAGATAGATAGATAGATAGATAGATAGATAGATAGACAGACAGACAGACTGGATAGATAGATAGATAGATAGATAGATAGATAGATAGATAGATAGATAGATAGATAGATAGATAGATAGATAGATAGATAGACATACATACCAACAGACAGATTGGATAGATAGATACATGTAGATAGATAGATAGATAGATAGATAGATAGATAGATAGATAGATAGATAGATAGATAGATAGATAGATAGATAGATAGATAGATAGATAGATAGACAGACAGACAGACAGACTGGATAGATAGATAGATAGATAGATAGATAGATAGATAGATAGATAGATAGATAGATAGATAGATAGATAGATAGATAGATACATAGATAGACAGACAGACAGACAGACAGACAGATAGATAGATAGATAGATAGATAGATAGATAGATAGATAGATAGATAGATAGATAGATAGATAGATAGATAGATAGATAGATAGATAGATGGATAGATGGATGGACAGAGAGACAGAGATCACTCTGTAACCCTCAGTTGTGTGTGTATGTGTTGTTCAGGTGGCACCGTGTGGCAATCAGCGTTCACAAACAGACCATCACTCTGATTTTGGACTGTAAAAAAAAGGTGACACGGACGCTATCCAGAAGCCCTCACCCCATCATCGACACCAAAGGCATCGTGGTCTTCGGGACGCGTATCCTGGATGAGGAGGTGTTTGAGGTAAGGAGGAACTCTAGAAGCTTTCTCTCCATCCATTGAAACTGTCAGATATGTCTCAATTAGGTATTAGCTTTGTCTTTGATGTATTTCCATTACTATTAATTTTTTAGTGATTTATTTTTTATGTAGATATTAAGTAAAAGAATTTTGCTTAAAAAATTGGTCTTTAACACTTGTTTGAGTTGATATTGCAATGATGAACTTGCTTCTGATTGCAGACTTTGGCATCTTGATGGAGCTCAGTTTGATGCTGCGTTCACGTGCTATGGAAAATAGGATATTTTCCACTTGTGAACTGGTATTTACCAGTGTGTTGCGTTCAAGTGCTTTTGTTGTCGTAATGTGGTAAAAAGATGGAGATCCAGACCTGTTATTTAGCTAAAACTATTTTAGATTGCTTAAGTCATTTGCAACAGCAAGAAAATGATTTATCAAAACTCAAAAGGTAAATAATATGCTGTGGCCTATATTTTCTAGATCATGAGTAGTATATATTTTTACCATTCACGACTCTCGTGGTGCTCTCCGCCATTTTGAAAAGATCAAAGGTTATCTAATCTCGGCAACTCGTCCATCAAAATATTCTACAAGTTGCCCAGTGGAAAATACCACATGAGGGGGTGTTCATGTGCATTTTCCACGTCGGCTTTTGGTATTTACCATAATTACCATAGCACATGAACGCAGCATGAGTCTTTGATCTGAAACTAGAAATCTTTCTCTCTAAAGACACTGAGAAGCGTGAGACTCCAGGGAGCTGTGTTTTTTTTGGTCTTGTTGGTCAGTGTGTTCATAGTCTTTAGCAGGGGTCTGTGGTCTTCACTGAGCGTTTAAGCATCTCTCGTCGACTGTCGAGTGGAGACGTGAGACAGGAACGTGGTTGTGTTTGTTTAGCACCTAGTTGTGGTTATGTAGTGCTAATGTAAGATTGTAGGGTAACCCTGTGCCACAAGGGTTTATAGACTGTCCTGTGTGCATGTGTATGTAATGGTCAGGCCAACCATACAAGTTTAAAATAAGTATATAGTACACAAGTGTGGTTGTGTGCTGGGATTTTTGGTCAGACTTTATTGCTCAATGATGATGACACATCATATCCATACTTTTTGTGTAGTATGTCCTGTAAACTGGCATGGTGATGGTAATAAAAAAAAAAGAAGATATGGGACGAAAAAAATATTTCAATGCTTTTGCATGCTCACAAAACTTTTGCATTCCCCTGACTTGAGAAACTTTGCATTGGTTTTGCAAAACTTTTGTGTCAGAAATAATTTCACAAGTTTACACTTACAGACAGTTAGAGGGAGTCAAGTTTAATGCGTATTTGGCATGCTGTCCGGGGGGAGGGCTCCGAGCTCGGAGTTAGGCCCGAACCCAGAGAACCCTTCCCCACCCCCCATGAAGTGAGACTGCTGAATATATATATACACCTCTTATCATTGATTACTGAGTGCTCTCCACTAATGTTAATTATCAGAATGTGCTCCTCCCGAACTTAAATATAAATGTAAATAAATGCTCCTTCCGAAAATAAATGTAAATAAAACATCATATGACATGGGAGAAAAAACCTCGAAAGTTTTGCGAGCGAATGCTAAGTTTCTGAGGGAACGCAAAAGGTTTTGCGAGAGAACATGTTTTTCGAGAAAATGCTAATGTTTTGTGAACAAACGCAAGTTTGTTTTGCAAGTGAACAAGAAGTTACATTTTTGAACAAGTTTTCTTGCTTCCAATTGCAAGTTTTGTGAACGCGAAAGCATTGAAAAACAGTTTTTCCTCCCTTCTCATATTTTTTTTCCATCTCTTTGTCCATTTATGGCCTCCGTCAGGGTTCTCAAGTTTTATCAAAAGCATCGAGTGAGATCATATGTGGTTAGGGAAGGAGCCCCAAATTCTGGCCTGGTTGCAAAGTAGTTGTACTCCATCAATAATAACAATGCTATTGACTGCATCAATAATAATGTATACGATGGGCTATATATTAAATGTTGTAGCCTAAAAATGTTAGACAAGCTTTCTTCTCTTCTCGATCATGGCGTGTGTTCGCGCGATGTTGTTGGTTACCTAGTAACCCAGTGGCCGAGAATGTTCCGTGTGAAACCAGAGAATGTCTAATTGAAGAGAATTGGCACTGGTTGGTTACTTCCAGGTTCTGGACTGGCTGCAGTAACGCGTCTCTGTCCATGCGGGGGCGCTCGCATGTCGAGTGCAAAATGAATGGGAGTCAATGGGGTTTCACCCCCATAAATCCACTTTTCTCAGGATGTAATTTTTTGTCAAGTAATGTTTTTTGTCAAAAGGGAGGGATAAGATAATACACTCAGCTGAAAATTGCATTTTTAAGTTCACTTATCTGTTCTAAAAATCCGTTCAAAAATGCTAGCAGAATGCTAGCGTGTTCCAGCCAACAACAGCCTAACCTGTACGAAATCAAAAGGACATAAGTACTCATTCATTCGACTTTTGGCCTATAATCTATATTGAACTTGCGGAATCAACAATAAAATCTATTTTGATTTAACGACAAGCAGGAGAAAGAGACACATTTAGCCGTTTAGCCCCATAGACTCCCATTCATTCTGCTCTCGCCCGTGATCACCTCCAGTGGAATTCTAATGGAACTGCAACCAAGGTGATGCACAACGGGGCTAGTAGGAAGTGCCAAGGCTCTCCATTAGATGGGCTCTGGTGAAACTTCTGTGTGTTCGCGCATCTATGTTGGCTAACAAACGCAATCTGGCCGAGATACGTGCTGGCAGCAGGAAACATCACTGTGTGTGCCTACGCGCCTCGTATACAAAGTATTATATAAAGCTTGCAGGACAACTTGGTTGGCGTTGATTTTCAGCGTGAGAAATATATGGTGTGGTGTGTGAGCGTGTGAACTGGTGGAATTGCGTGTCTCACGGCCAATGCGTGAGACTTGAGAACCCTGGCCTCCGTAGTATGTGAACTTTGAACAGTGTGCACATTTTCTCTACTAATAGATTGAATTACCTAGAAAACATACTACATTTGCCAAAAGTACACTAGGTGGAATACTGCTTCCCACAATGCAATGTGCATTTCCAATGTAGCGAATGAACAAAAGTTAAGACATTTTTGCACAAAACTGGACAAAAATGAAAAATAACAGTAAATAGTTTATATTTCTGGGATGAGGACTTCATGGCACTCGTTGAATTATAGACCATTTTGCAAGATGTAAACAACACTGGTCCAGAAGCGCTTCCTGTTTCAGTTTTTTAACATTTCATAAAAGCTGGGATAAAATACAACCAACAGAACATGTAAAACTGAATCAAAAAGTTAAACAAACATCTTTAAGATGTTTTCTTTACCTGTGAAATAAAGAAAACAGTTACAAACTGAAACAGGAAGTGTTTCTGGACCAGTGTTGTTTACATCTTGTGAAATGGTCTATACACACTCTGTAGTGGAAAACATTTATACCGTAGTAAGCATTCTATTCGGAACATGTACAAACCCCAAACACCTTAGCAACTGCATAGCAACACATTACACTCTAAAAATGCTGGGTTGTTTTAACCCAACTTTGGGTCAAATATGGACAATCCCAAACATTGGGTTAAAAATGTCATTAAAAAATTTAACCCAATGGCTGGGTTTGTCCATATTTGACCCAAACTTGGGTTAAAACAACCCAGCATTTTTTAGAGTGTAGCAGTGGCATAGCAACACCCTGACATCGTGGCATAGAGTTTTTCATAGAAAAGCACAGCTCACATTCTCTTTAGAAAATGTAAAAATTGAATTCAGTGCTTCTTGATAGCAAAAACCGAAGGATTGTGGGATTGGAACAGTCCATGTGTGGATGTGTGAGTCATTCAGAAGGACTGTAGGTAATGTTAGTGTCCATCCCGAGGGCTTTGACCGCAGACACAGAGAGTTCGTGGAATGCTGATGTGTCTTTAAGGTTTGGTCTACCTTTCTGTTTGAAGTTGAAGTGTTTGGAGAAAATGGAAAGAGCCGTGTGTTTTTTTTCCACAGAGCGAGACACCGAGTCACCACAGAACCTTAACCAAACCCCTGCCGTATACACACACCGAAAACATATTTCATTTCAGAGTCTGCACATGTAATTCAATTCCCTTAAATGCTGACAAATTTCACTATGGACCTCTAAGATAAACAAAGAGAGAGAGAGAGAGAAGAGACGAAAGACAGAGAGGAATGTCAATGAATCTGAAAATCATAAAGACATTGAAGAGCGTACGCTAGATGGTGTGTTATTTTCAGGAAGTAGATCTATTTAGCAATACGGTTTAACATTTTTGTGGTTGATTCATAATTTATTTTATAGAAAATATTAAGACGTCACACGGACACCAGTTTGAGTAAAATACACACAATATTTATGTTTTATGTTTTTTGCTTATTATTTTATGCTGTCCTCATATTAATCATCAAACTACGTTGAATTCATTTGTGAGTCGAGTATCTTATGTGCGTGACTACAAATTTAGGGACGGGCAACGATTAATCGCGATTAATCGCATTCAAAATAAAAGTTTGTGTTTACATAATATATGTGTGTGTAGTGTGTATAATTAATTTGTATATATGAATACCCACACATGCATTTATATATTTACGAAATATGTGCATGTATATATTTTATATATATTTATTCACAATTAATATTATATATAAATATAAATATTTGATATATTAATAACACATTTTTCTTAAATATATACATGCATGTGTGGGTATTTATATATACAAATTAATTATACACACTACACACACATTTTATTTTGGATGCGATTAATCGCGATTAATCGTTGCCCATCCCTAAAATATATTTGAATAGTGAGTTTCTGCCTAGGTAGAGTGCTACAAATCAGTCACTTATTTCTATTTCATTTAGAATATTGCTTTAGAAATTACGCACATATGTGTAGACAGCAGACAGCAAGGCAGATGTTTGTCCTCAATCTCATGTAGCATCACACTGATATCAGTTTTATGCTTGTATCAGATGGAAAAGTTTGCTTCATAACAGTGCATAAATATCTCACACAGACAGAGACAAAGGTGATGTTTTTGTGGAAAGTTCTGGTCAGGATGAGGAGTTTGAGGCTCATGTCTCATGACATCATTGAAGGGGTTTCCACAGCACATGTACAGGACAGCAGAAGTGTGTGTTTGTGTGTGTGTGTGTGTGGGTGGGTGGTTCAGGTAAACCCACAATGATGGCAATATCCAAAATCCTTGTCCTTGTGGGGGCATTTTTCGGTCCTGTTGAGAAAAAAAGCTTATAAATCAAAAGAAGTTATGTTTTTTTTGACAATGTAAAAACACAAGAGGTTTAATAAGATGGGTGTGTTTAGGGGTAGGTTCAGGGTTAGGGGATAGAATATACAGTTTGCACAATATTGTATTTATACGTTTCTGAGTGGAGCAAAATATTGAGGAAATAAAGTAGGTGGGACTTCATATTATGCATCAGTATTTGATTGGCTGAACCATGTTAGGCTGTGATATGATTGGTTATTATTTTTTCTATGTACAGTTCTGTATTTCAAAAGTTTGTGGTCAGTAAGTTATCAGCATTTATAATATGTAAATAGAATGAATACACTTTCCCTGCACAAATGAGCAAGAACATTTATTAAGATGCGTTTTGGTCGATCGGATAACAAGCACAGCAGACGACGGAGACGCATTCCCACACCTTGTGTTTCAATCCGTCTCTTCTGTCCACTTTTAACCACTTCTGTCCTGATTTCTTCGAGGGGAGGGTCTATGGGACTGTAAATGTAGGGGCTTTTTCCAATCTTTGGATCTAATGGACAAAATAAGCTCACACAATTGACCTATGGCTAAGCCACGCCCTCAAACACGATGAGCCAATCACAGTGCGCAGCTAACCCAATACACTCGGACATTCTCTGCTTCCACATCCATTGAAGTGAATTGCTGTTAGTCATTCGTTTTTTCTTGTCATTTTAAGTTTTAAGTGGTCAAACGGTTGGGGTATGTGCAACTCCGACACTAATTTCCCAAGAGGCTGGGCGACGGTGTGTATTTTTTTTTACCCTTTCCCAAGCCACATCTCAACCGAGATTCAGCCTCGTGATAAGTGTCTTGCTCTGGATTAAGTTATACGGTAGACCACAACACCAACTAAATGTGGATAAATGAAACAAGGATGTCTACATCTGTTCTAAGTTAAGTCAACAACGTATTTGAACATTATCGCGAATGTAATATTAGGCTAACGTTAGCCTAAAATTAGAAAACGTTAACATTAGTTTCTAGTTGCTGTGTACATCATGTCACTTAGCTTCATTAACGTTTCTGTAAATAACCGAGATGACAAATGTTAACAATGTTGTGCTGAATGATTTCTGTAAATACTGATGGCAACAATATGCGGGTTATCACGTTTACACTCTGACCTGTACATTTTTCCTGGAGCTGAAGCTTTTCATCGACCTTCTCAACAATAAAATGATTAATATAACCCTCCAATGCATAGTTAAGGCCCTTTAGGTGACTTTGAGATGATATATAATCTTTCTGTCTCTAAAAATCACCAATTGCCTCCTGTGAAATGTCTCCTACCGTGACACCTGCCACAGCGCCTGTCCCCGAATGTTGACTGTTTGTCCGAGTGAGTGGAGGGGGCGTGGCTTAGCTATAGCTCAATTACATGAACGCGACTGGAGACGACAGAAAAACACACGGAGAGCATCAGCTTTCGTTTCTGCTCTGACAGACACAAGACCAGCCGAACACTGCGAGTGTGTGTTAGAAAGCAGTAATGATGAGAGAACATTGTGCATCATCTTCAAACCAAACTCAAACCAGCATTTATCAGCAAGCTGATCCTAAAAAGCCAAGAATCTTTTGCTGTAGGGCCGGAGATGCCATTATACTCATATGGAGAAGTGAAAGTGGAGGTGAGTGATGGGGAATGGGAGAAATTAAGTAGCAAAACTTGATGGAGGTGTTGGTGGACAAAAATGCAGTGCTAGACATGCCTGTAGCTTTTGGCAAAGATCTTAAAGGTCTCCAGACGCTGCCACTGTGTGTGTTTTCACGTCATTGGATGGTTTGGTTTCTGTGGGGTTTTTTTTTTCCTTTTGAGAATGGCCAGACGCTGCCTGGATGTGTGTGTGGACACCGTCACACGTGTGCATGTGGCGATTGTGGTCTCGAGTTCGCCCAGATATTTAGTCATTTTTGTGGTGAGTTTCATGCTGCTTTGTTCAAATCTTTTCCCAATCTCTCCCACTGCGAGAGTCCATGTTGTAATGCAGATCACATGCGGTCTGTTTCCCTTGTCTTGGGCTGATGAGGTCATAAGCAGCTGCGATGATGTCATTTTTAAACAAACCTAATAAGTACAAGACCTCAAAATTCTTAAAACTCCAGTTAAACCGGACAGAGTGTGTATGCATGGGTGAATTTAACTTAACCAAGGTGTCGGAGCCATTTAACACCCAAATCAGAACAATTAATCTGTTCACGATTGTGTCGTAATTGTAATTATAATTAAACACATTTCCCCACCTCATTCCTCATTGTGGTAAGTTATCTGTGGTTTCATCGTGCAGTTAATAATGTATTACTTTAATGAGAATCACCATGAGAAGACTGGCATGAAAATATTGTGATAATTGTGCATACCGGTATATATAATATATTATTAAATGTATGATTTATCAATATAATATTATTTATATTACTATATAATATATTACTATACAGTATATATTATATTATTGAATATATTAATTTTATGATACAAATAAAACAGATATAATATAATTTACAAATAATAATTATTAATTAAAAAATTATATAGTATAAAGTAAAAGATTAATAACATTATAATACTGCAAGTTTTTTAATATATAATATCATTATATATTATAAAAGATTAATTATATAATATTATTAAATTAATAATTATTAATGAATAATTCAATTATAAATTATTTATTATTCTTATATTATAAATCTATAAATTATATATATATATATATATATATGAAGAGTTCAGATGCAAAAGCCTCTAAATGCCATTTGAAATTTTCTTATTTAATGATGATTTTTGTCAAACTTGTATATTTAAGTTCAGTAATTTCACTTAAATAACAAGTAATAGGTAATTATCATTGCCATTTAAGTGAAATTACTGAACTTAAATATACAAGTATACTTAAATACTTAAATATACAAATATACATTTGATAAAAATCATCATTAAAGAAGAAAATTTCAAATGGCATTTAGAGGCTTTTACATCTGAACTCTTCATATATATATATATATATATATATGAGAATTATAATATAATGCATATATAATAATATAATGTTATATACTATACGACACAGATGTGAGTGTATGTGTGTGTGTACATATAAATGGACCATTAAGAACCATTTGGGCTGAAATATGACTCAGAGATGTTTTCATGAGATTCACCCAATGCGTGTGTGTGTGTGTAAGCATGTTGCATGTCTGTTGAAATGAAATATTGCAGGACAGAACAAGGAATCGAGATGTTTTCAAGGACTGAAGGGAACGTGCTGTACTCTGGGCTCCCTACCAGAAAAGTTTGGGACCGTTTCTCCATTTTTGTTTATTCGTAGCAGTGCTGTCTATCGCCCCCTTCTGTTGACTGCACCCCTGTGACACTAATTTTCGCAAAAGTTGTGGCGTTTCGAAGCATTTAAACGTGTGTGTGTGTGTGCAGTGTTTTGGCTGCGTACGTCGCCACAGGCAGCTGCTGAAACAGTTAGCTCGGCCTCCGGAGAGAGATGTGGGGAGTTTTGGCAAAAAGGCGCTCGTATTTCAAAGTTGCTGACAATGCAATGTCTATTATTCTCTCTCTCTGTCCCACATTAATGTGATAAACGTCTCTCAGACACACAGAAATCCCAGAATAGATCAGTCTCTGTACACCTCTGTCTCTCTCGCTCTTCCTCTGTTTCTGCTCTTCTCCTTTCATGCGATGCAAACAGAAATATTGTATGTTAAAATCTGTAGTGATGCAGAAAGTGCAAGGGTTCATTTTACAGACCATATTTCAGTTTGTGCTATTGTTAGCTTATGTGCAGCGGAGAATGACCGTGATTAATCCTAGATTCAAGGGAAATGGGGATTTATGAAGGACTATACCACGTTTAAAAATACCAAAAGTTTTTAGGTTAGGGTTCATCTGAGTTTGTTTGCATGGTGCTGCAGATCCAAAGGTTGGTCTGTCATCATTGTGTCCATGTAATTTGCTTTGCATAAGAGTGTCTGTTAGCTCACTAATCTACTGTGATTATATTTAGTTTACATTAAGACAGTAGATTTGTCTTTGTGTGTTTTGGGCCAGTTCAAAATGTTTGAAGTGTGTGTGTGTGGATTTAGGAAACTTTTTGGGATGTGAATCTGGTGTCTGGTCCAAACACATGTTTACACTGGCAAACAGTCCAGAGCAACAGCCAGCGAGAAATGACTACAGTCATTGTTCCTACAGCAAAGCCTTCTGAAGAAGTCACGAGTGACAAATAGAACAAAAACAGGGGAATGAAACCAGGAAGGCCGATGTTACCTTCACTGTTTGGAGAAAACACTGTTCAGAAGTTCGAGGGTGGTGAAATTATCGGAAAGAAAACTGCATTTATTTGATCAAAAATACCGTAATATTGTGAAATATTATTAGAATTTAAAATGAAAACTGTTTTCTAATTGAATTTATTTTAATGGAAAAGCTGAATTTACTCTTTTGTGGAAACCGTGATTTGTTCAGGATTCTTTGATGAATAGAAAGTTCAAAAGAACAGCATTCATTTGAAATAACATCATAATTGTCTTTACTGTCACTTTTGATCAATTAAATTCATCCTTACTGAATAAAAGTATTGATTTAAAAAATCTAGTGAATATGAACGGCATGCTAATAATATAATTGTATGAATTAATAAAATAAATGAATGGTTAAATGAAAGTGATTTTTCCTCTGTAGCCCATCCGTCTCACTGAAATAATTACTTTTATTTTGTTTAATTAAAAACATTTATGCCTTTAGTATTCTCATAAGTAAACACCGGTAGTTGTTGTAACTAATCAATTTTGCTTAAAGTAAAACTTGTCAAGTTTCTCTGAGAATATTTTTTTTTCCTCATAATTCTAACCCATAATTCTCTTTGTTATGTGTCTTCTAGAACTCTTTGTTTAGCGGTTTGGTCGACACTAGATCTCCACACAGCCTGGAGAGCCTTCTGCCTCTCTCTCTCTCTCTGTCTCTGTCTCTGTCTCTCTCTCTCTCTCTCTCTCTCTCTCTCTCTCTCTCTCTCTGTCTCTCTCTCTCTCTCTCTCTCTCTCTCTCTCTCTCTCTCTCTCTCTCTCTCTCTCTCTCTCTCTCTCTCTCTCTCTCTCTCTCTCTCTTTGTCTTGTTTTCCCATGATGATTTAAAACTGCTCCATTAGGTCATGTGTGTGTGCTCTAGTCTCTTCATGTTTGACTCTAAACTCATGTCAGTTCCAGACATTCATCTTCCCAAGTTCACACTCACTTTGCCCACATTTTCTCCGCCTGCTTGTACAAGTTTCCTTGGATTGCTGTGGGAAAAATGTGTATCTGTGCGTGTATAACATCTGACTGCTATAATAAATCAGTGTAGTAATTCCTGCACATTTACAAACAAAACTACATTTTTCATAATGGTGATGCAACATTGGCTTTTGAAGAAGAGTAATACTTGATACTTGAACTCTCAAAACAAACAGTAGGAACTAAAATGGGTCAAATGAAATGATAACTAATTAAAACAATTATAAGAACATCAATTGAAAATCACTGACTATAGCAGAAACATTATCTAATAACAAGAATTAACAATAAACTAACACAGCAGTGCATCATGGGAAATCAAGCTGATGTCCCATTTTTTATACATGTTGTCATAAAAACATCCGGACTGAATCAAACCATTAACGTGTGAGTTTGTGGGTCTTTTTGGCTTATTCAGAATCATTTCCGAAGCTCTACAGAAGAAGGAATTAGAAGCAGATTATACTGGTCATGGTTCAAAGTATTGTGTGTGTCTGTTTGTGTGTGTGTGTTACCTGCTGGTCATTGTGCCCTAATTCGATTGGACAGTTTTGGCGTCTGCTCAGGTTCTGACTCAACTCTCTCCTCCCAGACTGTGACCCACTTTAACTGTGTGTGTGTGTGTGTGTTTCCTGTCCTATTTCAACAGGTGTTTCATCCCTTTTCCATACTGTATTCATTATTTTTCCGACAAACTATGGTCATTGAATGAAAGGGTACAGCTGTTTTGTAGAAAGCTCAGCTATCGCTCCTGTTTCTGTGTGTGTTTTAAGTTTTGGATGAATTTGATTTTTACTTCCTGGTTCATTTGAATGCCCAGCTCATCCAGATTTTGTGATTGCTGTTTGACAAATCTTCATGGATTGGTATATATTTCATTTGTAGGTTTTGCGATCAAGAACAGTGCTTTTTTTTTTTTTTCTGTTAACAGTTTCATCTGCATTCACCCAAATAATAACAAATCAGTCTGAGCAGTTACTGAATTAGTTTAATATTAATAATATGTAATTATTCATTTAAGTACTATAATAATAATAATTAACTACATGTAATTACAGTACTAGTTTAGGATTGGGGTTTGGTTTATAGGGTTAGTTGCATGTAATTATGCTTAATTATAGTTATTACTAAAGTAATTACATGTAACAAGGACACTGTAAAATAAAGTGTTAACATTTATACCGTATATTATTGTTTAAGTTATTATTATCAACTAGATCTTTTAAGCATTTATTTGTATGTTGAGTCAAAATGATTCACATTTCTTCGAAAATGAATTAGCCCTGTATGCTGTATAAAATATAACTGCTTTTTTTTTTCTGCACTTCAATCCATTACATCCTTATTTTAATTGGATCAGTTTATATTTGGCAGTCACTGTGGTCTATAGGGAGTAAAAGTGTGTCTCTCCCCGCTGGTCCACTGCCTCATGTTTCCTTTTAAATGCCCTAGATCTAGTATAAAGATATGTCAGTCCTCTATATTTGTTTTGTGTTCTCTTCAGAAGTTGTAATGGCAGATTTCTCTGTTTCCAGGGGGACATCCAGCAGCTGATGATAGTATCGGACCATCGTGCTGCGTTTGACTACTGTGAGCACTACAGCCCCGACTGTGAGGTTCCTGCCCCAGAACAACCCCAAAACCAAGACCCAAACACTGATGAATATGTGAGTTCATACTTCCTCCAAGATTCCCTTCAGAGATGTGAGAGGGATAAGATTGTGCTTTTCTAGCCAGCTGAAAGTGTCTTGCTGCAGGAGCTTGAGACGCTTTGCTTGCTATGAACCGGAATATCTGTGGAAGTGTTACCAGTATCTGATTTTGAGGATAGTTTGTTTCTGAATATAAAAATGTCGATACAATGTTAAGTTTTTGCTCTGGGCTCTTGTTTTAAAAATTTTTGTTCTGTTATGCTGGTTGTTGTCGTCTGTTGTTGCAGTCTGTTGGTGTGATATTTGTCCCAACCCTCCTTCACTGTGATTGGACGGCTGGGTAAAATGTGACTGTGATGATGAGCTCTGCGTTTTACCCGAAGTTCAAACTCTCTGCGCCCTAAACTCTCTCCGTTTTTAAACACGTGGCGCTACCATTGAAAACAATTGAAAAAATACTTTGGTGGACACACGACCTAAAGGCCTGTTCACACTGGGGCGAATTTCGTGTGCGATATTCGCCGACGTTTAACGCCTCATGACCAAACAAAGGCTGCCAATGTGAGTGTGCACATCGACGTGAAAAACACCACGCGTAAAAGCGTAATTGAAAAAAAAATGCCTCAGGTTCGTTTTTTTGGTTTGACGCGCCGCGTCAAAAACTGTCCGACCAATGAGATTGGCGTTTTGCTCACGTGTCTGGAGCTTCTGAAGTTACAGTAAAACACAACTTGGGGGCGCTCAAACACAAAACGGTCTTGCTGACCACACATACGCAATGGCGAAGTAGATATACGCCAAGTAGCGTCTACACTGCCAGGAAGAAATAAAAAGAGGAAGATGCAAGACAAGATGAATGTAGAGCTGCTGGTCTCGTTGGTGTCGGTACATAAAGAACTATATGCAGTGTTAGGGAAGCTACTCTGAAACTGTAGTTTGACAAGCTACAAGCTACTCGTAACTTAAGTTAGTTGAACTACAGTCAAGCTATCCTTTTGGAAAAGTAGTTAGCTACACTACAAGTTACTATCAAAAAGTAGCTAGCTACATTGAAACTACTTTTGCTTTTTTGAACAATGTGTATTATAAATAACTGAATAAGTGTCTGAGGAATGTTTTAAGTAAAATATTTAGTGTTTAAAACAATGCAATACAATTATAATTTCAAAGAGTATTGTTTTATTACACACAACACTCAAATATCTCAGAGTGTTTGTCAAAAGTGCAAAATTGCAACAAATAGCCTACAACATTGCAAGAACAAAATATACATCCAACGTAAATTGCACATAGAACATTTTCTCAAAAACACCGATTGAACTTGAATAAATAGTTTCTCCATCCTCCAAATTTGCCGTCACGTCTTGCTCCATCATGGATAATCATAAAATGGGTGTGTCAACCCACTTCTGTACATCAGTGAACAGTTAGTCGCAAGATGCGTGATTAAACAACAGGTGGCGGTAATAGCAAAAAATTAGTTTGAAATCTAACAAGAAGAAGAATATCCTTGCATCGCGCTGATTCGCGCAGGCTTGACAAACGCTCGCGCTACACCGCTACTTGCTGCATAAAGTAGTTAGCTGCTGGAAAAGCTACACTGTTTAGAAAGCAACTGAGCTACTGCCAAGCTACTGAAAAATGTAGTTAAGTTAGTAGCGTCGCTACTTGTAGTTAACTACTCCCCAACACTAACTATATGACAATCGCGACTGCGACTTCAAAATAGGACTATTTCTGTTTTACATTAAGCACCATCTAATGTCAGGGATTTGCACACAGCAAATTCTGTTTTTTGGAATAAACTCCCTGTTAGTTAAAATCAACTCAATCTGAGTGTACATGTGAGACCATCAATTAGACTCCAGCGCAGAGTTAAAATAACTCTGCTCTTGGAGTTGAATTTTTAACACTTTTTTCAGAGTTAAAATGGAGTTAAAATACTAATCCTACAGAGAGTAAATGAATTATATGAACTCATTACCAGTGTTACCAGTTTAGTTTAACACTTCTTAGAGTTAACATTTATTTAACACAATATAATGTTTTGTGTGGAAATTACTACACTGGACACCATACTCTTGATTTACTGCCTTTATTTGAGCAAATCCATTTGGTTCAGACTTGAGGAGGAGTAACCTTCAACCGCTTGCTGCAGGACAGTCGTCTGAAGATCACAAAAACAACAGCATGAGGCATAATATAATCTAGCACCATTCATTGAGAATGCAAAAATATATAAGCTGAAAATCACGCACATCGTGGGTCCACTAATATACTGTAGCCTATACGTTACATAGCTGTTACAATTCAATTGCCTGTAATGCATTGATGCATCAATTTCACGGCAAAACACTCATTTTCAGAAACACGGTGAATGGAAAGACGGTTAGCTAATGTTAACTCGTTTACATCGACAAAAAACCCACGCAAATAGCCATTTCAAAATTTGAAACAAGTCATTTAAACATGCGTTCAACAGCAAGTTTGTCATGGTCGTTGACGTTAAACAAACTAGCCTGTAACGTAACAGCTACGCGATGACCAAACGTGTTTGTCAGAAAATATATTTTTTAAATAGTTTTATACAAGTTACACTTTTACCTACCTCACGACGAAGCGTAAGTCCATTATTCCTTTGTGCAGCGGCAGGGTCGTGTCGTGGCGCACTTCTCAAAAATAACTCCAGGTGTAGTGTTAAAACACGCTCCTGAACACCAATGAATGAACTCCAAAATACAACACAGCCGGGGAGTATCTAATAACACAAACAGTAGTCAGAGTTAAAAAAAAATAACTCCAAAAAGTTAACTCTTTCACACTTTTTTTGCCTAACTCATGATTTTTCAACTCCTGAAATTTGCTGTGCATGTTTACTCGGCTCATCGTCAGCGAAAATCGCTTGAGTGTGAACACAAAAAATATGTTGAAAAACACTGATATTCGTCCTGGTGTGTACTGCCCTTAAGGATGTCCCAGAACCCTTGGTGTTCTGTTTGAACCAGTCTGAAGAAAACCAAAGCAAAAAAGACAGCAGAGATCAGTCAAGATCAGCACACATGATTCTTTTCACATCTCGTTGAGTGTTCGGACAGCCAAAGCACTTTTGGTAACACTTTACTTGAAGGGGTGTGCATAAGACTGACATGACACCCTCATAACCATGACATGACACATGTCTTGAATATGAAGTAGGGTTTATGCATGTTTATGACAACTGTCATTAAGTGTGTTTCACTCAATAATGACATTTTGAATGCAAATATGACATTAAGATGTCTTTCTTATGACATCTTGACATAAACCATAACATCATAACCTGTCAGTGTCTTTGTCATGACAACTTGACCTAAAATGAAGTTAAACTGTCATGTGGTTGGCTTTGACATTGGCTGTCATGAGGCATTATAACTGTGCCATGAATATTTTTCAAGGCTTCAACTACAGTGCTACTAATTGAATTTGTCATTAAAAAGTTATAATGGCTTCATGACAGCCGATGTCAAAATCAACCACCTGATAGTTTAATGTAATTTTAACCAATAAAGCTAGGGGGTTTCTTAAGTTTGATAATTAATCTGCTATGTCATGTTGTCTTAGTAATGTCAAGTTGTCATGACAAAGACACTGACAGGTTATGATGTATTGGTGTATGTCAAGGTGTCATATGAAAGACATCTCAAACAATGTCATATTTGCATTAAAAATGTCATAACTGAGCGAATGACACTTCACAAACATGCCTAAAAGTTCCTTCATAATCATAACATGTGTCATGTCATGATTATGAAGGTGTCATGTTAGTCTTATGCACACCCCTTCAAGTAAAGTGTTACCGCACTTTTAAATCTTAATCCTGTGAAAATAAAACCAGCACATCAGCAAAGCACTTAGCAATAATCCCTATGGCAGCTTTCATTTTGACCGGAGGTCATAAGGGTGAGCCGGTAATGTCGCTAAGAAGTTAATTTTTAATGGTAAATGATTTATTATTAGTGCAAGTACTGCTCAGGTTTTCCTAAGAAAATGTAGAAATCTGGTTTTGGTGTTACATCTGGCACATCTGACTGGATAAAGCACTCACTGTTTGACTATTTATACACTTGTTCAATTTTATTCAGTCTTTGGAATGAGAAACAAATTAAAAGGGAGTAATAATACATGCCCACACTTGTGTGTGTAAGATTCAGGCATATTAATTCTTTACAGCTCTTTCCATTCCATCGGAAAAGACCCAGCTGCAGGCGCTGCACAACTTATTTTTCCAGCCGAACGGATGACCTCATCAGTCACAGAAAGAACGAGCGAGAGAGTGATAGAGAGAGAGAGGAAGTGAGCAGGTCTCGGCCTGAAGGGCGTTTGGGCTCCGTATGGCTGACATATTGTTAATACAATAAATAAATAAATAAATAATAGACTGTTTTGTCACAAAAATAAAATTCTAAATTCATATTTGACCCTTTCTGGTAGAGATAACACATTTAAACCCCCCCAAAATTGTATTTTGTCAACAATTAGGAGTGTATTACATAGAAGAGATCAAAAATTGGTCATGCGGTCAATCGTGTGTTCACTCAGTCTCTGTGCATCTGCGTTCACTCAGATGCCAATATCCTCTGAGCGCAATGGAGAGAGGAAGAGAAGGTATTAAATGAAAGATTGAGAGATTTAACATGTGAAAAAGTTTAAGCTGAATAACACGGAGATGACCAACAATTGATTCTCTATGGGAGCTAAGCAAAAGTCGCACTCAAAGAAATTGTGGGATTGCTGGAGTTTAATGCAAAAATAATTACACATTTATGTGACTAATAAAACTTCAAAAGTGCTGGAGTTTCTGGTGAATTTGATGCCGGTATATATACAGTACATACACAGTATATACTGTGTGATTCAATGTACCATGAAAACGTTGCTAGTGCGATGCTCTCCCATTAGATTCTCAGGAACAAAAATGAATAAAAAAGAATCCAAAATTAAACCACAGCTGTGAGTAATCTTCATATCTTTCTATCGGAAGACCGCTATGGCCAACACATGGTAAAAACATATGGCTATCTCTGAGTTATGTCTGTAAAAAGAAATGACATACACGTGACTACAGCATGCATTTTCAGCCATGAATGACTTTTACATCTTTCAGGGCTTTGATGTCAGTGTGTTGGCACGGAAACGACCCTCTCCTGACCTAACGTTCACCTTTTTCACGTTTGTGTGTGTCAGGAGCTGTAAATCTGAGTGTGGGGTATTAGTAGGGGGCTATATGAAAGAAAAGCGACTGCACCTTTGACCAGTTCTTCAAAAGCCAAGTCTAAAGCTCTCTACAGATGAAAACGTGATGATTTATCCGGGAATTAGGGAGAGAGAGGCACAACGGCGGATCCGAGCGAGAGGTCGCAGAGCGGCTGGAATTCCTCACGTTCTTCTCTTTCTCGCTTTGATAAGAGAGAACACGGATTTCCGCTGGACTCGATCAGGGGGAATCCCTCCTTTCCTTTGCTCTGCTCTTTCTTCTATGGGAATTTCAAACTATTAAATCAAGACCAGTGTTGAACTGCTTAATTAGCATGCCATGAGTACTACTTATGAATGAAAGGATGAAAAAAGACGGAAACAATCTGTATTTATTTATTTTCAAATATTCAGTATATGTATATTCAATTATTTAAAAATATAATGTCGAATATTTATATAAAGTAATATATATATATATATATATATATATATATATATATATATAAAATAAAGTAAAATTAATAAGAAAAATTATCAAATCATTTGTTCCACCTGCAATATTGTGCTTTTTAAATATATTTATATTTTCTAGTTTTATATTCAGAATATTCAATGTTTAATAATCAAATACCTGTACATATATGGATATTTATTTAATTTAAAATATACAAAAAATATTGGTATGTATATATTTTTTTTATTTTAAATATATTTATATATTATTTTTATATTCAACATATACAATGTTTTTTTTTTAATTCAGATACGTTTACATAATATAAGAAGAACAAACAACATATGCTGCATTCACATCATGTCATAATTTCCATAATTACAGGATGTCAACGTTTGAGAGCCTCTAGAGAAACGTTTTTGAAATCATGTTTGTGTCCTCAGGCTCAGAAATTATTATTTTTTTTGCATTGCTCAGATTGACAAAATGGATCCATGTGCAGGTTTATATCTTAATGGGTAGTATGTGGTGTGATGTGGTATTTTCCATCTGAAACTAGTTTAAACAGCATTTTGCTAATTACTATGCATGCAGCATGAATGATCTCATTCCACGTGACTACAGTACATGGAATATAGTCAACAACTACCCATATGTACTTGCTAAAAACGAATAAATGCATGCTTACTTACTCTAGAATATTCAGTAACACTTTACTTGAAGGGGTGTACATAAGACTAACATGACACCTTCATAATCATGACATGACACCTGTTATGAATATGAAGGAAGTTTTATGCATGTTTGTGAACTGTCATTAAATGTCATTCGCTCAGTTATGACATTTTTAATGCAAATATGACATTGTTTGAGATGTCTTTGTTATGACACATTGACATAAAACAATACATCATCATAACCTGTCAGTGTCTTTGTCATGACAACTTGACATTACTAAGACAACATGACATAGCAGATTAATTATCAAACTTAAGAGACCACCTAGCTTTATTGGTTAAAATTACATTAAACTATCAGGTGGTTGATTTTGACTATCAGCTGTCATGAAGCCATTATAACTTTTTAATGACAAATTCAATTAGTAGCACTGTAGTTGAGGTCACGAAAAATATTCATGGCACAGTTATAATGCCTCATGACAGCCAATGTCAAAGCCAACCACATGACAGTTTAACTTCATTTTAGGTCAAGTTGTCATGACAAAGACACTGACCGGTTATGATGTTATGGTTTATGATGAGATGTCATAACAAAGACATCTTAATGTCATATTTGCATTCAAAATGTCATTATTGAGCAAAAGACACTTAAATGAAAGTGGTAAACATGCATAAACCCTACTTCATATTCAAGACATATGTCATGTCATGGTTATGAAGGTGTCATGTCAGTCTTATGCACACCCCTTCAAGTAAAGTGTTGCCGAATATTCACATGAGTGACTCTGTAATTGTGGTGTTCTAGAACACAGTTATTAGTTACTCAATGATCAGTTCTCCTTTCTGGAACACTGATGGTACTGTGTTATATTAAATAACATTTAATAACACTCAATATTAAAATGATTTTTCTTCAGAACACAGAGGATGATAACTACTATTACGAATATCCTTACTATGAGGACATGGACGGGGAAAAGACAGCAGAAACGGCAACTGATGACGCGACTGGAAGCGAAACTGAAGACCTAACGGTCAGTGGTGTTTTAATAGTATTTATGTACTATTTATAGTATTTACAATTTTTTTTAATAAGCTTTTATTTTTGTATGCTTTCTTTCTAATTTTAGTTTGAGCTTTAGTAATTTGTCATTTTTATTCATTGTTGTATTTTTCTGTTTAGCATACATTTATTTGATCGGTTTTAGTTTGATTAGTTTGATTTATTTAATGTTTCTGTTTTATTTTAATTAACAAAAAATAAAATAAAATTTTATGAAACAGTTAAGATCTAATATTTATTCTTAAAGTCATCATTAAACTGTGTTTGTTGGCCATTTCTGTTCCATAATTTGACATATTTGCAAGTAAAACAGATATTTAATGAATAACAAATGGTAGCGGGACTGTCGCTCAAATTTACTGTACTATAGATCGATTTGCACAGTTACACAGAGAATTTCTACACAGTGAAACTGAAATATTCCTGGGATCAACTGGATTGAAATTGAATCCAAATGAACCAGAAAATCAGTGCCAATTCCCAGCCTGTCTATTCTTTAAAAAGTGTCTATTTACTGTGTTTACCAGGTGTCTGTTCCGGATAGCGGTCGCGTGGTTTCCTCAGTTATCACTAGTGGAACAGGAGGCTCCAGTAGTTCATCGAGTAGCTCTTCCTCATCCTCTTCATCCTCCATTTCTACCACCGCTAATGGTGAGGACTCGTATGGCGGATACGATGGATACGAGAACGGATATGATACATACTACGACGAGTCGACCTCACGGCCGGATGGCTCCCGAACCATCACGATCACTAGCACAGGCACTGGTGCTGGAGGAGAAGTAGATTTTGGACTGGGTGAGGGGGATATGGGATTGGGAGGAGACCTGGATAGGCGGATAATCACATCATCATCATCATCATCGTCATCAGGAGGAGGAGGAGGAGATGGAATTGTCACAATCATTAGCAATGGAACCTCCGGCTCCAGCTCCAGAATCAGTATCGGCTCCGGCTCAAGCTCTGGCTCCGGCTCCAGAATCAGTATCGGCTCTGGCTCCAGCACTGGCTCCAGCTCCGGCTCTGGCTCCAGCAGTTCCAGAATCAGCACTGGCTCCAGCTCCAGCTCCGGCTCCGGCTCCGGCTCTAGTTCTAGAATCAGTATCGCTTCCGGCTCCAGTTCTGGAGGAAGTACCGGCTCCAGCTCTAGCTCTACCTCTACCTCTACCTCAGTGAGTTTAGTTTTTATTGACTATATTGTAATGACTATATTTTTAAAGAATTTCATGTGTTTTAAAGGTATTTCATATGTTTTGAAAGTTTGGTTACACTTTATAGTCAATTTCGACATGATACTAACTATAAATAACTTTTCAACTACATGTCAACTAACTCTCATTAGAGTATTAGTATGTTATAGTAGACTGTCAGTAGGCTGTTAGTTGTTAGGCTTTGGGTTAGGAGAATAAGTTTACTTGTAGTCGCCAAGTTACTCATAGTCAGTTGAATGTCCTTTGGGGGACCAAAAAAATAAAGTGTTTGCAGATATTAAGCTGACATTCTGCTAATACTCTAATGACAGTTAGTTGAAATGTAGTTGAAAAGTGACTTATTTGTAGTAGAATGTCTAAAGTGGACTTTCGAAATAAAGTGTTATCGAAAGTTTTGCAATTACTGCAAAATTCACTTTCAATGTCCATATATATATTTACATTTTATATTACTAAAAATATATCATATATTATACATTTATTATTATAATTTTATAATAAACAGAGAACATATATAATATACATTAGAAATAATTATAATTATTTTATAATTATATTACAAATTTATCATATATTGTTAAATGTAATATTTATCAATAAAATGTAAAAAAACATTAACTATAAAATATTATATATATATATATATATAATTATTATTAATTATAAATATATACACAACATTATACATTATAATACTTCTAATTTATAGATGTATAATATTATAATTGAATATATATATATATATATATATATATATATATATATATATATATATACGTATATATATATATACATATATTCATATTCATATTAGTGCTGTCAAACGATTAAAATATTTAATCGTGATTAATCGCATTAGTGTCATAGTTAACTCGCGATTAATCGCAACTAATCACACATTTTTAGCTATTCTAAATGTCTCTTGATTTCTTTTTGTCCCATTATTTTTTCTCATTTTAATGCTCTTATCCACATGAAGAAGTGGATCGGCTTGCTTTGTGCAAATGTTTTTTATTGACAACAACATTGGCATACTGTTCAATTTCACAATAAAAAATTCTCATTTGGAGCAAATAATCTCTCACACAATGTAACACTGTCCATCAATAAAAGGGTGAAAGAAATACTGACAAGGTCCTGATATTCACGAGAGGGCGGAGAATTCGCATCAGCTGTGTGTGTGTGTGTGTGTGCTTGGCCATCATCAAGCGGTATTTCAGACTGGATGTGCTGCGATGATGATAGCTCAGTTCACAATGACAAAACACACAGATCACTTTGGTCTTGTCAATTGAACCATTTGGCAACTATTTAAAAGTAAACTTTTCATTCAGAATCTTATTGGCATCCATTTCGGTGTCTCGCGCTCGTCATCCACTCAAAACGTAACGTTAACCTACTATTTGGCCGGCTCGCAAGCCCAAACAAGTGTGTGTCTGTTGTTTTGTTTACGGTCTAGCTAGATCCGCTTGTGCTTTGGTCGGCAAAGGAGCGTCCTCGCACGGCGAAAGCCATTGAAATGAATGGCTTTCATAGCACAGCGTGCACATGCTGCGTTCTGTTGCAAAAGCATGTGAAAGAAAACTACAAAGTTTGCTAGGCCAAAAAGTGGGTTTGTGTTAGCGCCAGAGTTTGCGTTAACGCCGTTAATAACGCGTTTAACTGACAGCCCTAATATATATATATATATATATATATATACATACATTTTGTTTAAAGTCCCCGTGAACCGGAAGTTGCAAACGACTTTTCTCCAGTGTTGTGACGTATTTCAGAGAGAAACGGAATACTAAATGAGGCAAAATAGTGGGCGTGGCTTTTTTTTCTAACTAGCACCTGATTGGATCTAGAAAAATGGGTGTTTCATTCTGAAATGGAGGATGACGCAAGTTTACACACGCTGTCAATCAATGCTCGCTCGGCGCTCGCAAACACACAGCAGCTGTCAGTTGGAGGAGCGTGGTTATGGATGTTAAGGAGACACCCAAACCGTAAAGCCTACGTCATCGGGAAAGGTCCTCCAATGCAGAGGGGAGGAGCATTTTCAAACTTTGATTAAAGATTACGAAGCCAAAATTTTTTTGACTTGCATGTATGAATTGTTCACCACAAAACGATCAATTTAGGCAAACAAAGTAAGTATGGTCAATTTTGATTTCATAGGGACTCTGAAAATACGTCACTGCAGACTAAAATGAAATTCACATCTGTTGAATCTTGAATTTTTGAATTTCGAATTCAAATTGAATTTTGAATTCGTTTTGAAAAACAAAGACTGAAATTCATATTTGTCTTCTTTTGTTTTTTACTTGACATGTGAGATGGACTTTTATAGATATTTCAATTTCTAAATCCATAGATGTACACAGTGCACAAACACTGAATTATTGGTGGGTTATGATATCTGATGGCCTGTTACTGTTTTTGCAGGTTGATGCTGGTTACGATGATACCCTGTACGGTGAGGGTGAGGATCTGACCTATGGAGAGGGATATGGAGAAGGATACGGAGAGGGAGATTACAACGTGGGAGGAGGCGGCAGCAGCAGCAGCAGCAGCAGTTCTTCAGGGTCTGCAGGGGGCGGGACTGTTTCTGTTGGAGGCGGGGCTATTTCTTCCAGTGGCTCAGTTGGGG
The DNA here is from genome assembly GCF_988280905.1 of Pimephales promelas. NCBI lineage: Eukaryota > Metazoa > Chordata > Actinopteri > Cypriniformes > Leuciscidae > Pimephales > Pimephales promelas. The sequence continues at coordinate 14,796,543 of NC_142787.1, forward strand.
GCGGATCCGCCACTGCTGGGGCCAGTGCGGGGGCGGGGTCTGTTGCCACGGGAGGACAGGGAGGAATCGGTGGAGAAGCACATTCCATCGATGTTGACACGTTTAAGGAGGAGTCCATCGGAGATTACACCGATGCAGAACTGGAGAAGATGTATGGTTATGACGACCTATACACCGACGGCAACAAAGCGTTGCCTGCGGAGACCGACGAGTTCTATGGACAGGTGATCTCCAGTTACACCAATCTATCCAAACTTGTGGGAAACATCTATTTGTTTTATCATTTTTTTTAAATTTCGTTTGTTTTCTCCATTGAGCTCAAAAGGACAAATTGTGTTGCATGGAAGAAAGGAATTGTGTTCCTTTCTTCCATGGAACAAAATTGACCTTTTGAGCTCAATGGAGGAAACAAACGAAATTTAAAAAATGGAATTTTAAACAACATGAGGTTGAACTATCATAACAAGTTCTCAGAATTGTTTGTTTTATTTATTACCTGCAACTCCAGTTATAATCCACATTGTGTTTACACTGATATACCCTCATTAAATCGAGTTTGTGTTTCCAAAGGTGGATGGACTGAGAGGAGAGAAAGGCCAGAAAGGAGAGCCTGCGATCATTGAACCCGTAAGTGGCACACACTTACGCTACCGTTAAAAAGTTTGGGGTCGGTAAGATTTTACACGCACAATTTAAAGTAACAGTTTAAAAAAAATAATAGTTCAAGTTTTAAAGGGACATTGTGTAGGAATTTCTCCCAGCTAGTGGTGAAAATGTATTTTGCATTCAAACGAATTGTGCTCTACAGCGCCTCGCTTTTTCAAATGCACGTTGCATCTACGGCAGCCGTTATGTACCAAAAAGCTATGACAGGAAGTCTAGATACATAAAGTACACATTGTCCCTTTAAAATTATCCTTCAGAAATCAATTCATTCCATGCTTCCTGAATAAAAATATGAATTTATTTTACTGACCCCAAGCTTTTATCACATTTTTACAGTATAACATTCACATTTTTATCATTTAAATATATATATATATAAATGACAAAAATGTGAATGTTATACTGTATACAAGGAGCAAAAGATTAACAGTGTCCTAATCAGGTGTGATGTAACAAATCATCCAGCGATGAGCACACTGTCCACACTAAATATGAAACGGCGAAGCAAAACGACACAATCACAGCCAATCTTATCATGGCTGATGTTTAATATACCAGTTTATAGAACAAAATTTTGTATTGAGAAAGAAACCAATCAATCAACAATATATCTCATCTCTTGTTGCTTTATCTTGGTGCATTTCAATTCACAATTATTTGTATAGCGCTTCTCACAATACATATTATTTCAAAGCAGCTTTACAAAAAATACACATCGACATTACTATTTAGAGTGATCTGTTATCAGAGGTGACTGTGTCCAAGTTGTGTATTTCAGAAATTTACATATACAAAACATTCGGGCAGCTAAAAAACCTGAATCAGTCGCCTTTCTCAGAGTAAGCTGGATTCACTCCTGATTTGCATTTGCATTCTAGAAAAGAGCGATTCACTCCTGTTTTTTAGACTCCGACTCTAAGATGCGTTTACCATGCTAAGCCTGACAATTATATTTGTATGATGGGAATCATTATTGCAAACAGTCTTCACTGCTCACGTGGCTCTTGATGTCTAACAGCTGTGAGATTTCAAACAGATGTCTCTGCGCTCCCAGCATGAGAGCATGGACGCGGCGCTAGAAGACATCTGGATTTAGTGTGAATGAACATCAGGATGTATAAAGAGGCTAAATCCCAGCTAACTGGCAACCTTCTTAGAACTTAAGCTAACCTTATGAACAAACCCAGTAACCCAGTAACATTAATAAACCATCCGTTCATAGTTATCTGTTCTTTATTATCAAATCATAGAACATTTTTACAACATATTTGATGTTTCGCCTAATGTTTTTGTTTCAGAATGTTTAGAGGACATTAAAAAGTAACATCCCCAGACAGATTGTTTGCAAAGTATTAAAAGGGAATGTTCCCTTAACCTTTGCAAAAACTTTTTTTTTTTTTACTTTTTGAACGTTCAGAGAACATTAAGAAATAACTTGAAGGGAACAAGTTGCAGAGATAAAATAACACAACAATGAGAAGATCAGTGTTATTTCAGAGTCGAGGAAAAGCACAATCATACAGATCAGGACAGCTGGTTTTAATGAAGGATGACCATGTGCTTTAGAGAAAGAAAAATGCTTAAATCACATGCTTCTTTCTGCAAGAACCCACAGTCTCTGTCGTTTCTGCAAACACAAACTGATGTCCACTCTGTGTTTTTTGGCATGTAAGGAACGGACCAAAACAAAGCAAACGTGCCACGACAGCACACTCGCATGATGCCTTCGGGACATCGCTAAGACCCACGGCACTTTAAAAAGCGTCAGATTAGACCAAGATGTTCCAATGAACAAATGTGTTTTTCTTCTGTTCTTTTTTATCTAATAGTAAAATCCCTGAATTAAAGGGATAGTTCACTTTGAAAATTAATTTTTGGTATGTTTTAGCATACCTCAAGGGCATCCAAGATGTAGGTGTCATTGTTTCCAGAGTATTTTCAATTTTGATATTTTTAGGTCAAACCGTTGGAGCATCCACAGAGAAGTCCAAATTAAACATGATTCAATGACTCATAAATGTAAGTACACATTGATGGCCTAAGACACGAAACGAGCGGTTTGTGTGAGAAAACGAACAGTTTTTATATAGATTTTACTTCTTGTAACCACAGCCACGTTCAAGTGATCTGAGGGCACGAGCACTTTGTGGTAAAAACGATATAAATACTGTTTAACCGCTCGTTTCGTGTCTTAGGCCATCAACGTGTACTTGCATTTACGAGTCATTGAATCATGTTTAATTTTGACTTCTCTGTGCATGCTCTTTGAGGTGGTGACCATAGACCTCCATTATATGACTGACAGACACCAACTGTTTGACCTAAAAATATCAAAATTGAAAATACTGCTAAAACAAACACACCTACATCTTGGATGCACTTGAGGTAAGCTAAAACATCTCCAAAACTTATTTCAAAGTGAACTACCCTTTATTTGAGCCTGAGCTTTACATACTGTATGATCCTCTGTTTTGAGCTCTGGACCTCCCAGTGACTGTCATTCAATCTTAATAGGCTTGCTTGAGATGATTGTAGTATTGTGGTTATGACACAACTCATTCGAGCACATTTTGATCAGTAATTGATCACGACTGGTGACGTTTTCTAGACAAAATAGCTTGAATGTCCTGATACAGATCACAGTGTATTTGGTTACAGCTGATCCGTTTTAATTGAAAATTTCCCTAGCATATTTTCCATGATACACACATGCACGCAACAATATTTAACTCTCCATTTCACTGTGCCTTGTTTAAAAAATAAAATGCTCCGAACAAACATATTCATACTCTGACGTGATCCGGGACGCCATTAAAATAAACCATCCACTCGTTTCTGATGCTAAGATCCTTCTGAAGTCTGTTAAGAGACACAAACAAGCTGTCTAAACTGGACATGTCAGAGCAAACGTTCTTTTACTCTTCTATTTGGCCTGTTTTTGACAGACTCAAGTGCATAAAGAATGTCAGAAACTGTATAATGTATCTAGTGTAGACAGTGTCAGTGATTATAATGTGCTTTTTTTGCTTTTGATGCGTCGTGACGCTCACATCCAGTGAAGGCAAGTTTCAGCCGTTAAGTGACTGAATGCCAGTGGCTTATGGTGTGACGATGTATAGATTTGTTTTTGTCTTTCACTGGAGGCAGTCATATGCAAATGTATTTGCCCGTGTGACGTCACAAATCCCACAAACGAGCCGTTTTGTGTACTTGATTAAATAAATGCTTTGTTTATAATGAGGAGGACGTTGTGTTTTAATGGCACAAAAACCTTTTATATGTCAAAAGATCAAGGAAAATTTGGTTTCTCATGTCATGACCCCTTTTGTAAATTATATTTTATTTTAGCATTTATGCAGTTAGCAGACACATTTACAAATGTGGAACATCACAATATACAATTCTTTCACAAATATGGGTCATTAGCATAAATGTGTGCTGTTTATGGTTATCAGACAGCCAATCATTGCCAGTTTTATAATGGTTTCGTCACTCACAAGTTTTTGTAAACAATAAAAAAATATTCTCCCTTCATGCCCCTTATTCTAGATATTTTGGGCATAAGGGGCATAATATCCAATATATTTTGAGGCATGTTTAATGAACTACAATAGTTTTATATCCTCTAGAACTATTTTTTTTTATTTGATTCATATGAAAAATATTAAATAGAAGTTAAATATTAGTTTCAAAACTTAAACAAAGGACTCAGTTTAAAGATCATCTCACATGCTTCATTCAACAGTCAAGGCCATGAGAAACAGGCATCAGTGTTTTAACAGACTTCCTGATGATGCTGCTATCATCCATACAGCGACCTGTGGCCAAGTGCACACCCAACCCCCCCCCCCCCCCCACACACACACACACACACAGTTCAGCCCACAGACTTGAAATAAAAAAAGGATAAGAGAAATGTACTGTATTTTTAATATAATGATTTTGACCAAAGCTGTGATGGTCTTTCACTTAAGATCTTATATTTGTGTTGAAGGTTGTGTTTAGGCTGTTATTTGAATGTGTTTATGTTATTCTGTTCTTGTAGGGAATGCTGGTCGAAGGCCCACCTGGTCCAGAGGGTCCCACAGTAAGTCTATCAGTGTGTGTGTGTGTGTGTGTGTGTGTTTCCATATGTGTACTTTGAAAGTACTTCAAATCTAGCTTTAGTTAAACTCTAGTTAAACTACAGTCAAGCTACCTATGTTGTTTTCTAACTTATGCCCGGTTCAGATTACCTGATTTTTTTTGTCTGTTATGATAGTCACTGTGTCAGACTAATGATTTTGACTCCTGAAATCTTGTCGTGTCGTGGACAAGACAGTTCAGACTACATGTTGCGACTAGTAGCGGAAACGTAAACAAACAATGGATGAAGTGAAGTGTTGTATTGGCTGTCCTGTGTTCATAAAAAAGTAAAAAAAAAGAAAGAAAACCTGACAATGGACATGTTTCTTGATTGCTATGGGCTGTCAATCCTCCAAAGATAACTTGAGGTAAAATATTGTTTTCTTACAAATTTTTACTTTTAGTTTTAACGTTAGCACCATCGTCTCTCTTTCGTTTCGCCATTTTTGAAAGTTGTGTACGGAAAAGGTTCTGGGCTCCTATTGGTCAACCTCATACATGTGACGGAGCCGTCGTGGAAGACCGTTAAAAAAATGAAACATGCTAGTCTTTTTGTCGCGATGTCGTGAAGCATCGCAGACGCGACGTAGGTTGGCGCCCACTATGACACACTATACGAGATGAGACGATCGAATCTTGCCTGCCGACGCCCGACGCTGTCCCCACGACACCCTACGTCAAACGGATCGTGCCAAAATCGGGCTAAAATCGTGTAATCTGAACTAAAGGTCAAAATTGTAAATTAAAAATGGTTTTAATTATTAAAATAAAATATAAATATTATATGAAAACATAAATAAACTAAAAAGAACTGTGTGGAAAAAGTACTAAAATTGCTTAAAATAAAACTGAAATAAAAAATGTTAAATCTTTATAAAAATATATTTAAAAAATCACATTTAACAATGGCAAAAACAAGAAAATAGCTAAAACATATGACATGAAATACAAATAATAATATTAGCTGAGAAAAAAACTAAAATAAATGAAGTTGAAGTACTAAAATTGCTAAAAAAAATAACATAAACATAACTAAAACATAAAAAATAAATTAAAGCTATATAGAAATATATAGAAATGTAAAAAAAAATCATAAAACCGAAACTAAATGAAATATCAAAAAAGAAATAAAAGCAAATTCAAAAATGTATTAAATACTATAACAGTATTGAAATAATATTAAAATAACACTGTATAACGAAACATAGCTGATAAACATCAGTATTTAACAAATACAGAGGATTTCCCACAAAACTAGTTCAGAGAGACTGTACATTGTAAAAGAAATAAATCATTTTGCAAACCTTACCTAGTTACTGGGAAACCTGACCTGTTTAAGGCTCAGTGATTATTGCTGACAATGCTAAACAGCTGTATGTCTGTTTTGTTTCTTCAGTTTCATTCTTGACCTACTTATTAATAAAGCAACTCTTCTCTCAGCTGGTGAATTGATGGAATTGATGGCTCTATTGGGACTATAACAAAATGAGTATGAGCAATTGAGCAATGGAAAGAGTCCAGCAGTGATCTAGAGTCCTACTGGACCAACACCCATGCGTGTTTGTGTGTTTGCAGTGGCTTTATGTGTGTGTTGACAGTATCTTTGTGTTGTTCTAGGGTCTCCCCGGCCCTCCAGGTTCAACGGGACCCCCAGGTAGTGCTGGAGATCCTGGTGAGAGGGTAAGAAACCTTGAAAACAAAAACAAGCTAACGAAAATTGGGTTCTGCAAAATGTCGACTGCTGCTTTACTGATTGAAATACATTACATTAAATATTCTTCCTGTTTTATGCATTACCCACAATCCTCTGCTCTTGACAGGGTCTTCCTGGTCGCGCTGGTCTTCCTGGAGCCGATGGTCTTCCAGGACCTCCAGGGACTGTCCTGATGTTGCCTGTATGTTATTATGAGCACATTTACAAAAACTAAACTACACTTTCAAATTTCACCTTTTCACAGATGCTTTTAAAGCCCAATTTAACTGTACTGAGATCAGTTTTAGCCTGTAACCTGTCATAATGAATGTTAATAGATGTTAGTTTTTGCGCTGCTTGATTGATTTTCATTCAGTGGTTCAACAGTGGTAATCATGTCAGAGAGATTTGAGAAACATAATCGTCCCTTTGCTGCTTTGATCCCCTATCAATCACGCTCACTGACACATTTCACAAATTCCACATACTCTCAGCTTTTCCAAATTTCCTCTTTCCCAGCTGTTAGTCCAATATACGTTTTTTTTTTTATTCCGGAACGTGCAGCGACTTCACAATGTCTTTCAGTAGAGGGTTCTGGAATGCTTCCATAGCAAATCCAGATGTTCTAGAACAGGATGTTGTCCGGTGTGTATATGTTGTTTACCATCAACATTTGATTGTCATTAAACCCCACCCTCTACACTACCTCTACTCAAATCTGAAAAAAATACTCTTGAAAACCAATACTGTGTCATGAAACAACCAACAGCACATGAAGATCACTTTAAAACAAGCAGTCTTACTCTTGAAAGTGCAGTGAATAGGTTCAGCCACCAGATGGCACCACGGATCAACCCATGCACACAGATGAAACTGCATCCTACAATACTAGTCACATTATTTCTGCCTTCGTTATATTCGTTTATATGGGAAAAAATATTAAAAGTAGGATGGTAGTCTGAATTCCATACTTACTTATATTATCTTTTTGCAGTATGTACTTTACTGTTTTATTTTATTTTTCAAAAATAGGTTGAATACTTTAAAGCTATTTTATTTTTTAAACACAATATTTTATTTTAACTAGGGCTGTAAAACGATTAATTGTGATTAATCGCATCCAAAATAAAAGTTTGTGTTTACATAATATATGTGGGTGCACTGTGTATAATTATTTTGTATATATATATATATATATATATATATATATATATATAAATACACACACATGCATTTATATTTAAGAAATAAATATTATATATATATATATATATAAATTATGTATAAATCTATATACAGTATATACATGAAAATATTTCTTAAATATATACAAGCATGGGTGTGTGTGTGTATATATATATATATATATATATATATATATATATATATACAAAATAATTATACACAATGCACCCACATATATTATGTAAACACAAACTTTTATGTTGTATGCAATTAATCGTGATTAATCGCTTTTTTAAAATAGGTGGATGTAATGATGTCTATCTGTGTTCCCCCTATCTTTGTGCACTTGGTTCAGTCCTGTTCCCTTTTTCCCGCTCCTCATTTGTGTTCATGTATGCCACGCCCCTTGTTATCTCATTTAGCTTGTTAGTCTCTGTATTTAAACCATGTGTCGTGTTACAGTGGTTGTGGGTTCTTGATGTTGTGCTTGTTCTCTGTGTCTGAGGGTTTGAGTATGTCTAGGCTTTGGTTTATTTAATAAAAGTACTACTACTACTGCTGCTGCATTTGGATCCTGCTTTCTTCGATGTTCCAACCTGCAACGTGACAGTGGAACACTTTATTTTTTTTTTATTCAGATACTGTATTTATTTCTATAACTAAATACCACTCATTGAATTTAGCATGCAAATTAAAAATGATGTAGAATTTATAACTTTTACCATTCTATTTTTGGTTTTTGTAATATTCTGCAGTATGCTAGTATTGAATAATATTCTGAATACTTCACTCTTCCGTATGCATGCTAAATAACTTATTGTTTTTAGTCTGAATGTTAATAGCTTTGTCCCGCTGTGTCTCTGTAGTTCCGCATGAGTACAGGAGGGGACAGTGGACATAAAGGTCCTGCTGTTTCTGCCCAAGAGGCTCAGATGCAAGCCATCATGCAGCAGGCCAGGGTAAAAGACACACACTAATACACATTGTATCACACCCACATGCACCTGTATGCATACTAATCGCTCTGTTTTATTTTTATAAAGCTGGCGATGAGGGGTCCAACTGGACCGATGGGTTTGACTGGCCGTACTGGTCCTCTGGTACGTATGTCTGTATCCTATTATCATCTGTCAACATGACAGTATGTATGATTTTGTTTCATGTTTGATTTGATTTTTCCAGGGTCCTCCTGGTGTGTCTGGACTGAAAGGAGAGTCTGGAGAAGTAGGACCTCAGGTAGGCATCACACATTACCCACAATCCTCAGCTATTTGTGCCAAATCTATTTAGATGACAATGAAAGGCGCTTCAATGCAAGTTAGAGCTGTTCTGAGACCTGTGTGTGTGTGTGTTTTTAGGGTCCTCGTGGTCCACTGGGATCCGCAGGCCCTCTTGGAAAGCCTGGTAGAAGGGTAAGTTTGCGTTTTTCACTGAGTCTGTGCAGAAGCCTGAGTGATTATTATTGACTTATTGATTTATGAACAAAAATGATGTTTTTTGTGGCATAGGGTCGACCCGGCTCAGATGGAGCCAGAGGGATGCCTGGACAGACGGGAACAAAGGTAAAACTGAAGAAGATTGACATATTGACTGACTTCTTTTATCAAAACATACAGTTATGACGTATAATATGATCAATAAAAAGTAAATAGGGTCAATTTGATAGCATGTAGACAGATTACAGTTACTGATGACTATTTCTTATTTCTGAACTCTTTCCGGTTTGTGTGCTTCACAGGGTGACAGAGGATTCGACGGTCTCGCTGGTTTGCCCGGTGAAAAGGGTCACAGGGTAAACATTTATTATATTATTTTATTTTAACTCTCTGGAATACATGATTATGCTTGGCCAATCTTAAGAAATTGATTTCAGATAGCATTTAATGTCTATTTTGATTTGGCAGTAAAAGGGTCATGAATCATGAATGTTTTAAAAATAGAGATTTATTTTATTATCAAATACATTTGATTTTGTTTGAACATATATTAAACATTTTTAAGTATGTTGAACAGAGTTTATTTAAAAAAAATCCCCTCAAATCAAATGGCTCACTGTAATGCATGATTCTTGAAAAAAATGGCAACGTTCAATGTCCATTTGATAATTTATTTGGGAGTAATCATGCAAAATGAAATGACAGTAATCATGTAAACTGGTTGATTGATTATTTGAATATTGACAAGTGTGTCTTTGGGGTTGTAGGGTGAGACGGGACCTCAGGGGCCGCCTGGGCCTTCAGGAGAGGATGGAGAAAGAGTATGAGCTCCTTATTATTTCCTTCATCATCTGTACAGTTTTTCTTTATCTAAACGTATCATAAAATGACATCATTTCCTGTATCCCAGGGCGACGACGGTGAGGTCGGACCCAGGGGTCTGCCCGGAGAACCGGTGAGTTAATATTTCCTCCAGTATCCCAGCATGCACTCTTATCCTCTCTAATCCATCATTATTGTAATATAGCGTTTCCTCCAGTGTAGTGAATCCACAAATGCATGTCACTCATTTTTTTTTTTTAGGTATTTTGCACATAATGGATGTGAAGTGAAATTATCCCTCAGAGAGAGGGTTGATGAACGAGGTTTAGTCAAATGAACACTAGTTTTAGACTCTGTCCAGCAGGGTGCGCTCCATATTCACCATTTAGATTGGGAGAGACTTTATCCACTCTTTCTTGCCTATATATATAAACACACTGATGTCCAAAAAGATATTTAAAGTATGTTTAAAGTCACCATTAAATATTTCAAAACCTCACAAATAAATTGTACTTTAGGCAAATATGTTTAAAATGAAGCACATGAGCTGAAGAGTCATATATGTTACATAGAAAAACTGTTTTATTTCGAATGCATGGTGAGGTCACATGACCAGGCGCGTGCCACCCACTTTATCTGAATGACGCAAACAAAACTCTCTGTTTCTCTTGTTCAGGGTCCTCGTGGTTTGTTGGGCCCCAAAGGTCCCCAGGGGGCACCTGGACCTCCTGTGAGTACATACTTTATCTTAATCTGAATCAATTATTTAGATTCTAATTGAATCAAATCAGTCAACATGTTATTTATACACTTACTGTACAGTATGGTTAAATATATATCTATTTTTTTCACATGCAATGTTTAATCTAAGAATGAAGTATGTTTTAATTTACTTTTCTCGTTTTAGGGTGTTACTGGCATGGATGGACATCCTGGACCTAAAGGAAACATTGTAAGTCCGAGACCCTCACACTCTCGCACACAAACATGCTTATACATGCATTCACTTTATTATCCTCATGTTTTCCACCCATCAGGGTCCTCAAGGTGAGCCAGGTCCTCCTGGACAACAAGGCAACCCCGGAGCTCAGGTATTGATGAAGCCACGCCCACTTAGACACTGTAGAACCCGCCCTTCATCGACTTTCCATTAACCTTTACTCCTGTCCTCCTTCCACAGGGGCTTCCTGGTCCTCAGGGAGCGATCGGACCTCCAGGAGAGAAGGTGAGATTGGATGGATGGTTCTCTGGTGAATGGATTAGTGCGTTTTTATAGAGTTTGCAATGTGCCTAGATTTAGAACTAGATTATTTGAAGCAGGAAGTGTGTGCTGAGTGTTAATGGGTTGTGAGTGCTTCATGCTGGTTTTCCCCTCTTCAGGGTCCCAATGGAAAACCAGGCTTACCGGGAATGCCAGGAGCCGATGGACCTCCGGTGAGTCCGGGAAATAGACACGCGTACACACGCGCTTTACATCTCAAGCTCTATTGTTCGTGTATCAGAGAGATTTCATTGTATTAATAATTACAGTACAGTGATCTGACTGGCAATTCTTTCTTCACAGACACACATTATTCAGATCCGTTCTCAAAGCTTTTTCTATCCACGCGGCAAATATTCAGTGGTTTTATCGGATATTCATTCTCTTTATCTTTGTTTCACAAACACAGGGTCACCCAGGAAAAGAAGGGCCGTCAGGAGAGAAAGGAAACTTGGTACATTTTTATCCTTCATTCTGCTATCTAATTAGTTTTTATAAAGACAATTTTAATGCATAAATGTACCTTATTATTAATAAATCATAACCGATTGCACTTTCACAGGGACCTTCTGGTCCTCAAGGGCCAATCGGATATCCTGGGCCTCGAGGTGTAAAGGTAGGTGTTTCTTGCATCTCAATGGTCATACACTCTCAGAAAAAAAGGTACAAAAGCAGTCACTGGAGCTGTACCTTTTCAAAAGGTACACTTTTGTACCCAAAGGCTGCATATTGGTACCTTAGTTGTACATTTTAGCACCTAAAAAGTACATATTAGTACCTAAAAATTTACATATTAACACCTAAAATGTACTTATTAGCACCGAAAATGTACATATTAACACTTAAAATCTACATATTAGCACCTGAAATGTACATATTAACACCTGAAATATACATAATAGCTCCTAAAATGTACATATTAACAACTAAAATGTACATATAGCATCTAAAATGTACAACTAAAATGTACTTATTAGCACCTAAAATGGACAAAAGTTTACCTTTTGAAAAGGTACAGCCCCAGTGACAGCTTTTGTACCTTTTTTTCTGACAGTGTAGAAGTACTCAAACCAATCTCTGATTGGTTAGTAGATATTAGTGTATCTCTATAATAGGATGATGTCAGGTAAATGTCACCCAATTCGCTACTGAGTTTTGCCCCTAACTTTTTCCTGATAAAAACAACAGCCTGTTGTGACCAGTCGACTCGATATGGTTGTGGATCCTAAACAGTGGCCCTACGTCGTACAGTGAGAGAGGTTCGAAGACGGCCGTTGCCACGGTCTTTCGACCAAAGATAGCCTGGGATCATTTTCTGACCGTTCCTGAAATGTAGCATCTCCCAGTGTTTGCTGCTACCTACGTCTACTGACTAGCCAATAAAAATGCAACGCTTGACATGGCGCTAAAACTTAAAACCACAGTACCTCAAGCTCCATTTGCAAAACTGGGTTGCCAAGTTGGCTCTTTCCCTAGCAATGGTCACATACATATTCTCCACTTTTGCTTTATATTCCATTACTATCAAAGTATGATTCATCTTGCTCTATTTGTTTACCACTAGCACATGCTGATGACTTTTTATTCTTCTATAGTAACTTGTGTCATAGCCTACGATTCATAGGTGTCATCATCTACAGTCTACATACATGTCATACCCAAGTTTATTAGATCCGTGTCCTACAGTGTGATTTGTAATTATCTTAAAGGATTGCCGAAATCAAAGTCTGTAGCAAGCATTAGACCTCTTTTTTACTCATTTAATCGCATAACTTAGATGTCTACATTCCATCTCTGTTATCACAAAACCCACGACATATGACAAAAACACAGCTCCGATCATGGTATCCCCCATCCTCCAGTTGTTATGGAAGCTTGTTTCCGCCACTGAATATAAAAATAACATAAATAATTGTTGAGTTTATATCTCGCAATTCTGAATTTATTTATCAGAATTATGAGATAAAAAGTCAGAATTGTGTGATATAAAGTCGCAATTGCGAGATGTAAAGTCATAATTGCATAATATAAAGTCGCAATTGCGTGTTATAAAGTCAGAATTGGATGATATAAAGTCACAATTCTGAGAAAAAAGACAGAAGTGCGACTTTTTATTTCACAATTCTGACTTTTTTTCTCACAATTGCGAGTTTACATCTCGTAATTCTGACTTTATAACACATAATTGCGAGTTTATATGTCGAAATTCTGACATCTTTTCTCAGAATTGTGAGATATAAACTCGCAATTGCGACTTATCAGGCCAAAAGACTAACTTTTTCCCCCTCAGAATAGTTGAAATCTCACAATTCTGACTTTATATCATGCATTTCTGACTTTATAACATGCAATTGCGACTTTATATCTAGCAATTCTGACTTTAGGCCTATATCTTGCAATTGTGACTGTCTCGCAATTCTGACTTTATATCTCGCAATTGCGACTTTATATCACGCAATTGTGACTTTATATCTCGCAATTCTGACTTTATATCTCGCAATTGCGACTTTATATCACGCAATTGTGACTTTATATCTCACAATTCTGACTTTATATCTCGCAATTCTGACTTTATATCACGCAATTGCGACTTTATATCTCACAATTCTGACTTTATATCTCGCAATTCTGACTTTATATCTCGCAATTGCGACTTTATATCACGCAATTGTGACTTTATATCTCGCAATTGCGACTTTATATCACGCAATTGCGACTTTATATCTCACAATTCTGACTTTATATCACGCAATTGTGACTTTATATCTCGCAATTCTGACTTTATATCTCGCAATTGCGACTTTATATCTCAGAATTCTGACTTTATATCTCGCAATTGCGACTTTATATCTCGCAATTCTGAGAAAAGATGTCGAATTTCGACATATAAGCTCGCAATTATGTGTTATAAAGTCAGAATTCTTTAACAATTTCTATAACATGTAATTGCGACTTTATATCTAGCAATTCTGACTTTAGGCCTATATCTCGCAATTGTGACTTTATATCCATCAATTCTGACTTTATATCACGCAATTGTGACGTTATATCTCACAATTCTGACTTTATATCACGCAACTGTGACTTTATATCTCGCAATTCTGACTTTATATCTCGCAATTGCGACTTTATATCTCACAATTCTGACTTTATATCTCCTGAATTCTGACTTTCCATCTCGCAATTGTGAGAAAAAAAGTCAAAATTGTGAGATAAAAAAGTCATAATTACCTTTTATATTTTATATTCTATGGCGGAAACAAGCTCCCATAAGTTGTTGATAAATGGTAAAGAAAAATGGTTGGTAAACGCTGTGCTTAAAGGGATACTCCACCACTTTTTCATATTAAACTATGTTATTCCCTTGACTAAGACGAGTTGATACATACCTCTCCCGTCTCAGTGCGTGCACTCAATCGTCCTAGCCCAGTTCATTCAATATGGGCCAAGCAGAGAAGCGACCAAACACCTCCACGTTTTCCCTATTTAAATACAATTACTTGAGTGGTGTAACTCGACCTAGGACGGTGACACAAGATAAAACTTTACGCTTTCCTAAGCATGTAAAGTGGATAACTACTGTATATTGTATGGCGGAATACCACAGCAAGTGCAAACTCGGCGCATATCTATGGACTCCGGAGAGGGAGAGGGGGGAGAGGACTTTTCCTGAGTGATGATATTACTACGCCGAGTCGAAGTGCTCCCAAGCACTTGCTGTGGTATTCCGCCATACAATATAGTTATCCACTTTACACGCTTAGAAAAGCGTAACGTTTTATTTTGTGTCACCGTCCTAGGTTGACTTACACTACTCGTGTAACTGTGTTTAAATAGGGAAAACGTGGAGGTGTTCGGTCACTTCTCTGCTTGGCCCATATTGAATGAACTGGGCTAGTTAAGTGCTATCAAAGTGTCTCACACGCCAGAGCGATTGAGACGAGAGAGGTATGTATCAACTCATCTTAGTCAAGGGAATAAGTGAAAATGAAAAAGCGGTGGAGTATCCCTTTAAATGACATCGGCCGGTTTACGTCCCCTCAGAGTTCCTACTGGGGGTCCCAAAAGCAACCAGAAAGAAATTCCCTAGGGGAAAATTAAGTTCTCAGTGCACCTCTCTGGTTGCTAGTTTCTATAACTACCCTGTGTGAAAGCCTCTATTCACTTGTCAGGCTGCATTTCAGTTTGGATGCTCATTTGCCTATCTAGCTTTGCGACTTTCTAATATAAAACTCTATTGGAATCAGTTGTGGGTGGAATCTCCCATGCACTTTGCATTCTAAATCCGTCACTCATGAGGTTCCAGTTCAGTTAAGATGCTGCCTATGTAGATAGAAGAAGCTTTTATCACCTTCATGGTTTATGGACAGTGTTCGTGAGACCGCAAATCCATCAAAGGGGTTTGGGTTCTCAGGTGTTTGTAGTTTGGATGGACTCTGTTGATCTCAGTTCTTCTTTTCTTTCACTCCTTCTATCCGCAGGGTGCTGATGGAGTCCGTGGGCTGAAAGGAGGCAAGGGTGAAAAGGTAATTTCAGTTTGTGTCTGTATGGATACGAGTTATTGTGTGTGTGTGTGTGTGTGTGCCGGTGGCGGCTAATGCACTGCTCCTGTGTCATTAATGTTTTATTTCTGCTTCTGAATATGGAAACCATAACATACTCCAAGATGCGTTTTTGACCTTCTCGCTTTGGTCATTAAAAAGTTTTATCCTGGGAGAGTGCAGCAGGAAAATAAGATCAGGCCCCGGCAAATAGCAGAAATAGCAGTTGCCATGGAGATCGCTCCCTTCGCATTTGTCAAAAAAGGGGTATTACGTGCGAAAGGAAGTTTGCAACGCTCTCAGTGTCAAATCTCTTTCTTTCTCAGGGAGAAGATGGATTCCCTGGATTTAAAGGAGATATGGGCATCAAAGGTGACAGGGTAAGAGACTTATACTCAAGTTGAAGAGGTTATTTGTGTTTGGATTTATCTCTGGGGAATTATGGGATTTGATCTTTCCTCTCTGTCTCTTTACACTTGGGTTGATCTTTAATTCTCAGAGCGACTCTGAAGAAGCAGATAAATCACAGTGGGTCTATATTTAGTGGTGTATCACTATTACTTTTGCTCATATAGATATTCACTGAAGAAAGGACCCAAGCTGTGTCTAAGGACCAGAACCTGGGGATTGGTCACATAGAAATGTGCTAAAAACCACTCAGAACACCTTAGCCATTACATATCCCCAAATGACACACTCCTGAGTCCATTTCACAGGCTGTAGGATGCAAAATGGCAAGATTTAGTCATTGAGAGCCCCACAAGTCAGTTTTCCCCTCAGTCGAAGGGGATGTAATATTCTCACTGCCTAATTGATCGGATTTTTTGGCTGGTATAAAGTATGCTTGCTCAGCTGCTACGCTGGGTAAATGTCTGTAATGAGCAAGCGTGTCTCACTCTGGGTTATTAAAGGCCAATATATGCAAATACTTCTGGATTTAAGTGGGTGGACATTGTCCCAAATTACCCTTTACTCTCGTTAAATGCCGTTCACGCGCCTCACTCTTCTCATGCTGCTGAAGTGCCCAGATTTGCCTATTGTGTCTTTTAAAGTGGCTAAACATATCAAACACATACACACTAATGGCCAGATTTACTAGATTTACATATTATAGGACACAGCCGGATTATTTCCATAATGACCAACGCAATCTACCAATAGCAGCGCAAATTAGCGTCTGGTATAAGACATGCTTTTTTTGACGGTAAATAATGCAAATATCAGTCAATTGACTAGCACAATCCCCTTGCATGATTCATTTAAATAATCTCCTCCCATAAATTTTGCGTCGGAATGGAAAACTCCTACAAATACATATGCAATAAGGTCAGCGGCAAAAAATAACTGCTTCCACGTCTTTTTCATTTTTCACTGTTTTAGTAAAACACCAGAAGAGGGTTTGCGCTAACGCACGCTATTAGTCCCTAATTGTCCACATGAACTTGTTTTATAATCAATTTCCAACGTCTTTTATTTAAATATGTCCACCTTAAATCAAATTAATAAACAGCTGCACACACATATGTGATATACACCTTCACTGTCCACAACAATATTCAAATGCATTTTTGATTGACTGAAATTAGGAGATTGTAATTATAATTTCATAGTTTTATTTACTGTAATCAAAATGATTTTTTATTTTTTATTTTAATGCTTGTTATATCCTATTTTAATACATTTCAAGTCATATTGAGGCCTTTGAAAACTGCTCAGGAAATTAAAGCGACCATATTCTATTCTTGTTAATGTATTTTTGCCATGAAGGTCACTTATAATATTAATTATACATCCAATAATAATGTTAGTCAAGGATTCTTGCACCAAAAAGTCATAATTTAGTTCTTCATGACAAGTTTCCCTTAGAATGTCTATATGTAAATGAGCTCTGATATGATTGGCTTATATATACATTAGGGGGTTAACTGTGTTATTCATCAGGATGGGCCTCTAAATTGATTGAACGAGTTCTTGAATCTTGATGAGTGAATGTTTGTGTGTGTGTGTGTGTGTGTGTGTGTGTGTGTCTTTAGGGAGAACTTGGCGCTGCTGGACCCAGAGGTGAAGACGGGCCTGAGGGACCCAAAGGAAGATCTGGTTTGCCTGGAGATCCTGGACCACTCGGGCCGATAGGAGAGAAGGTGAGTGTGAAACTGAAGCTACCTACAGTATTTTTAAGGCAGTATTTTGATGCAAAGCCTGTTTCAGTAGCTATATGTTACACAATACTTTCTTTTGGCCAGATTCTATGGCAGTTCAAACTGTTCAAAAGATTGGGGACTAACTGTTTACTCTTTGAATATATTTAAAAATGTCATTTTTTAGTGCAATGACTTGTCTTAAGGGGACTTTACTACACTGTACAGAATGTATGCAGTTAGCTTAGCAACATGCTAGCATCAAACTCCGTTGAAATGAATTGTGAGTCAAGTCTCCTGTGCACTCTGCATGAGAAAAGCCTTCTAAACCAGTCTCAAATCAGAGGTTCTCAGTTAGGATGATGCCTATGTAGACAGAAAGGCAGCATGACGTTTTGTAACAGAGAGAACATTCACTGTGTCAATAAACTGAGGGCTTTATTCATCTTAATTCTGGAGTGACGGAAGCAAAGCAAGGTTGACTTTGTTGTTGCACCTTTTTAAATAAAAACAGCTTTCATTCTTCATTCTGGGACAGGCTAACAAGATTAGAGCACTAATAAAACAGAATCAACAAGAGTATAAAACTTTATATACAGTAGCGTTTGAATATGCAAATGGTTCAATATCATTCAACTCTTTGTCAGTGTTTTGTCACGACTGATTAGTTATATTTCTTCTGTGTACTTTGGTTTTAGGGTAAGCTTGGTGTACCTGGGTTACCAGGCTATCCGGGAAGACAAGGCCCCAAGGTAAATATACCGGATCTGCCTGTGATTACCCAGCATCCGCAGCATTCGTGTTTGAGTGTGTGCATGTATTGATATAAGGACAAGGTTGTGTGTGTGCGCGCATGCATTAGAGCGGGTTTGGAAGGCAGACATGTTTGAACTTCTTGATCAAAGCTAAGTGGATTTACCCATAATGCCATCTGGTGTCAGCTTTCCGTTTGACCGTGACCCAGCATGCACTGCTGCAACAGCACTTTTCTTCTCTTCTCCTCATTTTATCCCTCTCTCCCTCCTCGCTTTGATGGACCTGTGAATTAATCTCTCTCTCTCTCTCTCTCTCTTTAGGGTTCTCAAGGATTCCAGGGATTCCAAGGAGCCAGTGGAGAGAAAGGCACAAGGGTGTGTAAAAAAGAAATCCATGTGGAGTTCTCCTCTTTTTCTTTCTCTCACACACACTCTTTTTTTGAGTGCAGAAAGATATATTCCCTCTGGTTTTCTATTGAGTTTATGAATTTTGAGAAAGAAATGCATGATGATCATGTAACATAATGCAACAGATATAATATAATTTAAAATATGCAAGATGTAATATAAGCCATATTAATAAATGCAATTTGATGAATCCTGTGAAGTGAGCAAGTAGACCGCCTCTATTCCAATTAGACTTATTCTCTGTCATGTGATATCAAAATGCAATTCAGAATTATGAAGGGTTATTAATTGAATCTAAAACTATTAAAAAGATTTTTGTAATTGAAATATAGCTGAAAATAAAATAAAATATACAAATTAGATAATAATAAAATGAGTTTTAAATAAGCACTAAAATTGCTAACTGGAATAAAACTGAAATAAAAAAAATGATCAACCAAAATAGTAATATTTATAGTATTAAACGACAAATGCACATTACTAAATTACTGAATATTAAAGTGAAAAGTGAAAATATAAAAATTAAAAGTTAATTCAAAATATTAGTTCAAAATATAATGTTATACAAGTTTACACAACATTGTTATACCAAACCTGTAAGATACCCATCATGATGTAGCTCTAAAAATGACAATAAACACCATAAAAGTCCCAGTATATAGAAGCTATCAGGCCTCTGAGCTGGAGTGTGTATTAGAGCCCTTATGGGCGAGAAAAGCTGGGAAATGCCCCGAGTAAACTCACAGCTCTCCGCACGGATGCTTTATTGGCTGTATATCATCACTTTAAGCTGAGAGCAGCAGCCGGCTGCCATTAGAAAGACAATGCAGTCTCCCATAAACACATTATAATCCAAAAACATCTCTCTCTCTCTCTCTCTCTCTCTCTCTCTCTCTCTCTCTCTCTCTCTCACACACAGAGTGGATTCATTTGTTGATGCAAAACTTTCTTTATTTTGCTGTAACTTCTTTTTTTTTTTGCTTGTGGTTTTATTAAATCATGAGAATTTAACGGCTTGTATCTATTTAGTTATTGCTACTTCTAAATTAGAATCATAAATAATGTTATTATTAACACCAAAATAATATGGAATTAATAATTATTCTAACAGTGCAGTTTAATTATTATATATTATTCTTAATTAAAAAATGTATGTATTGTACTAGAATGTCTTAATTATTGCATAATATATCATACAAATAAAAAATATATAATTATTTACACAATGCAGTATAATTATTTTGTTATTGTTAATTAAAAAAAAAATACTTATTTATTTATTTTGCTAGAATGTATTAATCCTTACAAATAAATAATATTAAATTGGCAAGTATTCCCATAAAATGTATATATTTATTTTAATCGAATGTAATAATTATAACAAATCTTTAAATAATAATAATAATAATAATAATAGGGAACTGACACAAAGTATTTTATGTTTTAATTTTTGTGTTATTCTCTGTCATACATAGGGGACACTAGGGAAGCCGGGCCCCAGAGGACAGAGAGGACCCACGGTAAGGCAAAACAAATGATACGTACCCTATTGATGACTAGATTAGGACTGATTCTTCAGTTCACACTGCTTTCTCATATTTGCACACTTCTTGTGATTCTCTCTGTAGGGACCCCGTGGTGAACGAGGGCCAAGGGGACCAACAGGGAAAGCAGGACCAAAGGTGAGGCTGTCCCCCCCCCCCCGCTAATTTACATTTGTAATATTACACAATGTAACATGAATAAATAAAAAACGATATGTAAAAACACAAAGAAAAAACACATCATACATGCATTCACGCATACATGGAACAATTGTTTGGCACATAAAAATTCAATTAGGAAAAGCACACCACACCCTGACTGAAAACATTTCTGGCTTCAGGATATTTTAAACCTCTCTCATTAAGATTTGTGGAGCCATGAAAGCTAAAAGCAGACACATAGACAGGAGCTAATGGAGCTTCTAATACATTTTAAAACGCAATGTTTGTCTCATCTGCTCAGCTGGAGCAAATTAAAATGCAACTGGAATTGTACCGTTCTACAAACCCTCCATCAGTCAAACAAATCGTCAATGGCGCTCATTACCTCGGGCAATAAGCATAAGTTTGAATGTATTAATAATTGATCACATTTGCATGGTCATTTTATACTGAAATATTAAAATGTTCTGTTATGTTTCCCTATGTCTCCTTCCTTTATGCATTTGCTTTTCCGCCCCGCCTCCACAGGGCAATTCAGGAAGTGATGGCCCCCCAGGACCACCCGGTGAACGGGTACGGTATAAATAACAATTGAATCCTTCCAAAGTATTAGATTATTGGATATTGCCTCGGAAAGAGATTTACCGTCCATTTCCGTGCTGTTTTACAGGGTTTACTGGGACCACAGGGACCTGCTGGATTCCCCGGCCCTAAGGGTCCACCTGTATGTGACTATAGAAATACCTCATACATCTTCATCATCCAATCATTTGTCCTGATTCCTTCTCTCTTTCTTGTTTTCAGGGACCTCCCGGAAAGGACGGACTGCCCGGACACCCTGGTCAGAGAGGAGAGACTGTGAGCGACGTCTGAAATCACCACAAACACTTTCACTCACACACTTATAGAAATAAACTCACTTATGTTTTCTTCTCACAGGGTTTCCAAGGTAAAACCGGACCTCCCGGACCCCCAGGTGTAGTCGGACCTCAGGTAAGTGGAACACAAAATGTTGAAAAAGGTTTTGCATCATTCAGAATAATAGTGCCAGTAATAAGATTCCATTTAAAAGGGTTAGAAAAAACTGAGGGAGAATAAAAAACAAAAGGAAAAAATCCTGTTTTAAGACCATTGTGGCATTGTTTTTATTCTCTAAAATTCTAAAAACAAATATTTCTATCGACACCAGTTGATTTGGATTACTGTATTAGAATTGAATTGAATTTTTGACATTAGGGTGTGGGGAAAGGAGTTCATGGAAATGCCGTTGTCATGGAAATAATATAGCGATGCGAAACAAAGTCCCATTATGTTTATGCAAATGAATATTTCTTAGTTTTTATTTTGATGTTGGGGTGAAATATGACAATAACAGTGTTGATATTGCTTACTGAAACTATAAAAACTATGTTTCGGTAATTAAAATAAAGCTTGAAATGCAGTCTAAAAGTATTCAAATTCAATCCCATTCAAATCATCATTACACACTATAATGGTATATAAATAACACTTCATTAATCCATAGCCACAATATTTAAAACAACAATACAGAACTCCCTAGCAACCATATTTCAATGCCCTGGTACGAGTCAGAACCCCTCAGGAAATGTAAGAATCTGCTTTCCAGGGCTATGCTAATTTTAGCTGTTTTTAAGTATATTTCTGCACTCTGTTGTATCTTTAATGCTCTGGAGGCATCAGCCACACTAGACTCTGGGCTGCATCCACGATCCACAGAAGAATAAAACATTATAAAGCATTTGGCTTCGAAAACGGCTCGCTCCATCTGTTTCTCCCGCATCAGTACCACAGGCTGAGGCCAGAGACATGCGATACATATTCATGAGGCTGTCACCATCACTCGGTCATTAGATTATCTTAAAGGTGTCCTAAGTTTGTCACTGGGGAATCATAATGCCTCCATTAGGTTACATATGGGCAGTTTGTTGGCCTGTCTGTGCTTTGTCTCCTGACATGCTGTTGTTGATGCAGTTAGATGTTGGGTAATGAATTATTCATAAGCAATCATGATATTCTACTTTTTACGCAAATGTTGAGGTGGGCGCAGGTTTAAACTGGGCCACACACACATATGGATATTCAAGTGCACATGCTCTGCCATGCAAATGGAAGGATATAATCTGATTTTGTTTCTTTCTTCATGTTGCATAATTTGCATATCCACTTATCTTTTAGAAACACCTGTTGCATCTTTATTATGTTTTCCAGACTTTTTGATTGCTTTCCTTTATTATACAGTAAAAACACTTTTTGAAAGATGAAATAACTAATACGGCAGTTCATTGTTTTCTCAAAGCATTGATAAAAAATGTATCGTATGGCTTTTGAAATAATTCACAATATCATTTGAATTAAACATATTTCGATAAAGTAGCGACACACATATTAAATAAGTAATGTGCAACTTTTGTGAATTGCTTTGTTGTGGTAAATTAAATCCTTCTCGATTTTACGAATCGTCATAAGATTCATCTACCCTAATACCTACCTCTTTTTGCTCAGGGACCAACAGGCGAGACAGGACCAATGGGAGAGCGAGGTCACCCTGGACCCCCAGGACCACCCGGTGAACAGGGTCTACCTGGATCTGCGGGCAAAGAGGGAGCGAAGGTGCTACAAATTTACACTTCAGCATTTACGAACAAAAAATGACGCGTGCACAGGAATATACCACCGTATCTATTGGTTAGAAGTGGTTTACAACATCATATCTGTTTCTTTGTGTTCACAGGGAGATCCAGGTCCAGCAGGGCCAACCGGTAAAGATGGACCTCCAGGACTCAGAGGGTTCCCAGGCGAGAGAGGTTTACCAGGCCCTGTGGTGAGTATCATGAATGAAACATGCCATATTAAATGTTAAATTAGGGTTGGCATTTTTTGGAGTGGCTAGCAATAGCAAGCTAGCTTTGAAAGCATGAGTTCCCACCCTTCCTTTAGAGCGTCTCTAAAGCCACGCCTCCTTCAAAACACATGAATGCATACAGAAGAGTTTGCAAAGTGTCACGAGAGACTGCGTTAAACTACCTCATGTCTCAAAGCACATAACATTACAATGATAAATATAGCTGCGAGCAGCGATTGCGGGCCCAAGCCGGTGGCACCGCAACTCCGATGCCTTTAGTTACCCAAAGGCACCGGGATGGTGGTACCGCCGGCTTTGGCCCTTTATCGCTGCTCACAGCTATATTTATATTTAATATAAAGCCGGTGGCACCGCCACCTTGGTGCCTTTGACTATCAAAAAGAAGTGTATTGTAGAGCTTGCATCAATGCGGACTCGATGCGCTGTGCACTGTAACTCCATGTGGCTTTAAGCGCATCATTCTCCACTCGGGATGCGCATAAGCGTTTTGTGCCACACTGTACTGAGCCTTTCATATCATAATGCAGTGACGCAATGACAGATTATTAATTGCCTTTCTTGTTCTGTTCCATCTATTATATGTTGATAATAGATAGGACAGAGCACAAAAAACCTCAAACAAAGCACTAAAAACTTAAGCTTAAGTTAACTTAAGCTGTTTGATTTGCACCCTCTTCCTCTTCACTGTCCTCCATAAAAACCAGCTATTCAGGTCCATGTTGTTCTAGAAAGTTTGTATGTTGCTGCCTCAATTAACATCTCTGCTATACATTTAAAACATGGCTATATCTAAAATAATTTATCTTTTTGATTTTTGTTATCTTGTTTTTCATGAATATTTTACAACAATACAAAGAGCAATGTGTATTTTCCATTAATATAGTTTGTAATGGCTTTTTTGTCATAGATTATAATCATATATTTTTTGGATTTGTTATTTATCTTTATAATGAAGTTGTCTGTATTAAGTAGATTGTGTTTAACACACACAAGAGTGATTTATTAGTTCAACACATACTGTAGTTATAGAAATTCTACTTTATCTAAAAAAACCCTGCACTTTATACACACACACACACACACACACACACACACACACACACACACACACACACACACACACACACACACACACACACACACATAAATACATGTAAATAAAAATACCAAAAAAAAACATCAAATGTGTTTTTAGTCAGAGTATTATTTTATACAGAAACAAATATTTGTAATTCAGATAAGAATGAAGTTAGTGTTTTAAAATCTTAAGGAAAACAAATATATTGAAATATAGCACATGAATTTTAAATTCATTCAACTTCAATTACAAATACAATCTTACTTTTATTTAAAGCAATCTATACATTTAAAAGAAGGGGGTTATATGCCTATTTTGTCATTTAAAAATATTGTTATGCAAAATTGTTATGCAAAAAGACAAGGACTTAGAGACAAGGACTTTTAGGAAAAATCACAGCCAGCCACACACACACACACATAAACACAGACAACAGCCCTCCCCTCCCCACACAAACACACACACCCACACACACACAGAGAGAGAGAGAGAGAGAGAGAGAGAGAGAGAGAGAGAGAGAGAGAGAGAGAGAGAGAATCGCAGGGGAAATGAATCCATTCAAACTACAATATCTGACTTTCTGTTGCTCAGAGCGAATGACTTTAAATTGGAAAGTTGATCGGCTTGACGAGAACAATATACGTGGTAAGTTTTGTAACTGTAGGTAAATTGAGCAAAGTTATAACACACTTTATGTGTCCTTTTTTAGTCATAAAATTCATTTCCTCGCCACGGCCAGACCGTTCGAGATATCAAAAATCCGTCCGGAATTGAGCATCCTCAATGTCTTGAATTCATGCAGACCGAGTTTGGTTGTGATTGGTAAACACATGCATTGTGATTTAATGTATTTCTCCTAGGACTATTATTCAAACAACCCATAATTCATAATTCATAAATAACTTCCATTTGAACTGTCATAAAACTTAGAGCACGAAAGTTGTTTGGCCTGATGTGATCTATAATTGTACCGAGTTTCATATTAATTCATGCAAGTGTGTTTGATTTATGGACAAATGTTCGAATCCCAGTCCAGGGGGCGCTGTCGAGCCGCCCTGCCACGCCCGGTTACCAGCTTCAGCCCGGCCCTGATGGCCATGGGTTCTGACCCGTGTGCAAAGTTTCAAGAGTTTTCGAGGATGTTAAGGCCCCCGAAAATGCCAGAGAAGTCGCACACAGCAAATAAAGGGTTAAAATTAACCTGACAGGCGCCCCTCCTCTCACTCACACAGAGAGACACTGAGAGACTGGCAAAATTCTGAGATTTTCTCTACATTCAAACAAACATATCTGACTTTCTGTGGGTCCTAGCTAATGAGTGTCAATTAGAAAGTTGTCCGGCTCGAGGAGTACAATATACATACCGATTTTTGTAACTGTAGATAAAACTAACAACCCCACTTTTGTCAAAAGGTGGCGCTACTGAGCCCTCACCACGCCCGTTTCTGAAACTTTGCACATGTCTACTGGCTAATAAATGTGATGTGTCTGTCGAGTTTCATGCAATTTAAAGCATGCTAAGAGTCTCAAAAGCATCCTAAAAGAATGGTAAAGTTTGATGCGTTGCCACGGCAACAGTTTCAAAGATATCAAGAATCCATTCACAGGTCTTCATCTGCTGTGTATTTGCAGTATACAGATTAAGTTTGAAGCAAATCGAGTAAAAATTAGAGGGTGATTTCAAAACATTTTGAAAATGACACACTTCCTGCTGCCAGTTGGTGGCGCTATAACTTTGACTCACAATAGTCACATCCATGTGATCGTCCTCTTACAGCGAACACACTGCTGAAGTTTCATCAAGATCAGTTAATGTATGCTGAAGTTATGACACACTTTCTGTTTCACGTTTCTCGCCATGATTTCGTTTCCTCGCCACGGCCAAACCGTTCGAGATATCAAAAATCCCCTCGCAAACTTTCATCCTCAATGTCTTGACTTCACGCTGACTGAGTTTCGTCGAACTTGGATCAAAGCTCTAGGAGGAGTATTTCAAATACCATTGCGAGCGTTTTACAAACAAACCTCAATAGCCGACTTCCTGTTGGGCTGGGGTAAAAAGTAAGAGCGTGAGGTATAGATGAAACGATGAGAGCAACATGTGTACCGAGTTTCATATTATTACATACAAGCGTGTTTGAGTTATGGACCAAGTGTTCGGACCC
The DNA here is from genome assembly GCF_988280905.1 of Pimephales promelas. Taxonomy (NCBI): domain Eukaryota; kingdom Metazoa; phylum Chordata; class Actinopteri; order Cypriniformes; family Leuciscidae; genus Pimephales; species Pimephales promelas. The sequence continues at coordinate 14,823,406 of NC_142787.1, forward strand.
CGTTCCAGGGGGCGCTGACGAGCCGCCCTGCCACGCCCGGGTACCAGCTTCAGCCCGGCTCTGATGGCCGCGGGTTCTGACCCGTGTGCAAAGTTTCAAGAGTTTTCGAGCATGTTAAGGGCCCCAAAAGTGCCCGAATAGTCGTTAGAAAAATAAAAGAAAAAAAAAAATAATCGGAAGGAAAACAATAGGGCCTTCGCCCTTTCAGGGCTTGGGCCCTAATGAACACAAAGAACTTAAAGAGCCCTGACCTGTACCACCTGACGGCTGCAGATTCATTTTGCTGTTGATAGTGTTATATATACGTACATATAAAAGCATGATATCAGGATGTGAAAAGACTTTGAACCAGCATAACAAAAGATTTTTTTTTCTGAAACGAATCGGTAGGGCTGAACGATTAATTGCGTTTGCGATAAAATCGCGATATGATGAAACGCGATTTTGTAATCGCAAGTGCTGCGATTACACTGGTCACGTGACACGCGAGAGAAAAGCAGTCTGCAAGATAAATCATCAACTTGCCACGCTACGCGGTCTGGCGTTCAGAAAAAAACAGTTTATTGTGTTATTTATTCTCTCCTCTCCTCAACAATCCTGGATCGATTCAGAGAATTTCAGAATCGAGTATGAGCTTAGTTTTTAAACACAGATGCGTGATGACGCTGCGCGTGCTTTAGAAACGAACCGTGTTCTGAATCTGCTTGCTTCTATTTTCTCGCTCTCTCTCTTCCTCACTCACACACACGACACCGCTCGAACCTTCCAAAACATAGTAACGTTATTTCATAAAGTTCGGGATTGAACCGAATTACAAGGACATTCGCGGGCTTCATTGAACAGGTTTTGCCGCTTTGCTTGATGTTATAACGTTACACTTGCAGTGCGCGTTCTCTCCCGCGGGAATTTTCTTTACAAATGCTTCACAGAGGCATTATTTATGTCTTTTGGAATGCAGTTGGCTTATATATTAAAACCATGAAAATCACTGAGAAGGCTGCTTTCATTTTAAAATACTAACGCGTGCTTTGTGAAGAGCGCTCGTGCATGCGGCCGTGAGCGACTCATTGGTAAATGTACTTGCATGTCAAAATGCTTTTATGACGCGAAATTAATGTAAACACGGTCAGTTATATCTTAACAGGACAAACCACATTTACAATTTCAAAAGAGATGTATGCATTAGTGTGAATGCAGCTTATCGTATCTAAACTGAGGGGAAATCACTCCAGCTCTTGAATGAAAAACATTCAGACAGCCTACTTTTAAATACTGAGACCACTCTTTGTTTAGTGCTTGTAATGTTTTTTTTTTTTTGTTTCTCTTTATTTACTAGCTTTTATATTTTGAAGCTATATTATTTTATATAGCCTATTTAAAATTCTTAACATGTAATTGGTTTAATTAAATGTTTTTTTATATTTATTTTTTATGTGTTTTTACACATGTAATTAAATACATATTTTAAGAGTTATTAAGATTAATTAATAAGAAAAAAAGTAGATCGGATCAAGAGCTATCTAAAGATTCCCATCCCTACCGTACAATGATTTATTGCTTGTCTTTGTCGACTAATACAGAAGGTAAATAACTTTTTTTTTTTTAAATCGCATATTAAATCGCAATCGCAGTATTGGTTAAAAAAATCGCAATTAGATTATTTTCCAAAATCGTTCAGCCCTACAAATCGGCTACCGTACCTTTAAACTTTGTGTAAAGCCCTTAAGTTTTGCATAGTTGAGTATCTCTCTTATGTTTTGTTTTTAACTCTTGAGATTTTTAGTTTGTTGTTTAGTATAAATAGAACATCCCCTGTGTCTCTAAACTTCAGACTTGTATGTGTCTGTGTACATTCAGCAGTTTTATGTGTCTGTTTGCAGGGATCAGCTGGCTTGAAAGGAAGTGAAGGACCTCCAGGGCCACCTGGACCCGCTGTAAGTAGAAATTGTCTCTTTTTTTTTTTGTCCGTCTTTTCTACAAACGCTTTGTTGTTTGCTTGTTTACCTTGTTTTGTCTTTCTCTTTTATCCTTTTGCTCCACAAACTGGCTTTTCAGTGAGTATAGTGATTCAGTGAACATGATATTGATTTATATCTAGAGTACCAGTCAAGCATTTGGACTATATACAGTAAATTAGTTTTGTATACTATTTAATTCATGTTTTAGAGTTGATAGTGTAGAGAAAGCAGCAACAAAGTCAAATAAGAAGTTGTGTCCAAATGTTTGACTAGTGTTTATTTATAAATATTTTAATCAAAATGGTCTTTTTGCTATTCACTTCTTCTCTTTTCATGAAGTCTTGACTCCAGCATTTTGTAATACTCCAATTTTACAGATATCTTATATAATGCTGCGTAACTTGCATCAATAACTTGCAAATGCAGTATTTATTTCTGCATTAAAATCATAGCTTGTTTATGTGCAATGCCGGCTGTCTACGCCTCCATATCCGAATTTCTCCAAGAACAAATGCATAATTTATCAAACATCATAGTAGCTAATGGTAGTCGCTGCAAGTACATTGGTTATGAAATGTCATATTGTCATTCATAGGGTTCTCCTGGTGAACGTGGTCCTGCTGGCCCAGCTGGTCCTACCGGCCTCCCGGGCCGTCCCGGACCTCAAGGACCCCCGGGCCCCGCTGGAGAGAAAGGAGGACCTGTGAGTACACGTTTGATCTTCATTTATGATCCCATTGCACTGTCATATGGTTACTATCTCTATCTCTCTCTCATATTAGGGTGAGAAAGGACCTCAAGGCCCAGCTGGTAGAGATGGTATTCAGGGACCTGTTGGGCTTCCAGGCCCGGCTGGACCCATCGGACCCCCAGGAGAGGATGGCGATAAGGTACCGAAGAAAATGAAGCATTAGAAAGTTCAGGAAGAAGGTTTGAGAAATGAGAGAAATGAATTAAAGATAGAGAGACATGGGCATGTAGTTGATGATCAGGGTTGAATCTGGTGGGTTTGCTACAGTTGATGATTAGATCAGGATGAGGAGAAGTGAAGGTCACACACACACACACACAGACACACACACACACACACATAGATCAAACTACTCAGCTGTCAGATCAATCAATATTTTCTTTTGATGAATGGATAGACGGTTGGGGAAGAAAATTTGTAGTTAGCCTTATTGGAAATGATCTGATTAACACTTAGGTAAATGTGTAAAGGAAATGATATCACCATGACACACTCACACACACCTACACACACAGATTTGGGGTTTGTGTAGGTGTGTGTGACACCCACATGTGTTAGCATTGGCAGTTTTAAGCTGTGAGCAATATATTTGAAGGATGTGTGTGTCAGCTCTGCCATTTGTGACAGGTGCAAAGCCTTCTGGGAAATATAGTCAGAGGAATAAATAACAGTGTTAGTTTCCTAAAGTCTTCACAAACAAAAATGTGTCTTACTGTGGATTTTTGTCCCCTGGCAATACTATATATTGTTTGGTATATTGTTTTTTTCTCTAGTATATACAATGATAGTATCATTGCATTATTTGATTTTTCTTGGATTGCCATGAATTCTTTGCTGTTTAAAAGTTGTACAATATTTTTTTTTTGAAAGATATTAATACTTTGATTAAATATGACAGCAAAGACATTTATGTTGCGAAATATTTTTATTTCATAAAACTGTTTCCACAAAAATATTAAGCACAAGTTAGAATGATTTCATGTGACACTGAAGACTGGAGTAATGATGCTGAAAATCAGCTGTACATCATGAATATGAGGATCATAAAATACCATGGAATCACCATCATTGATTCCACAATATATATGTTAGACAGACATCACCAAGAACAACAGATATTGTATTTCTATTTGTTCTATCATGTAACCAATTTGCATCATGTGACAGGGCGAGATTGGAGAGCCAGGACAGAAGGGAGGCAAAGGTGACAAGGGCGAGCAGGTGAGTCAATCCGAATTCACTGTTTACATTTACATCACAATTCAGAGTGAACGAATAAGTTATTCAATGAGTCCCTGTTTGGATTCATCTGTCTGTTTGTGTCGTTCTCCCATGACAACCAATCGCTCTGTTAATTGTTATGGAAATCAATTAGCTTGCTTATTTCTTTCTTTTTCTCGTTTTTTCCCATTTCTCTCGCTCTTTCTGCCGTTCTTTAGGGTCCTCCAGGGCCTACCGGTCCCCAAGGTCCTAGTGGCCAGCCGGGCCCTTCTGTAAGTACTCTGAAATATCCATGTCTCATACTGTGTGTTGTATGTCTTGCTGCGGTAAAAGCAGTGTTAGTGATGTCATTTCCTCCTTGCAGGGTGCTGATGGAGAGCAAGGTCCCAGAGGTCAGCAGGGTCTTTTTGGACAGAAGGGAGATGAAGGCTCACGAGGCTTTCCAGGACCACCCGGACCTGTCGGCCTTCAGGTTAGTTGGCTGAGTTTGTTTTCTGCTTGTTTAAGGTCAACATGAAATAAACATATTTTTCTAATACACTTTATGGGTCGTATGGCGTACAATTGACAGCGGTAACTAAGGCTGTGTGTCCACCAAAGCGTTTTTTTGCCAGCTGAGACACTCTGCTGAAGACGCCGTGCTTTGGGCGTTGTGCGCAGCGCAGCGTTTTTTTTTTTCCGTTGAGACGTTGCGTTGCTATGATACAGAATATCCGCTGCACAGTTTACTTGTAACTGATTTCGCAGATAATTTGTTTCATACTAAAAATTTATTTTTCATCCATTTTGTTCGGTTTGCTCTGCTGGTTGATGTCGTTGTACAGAAATAATGTTGTAACAGTTGGTCAGTGTGGTTTAGTCCCACCCCTCCTCCACTGTGATTGGACGGCTGGGTAAAAAGCGACAGTGATGAGAGCTGCATTTTATCCAATGTTGAACATTTTTCAACTCCCGGCGACCAGTAAAAACGCTGGGCGCTCGGCGCTTCAGCGTGACAAAACGCTCAGCACCTCGTTAAAAAAACACGGCACTCCCATTGAAAACAACTGAAAACATACACCATGCGCGTGGAAAAAAGCTTTGGTGGACACACGGCCTAAGTACGTCAAATAAAATGTTGGTGCGATTCGGTTCACTCAATGATGTACCTGATAATTTTGGATTATTTTAAATGCAGTGCATTGTAGTATATCATCACGCAAAAATCAGAAAGCATAAGCTTTTTTCTTTGTTATGTGAATAAGGGATGGGCAACGATTAATCGCGATTAATCGCATACAAAATAAAAGTTTGTGTTTACATAATATATGTGTGTGTAGTGAGTATAATTAATTTGCAGCTATGCATGTATATATTTAAGAAATATGTGTGTGTATGTATATATTATATATATATTTATTCACAATTAATATTATATATACATATAAATATTTGATATATTAATAACACATTTTTCTTAAATATATACATGCATGTGTGGGTATTTATATATATACAAATTAATTATACACACTACACACACATATATTATGTAAACACAAACTTTTATTTTGGATGCGATTAATCACGATTAATCGTTGTCCATCCCTAATGTGAATGAATAAGAAATCAGTCATGTCATAGAAGACTGAAGAAATGTGTAACAAACACTTTGCAGAGGCAAACGGTAAATTTTTTGGTTAATTTTAAGTTCATTTTGGCTGCATGTCACATTATATGTTTCATGTTTATCCAGAGATTCACACCGGAGGCCTTTTAGCATGCGGAGATGCTAAATCAAAAGATGCACAATTGTTTGCATTTAGTATGCAGATGTTCACTCCAACAGTAGATAGAAATTTATGTAGGAAATAAACCAAATATCCTGTGCAATTTTGAAGCACACTGCCAAATAAAACTCCATGTAATTGCTTAAATTGCATCTATGGTTGTTGAAAACTGCTCAAACAAGCAAGCTTTATTCGGAAAGTTTTTTTTTTTTCTTATGAAATGGAAAAAGAAATCACAGTTTAAAAGGAACAATGGTCAACAACATAAAGAAGGACAACTCTGATCCAATGCTTGGAGTTTTTCGCGATCACTGGCTGATTTTGGGAACATACGAACAAAACACTAATAGCCACTCTGGATCCGAATTACATATGCCATAACAACCACTTTTGGAAAAAAAGGAAGTTTTGCCTAGTTTTTTAACTGGTTTGTGATTGTGTGCAGGGCTTACCTGGACCCCATGGTGAGAAAGGAGAGACTGGTGACGTCGGTCAAATGGTACAATTCCACATCTATAAAACCATCTTGGTAAAATGTACATTTACTTTAATAGAAACAGAGTTTTCTCACTGTATTTTCTTGACTTTGCTCTCAGGGTCCACCCGGTCCACCGGGCCCCAGAGGCCCTTCCGGACCCCCAGGAGCTGACGGACCACAGGGACCTCCGGGAGGTATCGGAAACCCAGGATCAGTGGGAGAGAAGGTGAAGAAGCATCGTGCGCAAAACACTCTTTAATTTGATTTTAATTAGAAACTGACAGCCTTAATGATCTGAGGGATGTGTCAGACTCTGTAATTATTGCACTGTGTGTGTGTGTGTGTGTTATAAAGTTGCTGTCGTGCTCTCTCAGTTCAGGATTAGCAGGTCTCTCTGGAGAAGGTGACTGAAGTGTTTCCTGTGAAGGTGTTTGCTTGTGTGTCTGTGAGGTTGAGACTGATTCTGTGTAGTTTAATGTGTAGAATTAATTATATGTAAGGTATATGTGAACTATATGATATCCCCAAAAAACGGTAACCCTACATTTCTGTGACACACGGGTCGTTTGAGCAACATGACCAGCATGATACCCTGTTTAGATGTACAGCATGTATAGACTGATGTACAGACAGCTTCGTTTGTTCTAATCAAAGTTATATACATCATTTTTCAAAGAGTATCATTTAATTGAACTTACACCATGTCGATTTATCAGCCGATTTGTTCATTCTAATTAGAGTGATTTATTATTAATAATAATAATAATAATAAATATGTTTATCTAGTGCTGTATATAGCAATAATATCATTTAATGTGTAATTTGGGAATATACAACAGGGAAATGTATTGATAGCTTTGTTTTTTCTAATTAGAATGATTTATTAATAATAATAATAAATCTGTGTATTTATATAAAAAAACAAGTTGTTAATTCAATTTAATTTTAATTGTAAGCAAATACTACACAGTGTAGATGTATTGATAGCTTTGTTAGTTCTAATAATGCCTATTTTAATAATAGTAATTATTATTATTATTGTTGAAAATATATTATTGAAATTCAAAATTATGGTTTTTGTGACAGCAGATGAGTAATAAAATTAGACATGTTTAACAAAGTAATGCAAAATAACGTTAAAAAATATTCATGGCCAGTAAATTTTCTAAATTTAGTCGCCATTTTTAGTGTTAAAAACAACATTTTATCCCTGTCATGTGTGACGAGAGAAAGGAAGAGATCGTTTTCTTCATTAAATTGTTAAACATGCTTTACTTACCTGGAATTACCTGGAATATTATTATAACATAAATTCAATAAGTAAGTACACTGTAAAAAGTTATCAGTTGACTCGACTTAAAAAAAGTGAGAAAACCCTTTGCCTTAAAATTATTAAGTAAATAAATTTCATGCGTAATTAAAAAAAAAATCAAGTTTGGTGGAATTGTCAAGTTTTTTCATTTTTTTTCAACTACGCATGGTTTATTTAATCATTTTAAGGCAATGGGTTTCCTAACTTTAAGTGTTTACTTTACATTCTGATTATGCCATGTACTTTATTTCTGGAGTTCAGGTTGTGCTTACGCAGTGAGAGTGTTAGTGTGTTTATTGAGTGTGACCGTGAGAGGTGAGTGTTGTATCTTTCTGAGCGAACAGACTCGCATGACTGCGCTGGATCACCTCAGCACCGTTCACTGACAGTATTGTTTAATATGGTACTCCAGCACTATTGTTCTGCCACAGAACCAAGGACCCATTTCAGTTCTGCTTAGAGAGGAGTTTTGCCCAGAGAAATGACCCAGAAAAACACAGTTGAGGGGAGGACGCAAAGAAAACAGATAAAGATGATAGAATGAGGGCTGGAGACAAGGCTGTTTGGTGTTAGTCTGGGAAGATTTACCTCGGCACTTCACTCTGACAGACCTCTTATCCCACTACTGAGAGAGAGAGAGAGAGAGAGAGATACCACAATCTGACACACACACACACGCACACATGAATGATGCAGTTCAGTCGTCTGAGAGACTCTTAATCCCTCTATATGACACACACACACACACACACACTTAAACAGCCTCTCTAAAGCACAAAGAATGTAGTTCTTTCATAGCAGCATTGGAAGGGAAGGTTGGATGTTTTTTTTATGTTTAATGTCACAAAATGTTTTGCTAACAAGCATCACTATTATTGCTCTTTGAATTTATCGGTATCAGTTGATTGGATATTTAATTGTGCTCGCTCATTTCCCTTATAGTGCACCTTTAGTGTTACCTTTATAGTATATTTGCCATTAAAGGTAATCTTTAAGCAGCATAGAATTTTAATTTAATTTTTTTTAGATTTTAGACAAAATAATATATCATTTTAATTTGATCCATTTATTTATTTATTTTCAGTTAATTATTTTTATTTAAACATAATAATGTAGAATTTTCATTTTGGTAATTTCTATTTATTTTTTATTAATATTTTTATTTATTTATACAAAATAGTTATATAATATTATAATTTTATTTTCAGCGACTAATTGGTTATCAGTCATAACATAAAAATAATGATCAGTTTATCGATATTAAGCAACATGAAACAATGAAATGACCTAGATTTACATTAAAGGAGGGACCAGAGTCATATATAGACACCAGAATATTATATAAACTTGTGATTGGGCTTTTTTGACTTAGCAACCTAAAAACACCTTATGGCGCTTTTCCACTGCATAGTACGGTACGGTTCGGTTCGGTACGGCTCACTTGTGGTGCTTTTCCACTGCATGGTACGGTACAGTACGGTTCGCTTCAGGTCGCTTTAAATGGTACCTGGTCTGTTGAGGTTCCAAGCGTACCGTACCGGTACTAAAATGTGACGTGAAACACTGCAGATCACTGATTGGTCAGACAGAATCGTCACTACTAGCGCCATTGGATTTGCGACACGAGACACTTTTTTAGCAGTATTTTTGTTTTGCTGCCATCAGCCTCATTTTAAACACATTTTTCCGTCTAGCAGTTAAAAACAACCACATACCGAGAATCAGGAACACCATCCCCTCGATAGTCTCCATTGTTCCTGTGTTGTGGGTTTGAAAATGTGGCGCTTTTGAGATGATGTCATGGCAGTAGAGGCGCGCGCAAATAACGATCAGTCCCACACACTTTGAAGGGGTACTACTGCAGTGGAAACGCAAAGCGAGCCGAACTGTTCCGCGTCGAGTCGAAGCGTACTGAGCCGAACCGTACCGTACTATGCAGTGGAAAAGCGCCTTTAGCAACCACCCACAACTCCTTAGCATCATGGCATTTAGTTTTGCACCTGCATCCACACTCACTTCTTCAGAAAATGTGCTTGTCTTGTCTTGTTGTCATCACTTCATTCAAAACTGTCTGGATATATTATGATTTTCATTCTCATCTGATAGCTGATGGAAATGGTCATCGTCAAGGTCATTTGTTTGTCTGAATATTGATGTTGCACAGATTTTCATGCTAGAACGTGCCTTTCTCATGAGGAAAGCAGATTTGCTGATGATGCTAACGTGCTCTTCTGTCCAGTGGACAAAATCTCTGTAGTGTTTGGGAGAAAAAAAATAGTGTGGGATACCATGTTTTACTTACATCTCTCTCTTTTTCTGTAGGGAGACTCTGGTGAAGCAGGAGAACCAGGCCCACAGGGAGACGTCGGCCCTCCAGTACGGCAAACAAACAAACAAACTCGCACGCAAAACTCTAAAACATCACTGCTGAAAGTCTCTGGATAACACGTGCACATTTCAATCCTTGTGTGTGTTTTAGGGTCCAAGAGGAGAGCGAGGAGAAAAGGGAGAGTCCGGACCCGCTGGTTCCGCTGGTCCCCCCGGACCAAAAGGACCACCAGGAGATGATGGTCCTAAAGGAAGTCCTGTAAGTCCCCACCGCGCTCATATCTGTTGCTTTATTTTGTGTCTGAAACACACACTCTTTAAAAATGTCTAAACTTTCTAAGGTGGGTTCTCGCAACATTGGCATATAAGAACCATTTTGGGTTCCCTAAAGAACCTTGCAGTGAACAGTTCTCAAAGAAACCATTTTTTCTTAGTGTAAAAAAAATAAGTAATCTGTAAAAGAACCTTTTTTTAATTGGAAGGGTCCTTGAATGTTAAAAGGTTCTTTATGGAACCATTGACGCCTTTATTTTTAAGAGTGTATTATAGGTTCTGCTTGCTGATTGGTCAATAAGCATGGCTTATTGTGCCTTACTGTTAAGCAAAACATGCAATTACCACTTTTTTGATCAAATATAAAAATATTCAAATGTTTTGGTTCGATTTCCAGGGTCCAAGCGGTTTCCCTGGTGATCCCGGTCCTCCTGGAGAGCCAGGTCCTTCTGTAAGTACTATTATTGTTTGAATATAGTTGATATTTTCAGGTTGTTTCCAGGAAGTGACATCCCTTTTTCTTCCTCCTACAGGGCTTGGATGGTGCTCCAGGTGACAAGGGTGACGATGGAGAGCCTGGTCAGCCAGTGAGTATGCTTTAAGCACAATAATTTGACATCTCTGGTGTCATCTGCATGCATATGTGTTTTATAATGATTGCTGCTTTAATGATGCTGTTTATTTGTTCATAACAGGGATCACCTGGACCTACTGGTGAAACTGGCCCTACTGGCCCTCCAGGAAAGAGAGTGAGTAATGCTTTAGACATCATTTAAATGCATTGACCGAGTGCAAAATTAACTTTTTATCACAACTGGGGCCAAATATATCTCTGACTTGCCATATATATTAATATTACTATTAATATTAATATGTTTTTTCAATAATATATGGGTATATGGCTTTTTCTTTAGGGACCTCATGGACCTGCTGGACCTGAAGGAAGACAGGGAGAGAAGGGTGCCAAGGTAACATGCACACACTTGCACTTTCTATTACAGTCAGTCACACACACAAAAAAAAAACGTACTGGATTGGTTTCAATGGTTTTATGTCTCTGATTCAGGGTGAATCTGGTCTGGAGGGTCCAGCTGGTAAGACGGGTCCAGTTGGCCCTCAGGGAAGCCCAGGAAAACCTGGTCCTGAGGGTCTGAGAGGTGTGCCTGGACCAGTGGTGAGTGAAAATGGACTAGCCTGATAGCCATACACAGCTCATGTCAGATTTTATGCTAAAAAGTTGAACTGCACCGGCTTGTATTTGAGACAGGCCTTTATAATTTAGTGTTGAGATGTTGTTTATTGAGTGTAAGCCTAGAGTCTCTAATCTCTAAAAAATCTCCAAATGCTCCACGTGAAACTGCAGTCTTCCGATCTTTCACTATTGTGTCAATTGATTTTGATTATTATGCGTGCGGGAGAGAGAGTGTGCGTGTCGTTTGTAGACATGAGAGTGCACTCTCTCTCTGCTATGTGCCCTGTCAAGTGCAGCAGTCATTCTACTCTACATCACTGACCGATCAAAAAGGCTTTGGCGGGACAAAAATTAGCTTTGGCTGCCACTAAAAAGCGGACAGGGTTTTAGAAGATTTAATACAAACCGAAACTAAAAAACAGACCCGGCCTCTATTTGAGACCGGCTTTTATTTTCCCAAACCTGCAGCCACACCAGGTGTGTAAAAGAGACAGGCGTCTATTTAAGTTTAATATATATATAATAAGTCTATAATAAGTCTATAATAAGTTTTACGGTAGCCTATTTGGTGAATGGCATGTGTTAATAACATACCTGGGTTAATATTACACTGCAAAATCAAAACAAACTTATATTGTGCACAAAGAAACGGGAAACATTGGGAAAAAAACCCCCCGAAAATGACTTCATAATGAATTAAAGCACTCAATTAAACTCTTTCTCCTCAATTTTCTCATTAAATGTATACATTTTCCAATGTATTATTATGTACTATTTACATTTTGTAGTATTAATGGACCATTTAATTTTTAAATTAAAGCTCAATTAAGCATTTTATCCTTCATTTTTCTCATTACCGTAACATGAAATCTATATTAATGCATTAACAAAACAACTGAAACTTTTGCTTCCATCAATCATGATATATATATAATACATGCTAGTATTTTAATTTATGCCATATTTTTTTCTCTTTCGATTTTCTGTTGAAATAATACTGACAATTTGAGTAAAAATCATCCTTTCAACCTCTAAGATATAATACTATACCTCATATTCAGGTCTGAGTCTGATTTGGTGTTAATAAATGGATCTGCTTGGTTCTGATGTAGGGAGAGCAAGGACTGCCTGGTGCTCCTGGACCTGATGGACCCCCTGGACCGATGGTACCAACATGTTATTCCTCTGGTGATGAGTTCATTACAGTCCAAATGACAATCCACAGTCCTCACTCTCTTTTCTTTCTCTCCCTCTCAGGGTCCTCCTGGCCTGCCTGGACTAAAGGGAGATACTGGTATTAAAGGTGAAAAGGTGAGAAGCAAATTCATCTTTGAAACTCCTGACTGTCATGCTGTGTAGGTAGGTAGCTTACTAGACAGCTTTCTGGAACAAAGCTGTAGTAATGACTTTAAATGTTATTTGATCTTTAGCCGGCGTAATTGATTATGAATGATGAGTTTGTTCATTACAGCTGAGTTTAGAAAATTATTTGGGTTGTTTTTAGGGTCATCCTGGTCTTATTGGACTCATTGGACCTCCAGGAGAACAGGGAGAGAAGGGAGACAGAGGGCTGCCGGGTCCACAGGGAACCTCAGGACTTAAAGGAGACACTGTAAGGAAAACGTTTACACACATACAGCAATAAAAACGGAGTCTTAAAGCAGTCTTTAAAATCTGTCTTGTTCTACAGGGTATTGCAGGACCCGCTGGACCTCTTGGACCCATTGGACCCCCTGGTCACCCGGTACTATTTTTTAACATTTCTTTGAAAATTTTGTCTTAAATTTCGTCTTATCTAGAACCATTTTTGCATTTTGAGTTAAATATGTTTTTTTTTAGTAGATTACAAATGTTCATTATATTATTGTTTGTAGACTGTTGAATAAAATAATTTTTAAATGGTTCTCCTATGGCATCATCTAAAAAAAACATTTTGGTTAAATGTTATTATTTCATATGTAAAATGGAATAAATTCTTCATTGTGATTTATATTTGTATTTCACTTCCGTTCAGGGTCCTCCTGGTCCTAAAGGTGCTAAAGGATCATCTGTAAGTTATTCATGTTCTTATTTAAATATTCCATATTTTAATTCGAATATTCATTTATCATCTTTAATTAGCTCTGATTTGATTGGCTAAACCTATTTCTGGTTCTGTCTCTATAGGGTCAGACTGGCCCGAAGGGTGAAACTGGAGTCCCGGGACCTCCTGGAGTTCCTGTACGTAACACAAAATTGAACTCTAAAACAAGGCAAACTAAACACATAAACAGGTTGTTCCACAGTGAGAACTGCATAATTTAACAGATGATTTTGCAGTAGATGTTACATAAGTATAATTGAGGTCTTTTATGTTGTGTAAACTGAATCTGTTAATATTCCTTTGAGAGATTCTGTGGTTATTGCTTCCTTGAGAAAACCTGATATTTCATATCTACAAATTCTATTGGTTTCTGTTTCCACACAGCTTCAGGTCACAGAGAGAAATGCCAGTGTTCAGTTAATGTCATGTACTAAGATGTACTGCATTATCGTAGTTTTTTTTTTTAGGTTTATTACTGTAGGTTTTATTACTGGGCTTTCTGCCACATTTATTTGTAGAGTCAAAAATAGAACAGGAAACAATTAGAAGTGTGAAGAATGTGATGCCCTGGCAACCAACTTGCAAACTTTCCAGAAAAGCCAGAGAAACCACCCAAAACACCCTAGTTACTGCCTAGTGATGGCTTCTTAGATACCCAGAACACCTCAGTAAGCACAAAGTCACATCCTAGCAACCAATAAAACATTTGCACGGTCAAGCACTACTCATGTTTTTCCAACAAATGAAGTAACACCCTGGCAACCACATCCTAGAAGCTATTCAAAACACCTTAGCAAACTGCCTAACAACACCCTAGTTACCACCCAAATGTTGTGATCCTTTTAGCTCTGCTGATGACTGTGGAGTGACGCTTGAGTGTTCAAGTATTCCAATGGATATAAAAAAGCTTTTATTCGATTCCTCCATCCTCGTTTCCTTTCCTCGCTTCCTTCCCTCACGTCCTACAGGGGGTGGAGCTGAGACGCAAGGGAACGAGGATGCACAAATAATAAATGAGAAGCACCCCTGTTCGCCAGCAGCAGCCATTCTTTGTTTTCAGGTAGCAGTGAACCGTCCCAACTCTGTCGTCATTATGTTAAGCCCGCCCGCCGACTCTATACACGATGTGATTGGCCTGACCAGAGTTTGGTTTTTCCAGCTAAAACGTCTATGGAGAGTTGCTAGACCACACTGGCTGCGAAATAATTTTTGCTGCCGCTAGGGTGCGTCTAGATTTCTAGGCAACAAGCAAGACACATTTTTTAACAATTTAGTGGCAGCCTAGCAACCAAATTGCAAAAAAAAAAAAAAAAAAAAAACACTAGCGACAACCCAGAAGTTCTTACTAGTACAGCTTAGCAACACCTTAGTAACCACCCAAACATTGTCGTAACAGATTGTACACAACCAAGCAAATCCCTGGGAACCACCTAAAGTATTCTAGCAATACCCTTGCAACTACTTATAACACCCTAGCAAATGCCTAACAACACCCTAGTAACCACCCAAACATTGAGATTGTGAATTTTAAATGAGTAATCACCACCACATTTTCCAACAATTTAGTAGCAGCATAAAACCACATAGCAACACCCTAGCAACTATAGACCATTTCACAAGATGTAAACAACACTGGTCCAGAAACACTTCCTGTTTCAGTTTGTAACTTTTTTCTTTATTTCACATGTAAAGAAAACATCTTAAAGATGTTTGTTTAACTTTTTGATTCAGTTTTAAATGTTCTGTTGGTTGTATTTTATCCCAGCTTTTATGTAGTGTTAAAAAACTGAAACAGGAAGTGCTTCTGGACCAGTGTTGTTTACATCTTGTAAAATGGTCTATATGAAATGTTCTATTAACACACTGGAAACCACTTAGCAACCAGCCAAACATTGTGAATTTTAAACCTATACTTTACCTATATTTTTCTATTTTCCATGCTTTAAGGCATGATGTGAATATTACCGGTTGTCTTCTCGTCTAGGGTCCACCTGGTGATGTCATCCACCCTCTGCCCATCCAGTCCAGCCCGAAACGGGCAAAGAGGAACATTGATGCCAGCCAGATGATGGACGACGCTGCAGATGCCAATTACAAAGACTATGAGGATGGCATGGAGGAGATATTCGGCTCTCTAAACTCTCTCAAACTAGAGATTGAACAGATGAAACATCCGCTGGGCACAGAGAGTAACCCCGCCCGCACCTGCAAAGACCTACAGCTGTGCCACCCGGATTTCCCAGATGGTATTTTGCTCTCTCTCTCTCTCTCTCTCTCTCTCTCTCTCTCTCTCTCTCTCTCTCTCTCTCTCTCTCTCTCTCTCTCTCTCTCTCTCTCTCTCTCTCTCTCTCTCTCTCTCTCTCTCTCTCTCTCTCTCTCTCTCTCTCTCTCTCTCTCACGCACACACAGACATAAATCTAGCAGTATAGTTATGGTAACATAAAATTAAAGGGTAACACTTTACAATACGGGTGGACTAATATGCATTAATTCATGCTTAACTAATGCACAGATAATCATGAGTTAATGTATAACTAATGAAGAACTAAACCATTAATGAACGATTACTGCATCAGCAACTAATACAGAGTCTATATGATTAATAGATTAAGTAATACATTCATTGCTATTAATTCAATGTGTCATTGTGTATTAATTCCTTAATAACATATTTTATTAACTAATAGTGTAAATTAATGTGTTAATTACCACAATTAGACAAAGCTATGCACTTCAACTTCCAGTTGTCTGCTTTAATTAATCATTAGCTAATGATTTGCAAAGGTATCATTATGTTATGACTTGTTGGGGCACATCATTATTAACTAGTCATTGTAGTAATTTGCACATGAATTTGCACTAACTATGAAGTAATTAATCATGTATTAATGCATATTAGTGTACCTGTCATATTATCTGGAAGTTGAAATAGAAGGCTTTGGCTCATTCTGGTAATTAACATATTAATTAACACTATTAGTTAAAAAATGAGTTATTATGGAATTAATCCACAATTACATATTTAACTAATAACAATTCATGTATTAACTAATTAATTAACCTTACAGACTCTTAATTAGTTCCTGATGTGGTAATCATTAATGAATAGCTTAGATAATTATTAGTTATTAATTCAGTATTATCTGTGCATTAGTTAAGCATGAATTAATGCTTATTAGTGCACCCGTATTGTAAAATGTGACCGGTTAATAAAGAGGTCGTAAAACTAATCCATATGAATTATGTGGTTTAGTCCAAATGTTCTGGAGACTTGATTGCTGTAAATGATTCATTTAGTCTTATACCCACATATAAATATTGACCATTGAACATAAATAGAAGGTCAACCGAAACGCTTGACGCACAAGAACAAACCTCATTGTGGAAACACAAACTTGCGGTGTAACATGAGAATGAACCTCATTGGTTCTTTCCTGTCAAGTCAAGCGAACCTGCTTGAGCTTTCGTTTACCGCAACTGATGTGTGAGTTGATGAATTTCTATGTGAATAAAAGCCCAAATTCAATTTGCTCATCAAATAAAACGCTCTATTCATATAGATTAGTTTTATGATCTCCTCATGAACTTTTCAACATAGTGCATTTAGCTTATGATGGGTCGGGCTTCTTCCTCACTTTTCAGGTGAATACTGGATTGATCCGAACCAGGGCTGCTCCAGAGACTCTTTTAAAGTGTACTGTAACTTCACAGCGGGTGGCGAGAGTTGCATCTTCCCAGAGAAAAAGAGTGAAGGGGTAAGAAATGTTCTCCTGACAGCCACAAAACAAAACACTTTAGGACGACTTCCCAAAAGTTTTGTTGTCGGATTCACAATGCACAACAACACTTTTAAAAGTATCACATATCACAATTAAGATGAGCACACTAAATTCAACTCTCATTTCAAGTACAGTCCATGGATTCCTGAAAAACCTCTGGAGATAGATTGTTTAGCTTAGCATGCTGAGAGGAATAGATGTGCAGTCTGTTCAATATGTCACACTTGTCTAAAGGTCACATCCTTTCACCAGATTTTTTTGTCCACTGAAAATCTATGGGAAGATGTACCCATCACATCATAATGACATATTGAATGGCCTGTACTTTCTTGCACAGGCTGTATTTTCTGTTCACATCAAGCTGAATAATAATCTATATGAGCAACTCGACTCAAGATTTATTCTGTATTAGATTCTGCACACAAGTGTGATGAGTTACTTGCCTTAATGAGCCTCAGAATCAGAGTCACTGATGGAGAATCACTCAGTGGGGTGTGAAGGTGACTCTCACAAACAAACAACAGAACTAACTTTTCACTCCAGCAGAGGCAGTCAACAGCAGACATTAACCTCCTCAGGCCTTTTCTCTCCAAGCAAACATATTTGCCTTGGCAAGCCAACCCTCGCATTTTGATGGACCTTTTCACACTGGATACATTATTTTTTAGGGCCAAGTTTTAAGTTATTTTTTTGTTCACTTGGCAAAAGAGCAATTGTTATTTGCCTCATATAAATGGTTGTTTTACAGTATATGAACGATATGAAAACCTTTTTTTTATTACTATTTTATTAGGTTTTTACTCACATTGTTGTTTGTTCTGCAAAAATATTTTATATAATTAAGTTAAATTATTAGTAAAAAATATTATTTATTTAATTTTTTTTAGGTTTTTGTTACAATTTGTTAGGTTTTTAAAAATTGTTAAGGCATTTTTTTGTTTTCTGTTTACTACGTACAACAAATTATTTCATGAAATTTTAATTATATTGTTATTATTGTACGTGAATGTTATGAATGACCCCCTTAATACTGGATGTGAAAATGTATCTTGAAAAAAAAAAATATATATACAGTAGATACAGTAGGTTTTTAAGACATTTTTAACTCACTCAGCAAGATAAAAAATGCATTATTATTATATAAAACTCCATTAACTCCATTTAGTTTTCTCAGCAAAAAAAAAAAAAAATTATATTACATTATATTACGTTTTTTAAAGATTTGTATGTCACTTTTTTTTTATTTGTATGATTATATATTAGATTAGATTATACTTGTGTATACAAATATTTGCATTGTATTAGTTGTATGGCTGTTGTAATAATGTTTTAATTTACAACACAATGGCCAAAAACATTCCTCTACATGTGCATGATAGTTATAACATTGTGCAAACTGGATGCAAGAATATGTGACATCTCCTGGCTCAAACAGATTGACAACTACACTGAAAAACAGATTGCCGTCGGCTCTCTTCTACTCTCTTATTCTCTTCAGTATTGGCTCCAGCTAACTCTCTCTTTCTCTCAGGCCAAACCCACCTCTTGGGTGAAGGAGAATCCAGGGTCGTGGTTCAGTGAATTCAAACGTGGTAAACTGGTAAGAGAGACTCCTTTCTTTTTGTCCTCCTGAAACAGTCTCCTATTTTACAGAGCAAAATGGCTCGCTGGCCCAAAGACAGTCCTGGCACTTGGTATAGTCGCTACAAGAGAGGGTCCATGGTAAGTAGGAATGCATGAGAGAAGGGGCCCGGTGCCGAGGGTCCAGGGATCCTGGGCTATCGGTCTCTTGAAGGCTCGTGCTTCTGCATGCTTCTCAGGGTCTCTTCATGGACGAGCATGGTCATCATCAGAAAAACAGAAGCAAAAAGTGTGTTTGCACAGACTTATGGGTAATCTGAGGGCTGTAGGCGGAGACATCAGTCAGTCTGTTGACCCCCCAAAAATGGTAGCCCTCAAACCGTATTCACTTTATAGCCCTTAATCCTGTAATTGTGGGCACAGAGGACTCAGGTGTGATCCTAATTTTTATTTATTATAAATGTTATATCACTGTCTTCGATAAAGTTTTGTCTATCCATTTATGGTGTTTTTTTATTTTATTTTGGGGGTATTTTTGAATTTATTTACTTCAAAAATTACCATATTTTCTATGTAAATTATGCTTATTTTTATGTTTTTTTTTTATTTTGTTTTTTTAACTACATTAAAATATCATTCCAATAAGTTCTTAGAGCTAAAACCTAAAGATGAAGTGACTCTTATTTTGGCTTATTTTAGAATGCTCTGAATTATTTTTTCCCATTCATATCTATGGGTGCCCATTTTTGACCCAAATACAAGATTAAGGAGTTTTTTTCACCCACTTAACATCGTAGAATTGAGTCAAAAAAAATTGTGTGTGTTCAGGAGGCAAACTTAGGAAAAGTAGCCAAGTCTTGTACCGCTCAGAAAATAAAATCCAAACTATTTTGCCCACATTTGTCCAGAATACGGTTTTAGGGTTAAACCCTAACTAACCTTAAATTTACAGATTTGTATGTGAAAGGTCTGACTGGTGGAATCCAACCGGTCTTCTGTTCCTGTAAGTTTGAGAAAATCACCTTGAAGTGAAGTGAGAGTCATAGATCTGCTTCAAACGCTAGTAAGATACTCACCTACAGGATGATAACAAAGGCTGTATCAAACCATATAAGATGCCTTGTTATAGAACTTCACGCACCTTTCCTGGAGAAGATGATCACTGAAAGCATTTAGATGAGCTCAGTCGAAAGCAGCAAATAGATACGAGGGAAACGTTGACTGTAAATGTAATTTAGGATTCACATGATAATGTGTCCAGATTGCATTCATACTACACATATTCATAGAACATACTTTTTTTAGCGGTTGTAAAGTAATTACTTCAAAATAAGTACCTACTCAAGAGAGTGTGCCATTTCGAACGCAGCTCTTGTGTTATCCATTATATTTGAAGTGCTGCCAAGGAAGAGCATGTCACATCCTTCACTATGAGGATCCGTTTCACATAAGCTGCTGCCTGAGAAGGTAGATACTAGATATAAGCTGTTCACTGGCATTTGGAACAGATCTTTTGTGTCTGTGGTGGATCTCGGTCACTTCACTGAGCTTCTGGGTTCAGTCTCTGTGTACGTGCAGCTGTGATCATGAGGTAATGTGGTCATGGGCAGGTGTTCTCGGTGGGTTGCATGCATGCATGGAAGGTCAATGCATATGAGTGTGTGAGCCGAGTTCCTAATCGTAAGTATATCATGCGTGTGTGTGCATGGAGCATGTGCTCGCTCTCTCAGTCAGACGTGTGTGTGTGTTTGTGGATCAGAGGAGATGGAGTTTTCTTCTAAACATGGGTTGGTATTTTCAAGAATGAAAACAAAACATTTGCATATTTTCCGTCATGCAAATGTTGCATCACACCACAAGGGGAGAATTTGCATATTAACCAGTACAAGTCATTTGAATATATTAGTGATATTTTTCACTGGAGTCTGTTACAAAATGAGTTTAAAATCCATGTTTGAATGCCTAAATGAATTTTGATGTTTAATACATGCAGAGCATATCTGTTCTGGGAAAAGAGTTTTGTGCTCTTACCTGACTGAGGATCACATTTAAAAGTTTTAACCACAAATAAACATTTAGATCAGGCAGTTATTCAGCGAGGATGCATTCAGTTGATCAAAAGGGACACATAGATGCTGTTATTTCAAAGTATCCTGAAAAAAGTCAGTTTCTACAAAAATATGAAGCGGCAAAACTCTTTTCAACATTGATAATACTAAGAAATGTGTCTTGAGCAGCAAATCATCATATGCGAATGATTTCTGAAGACTGGAGGAATGATCCGGACAATTCAGCTTTGATCACAGAAATAAATTACATTCTTAACATATATTTAAATATATATCTTTTTTTAAAATTGTGATAATATTTAAAAATAATAATGTTTTATTTTTTTTAATCAAAAAATGCACTCTTGATGACCCCAAACTGTTGAATGGTAGAGTATACATACATACATAATGGTTATAGATAAGTATTTATCCAAAAGGAAAGCTTGACAATAATTTTTTCAGTAAAAGTATTTACAAAATATTTTAAACAAGATAAATTTACTTGAAGCAAAACTGTAATATATAAAGAAATATATTTATATATATTTTGCCAATAAATTGCCAAAAATATAACTTTGTTAATAAAAGTAACTGAAAAGTAATATAACTTTCCATAAAAGTAACTCAATTAGTTACTTTTTTAGAGAGTAACTCAATATTGTAACACTTTACTTTTAAAAGTAACATTCCCCAACACAAGTAGTCAGTGACTATAAAGTACCATTGGACCGTAGGGGTGTGATGTGTAGTTTTCAGCAGATCCTCTAGGGGGCGTTTGTTTTCCGTTATCTAGAACGCATTGTTGTGTGTCTCTCTGTGCAGCTCTCGTACGTGGATGCGGAGGGCAATCCGATCGGAGTGGTGCAGATGACATTCCTGCGTTTACTCAGTGCCACGGCGCGACAGAACCTGACCTACAACTGTTTCCAGTCAGTGGCTTGGTACGACCAGGATTTGGACAATTACGATAAAGCCATCCGATTCCTGGGTTCCAACGATGAGGAAATGTCTTACGATAACAACCCGTACATCAGAGCCGCCTTCGACGGCTGCGCGGTAAGAGCCAGAAATATTTTAGCCGTCTTTATTTTAGCGTTTAAACTGAATTCTCTCAGAAGCGATGTTCGTAATACGCCATTTCTTTCCTCCCGCAGTTGAAAAAGGGCTATGAAAAGACTATTCTTGAGATCAACACACCGAAAGTGGAGCAGGTACCGTTTGTTGACATTATGTTTAACGATTTCGGCGGAGCGACGCAGAAGTTCGGCTTTGACGTCGGACCGGCCTGCTTCATCGGCTAAGACTGCTCAGCGAGCACACGCCAACAAAACATATTCATTTTCTCCGAAAAAAAAACAAAACAAAACAAAACACAAGAAAGAAATAGGATGACTTATTTGTAAAGTTGTGTCTTTCCGAACAAACCCAACAGATACCAAAGTAAGGATAAAAGAAATTTGAAGAAAGAATGGATGTCTAAACAATGGGTTCTTATAACAGAGCAACCTTTTTAACCTCAGTGTACCCTCCGCATCACATGCAAGTTTTGAAACTGGATGAGGTCATCGCTCATGTCTCTCCCAGCCCCGCCCACTTTACGCTCGTCTGACTCTTTGCCCCTCCCACAGGCTGTATAGACACATTAGATCCTTCTTTTGTATTTCCCGCTTGTTCATGGACCCGTAGCGCTGCGCACGTCCGGAAAAACTTTTCACTCGGTTTGTTTTGCTTGGGTTTTATGTTGTTCCAATTTCCACTTCTAATCTTCATGTCCTTTTTTGTGCATACTTGTCTTCCATTCCCTGAAACGGTAATTATATATATAAATATATATAAATATTTTTTTTTTTTCGATGTTTGTAAGTACTTTCTGTATATTTTTTTTTTTCTGGTGAAGTGTTTGTTTTGGTTCTGGCTTCAAAACATGCATGTGAACCCATTGAGCGATAAGGACAGAGCTGTTGGGTATTGGATTTCTTTTTTTGTTTAATAAATCAAAAATAAATAAATAACTGAACACCCCCCCCCCCCACCCCTCCCAAAAAAAAGAGCCTGAGGAAATTTCCAGTGAACCTGAAGGAAAGAAAATAAAGGAAATGATTAAAGTATGACAACAACAAAAAGTGACAGCAATGAAATGTCTTATTGCAGATGTGAACAACATCTTTTTTGTAATTTAAACAACAAAATGACAATAAAAGTAAGAAACATCCGTAATGTGAGCATGAATTTGCTACCTGTCATGTTGAACTGGCTTCCGTGGGTCGGTGAGATGAGGGGAATCTCTGATCTGATGTTCACGAATCTGTGCTTCCCTGTATCAGAAGAGCACACCGTCACACTGAGGAAACACAATATCAGTAAACTAGGTGCTATTTCCTTCTGTCTGTGGTGCTACCAATATATACCTTTTTTTTCTTGTAATTGTTCGTTGTAACTGAAAGCGGTGATGCCCAAAGTGGTTCCATGTCCTCTGTCAAAGTCCTAGCTTTGCTTCCCGAGGTGGCCGAGTACTTTTATGCATGCCATAAAATCATATTCATTTATAGATGAGAACACATTTTTCTTCTGTTATCATTCCTCAGAGATAATTGATGGTCGTCAGTGTCCATGGCACAGTCTATTTACTATTAAAAATGACTAATTGGAGCAAAATTACTGTTAATGCTGTTGTGTAACATGGACCCTGGGATGGAAAGCGTCACTCTAGTTGGCTTGAGAACAAGCTGTTGCATTAGAAATGAAACGCCTTTTCAGATACTTAAAGTTTTAGCGTTTGAAAGCGCTCTGGAGAATTAGCTTGGGACCTTTTGATTAGATATTTTTGGAGGGTTCTGTGAATATTTTAACCAAAAAAACGCTTGGAGGAATGAATAGTTAACTCAGCTTTCCTTCCAAAGAGATTTCTCTTAATTTAAGAGACCAAGATTACATCCTCCTTCACCTGTCAGAATTGTGAGGATTTGTTTGTCAGATGAATAACCAGATGGCTCTGGTTATTCAACTATCATCATTTTCCCCGCACACTTTTGTTCCGCTTTTGACCACTAGACCCGCTACTGCAAAATCTTGCTCTCCTATTTTTGATTAAATATGACTTGAACTGTTTCTTTTAAGAGGATTCAACATGGAATATGCAGTTTTGACACAATTTTTTTTATCAGTACGAAACGAATTTCAACCAATTCTTCTGTATATTTCAAAACCAGCAGTAATGCTGCCAATAAAGTTTATTCTGTTTTGTTGTTTTGTCTTTGTAATGTTTGTTTATTTGTTTCTTTTTTTGCGGTCGTGTCAAACCTGTGTACGAGCAGATAGAAGAGGTATTGGTTTTGTGTCAATAAATTCAAGTTTACTGTGTCCACCCCACCCTTGTATGTCTTTTGAAGCATTAAAACTTTCCTGTATGCATGAAATTGTTAAGCTTTCTTTTGATGTTTCTTCCCACAGCCACAATTTCTTTCGTATCAGTGGTACGATACATCCTCACAGCGCTCCGATGAAAACAGGCCTGTCCTTCATTGTGAAATGGAGAGAGAGCGATGTTTGTTGTAACTCTCTACCAAAGTCCATGTTCCTTTGTAGTATATTTATTGTATTATTTAAAAAAAATAATAAATGTTAATTGATACCAGTAGTGTTCTTGATATCTGATAAATATATACATATCTGATATACATCCTTATATCTGATAACTGTTATCAGTGTGATATATAATGTAGAGATGCATGGACCTGTTATGAAATTTAGAAATATCAGTGGTTATATTATACACACCTGGAAAAAAGTCTAAAAAAGCTTTTCTTCAAATTTGAGAGAAAACATTTAAAAAAAGGGAGGCATGACATCATCCTGGTAAGAATTATGACATGAACAAAACTAATGTTGGCTGACAAACATCAAATGACTTTTTTCCCTTTAAAACATGAAAATGCTTCCTGTGAAACACTTTGTATTCTTTTATATTATTAGAATTTGTTTCTGTTATTTGAACCCCCTTTTGACGGATTCGGTTTAAACTTTTTGTAGTTTGTAAAAGCTTTTTTGTGGATGACTTGCAGCACATAGTGAAGTAAAAAGTGGTCTTAATTTAAATATTTTTTTAATTATCTACTTAATTATCTATTGTTATTATTAAAGGGACTATATGTATGAATTTTAATGTATTATTTGGTTGTCTACAGCTGCGTCCCAATACAGAGGCTTTATCCTTTGAAGGCCACAAACAGCGTTGTTAAATGGGATGGTCCAGACTCGGGAGACTTGTTCTTGTCTGGATGTTTACAGTATATCACTGCAAAGGCATTTCCGACTTTGTTTTAACCCCTAAGCAAAGAACGAAAAGGAACTTTGATGTGTATGTCAGACCTTGAATCACACTCTTTTCTCTTGTACATTACATTTGCACAAGCAATAAAATGCTGTTTGCAGTTCACTTGATGGCCACAGGTGTCACTAATAACAAGGGTTTCTGAATTCTACTTATAGCCCCTTTATGTATAATAGGATTTCCAATATTAATTCTAAATCAAATCATAGAACTTTCTCTATAACAGAAGGTATTAAAGTGCATAGAGACGGCTGTAATAACCCAGAGCTCACTGACTGGAGTCTTTTTCTCAAGAGCCCCGTGTCACTGGCCTAGATCCATCTCAAACAGCCCCGACTGCAGGACGGAGAACATTAACATATCCAGCACATCAGCCCGGCTCAGCTGTGAAGGACCAGGACCAGAATCAGAATCACACTGCTCATGTTACTCATCCAAACAGTTTTAACAGTAAAGAGGGATCTTAATCTTATTCCTCTGATGGTTGACAGATCTTGTTTATCCAGTATTATCTCTGATGAAAATGCACAAGGTGTTTTTGTTGGGTCTAAAATGAAAACTCTTCGAGTATTTATTCAAATGCAGTTGTACTTGTGTAGTTTTCTTCTGAAATATCAAACTGACATCCAAAGTCAAGTGTGAGAAATAAACAACACTGACCAAAACAACAAAACCAGCACAGAACTGCAAAGGCTGCTTAATTCCTCAACCTATTTTCAAGAATAAATATTCTATTCCCAAATCAATGGGCATGTTCAGAATGGATGCTGCCATAGAAACCTACTGGTAGGCCTACCTTGTACAACTACAGTACATTATATACAGTACACAATGTCAGCCTAATGGTATAAACTATATTAGGCTACAGTATGCATGTTTCTCAGCTTTCACACTGTGTGTGTGTGTGTGTGTGTTTTTTTTTTTAAGGACGAAATAGCCTCAAGTGAATGAACATCGGAGAGTATGTTTAAAGATACAACAAAACTTAGGGAACTGTGTAATGCCTCGTGTGATCCCCAAACCGTGTGTTTCTCAACCACAGAAAGAGGGAAATAAAACAACTTGTGAACGATATGTCACGTGACGTCACATTTATCTGAGGAGAGGAAGGTCATTCAATGTCCACTGCTCGTTACTTCACATCATTAAAGCCATTATAAATATCTCAATATCTCAGCTCTAGAAGGTTCTAGAACCTCCATTTTTGCACTCAGGTCTAAGTCTCATTGCCCTCTATCAGAATCCAGAGTTTCAAGAAGATCAGAGAAACTCAAAATTTCAACCCGAAAAAAACGACAGTGGTACCCCTTTGTTTTTTTTTTTTTGTTTTTTTTCGGGGTGAGAAATTAATTTTCTCCAATCTTCTCAAAACTCTGGATTCTGATAGAGGGCCATGAGACTTAGACCTGAGTGCAAAAATGGAGGCTCTAGACCCTTCCAGAGCTGAGATATCAAAACTGAATGCCCTGTCGTTTTTTTTTTTTCGGGTCGAAATTTTGAGTTTCGATATCTCAGCTCTGGGAGGGTCTAGAGCCTCCATTTTTGCACTCAGGTCTAAGTCTCATGGTCCTCTATCAGAATCTAGAGTTTTGAGAAGATTGCGGAAACTTAATTTTTCGCCCCCCCAAAAAAACCGTAAGGGGTACCACTGTCGTTTTTTTTTCGGGTCGAAATTTTGAGTTTCCATATCTCAGCTCTGGAAGGGTCTAGAGCCTCCATTTTTGCACTCAGGACTAAGTCTCATGGCCCTCTATCAGAATCCAGAGTTTTGAGAAGATTGGGGAAACTTAATTTTTCGCACCCCCCCACAAAAAACGTAAGGGGTACCACTGTCGTTTTTTTTCGGGTCGAAATTTTGAGTTTCGATATCTCAGCTCTGGAAGGGTCTAGAGCCTCCATTTTTGCACTCAGGTCTAAGTCTCCTGGCCCTCTATCAGAATCCAGAGTTTTGAGAAGATTGGGGAAACTAAATTTTTCGCTCCCCCCAAAAAAACATAAGGGGTACCACTGTCGTTTTTTTCTCGGGTTGAAATTTTGAGTTTCGATATCTCAGCTCTGGAAGGGTCTAGAGCCTCCATTTTTGCACTCAGGACTAAGTCTCATGGCCCTCTATCAGAATCCAGAGTTTTGAGAAGATTGGGGAAACTTAATTTTTCGCCCCCCCCCCCCAAAAAAAAAACGTAAGGGGTACCACTGTCGTTTTTTTCTCGGGTTGAAATTTTGAGTTTTGATATCTCAGCTCTGGAAGGGTCTAGAGCCTCCATTTTTGCACTCAGGACTAAGTCTCATGGCCCTCTATCAGAATCCAGAGTTTTGAGAAGATTGCGGAAACTTAATTTTTCGCCCCCCCCCCCAAAAAAAAACGTAAGGGGTACCACTGTAGGTTTTTTTTCGGGTCGAAATTTTGAGTTTCGATATCTCAGCTCTGGAAGGGTCTAGAGCCTCCATTTTTGCACTCAGGACTAAGTCACATGGCCCTCTATCAGAATCCAGAGTTTTGAGAAGATTGGGGAAACTTAATTTTTCGCCCCCCCAAAAAAAACGTAAGGGGTACCACTGTCGTTTTTTTTTTCGGGTCGAAATTTTGAGTTTTGATATCTCAGCTCTGGAAGGGTCTAGAGCCTCAATTTTTTCACTCAGGTCTAAGTCTCATGGTCCTCTATCAGAATCTAGAGTTTTGAGAAGATTGCGGAAACTTAATTTTTCGCCCCCCAAAAAAAACCGTAAGGGGTACCACTGTCGTTTTTTTTTCGGGTCGAAATTTTGAGTTTCCATATCTCAGCTCTGGAAGGGTCTAGAGCCTCCATTTTTGCACTCAGGACTAAGTCTCATGGCCCTCTATCAGAATCCAGAGTTTTGAGAAGATTGGGGAAACTTAATTTTTCGCCCCAAAAAAAAAGTAAGGGGTACCACTGTCGTTTTTTTTTTTTCGGCTCGAAATTTTGAGTTTCGATATCTCAGCTCTGGAAGGGTCTAGAGCCTCCATTTTTGCACTCAGGACTAAGTCTCATGGCCCTCTATCAGAATCCAGAGTTTTGAGAAGATTGGGGAAACTTAATTTTTCGCCCCCAAAAAAAAAATACGTAAGGGGTACCACTGTCGTTTTTTTTTCGGGTCGAAATTTTGAGTTTCGATATCTCAGCTCTGGAAGGGTCTAGAGCCTCCATTTTTGCACTCAGGTCTAAGTCTCATGGCCCTCTATCAGAATCCAGAGTTTTGAGAAGATTGGGGAAACTTAATTTTTCGCCCCCCCCCCAAAAAAACGTAAGGGGTACCACTGTCGTTTTTTTCTCGGGTTGAAATTTTGAGTTTCGATATCTCAGCTCTGGAAGGGTCTAGAGCCTCCATTTTTGCACTCAGGTCTAAGTCTCATGGCCCTCTATCAGAATCCAGAGTTTTGAGAAGATTGGGGAAACTTAATTTTTCGCCCCCCCCCCCCCCAAAAAAAAACGTAAGGGGTACCACTGTCGTTTTTTTTTCGGGTCGAAATTTTGAGTTTTGATATCTCAGCTCTGGAAGGGTCTAGAGCCTCAATTTTTTCACTCAGGACTAAGTCTCATGGCCCTCTATCAGAATCCAGAGTTTTGAGAAGATTGGGGAAACTGAATTTTTCGCCCCCCCCCCCAAAAAAAAAAAAAACGTAAGGGGTACCACTGTCGTTTTTTTTTCGGGTCGAAATTTTGAGTTTTTATATCTCAGCTCTGGAAGGGTCTAGAGCCTCCATTTTTGCACTCAAGACTAAGTCTCATGGCCCTCTATCAGAATCCAGAGTTTTGAGAAGATTGGGGAAACTTAATTTTTCAACCCCCCCCCCCAAAAAAAACGTAAGGGGTACCACTGTCGTTTTTTTCTCGGGTTGAAATTTTGAGTTTCGATATCTCAGCTCTGGAAGGGTCTAGAGCCTCCATTTTTGCACTCAGGTCTAAGTCTCATGGCCCTCTATCAGAATCCAGAGTTTTGAGAAGATTGGGGAAACTAAATTTTTCGCCCCCCCCCAAAAAAAACGTAAGGGCTACCACTGTCGTTTTTTTCTCGGGTTGAAATTTTGAGTTTCGATATCTCAGCTCTGGAAGGGTCTAGAGCCTCCATTTTTGCACTCAGGACTAAGTCTCATGGCCCTCTATCTGAATCCAGAGTTTTGAGAAGATTGGGGAAACTTAATTTTTCGCCCCCCAAAAAAAAACGTAAGGGGTACCACTGTCGTTTTTTTTTTCGGGTCGAAATTTTGAGTTTCGATATCTCAGCTCTGGAAGGGTCTAGAGCCTCCATTTTTGCACTCAGGTCTAAGTCTCATTGCCCTCTATCAGAATCCAGAGTTTTGAGAAGATTGGGGAAACTTAATTTTTCGCCCCAAAAAAAAAACGTAAGGGGTACCACTGTCGTTTTTTTTTCGGGTCGAAATTTTGAGTTTCGATATCTCAGCTCTGGAAGGGTCTAGAGCCTCCATTTTTGCACTCAGGTCTAAGTCTCATGGCCCTCTATCAGAATCCAGAGTTTTGAGAAGATTGGGGAAACTAAATTTTTCGCCCCCCCAAAAAAAAACGTAAGGGGTACCACTGTCGTTTTTTTCTCGGGTTGAAATTTTGAGTTTCGATATCTCAGCTCTGGAAGGGTCTAGAGCCTCCATTTTTGCACTCAGGACTACGTCTCATGGCCCTCTATCAGAATCCAGAGTTTTGAGAAGATTGGGGAAACTTAATTTTTCGCCCCCCCAAAAAAAAACGTAAGGGGTACCACTGTCGTTTTTTTCGGGTCGAAATTTTGAGTTTCGATATCTCAGCTCTGGAAGGGTCTAGAGCCTCCATTTTTGCACTCAGGTCTAAGTCTCATGGCCCTCTATCAGAATCCAGAGTTTTGAGAAGATTGGGGAAACAAAATTTTTCGCCCCCCAAAAAAAACGTAAGGGGTACCACTGTCGTTTTTTTTTTCGGGTCGAAATTTTGAGTTTCGATATCTCAGCTCTGGAAGGGTCTAGAGCCTCCATTTTTGCACTCAGGTCTAAGTCTCATGGCCCTCTATCAGAATCCAGAGTTTTGGGAAAATTGGGGAAACTAAATTTTTCGCCCCCCCAAAAAAAACGTAAGGGGTACCACTGTCGTTTTTTTCTCGGGTTGAAGTTTTGAGTTTCGATATATCAGCTCTGGAAGGGTCTAGAGCCTCCATTTTTGCACTCAGGACTAAGTCTCATTGCCCTCTATCAGAATCCAGAGTTTTGAGAAGATTGGGGAAACTAAATTTTTCGCCCCCCCCCCAAAAAAACGTAAGGGGTACCACTGTCGTTTTTTTTTCGGGTCGAAATTTTGAGTTTCGATATCTCAGCTCTGGAAGGGTCTAGAGCCTCCATTTTTGCACTCAGGTCTAAGTCTCATGGCCCTCTATCAGAATTCAGAGTTTTGAGAAGATTGGGGAAACTAAATTTTTCGCCCCCCCAAAAAAAACGTAAGGGGTACCACTGTCGTTTTTTTCTCGGGTTGAAGTTTTGAGTTTCGATATATCAGCTCTGGAAGGGTCTAGAGCCTCCATTTTTGCACTCAGGACTAAGTCTCATTGCCCTCTATCAGAATCCAGAGTTTTGAGAAGATTGGGGAAACTAAATTTTTCGCCCCCCCCCAAAAAAACGTAAGGGGTACCACTGTCGTTTTTTTTTCGGGTCGAAATTTTGAGTTTCGATATCTCAGCTCTGGAAGGGTCTAGAGCCTCCATTTTTGCACTCAGGTCTAAGTCTCATGGCCCTCTATCAGAATTCAGAGTTTTGAGAAGATTGGGGAAACTAAATTTTTCGCCCCCCCCAAAAAAAAGTAAGGGGTACCACTGTCGTTTTTTTCTCGGGTTGAAGTTTTGAGTTTCGATATCTCAGCTCTGGAAGGGTCTAGAGCCTCCATTTTTGCACTCAGGACTAAGTCTCATGGCCCTCTATCAGAATCCAGAGTTTTGAGAAGATTGGGGAAACAAAATTTTTCGCCCCCCAAAAAAAACGTAAGGGGTACCACTGTCGTTTTTTTTTCGGGTCGAAATTTTGAGTTTCGATATCTCAGCTCTGGAAGGGTCTAGAGCCTCCATTTTGCACTCAGGTCTAAGTCTCATGGCCCTCTATCAGAATCCAGAGTTTTGAGAAGATTGGGGAAACTAAATTTTTCGCCCCCCCCCCAAAAAAACGTAAGGGGTACCACTGTCGTTTTTTTCTCGGGTTGAAATTTTGAGTTTCGATATCTCAGCTCTGGAAGGGTCTAGAGCCTCCATTTTTGCACTCAGGACTAAGTCTCATGGCCCTCTATCAGAATCCAGAGTTTTGAGAAGATTGGGGAAACTTAATTTTTCGCCCCCCCAAAAAAAACGTAAGGGGTACCACTGTCATTTTTTTTTTTCGGGTCGAAATTTTGAGTTTTGATATCTCAGCTCTGGAAGGGTCTAGAGCCTCCATTTTTGCACTCAGGTCTAAGTCTCATTGCCCTCTATCAGAATCCAGAGTTTTGAGAATATTGGGGAAACTTAATTTTTCGCCCCAAAAAAAAAAACGTAAGGGGTACCACTGTGGTTTTTTTTTCGGGTCGAAATTTTGAGTTTCGATATCTCAGCTCTGGAAGGGTCTAGAGCCTCCATTTTTGCACTCAGGTCTAAGTCTCATGGCCCTCTATCAGAATCCAGAGTTTTGAGAAGATTGGGGAAACTAAATTTTTCGCCCTCCCCCAAAAAAAACGTAAGGGGTACCACTGTCGTTTTTTTCTCGGGTTGAAATTTTGAGTTTCGATATCTCAGCTCTGGAAGGGTCTAGAGCCTCCATTTTTGCACTAAGGACTAAGTCTCATGGCCCTCTATCAGAATCCAGAGTTTTGAGAAGATTGGGGAAACTAAATTTTTCGCCCCCCCAAAAAAACGTAAGGGGTACCACTGTCGTTTTTTTTTCGGGTCGAAATTTTGAGTTTCGATATCTCAGCTCTGGAAGGGTCTAGAGCCTCAATTTTTGCACTCAGGACTAAGTCTCATGGCCCTCTATCAGAATCCAGAGTTTTGAGAAGATTGGGGAAACTTAATTTTTCGCCCCCCCAAAAAAAACGTAAGGGGTACCACTGTCGTTTTTTTTTCGGGTCGAAATTTTGAGTTTCGATATCTCAGCTCTGGAAGGGTCTAGAGCCTCCATTTTTGCACTCAGGTCTAAGTCTCATGGCCCTCTATCAGAATCCAGAGTTTTGAGAAGATTGGGGAAACAAAATTTTTCGCCCCCCAAAAAAAACGTAAGGGGTACCACAGTCGTTTTTTTTTCGGGTCGAAATTTTGAGTTTCGATATCTCAGCTCTGGAAGGGTCTAGAGCCTCCATTTTTGCACTCAGGTCTAAGTCTCATGGCCCTCTATCAGAATCCAGCGTTTTGAGAAGATTGGGGAAACAAAATTTTTCGCCCCCCAAAAAAAACGTAAGGGGTACCACTGTCGTTTTTTTTCGGGTCGAAATTTTGAGTTTCGATATCTCAGCTCTGGAAGGGTCTAGAGCCTCCATTTTTGCACTCAGGTCTAAGTCTCATGGCCCTCTATCAGAATCCAGAGTTTTGGGAAAATTGGGGAAACTAAATTTTTTGCCCCCCAAAAAAAAACGTAAGGGGTACCACTGTCGTTTTTTTCTCGGGTTGAAGTTTTGAGTTTCGATATCTCAGCTCTGGAAGGGTCTAGAGCCTCCATTTTTGCACTCAGGTCTAAGTCTCATGGTCCTCTATCAGAATCCAGAGTTTTGAGAAGATTGGGGAAACAAAATTTTTCGCCCCCCAAAAAAAACGTAAGGGGTACCACTGTCGTTTTTTTTTCGGGTCGAAATTTTGAGTTTCGATATCTCAGCTCTGGAAGGGTCTAGAGCCTCCATTTTTGCACTCAGGTCTAAGTCTCATGGCCCTCTATCAGAATCCAGAGTTTTGAGAAGATTGGGGAAACAAAATTTTTCGCCCCCCAAAAAAAACGTAAGGGGTACCACTGTCGTTTTTTTTTCGGGTCGAAATTTTGAGTTTCGATATCTCAGCTCTGGAAGGGTCTAGAGCCTCCATTTTTGCACTCAGGTCTAAGTCTCATGGCCCTCTATCAGAATCCAGAGTTTTGGGAAAATTGGGGAAACTAAATTTTTCGCCCCCCCCCAAAAAAAACGTAAGGGGTACCACTGTCGTTTTTTTCTCGGGTTGAAGTTTTGAGTTTCGATATCTCAGCTCTGGAAGGGTCTAGAGCCTCCATTTTTGCACTCAGGACTAAGTCTCATGGCCCTCTTGCATAATCCAGAGTTTTGAGAAGATTGGGGAAACTTAATTTTTCGCCCCCCCAAAAAAACGTAAGGGGTACCACTGTCGTTTTTTTTTCGGGTCGAAATTTTGAGTTTCGATATCTCAGCTCTGGAAGGGTCTAGAGCCTCAATTTTTGCACTCAGGTCTAAGTCTCATGGCCCTCTATCAGAATCCAGAGTTTTGAGAAGATTGGGGAAACTAAATTTTTCGCCCCCCCCCAAAAAAAAATGTAAGGGGTACCACTGACGTTTTTTTCTCGGGTTGAAATTTTGAGTTTCGATATCTCAGCTCTGGAAGGGTCTAGAGCCTCCATTTTTGCACTCAGGACTAAGTCTCGTGGCCCTCTATCAGAATCCAGAGTTTTTAGAAGATTGGGGAAACTTAATTTTTCGCCCCCCCCAAAAAAAACGTAAGGGGTACCACTGTCGTTTTTTTTTTCGGGTCGAAATTTTGAGTTTCGATATCTCAGCTCTGGAAGGGTCTAGAGCCTCCATTTTTGCACTCAGGTCTAAGTCTCATTGCCCTCTATCAGAATCCAGAGTTTTGAGAAGATTGTGGAAACTTAATTTTTCGCCCCCCAAAAAAAACGTAAGGGGTACCACTGTCGTTTTTTTTTCGGGTCGAAATTTTGAGTTTCGATATCTCAGCTCTGGAAGGGTCTAGAGCCTCCATTTTTGCACTCAGGTCTAAGTTTCATGGCCCTCTATCAGAATCCAGAGTTTTGAGAAGATTGGGGAAACTAAATTTTTCGCCCCCCCCAAAAAAAACGTAAGGGGTACCACTGTCGTTTTTTTCTCGTGTTGAAATTTTGAGTTTCGATATCTCAGCTCTGGAAGGGTCTAGAGCCTCCATTTTTGCACTCAGGACTAAGTCTCATGGCCCTCTATCAGAATCCAGAGTTTTGAGAAGATTGGGGAAACTTAATTTTTCGCCCCAAAAAAAAAACGTAAGGGGTACCACTGTCGTTTTTTTTTCGGGTCGAAATTTTGAGTTTCGATATCTCAGCTCTGGAAGGGTCTAGAGCCTCCATTTTTGTACTCAGGTCTAAGTCTCATGGCCCTCTATCAGAATCCAGAGTTTTGAGAAGATTGGGGAAACTTAATTTTTCGCCCCCCCAAAAAAAAAACGTAAGGGGTACCACTGTCGTTTTTTTTTTCGGGTCGAAATTTTGAGTTTCGATATCTCAGCTCTGGAAGGGTCTAGAGCCTCCATTTTTGCACTCAGGTCTAAGTCTCATTGCCCTCTATCAGAATCCAGAGTTTTGAGAAGATTGGGGAAACTTAATTTTTCGCCCCAAAAAAAAAACGTAAGGGGTACCACTGTCGTTTTTTTTTTCGGGTCGAAATTTTGAGTTTCGATATCTCAGCTCTGGAAGGGTCTAGAGCCTCAATTTTTGCACTCAGGACTAAGTCTCATGGCCCTCTATCAGAATCCAGAGTTTTGAGAAGATTGGGGAAACTTAATTTTTCGCCCCCCAAAAAAAACCGTAAGGGGTACCACTGTCGTTTTTTTTTCGGGTCGAAATTTTGAGTTTCGATATCTCAGCTCTGGAAGGGTCTAGAGCCTCCATTTTTGCACTCAGGTCTAAGTCTCATGGCCCTCTATCAGAATCCAGAGTTTTGAGAAGATTGGGGAAACAAAATTTTTCGCCCCCCCCCAAAAAAACGTAAGGGGTACCACTGTCGTTTTTTTCTCGGTTTGAAATTTTGAGTTTCGATATCTCAGCTCTGGAAGGGTCTAGAGCCTCCATTTTTGCACTCAGGACTAAGTCTCATGGCCCTCTATCAGAATCCAGAGTTTTGAGAAGATTGGGGAAACAAAATTTTTCGCCCCCCCCCAAAAAAAACGTAAGGGGTACCACTGTCGTTTTTTTCTCGGGTTGAAATTTTGAGTTTCGATATCTCAGCTCTGGAAGGGTCTAGAGCCTCCATTTTTGCACTCAGGACTAAGTCTCATGGCCCTCTATCAGAATCCAGAGTTTTGAGAAGATTGGGGAAACTTAATTTTTCGCCCCCCAAAAAAAAACGTAAGGGGTACCACTGTCGTTTTTTTTTCGGGTCGAAATTTTGAGTTTCGATATCTCAGCTCTGGAAGGGTCTAGAGCCTCCATTTTTGCACTCAGGTCTAAGTCTCATGGCCCTCTATCAGAATCCAGAGTTTTGAGAAGATTGGGGAAACAAAATTTTTCGCCCCCAAAAAAAAACGTAAGGGGTACCACTGTGGTTTTTTTTTTCGGGTCGAAATTTTGAGTTTCGATATCTCAGCTCTGGAAGGGTCTAGAGCCTCCATTTTTGCACTCAGGTCTAAGTCTCATGGCCCTCTATCAGAATCCAGAGTTTTGGGAAAATTGGGGAAACTAAATTTTTCGCCCCCCCAAAAAAAACGTAAGGGGTACCACTGTCGTTTTTTTCTCGGGTTGAAGTTTTGAGTTTCGATATATCAGCTCTGGAAGGGTCTAGAGCCTCCATTTTTGCACTCAGGACTAAGTCTCATGGCCCTCTATCAGAATCCAGAGTTTTGAGAAGATTGGGGAAACTAAATTTTTCGCCCGCCCCCCCAAAAAAACGTAAGGGGTACCACTGTCGTTTTTTTTTCGGGTCGAAATTTTGAGTTTCGATATCTCAGCTCTGGAAGGGTCTAGAGCCTCCATTTTTGCACTCAGGTCTAAGTCTCATGGCCCTCTATCAGAATCCAGAGTTTTGAGAAGATTGGGGAAACTAAATTTTTCGCCCCCCCAAAAAAAACGTAAGGGGTACCACTGTCGTTTTTTTCTCGGGTTGAAGTTTTGAGTTTCGATATCTCAGCTCTGGAAGGGTCTAGAGCCTCCATTTTTGCACTCAGGACTAAGTCTCATGGCCCTCTATCAGAATCCAGAGTTTTGAGAAGATTGGGGAAACTTAATTTTTCGCCCCCCAAAAAAAACGTAAGGGGTACCACTGTCGTTTTTTTTTCGGGTCGAAATTTTGAGTTTCGATATCTCTGCTCTGGAAGGGTCTAGAGCCTCCATTTTTGCACTCAGGTCTAAGTCTCATGGCCCTCTATCAGAATCCAGAGTTTTGAGAAGATTGGGGAAACTAAATTTTTCGCCCCCCCAAAAAAAACGTAAGGGGTACCACTGTCGTTTTTTTCTCGGGTTGAAATTTTGAGTTTCGATATCTCAGCTCTGGAAGGGTCTAGAGCCTCCATTTTTGCACTCAGGACTAAGTCTCATGGCCCTCTATCAGAATCCAGAGTTTTGAGAAGATTGGGGAAACTTAATTTTTCACCCCCCCGAAAAAAAAGTAAGGGGTACCACTGTCATTTTTTTTCCCGGTCGAAATTTTGAGTTTCGATATCTCAGCTCTGGAAGGGTCTAGAGCCTCCATTTTTGCACTCAGGTCTAAGTTTCATGGCCCTCTATCAGAATCCAGAGTTTTGAGAAGATTGGGGAAACTAAATTTTTCGCCCCCCCCAAAAAAAACGTAAGGGGTACCACTGTCGTTTTTTTCTCGTGTTGAAATTTTGAGTTTCGATATCTCAGCTCTGGAAGGGTCTAGAGCCTCCATTTTTGCACTCAGGACTAAGTCTCATGGCCCTCTATCAGAATCCAGAGTTTTGAGAAGATTGGGGAAACTTAATTTTTCGCCCCAAAAAAAAAACGTAAGGGGTACCACTGTCGTTTTTTTTTCGGGTCGAAATTTTGAGTTTCGATATCTCAGCTCTGGAAGGGTCTAGAGCCTCCATTTTTGTACTCAGGTCTAAGTCTCATGGCCCTCTATCAGAATCCAGAGTTTTGAGAAGATTGGGGAAACTTAATTTTTCGCCCCCCCAAAAAAAAAACGTAAGGGGTACCACTGTCGTTTTTTTTTTCGGGTCGAAATTTTGAGTTTCGATATCTCAGCTCTGGAAGGGTCTAGAGCCTCCATTTTTGCACTCAGGTCTAAGTCTCATTGCCCTCTATCAGAATCCAGAGTTTTGAGAAGATTGGGGAAACTTAATTTTTCGCCCCAAAAAAAAAACGTAAGGGGTACCACTGTCGTTTTTTTTTTTCGGGTCGAAATTTTGAGTTTCGATATCTCAGCTCTGGAAGGGTCTAGAGCCTCAATTTTTGCACTCAGGACTAAGTCTCATGGCCCTCTATCAGAATCCAGAGTTTTGAGAAGATTGGGGAAACAAAATTTTTCGCCCCCAAAAAAAAACGTAAGGGGTACCACTGTGGTTTTTTTTTTCGGGTCGAAATTTTGAGTTTCGATATCTCAGCTCTGGAAGGGTCTAGAGCCTCCATTTTTGCACTCAGGTCTAAGTCTCATGGCCCTCTATCAGAATCCAGAGTTTTGGGAAAATTGGGGAAACTAAATTTTTCGCCCCCCCAAAAAAAACGTAAGGGGTACCACTGTCGTTTTTTTCTCGGGTTGAAGTTTTGAGTTTCGATATATCAGCTCTGGAAGGGTCTAGAGCCTCCATTTTTGCACTCAGGACTAAGTCTCATGGCCCTCTATCAGAATCCAGAGTTTTGAGAAGATTGGGGAAACTAAATTTTTCGCCCGCCCCCCCAAAAAAACGTAAGGGGTACCACTGTCGTTTTTTTTTCGGGTCGAAATTTTGAGTTTCGATATCTCAGCTCTGGAAGGGTCTAGAGCCTCCATTTTTGCACTCAGGTCTAAGTCTCATGGCCCTCTATCAGAATCCAGAGTTTTGAGAAGATTGGGGAAACTAAATTTTTCGCCCCCCCAAAAAAAACGTAAGGGGTACCACTGTCGTTTTTTTCTCGGGTTGAAGTTTTGAGTTTCGATATCTCAGCTCTGGAAGGGTCTAGAGCCTCCATTTTTGCACTCAGGACTAAGTCTCATGGCCCTCTATCAGAATCCAGAGTTTTGAGAAGATTGGGGAAACTTAATTTTTCGCCCCCCAAAAAAAACGTAAGGGGTACCACTGTCGTTTTTTTTTCGGGTCGAAATTTTGAGTTTCGATATCTCTGCTCTGGAAGGGTCTAGAGCCTCCATTTTTGCACTCAGGTCTAAGTCTCATGGCCCTCTATCAGAATCCAGAGTTTTGAGAAGATTGGGGAAACTAAATTTTTCGCCCCCCCAAAAAAAACGTAAGGGGTACCACTGTCGTTTTTTTCTCGGGTTGAAATTTTGAGTTTCGATATCTCAGCTCTGGAAGGGTCTAGAGCCTCCATTTTTGCACTCAGGACTAAGTCTCATGGCCCTCTATCAGAATCCAGAGTTTTGAGAAGATTGGGGAAACTTAATTTTTCACCCCCCCGAAAAAAAAGTAAGGGGTACCACTGTCATTTTTTTTTCCCGGTCGAAATTTTGAGTTTCGATATCTCAGCTCTGGAAGGGTCTAGAGCCTCCATTTTTGCACTCAGGTCTAAGTCTCATTGCCCTCTATCAGAATCCAGAGTTTTGAGAAGATTGGGGAAACTTAATTTTTCGCCCCCCAAAAAAAAAACGTAAGGGGTACCACTGTCGTTTTTTTTTCGGGTCGAAATTTTGAGTTTCGATATCTCAGCTCTGGAAGGGTCTAGAGCCTCCATTTTTGCACTCAGGTCTAAGTCTCATGGCCCTCTATCAGAATCCAGAGTTTTGAGAAGATTGGGGAAACTAAATTTTTCGCCCCCCCCCCCAAAAAAACGTAAGGGGTACCACTGTCGTTTTTTTCTCGGGTTGAAATTTTGAGTTTCGATATCTCAGCTCTGGAAGGGTCTAGAGCCTCCATTTTTGCACTCAGGACTAAGTCTCATGGCCCTCTATCAGAATCCAGAGTTTTGAGAAGATTGGGGAAACTTAATTTTTCGCCCCCCCAAAAAAAACGTAAGGGGTACCACTGTCGTTTTTTTTTCGGGTCGAAATTTTGAGTTTCGATATCTCAGCTCTGGAAGGGTCTAGAGCCTCCATTTTTGCACTCAGGTCTAAGTCTCATGGCCCTCTATCAGAATCCAGAGTTTTGAGAAGATTGGGGAAACAAAATTTATCGCCCCCCAAAAAAAACGTAAGGGGTACCACTGTCGTTTTTTTTTCGGGTCGAAATTTTGAGTTTCGATATCTCAGCTCTGGAAGGGTCTAGAGCCTCCATTTTTGCACTCAGGTCTAAGTCTCATGGCCCTCTATCAGAATCCAGTGTTTTGAGAAGATTGGGGAAACAACATTTTTTGCCTCCCAAAAAAAACGTAAGGGGTACCACTGTCGTTTTTTTTTCGGGTCGAAATTTTGAGTTTCGATATCTCAGCTCTGGAAGGGTCTAGAGCCTCCATTTTTGCACTCAGGTCTAAGTCTCATGGCCCTCTATCAGAATCCAGAGTTTTGGGAAAATTGGGGAAACTAAATTTTTCGCCCCCCCCAAAAAAAACGTAAGGGGTACCACTGTCGTTTTTTTTTTCGGGTCGAAATTTTGAGTTTCGATATCTCAGCTCTGGAAGGGTCTAGAGCCTCCATTTTTGCACTCAGGTCTAAGTCTCATTGCCCTCTATCAGAATCCAGAGTTTTGAGAAGATTGGGGAAACTTAATTTTTCGCCCCCAAAAAAAACACGTAAGGGGTACCACTGTCGTTTTTTTTTTCGGGTCGAAATTTTGAGTTTTGATATCTCAGCTCTGGAAGGGTCTAGAGCCTCAATTTTTTCACTCAGGTCTAAGTCTCATGGTCCTCTATCAGAATCTAGAGTTTTGAGAAGATTGCGGAAACTTAATTTTTCGCCCCCCCAAAAAAAACGTAAGGGGTACCACTGTCGTTTTTTTTTTCGGGTCGAAATTTTGAGTTTCCATATCTCAGCTCTGGAAGGGTCTAGAGCCTCCATTTTTGCACTCAGGACTAAGTCTCATGGCCCTCTATCAGAATCCAGAGTTTTGAGAAGATTGGGGAAACTTAATTTTTCGCACCCCCCCCACAAAAAACGTAAGGGGTACCACTGTCGTTTTTTTTTTCGGGTCGAAATTTTGAGTTTCGATATCTCAGCTCTGGAAGGGTCTAGAGCCTCCATTTTTGCACTCAGGACTAAGTCTCATGGCCCTCTATCAGAATCCAGAGTTTTGAGAAGATTGGGGAAACTTAATTTTTCGCCCCAAAAAAAAAAACGTAAGGGGTACCACTGTCGTTTTTTTTTCGGGTCGAAATTTTGAGTTTCGATATCTCAGCTCTGGAAGGGTCTAGAGCCTCCATTTTTGCACTCAGGTCTAAGTCTCATGGCCCTCTATCAGAATCCAGAGTTTTGAGAAGATTGGGGAAACTTAATTTTTCGCCCCCCCAAAAAAATGTAAGGGGTACCACTGTCGTTTTTTTTTCGGGTCGAAATTTTGAGTTTCGATATCTCAGCTCTGGAAGGGTCTATAGCCTCCATTTTTGCACTCAGGTCTAAGTCTCATGGCCCTCTATCAGAATCCAGAGTTTTGAGAAGATTGGGGAAACTAAATTTTTCGCCCCCCCCAAAAAAACGTAAGGGGTACCACTGTCGTTTTTTTCTCGGGTTGAAATTTTGAGTTTCGATATCTCAGCTCTGGAAGGGTCTAGAGCCTCCATTTTTGCACTCAGGACTAAGTCTCATGGCCCTCTATCAGAATCCAGAGTTTTGAGAAGATTGGGGAAACTTAATTTTTCGCCCCCCCGAAAAAAAAGTAAGGGGTACCACTGTCATTTTTTTTTTCCGGTCGAAATTTTGAGTTTCGATATCTCAGCTCTGGAAGGGTCTAGAACCTCCATTTTTGCACTCAGGTCTAAGTCTCATTGCCCTCTATCAGAATCCAGAGTTTTGAGAAGATTGGGGAAACTTAATTTTTCGCCCCCAAAAAAAAACGTAAGGGGTACCACTGTCGTTTTTTTTTCGGGTCGAAATTTTGAGTTTCGATATCTCAGCTCTGGAAGGGTCTAGAGCCTCCATTTTTGCACTCAGGTCTAAGTCTCATGGCCCTCTATCAGAATCCAGAGTTTTGAGAAGATTGGGGAAACTAAATTTTTCGCCCCCCCCCCAAAAAAAACGTAAGGGGTACCACTGTCGTTTTTTACTCGGGTTGAAATTTTGAGTTTCGATATCTCAGCTCTGGAAGGGTCTAGAGCCTCCATTTTTGCACTCAGGACTAAGTCTCATGGCCCTCTATCAGAATCCAGAGTTTTGAGAAGATTGGGGAAACTTAATTTTTCGCCCCCCCAAAAAAAACGTAAGGGGTACCACTGTCGTTTTTTTTTCGGGTCGAAATTTTGAGTTTCGATATCTCAGCTCTGGAAGGGTCTAGAGCCTCCATTTTTGCACTCAGGTCTAAGTCTCATGGCCCTCTATCAGAATCCAGAGTTTTGAGAAGATTGGGGAAACAAAATTTTTCGCCCCCCAAAAAAAACGTAAGGGGTACCACTGTCGTTTTTTTTTTCGGGTCGAAATTTTGAGTTTCGATATCTCAGCTCTGGAAGGGTCTAGAGCCTCCATTTTTGCACTCAGGTCTAAGTCTCATGGCCCTCTATCAGAATCCAGTGTTTTGAGAAGATTGGGGAAACAAAATTTTTCGCCCCCCAAAAAAAACGTAAGGGGTACCACTGTCGTTTTTTTTTCGGGTCGAAATTTTGAGTTTCGATATCTCAGCTCTGGAAGGGTCTAGAGCCTCCATTTTTGCACTCAGGTCTAAGTCTCATGGCCCTCTATCAGAATCCAGAGTTTTGAGAAGATTGGGGAAACAAAATTTTTCGCCCCCCAAAAAAAACGTAAGGGGTACCACTGTCGTTTTTTTTTCGGGTCGAAATTTTGAGTTTCGATATATCTCAGCTCTGGAAGGGTCTAGAGCCTCCATTTTTGCACTCAGGTCTAAGTCTCATGGCCCTCTATCAGAATCCAGAGTTTTGGGAAAATTGGGGAAACTAAATTTTTCGCCCCCCCCCCAAAAAAACGTAAGGGGTACCACTGTCGTTTTTTTCTCGGGTTGAAGTTTTGAGTTTCGATATCTCAGCTCTGGAAGGGTCTAGAGCCTCCATTTTTGCACTCAGGTCTAAGTCTCATGGCCCTCTATCAGAATCCAGAGTTTTGAGAAGATTGGGGAAACAAAATTTTTCGCCCCCCAAAAAAAACGTAAGGGGTACCACTGTCGTTTTTTTTTCGGGTCGAAATTTTGAGTTTCGATATCTCAGCTCTGGAAGGGTCTAGAGCCTCCATTTTTGCACTCAGGTCTAAGTCTCATGGCCCTCTATCAGAATCCAGTGTTTTGAGAAGATTGGGGAAACAAAATTTTTCGCCCCCCAAAAAAAACGTAAGGGGTACCACTGTCGTTTTTTTTTCGGGTCGAAATTTTGAGTTTCGATATCTCAGCTCTGGAAGGGTCTAGAGCCTCCATTTTTGCACTCAGGTCTAAGTCTCATGGCCCTCTATCAGAATCCAGAGTTTTGAGAAGATTGGGGAAACAAAATTTTTCGCCCCCCAAAAAAAACGTAAGGGGTACCACTGTCGTTTTTTTATCGGGTCGAAATTTTGAGTTTCGATATCTCAGCTCTGGAAGGGTCTAGAGCCTCCATTTTTGCACTCAGGTCTAAGTCTCATGGCCCTCTATCAGAATCCAGAGTTTTGGGAAAATTGGGGAAACTAAATTTTTCGCCCCCCCCCCAAAAAAACGTAAGGGGTACCACTGTCATTTTTTTCTCGGGTTGAAGTTTTGAGTTTCGATATCTCAGCTCTGGAAGGGTCTAGAGCCTCCATTTTTGCACTCAGGTCTAAGTCTCATGGCCCTCTATCAGAATCCAGAGTTTTGAGAAGATTGGGGAAACAAAATTTTTCGCCCCCCAAAAAAAACGTAAGGGGTACCACTGTCGTTTTTTTTTCGGGTCGAAATTTTGAGTTTCGATATCTCAGCTCTGGAAGGGTCTAGAGCCTCCATTTTTGCACTCAGGTCTAAGTCTCATGGCCCTCTATCAGAATCCAGAGTTTTGAGAAGATTGGGGAAACAAAATTTTTCGCCCCCCCAAAAAAACGTAAGGGGTACCACTGTCGTTTTTTTTTCGGGTCGAAATTTTGAGTTTCGATATCTCAGCTCTGGAAGGGTCTAGAGCCTCCATTTTTGCACTCAGGTCTAAGTCTCATGGCCCTCTATCAGAATCCAGAGTTTTGGGAAAATTGGGGAAACTAAATTTTTCGCCCCCCCAAAAAAAACGTAAGGGGTACCACTGTCGTTTTTTTCTCGGGTTGAAGTTTTGAGTTTCGATATCTCAGCTCTGGAAGGGTCTAGAGCCTCCATTTTTGCACTCAGGACTAAGTCTCATGGCCCTCTATCAGAATCCAGAGTTTTGAGAAGATTGGGGAAACTTAATTTTTCGCCCCCCAAAAAAAACGTAAGGGGTACCACTGTCGTTTTTTTTTCGGGTCGAAATTTTGAGTTTCGATATCTCAGCTCTGGAAGGGTCTAGAGCCTCCATTTTTGCACTCAGGTCTAAGTCTCATGGCCCTCTATCAGAATCCAGAGTTTTGAGAAGATTGGGGAAACTTAATTTTTCGCCCCCCCCAAAAAAAACGTAAGGGGTACCACTGTCGTTTTTTTTTTTCGGGTCGAAATTTTGAGTTTCGATATCTCAGCTCTGGAAGGGTCTAGAGCCTCCATTTTTGCACTCAGGTCTAAGTCTCATTGCCCTCTATCAGAATCCAGAGTTTTGAGAAGATTGGGGAAACTTAATTTTTCGCCCCAAAAAAAAACCGTAAGGGGTACCACTGTCGTTTTTTTTTCGGGTCGAAATTTTGAGTTTCGATATCTCAGCTCTTGAAGGGTCTAGAGCCTCCATTTTTGCACTCAGGTCTAAGTCTCATGGCCCTCTATCAGAATCCAGAGTTTGAGAAGATTGGGGAAACAAAATTTTTCGCCCCCCCCAAAAAAAACGTAAGGGGTACCACTGTCGTTTTTTTCTCGGGTTGAAATTTTGAGTTTCGATATCTCAGCTCTGGAAGGGTCTAGAGCCTCCATTTTTGCACTAAGGACTAAGTCTCATGGCCCTCTATCAGAATCCAGAGTTTTGAGAAGATTGGGGAAACTTAATTTTTCGCCCCCAAAAAAAAAAACGTAAGGGGTACCACTGTCGTTTTTTTTTCGGGTCGAAATTTTGAGTTTCGATATCTCAGCTCTGGAAGGGTCTAGAGCCTCCATTTTTGCACTCAGGTCTAAGTCTCATGGCCCTCTATCAGAATCCAGAGTTTTGAGAAGATTGGGGAAACAAAATTTTTCGCCCCCCCCCAAAAAAAACGTAAGGGGTACCACTGTCGTTTTTTTCTCAGGTTGAAATTTTGAGTTTCGATATCTCAGCTCTGGAAGGGTCTAGAGCCTCCATTTTTGCACTCAGGACTAAGTCTCATGGCCCTCTATCAGAATCCAGAGTTTTGAGAAGATTGGGGAAACTTAATTTTTCACCCCCCCCCCCAAAA
Source organism: Pimephales promelas (assembly GCF_988280905.1). Lineage (NCBI taxonomy): Eukaryota > Metazoa > Chordata > Actinopteri > Cypriniformes > Leuciscidae > Pimephales > Pimephales promelas. Next base: position 14,868,125 of record NC_142787.1, read on the forward strand.
AAAACGTAAGGGGTACCACTGTCGTTTTTTTTTTCGGGTCGAAATTTTGAGTTTCGATATCTAAGCTCTGGAAGGGTCTAGAGCCTCCATTTTTGCACTCAGGTCTAAGTCTCATGGCCCTCTATCAGAATCCAGAGTTTTGAGAAGATTGGGGAAACTTAATTTTTCGCCCCCCCCCAAAAAAAACGTAAGGGGTACCACTGTCGTTTTTTTTTTCGGGTCGAAATTTTGAGTTTCGATATCTCAGCTCTGGAAGGGTCTAGAGCCTCCATTTTTGCACTCAGGTCTAAGTCTCATTGCCCTCTATCAGAATCCAGAGTTTTGAGAAGATTGGGGAAACTTAATTTTTCGCCCCAAAAAAAAAACGTAAGGGGTACCACTGTCGTTTTTTTTTTTCGGGTCGAAATTTTGAGTTTCGATATCTCAGCTCTGGAAGGGTCTAGAGCCTCAATTTTTGCACTCAGGACTAAGTCTCATGGCCCTCTATCAGAATCCAGAGTTTTGAGAAGATTGGGGAAACTTAATTTTTCGCCCCCCAAAAAAAACCGTAAGGGGTACCACTGTCGTTTTTTTTTCGGGTCGAAATTTTGAGTTTCGATATCTCAGCTCTGGAAGGGTCTAGAGCCTCCATTTTTGCACTCAGGTCTAAGTCTCATGGCCCTCTATCAGAATCCAGAGTTTTGAGAAGATTGGGGAAACAAAATTTTTCGCCCCCCCCCAAAAAAACGTAAGGGGTACCACTGTCGTTTTTTTCTCGGTTTGAAATTTTGAGTTTCGATATCTCAGCTCTGGAAGGGTCTAGAGCCTCCATTTTTGCACTCAGGACTAAGTCTCATGGCCCTCTATCAGAATCCAGAGTTTTGAGAAGATTGGGGAAACTTAATTTTTCGCCCCCCAAAAAAAAACGTAAGGGGTACCACTGTCGTTTTTTTTTCGGGTCGAAATTTTGAGTTTCGATATCTCAGCTCTGGAAGGGTCTAGAGCCTCCATTTTTGCAGTCAGGTCTAAGTCTCATGGCCCTCTATCAGAATCCAGAGTTTTGAGAAGATTGGGGAAACAAAATTTTTCGCCCCCAAAAAAAAACGTAAGGGGTACCACTGTGGTTTTTTTTTTCGGGTCGAAATTTTGAGTTTCGATATCTCAGCTCTGGAAGGGTCTAGAGCCTCCATTTTTGCACTCAGGTCTAAGTCTCATGGCCCTCTATCAGAATCCAGAGTTTTGGGAAAATTGGGGAAACTAAATTTTTCGCCCCCCCAAAAAAAACGTAAGGGGTACCACTGTCGTTTTTTTCTCGGGTTGAAGTTTTGAGTTTCGATATATCAGCTCTGGAAGGGTCTAGAGCCTCCATTTTTGCACTCAGGACTAAGTCTCATGGCCCTCTATCAGAATCCAGAGTTTTGAGAAGATTGGGGAAACTAAATTTTTCGCCCGCCCCCCCAAAAAAACGTAAGGGGTACCACTGTCGTTTTTTTTTCGGGTCGAAATTTTGAGTTTCGATATCTCAGCTCTGGAAGGGTCTAGAGCCTCCATTTTTGCACTCAGGTCTAAGTCTCATGGCCCTCTATCAGAATCCAGAGTTTTGAGAAGATTGGGGAAACTAAATTTTTCGCCCCCCCAAAAAAAACGTAAGGGGTACCACTGTCGTTTTTTTCTCGGGTTGAAGTTTTGAGTTTCGATATCTCAGCTCTGGAAGGGTCTAGAGCCTCCATTTTTGCACTCAGGACTAAGTCTCATGGCCCTCTATCAGAATCCAGAGTTTTGAGAAGATTGGGGAAACTTAATTTTTCGCCCCCCAAAAAAAACGTAAGGGGTACCACTGTCGTTTTTTTTTCGGGTCGAAATTTTGAGTTTCGATATCTCTGCTCTGGAAGGGTCTAGAGCCTCCATTTTTGCACTCAGGTCTAAGTCTCATGGCCCTCTATCAGAATCCAGAGTTTTGAGAAGATTGGGGAAACTAAATTTTTCGCCCCCCCAAAAAAAACGTAAGGGGTACCACTGTCGTTTTTTTCTCGGGTTGAAATTTTGAGTTTCGATATCTCAGCTCTGGAAGGGTCTAGAGCCTCCATTTTTGCACTCAGGACTAAGTCTCATGGCCCTCTATCAGAATCCAGAGTTTTGAGAAGATTGGGGAAACTTAATTTTTCACCCCCCCGAAAAAAAAGTAAGGGGTACCACTGTCATTTTTTTTTCCCGGTCGAAATTTTGAGTTTCGATATCTCAGCTCTGGAAGGGTCTAGAGCCTCCATTTTTGCACTCAGGTCTAAGTTTCATGGCCCTCTATCAGAATCCAGAGTTTTGAGAAGATTGGGGAAACTAAATTTTTCGCCCCCCCCAAAAAAAACGTAAGGGGTACCACTGTCGTTTTTTTCTCGTGTTGAAATTTTGAGTTTCGATATCTCAGCTCTGGAAGGGTCTAGAGCAGGGGTGTCCAAACTTTTTTTAGTGAGGGCCAAATACAGAAAAATAAACAGTGGGCCGGGCCACACACTATATTGACACATGAATACTGCGTTTTTAAGACCTGGCTTGTTACTCAAGGTCTCTACATAAAAAAGAAACACACACAAACAGTTTGGGTTTTAACATTTTAAATAAATAAAGAAATGTTTATTATTAAAGTAAAAAATGTGGTATGAATTAAATACACTTAATACAGTGTCAGTTGTGTGTGTTTGCAAAGAGTCAGGTTAATAACTGGAACTGCACTGCCCATGCACTGGACAGGCCTGTAGGTGGCACAGGTGGTCCTAACATTGTAACTCACCTATAATGTGAAGAACATTGCACTCAATGTACATATCAATGGATAGTGAAAACATGTGACAATTTGCCCCAGGTTGATATTTATGAAAAAAAATACTTTCAGTTTAAAAACTACTTTTAGTATATACATTTTTTTTTTTTAAGGTTAAGTGAAAACCAACATACTTTGATGAAACAAAACCTTGCTGGAGAAAATACAGATGTTGATAGTTTTTTTTTTTTTTTACTCAAAACCTCCTATTTACTTGGATAGAGCCCTTGTGACAACTAGCCCCGTTCTACTTTCAATTATATTCATTGAAAACATGAACATGTGTAAACTGTCTGTAATTAAGGTTTGCCATATTTAGCAGGACTTGACAGACTAATCTGAGGCAATTTCAAGAGACTGTTAATTCGCCTAAAGAACAATTCTCATAAATAAATAAAATACTTCAAAACTAATGCACACAATTCAAAAGCGACAAAGAGGAAGAAGGTGCAACAAGGTTCAAGGTCATGTGTGCGCTGCTTTTAGCTTTATTGCTGTTTAATGTGAACTGATAATTCTATAATGTGAAGAACATTGTACTCAGTGGGAGCAGTGATGCTGTCCTTTGGATTGAAGGATGGCTGACATGTCAGGAGAAAGTTTGGTGGTTGAGACACGAAGGACTTCACAGAGATGGCTATCAGCCATTCTGGTTCTCAATCTGCTTTTGTTCTGATTTAACAGAGAAAACGTTTGTTCACATATGTATGTTGAGCCGAACAGGCTCATCATTCTTTTTGCCTGGCGTCTCATCAGAGGAAACTTAGCACTATCCAAACTCTGATAGAAGTCAGGGAGGGAGAGAAGCTGATGTTGACTCTTCAGAGAATCATCGCATTGCATTTCAATCAGTTCTAACTGCAGATTCTCTTCCACTTCTTCTGCATCCACCAGGAAGGGGGTCGAGAACAGCTTGATTTGTTTTTCAATGACAGAAAAATCTTGGAAACGCTGGTTGAATTCTGTCACGAGAGATGCAAACACAGACACATATTTCTCCTTTTTAGAAGAAAGGTCGGCCGTTGGAAAAGCAGACTTGATTTCAGACAGTGCAGGAAAGTGAGCAACATTAAAGCTTCGTAGTTGTGTCTCAAACAGGCGGAGCTTTACACGGAAGGCTTTCACGTGCGCATACAGGTGTGGCAACAGCTGTTCTTTGCCCTGTAGGTTCTTGTTTAGTGTATTCAGATGATGAGTAAGATCAACTAAAAATGCCAGGTCGGCCAGCCACAGAGGGTCACTGAGTTCATGAAGAGGTCGGCCCTTCTCTTTCATAAACCGATCGATTTCTGATCTCAATGAATAAAACCGCTGCAGCACTAAGCCCCGGCTCAGCCAGCGCACCTCAGAGTGGTAGAGCACATCCCCGTATTCAGCATCCACCTCAGAAAGGAAAGCTTGAAATTCTCTGTGGTACAGTCCTCTAGCTCGAATTATGTTGACAGTTTTTACAACAGTGTTCATCACATCGCCCAGCTGTACAGTCTTGGCACACAGTGCTTCTTGGTGAATTATGCAGTGCATCTTAAAAGCCTCGCCCCCGCTCTCTTTTACCTTGGCGCAGACCATCGATGCCATTCCTTTGCGATCGCCCGTCATGGCCGGAGCTCCATCAGTTGTTACTCCACAGAGCTTGTCCCATTTAAGCCCCATCTTTTCAACTGCCTCTGACACAGCTTCAAAAATATCTCTACCTGTCGTTGTGCCTTTTAGGCTCTTCATATCAAGCAGCTCCTCCGTACAGCAAAAATTATCATCTACTCCCCGCAAAAAAATTAACAGCTGCGCGGTGTCTGTAGCATCCGTGCTCTCATCGCATGCAATCGAGTAAAAATCAAAAGCACAAGCTTTGTCTCTCAGCTGAAGTTTCAAGTTAGCAGACAAGTCCTCGATTCTCCGCACTATAGTATTTCTGGATAAGCTCACGTTGTTGAAATCCTGCACTTTCTCCGGGCACATTATTTCTGTGACTTTAATGAAGCACTGCTTTATGAAAGCACCATCTGAGAACGGTTTGCCGTGCTGGGCAATAAGTTTAGCGACTTCATAGCTTGCTGTTGTGGCGTTTTCTTGTATTTTGTTAGCACGGAAAAAAAACTGTTGTTGAGCTTGCAGGCTAGCTGCCATTTGTTTGACTTTCTGCGTTCGTTCGGCACCGGTGTACGATGTGTAGCTCTGATGTTTGGTTTCATAGTGCCGACGGACATTATACTCTTTCATCACAGCAACATCTTCATTGCAAATCAAACAGACACACTTTCCGTTGATTTCTTTGAAAAAATAGTCATTTTCCCACCTTGTTTGAAATCTTCTACACTCATTTGCTATTTTTCGTTTCTTGGGTGCTGCCATTTCTGGTGACTCGCGGTAAAAGTTTTTCTACTAGCTACGAGAGGCACCGTTTCTGTGGTGGGCTGCCTGGCTCCATCTAGTGTTAAAACTGAGAAGTGCAGAGAACAGTTGAGCTCAAGTTTCTTGTGTGGGCCATATTCAATTATATTTTCAGAATTTGCTGCGGGCCAATAAAAACTGGGCCGCGGGCCGCAGTTGGCCCGCGGGCCGTAGTTTGGACACCCCTAGTCTAGAGCCTCCATTTTTGCACTCAGGACTAAGTCTCATGGCCCTCTATCAGAATCCAGAGTTTTGAGAAGATTGGGGAAACTTAATTTTTCGCCCCAAAAAAAAAACGTAAGGGGTACCACTGTCGTTTTTTTTTCGGGTCGAAATTTTGAGTTTCGATATCTCAGCTCTGGAAGGGTCTAGAGCCTCCATTTTTGTACTCAGGTCTAAGTCTCATGGCCCTCTATCAGAATCCAGAGTTTTGAGAAGATTGGGGAAACTTAATTTTTCGCCCCCCCAAAAAAAAAACGTAAGGGGTACCACTGTCGTTTTTTTTTTCGGGTCGAAATTTTGAGTTTCGATATCTCAGCTCTGGAAGGGTCTAGAGCCTCCATTTTTGCACTCAGGTCTAAGTCTCATTGCCCTCTATCAGAATCCAGAGTTTTGAGAAGATTGGGGAAACTTAATTTTTCGCCCCAAAAAAAAAAACGTAAGGGGTACCACTGTCGTTTTTTTTTTTCGGGTCGAAATTTTGAGTTTCGATATCTCAGCTCTGGAAGGGTCTAGAGCCTCAATTTTTGCACTCAGGACTAAGTCTCATGGCCCTCTATCAGAATCCAGAGTTTTGAGAAGATTGGGGAAACTTAATTTTTCGCCCCCCAAAAAAAACCGTAAGGGGTACCACTGTCGTTTTTTTTTCGGGTCGAAATTTTGAGTTTCGATATCTCAGCTCTGGAAGGGTCTAGAGCCTCCATTTTTGCACTCAGGTCTAAGTCTCATGGCCCTCTATCAGAATCCAGAGTTTTGAGAAGATTGGGGAAACAAAATTTTTCGCCCCCCCCCAAAAAAACGTAAGGGGTACCACTGTCGTTTTTTTCTCGGTTTGAAATTTTGAGTTTCGATATCTCAGCTCTGGAAGGGTCTAGAGCCTCCATTTTTGCACTCAGGACTAAGTCTCATGGCCCTCTATCAGAATCCAGAGTTTTGAGAAGATTGGGGAAACAAAATTTTTCGCCCCCCAAAAAAAACGTAAGGGGTACCACTGTCGTTTTTTTCTCGGGTTGAAATTTTGAGTTTCGATATCTCAGCTCTGGAAGGGTCTAGAGCCTCCATTTTTGCACTCAGGACTAAGTCTCATGGCCCTCTATCAGAATCCAGAGTTTTGAGAAGATTGGGGAAACTTAATTTTTCGCCCCCCAAAAAAAAACGTAAGGGGTACCACTGTCGTTTTTTTTTCGGGTCGAAATTTTGAGTTTCGATATCTCAGCTCTGGAAGGGTCTAGAGCCTCCATTTTTGCACTCAGGTCTAAGTCTCATGGCCCTCTATCAGAATCCAGAGTTTTGAGAAGATTGGGGAAACAAAATTTTTCGCCCCCAAAAAAAAACGTAAGGGGTACCACTGTGGTTTTTTTTTTCGGGTCGAAATTTTGAGTTTCGATATCTCAGCTCTGGAAGGGTCTAGAGCCTCCATTTTTGCACTCAGGTCTAAGTCTCATGGCCCTCTATCAGAATCCAGAGTTTTGGGAAAATTGGGGAAACTAAATTTTTCGCCCCCCCAAAAAAAACGTAAGGGGTACCACTGTCGTTTTTTTCTCGGGTTGAAGTTTTGAGTTTCGATATATCAGCTCTGGAAGGGTCTAGAGCCTCCATTTTTGCACTCAGGACTAAGTCTCATGGCCCTCTATCAGAATCCAGAGTTTTGAGAAGATTGGGGAAACTAAATTTTTCGCCCGCCCCCCCAAAAAAACGTAAGGGGTACCACTGTCGTTTTTTTTTCGGGTCGAAATTTTGAGTTTCGATATCTCAGCTCTGGAAGGGTCTAGAGCCTCCATTTTTGCACTCAGGTCTAAGTCTCATGGCCCTCTATCAGAATCCAGAGTTTTGAGAAGATTGGGGAAACTAAATTTTTCGCCCCCCCAAAAAAAACGTAAGGGGTACCACTGTCGTTTTTTTCTCGGGTTGAAGTTTTGAGTTTCGATATCTCAGCTCTGGAAGGGTCTAGAGCCTCCATTTTTGCACTCAGGACTAAGTCTCATGGCCCTCTATCAGAATCCAGAGTTTTGAGAAGATTGGGGAAACTTAATTTTTCGCCCCCCAAAAAAAACGTAAGGGGTACCACTGTCGTTTTTTTTTCGGGTCGAAATTTTGAGTTTCGATATCTCTGCTCTGGAAGGGTCTAGAGCCTCCATTTTTGCACTCAGGTCTAAGTCTCATGGCCCTCTATCAGAATCCAGAGTTTTGAGAAGATTGGGGAAACTAAATTTTTCGCCCCCCCAAAAAAAACGTAAGGGGTACCACTGTCGTTTTTTTCTCGGGTTGAAATTTTGAGTTTCGATATCTCAGCTCTGGAAGGGTCTAGAGCCTCCATTTTTGCACTCAGGACTAAGTCTCATGGCCCTCTATCAGAATCCAGAGTTTTGAGAAGATTGGGGAAACTTAATTTTTCACCCCCCCGAAAAAAAAGTAAGGGGTACCACTGTCATTTTTTTTTCCCGGTCGAAATTTTGAGTTTCGATATCTCAGCTCTGGAAGGGTCTAGAGCCTCCATTTTTGCACTCAGGTCTAAGTCTCATTGCCCTCTATCAGAATCCAGAGTTTTGAGAAGATTGGGGAAACTTAATTTTTCGCCCTCAAAAAAAAAAAACGTAAGGGGTACCACTGTCGTTTTTTTTTCGGGTCGAAATTTTGAGTTTCGATATCTCAGCTCTGGAAGGGTCTAGAGCCTCCATTTTTGCACTCAGGTCTAAGTCTCATGGCCCTCTATCAGAATCCAGAGTTTTGAGAAGATTGGGGAAACTAAATTTTTCGCCCCCCCCCCCAAAAAAAACGTAAGGGGTACCACTGTCGTTTTTTTCTCGGGTTGAAATTTTGAGTTTCGATATCTCAGCTCTGGAAGGGTCTAGAGCCTCCATTTTTGCACTCAGGACTAAGTCTCATGGCCCTCTATCAGAATCCAGAGTTTTGAGAAGATTGGGGAAACTTAATTTTTCGCCCCCCCAAAAAAAACGTAAGGGGTACCACTGTCGTTTTTTTTTCGGGTCGAAATTTTGAGTTTCGATATCTCAGCTCTGGAAGGGTCTAGAGCCTCCATTTTTGCACTCAGGTCTAAGTCTCATGGCCCTCTATCAGAATCCAGAGTTTTGAGAAGATTGGGGAAACAAAATTTATCGCCCCCCAAAAAAAACGTAAGGGGTACCACTGTCGTTTTTTTTTCGGGTCGAAATTTTGAGTTTCGATATCTCAGCTCTGGAAGGGTCTAGAGCCTCCATTTTTGCACTCAGGTCTAAGTCTCATGGCCCTCTATCAGAATCCAGTGTTTTGAGAAGATTGGGGAAACAACATTTTTTGCCCCCCAAAAAAAACGTAAGGGGTACCACTGTCGTTTTTTTTTCGGGTCGAAATTTTGAGTTTCGATATCTCAGCTCTGGAAGGGTCTAGAGCCTCCATTTTTGCACTCAGGTCTAAGTCTCATGGCCCTCTATCAGAATCCAGAGTTTTGGGAAAATTGGGGAAACTAAATTTTTCGCCCCCCCCAAAAAAAACGTAAGGGGTACCACTGTCGTTTTTTTTTTCGGGTCGAAATTTTGAGTTTCGATATCTCAGCTCTGGAAGGGTCTAGAGCCTCCATTTTTGCACTCAGGTCTAAGTCTCATTGCCCTCTATCAGAATCCAGAGTTTTGAGAAGATTGGGGAAACTTAATTTTTCGCCCCCAAAAAAAACACGTAAGGGGTACCACTGTCGTTTTTTTTTTCGGGTCGAAATTTTGAGTTTTGATATCTCAGCTCTGGAAGGGTCTAGAGCCTCAATTTTTTCACTCAGGTCTAAGTCTCATGGTCCTCTATCAGAATCTAGAGTTTTGAGAAGATTGCGGAAACTTAATTTTTCGCCCCCCCAAAAAAAACGTAAGGGGTACCACTGTCGTTTTTTTTTTCGGGTCGAAATTTTGAGTTTCCATATCTCAGCTCTGGAAGGGTCTAGAGCCTCCATTTTTGCACTCAGGACTAAGTCTCATGGCCCTCTATCAGAATCCAGAGTTTTGAGAAGATTGGGGAAACTTAATTTTTCGCACCCCCCCCACAAAAAACGTAAGGGGTACCACTGTCGTTTTTTTTTTCGGGTCGAAATTTTGAGTTTCGATATCTCAGCTCTGGAAGGGTCTAGAGCCTCCATTTTTGCACTCAGGACTAAGTCTCATGGCCCTCTATCAGAATCCAGAGTTTTGAGAAGATTGGGGAAACTTAATTTTTCGCCCCAAAAAAAAAAACGTAAGGGGTACCACTGTCGTTTTTTTTTCGGGTCGAAATTTTGAGTTTCGATATCTCAGCTCTGGAAGGGTCTAGAGCCTCCATTTTTGCACTCAGGTCTAAGTCTCATGGCCCTCTATCAGAATCCAGAGTTTTGAGAAGATTGGGGAAACTTAATTTTTCGCCCCCCCAAAAAAATGTAAGGGGTACCACTGTCGTTTTTTTTTCGGGTCGAAATTTTGAGTTTCGATATCTCAGCTCTGGAAGGGTCTATAGCCTCCATTTTTGCACTCAGGTCTAAGTCTCATGGCCCTCTATCAGAATCCAGAGTTTTGAGAAGATTGGGGAAACTAAATTTTTCGCCCCCCCCAAAAAAACGTAAGGGGTACCACTGTCGTTTTTTTCTCGGGTTGAAATTTTGAGTTTCGATATCTCAGCTCTGGAAGGGTCTAGAGCCTCCATTTTTGCACTCAGGACTAAGTCTCATGGCCCTCTATCAGAATCCAGAGTTTTGAGAAGATTGGGGAAACTTAATTTTTCGCCCCCCCGAAAAAAAAGTAAGGGGTACCACTGTCATTTTTTTTTTCCGGTCGAAATTTTGAGTTTCGATATCTCAGCTCTGGAAGGGTCTAGAACCTCCATTTTTGCACTCAGGTCTAAGTCTCATTGCCCTCTATCAGAATCCAGAGTTTTGAGAAGATTGGGGAAACTTAATTTTTCGCCCCCAAAAAAAAACGTAAGGGGTACCACTGTCGTTTTTTTTTCGGGTCGAAATTTTGAGTTTCGATATCTCAGCTCTGGAAGGGTCTAGAGCCTCCATTTTTGCACTCAGGTCTAAGTCTCATGGCTCTCTATCAGAATCCAGAGTTTTGAGAAGATTGGGGAAACTAAATTTTTCGCCCCCCCCCAAAAAAAACGTAAGGGGTACCACTGTCGTTTTTTACTCGGGTTGAAATTTTGAGTTTCGATATCTCAGCTCTGGAAGGGTCTAGAGCCTCCATTTTTGCACTCAGGACTAAGTCTCATGGCCCTCTATCAGAATCCAGAGTTTTGAGAAGATTGGGGAAACTTAATTTTTCGCCCCCCCAAAAAAAACGTAAGGGGTACCACTGTCGTTTTTTTTTCGGGTCGAAATTTTGAGTTTCGATATCTCAGCTCTGGAAGGGTCTAGAGCCTCCATTTTTGCACTCAGGTCTAAGTCTCATGGCCCTCTATCAGAATCCAGAGTTTTGAGAAGATTGGGGAAACAAAATTTTTCGCCCCCCAAAAAAAACGTAAGGGGTACCACTGTCGTTTTTTTTTTCGGGTCGAAATTTTGAGTTTCGATATCTCAGCTCTGGAAGGGTCTAGAGCCTCCATTTTTGCACTCAGGTCTAAGTCTCATGGCCCTCTATCAGAATCCAGTGTTTTGAGAAGATTGGGGAAACAAAATTTTTCGCCCCCCAAAAAAAACGTAAGGGGTACCACTGTCGTTTTTTTTTCGGGTCGAAATTTTGAGTTTCGATATCTCAGCTCTGGAAGGGTCTAGAGCCTCCATTTTTGCACTCAGGTCTAAGTCTCATGGCCCTCTATCAGAATCCAGAGTTTTGAGAAGATTGGGGAAACAAAATTTTTCGCCCCCCAAAAAAAACGTAAGGGGTACCACTGTCGTTTTTTTTTCGGGTCGAAATTTTGAGTTTCGATATATCTCAGCTCTGGAAGGGTCTAGAGCCTCCATTTTTGCACTCAGGTCTAAGTCTCATGGCCCTCTATCAGAATCCAGAGTTTTGGGAAAATTGGGGAAACTAAATTTTTCGCCCCCCCCCCAAAAAAACGTAAGGGGTACCACTGTCGTTTTTTTCTCGGGTTGAAGTTTTGAGTTTCGATATCTCAGCTCTGGAAGGGTCTAGAGCCTCCATTTTTGCACTCAGGTCTAAGTCTCATGGCCCTCTATCAGAATCCAGAGTTTTGAGAAGATTGGGGAAACAAAATTTTTCGCCCCCCAAAAAAAACGTAAGGGGTACCACTGTCGTTTTTTTTTCGGGTCGAAATTTTGAGTTTCGATATCTCAGCTCTGGAAGGGTCTAGAGCCTCCATTTTTGCACTCAGGTCTAAGTCTCATGGCCCTCTATCAGAATCCAGTGTTTTGAGAAGATTGGGGAAACAAAATTTTTCGCCCCCCAAAAAAAACGTAAGGGGTACCACTGTCGTTTTTTTTTCGGGTCGAAATTTTGAGTTTCGATATCTCAGCTCTGGAAGGGTCTAGAGCCTCCATTTTTGCACTCAGGTCTAAGTCTCATGGCCCTCTATCAGAATCCAGAGTTTTGAGAAGATTGGGGAAACAAAATTTTTCGCCCCCCAAAAAAAACGTAAGGGGTACCACTGTCGTTTTTTTATCGGGTCGAAATTTTGAGTTTCGATATCTCAGCTCTGGAAGGGTCTAGAGCCTCCATTTTTGCACTCAGGTCTAAGTCTCATGGCCCTCTATCAGAATCCAGAGTTTTGGGAAAATTGGGGAAACTAAATTTTTCGCCCCCCCCCCAAAAAAACGTAAGGGGTACCACTGTCGTTTTTTTCTCGGGTTGAAGTTTTGAGTTTCGATATCTCAGCTCTGGAAGGGTCTAGAGCCTCCATTTTTGCACTCAGGTCTAAGTCTCATGGCCCTCTATCAGAATCCAGAGTTTTGAGAAGATTGGGGAAACAAAATTTTTCGCCCCCCAAAAAAAACGTAAGGGGTACCACTGTCGTTTTTTTTTCGGGTCGAAATTTTGAGTTTCGATATCTCAGCTCTGGAAGGGTCTAGAGCCTCCATTTTTGCACTCAGGTCTAAGTCTCATGGCCCTCTATCAGAATCCAGAGTTTTGAGAAGATTGGGGAAACAAAATTTTTCGCCCCCCCAAAAAAACGTAAGGGGTACCACTGTCGTTTTTTTTTCGGGTCGAAATTTTGAGTTTCGATATCTCAGCTCTGGAAGGGTCTAGAGCCTCCATTTTTGCACTCAGGTCTAAGTCTCATGGCCCTCTATCAGAATCCAGAGTTTTGGGAAAATTGGGGAAACTAAATTTTTCGCCCCCCCAAAAAAAACGTAAGGGGTACCACTGTCGTTTTTTTCTCGGGTTGAAGTTTTGAGTTTCGATATCTCAGCTCTGGAAGGGTCTAGAGCCTCCATTTTTGCACTCAGGACTAAGTCTCATGGCCCTCTATCAGAATCCAGAGTTTTGAGAAGATTGGGGAAACTTAATTTTTCGCCCCCCAAAAAAAACGTAAGGGGTACCACTGTCGTTTTTTTTTCGGGTCGAAATTTTGAGTTTCGATATCTCAGCTCTGGAAGGGTCTAGAGCCTCCATTTTTGCACTCAGGTCTAAGTCTCATGGCCCTCTATCAGAATCCAGAGTTTTGAGAAGATTGGGGAAACTTAATTTTTCGCCCCCCCCAAAAAAAACGTAAGGGGTACCACTGTCGTTTTTTTTTTTTCGGGTCGAAATTTTGAGTTTCGATATCTCAGCTCTGGAAGGGTCTAGAGCCTCCATTTTTGCACTCAGGTCTAAGTCTCATTGCCCTCTATCAGAATCCAGAGTTTTGAGAAGATTGGGGAAACTTAATTTTTCGCCCCAAAAAAAAACCGTAAGGGGTACCACTGTCGTTTTTTTTTCGGGTCGAAATTTTGAGTTTCGATATCTCAGCTCTTGAAGGGTCTAGAGCCTCCATTTTTGCACTCAGGTCTAAGTCTCATGGCCCTCTATCAGAATCCAGAGTTTGAGAAGATTGGGGAAACAAAATTTTTCGCCCCCCCCAAAAAAAACGTAAGGGGTACCACTGTCGTTTTTTTCTCGGGTTGAAATTTTGAGTTTCGATATCTCAGCTCTGGAAGGGTCTAGAGCCTCCATTTTTGCACTCAGGACTAAGTCTCATGGCCCTCTATCAGAATCCAGAGTTTTGAGAAGATTGGGGAAACTTAATTTTTCGCCCCCAAAAAAAAAAACGTAAGGGGTACCACTGTCGTTTTTTTTTCGGGTCGAAATTTTGAGTTTCGATATCTCAGCTCTGGAAGGGTCTAGAGCCTCCATTTTTGCACTCAGGTCTAAGTCTCATGGCCCTCTATCAGAATCCAGAGTTTTGAGAAGATTGGGGAAACAAAATTTTTCGCCCCCCCCCCCAAAAAAACGTAAGGGGTACCACTGTCGTTTTTTTCTCAGGTTGAAATTTTGAGTTTCGATATCTCAGCTCTGGAAGGGTCTAGAGCCTCCATTTTTGCACTCAGGACTAAGTCTCATGGCCCTCTATCAGAATCCAGAGTTTTGAGAAGATTGGGGAAACTTAATTTTTCACCCCCCCCCAAAAAAAACGTAAGGGGTACCACTGTCGTTTTTTTTTTCGGGTCGAAATTTTGAGTTTCGATATCTAAGCTCTGGAAGGGTCTAGAGCCTCCATTTTTGCACTCAGGTCTAAGTCTCATGGCCCTCTATCAGAATCCAGAGTTTTGAGAAGATTGGGGAAACTTAATTTTTCGCCCCCCCAAAAAAAAAACGTAAGGGGTACCACTGTCGTTTTTTTTTTCGGGTCGAAATTTTGAGTTTCGATATCTCAGCTCTGGAAGGGTCTAGAGCCTCCATTTTTGCACTCAGGTCTAAGTCTCATTGCCCTCTATCAGAATCCAGAGTTTTGAGAAGATTGGGGAAACTTAATTTTTCGCCCCAAAAAAAAACGTAAGGGGTACCACTGTCGTTTTTTTTTTTCGGGTCGAAATTTTGAGTTTCGATATCTCAGCTCTGGAAGGGTCTAGAGCCTCAATTTTTGCACTCAGGACTAAGTCTCATGGCCCTCTATCAGAATCCAGAGTTTTGAGAAGATTGGGGAAACTTAATTTTTCGCCCCCCAAAAAAAACCGTAAGGGGTACCACTGTCGTTTTTTTTTCGGGTCGAAATTTTGAGTTTCGATATCTCAGCTCTGGAAGGGTCTAGAGCCTCCATTTTTGCACTCAGGTCTAAGTCTCATGGCCCTCTATCAGAATCCAGAGTTTTGAGAAGATTGGGGAAACAAAATTTTTCGCCCCCCCCCAAAAAAACGTAAGGGGTACCACTGTCGTTTTTTTCTCGGTTTGAAATTTTGAGTTTCGATATCTCAGCTCTGGAAGGGTCTAGAGCCTCCATTTTTGCACTCAGGACTAAGTCTCATGGCCCTCTATCAGAATCCAGAGTTTTGAGAAGATTGGGGAAACAAAATTTTTCGCCCCCCCCCCAAAAAACGTAAGGGGTACCACTGTCGTTTTTTTCTCGGGTTGAAATTTTGAGTTTCGATATCTCAGCTCTGGAAGGGTCTAGAGCCTCCATTTTTGCACTCAGGACTAAGTCTCATGGCCCTCTATCAGAATCCAGAGTTTTGAGAAGATTGGGGAAACTTAATTTTTCGCCCCCCAAAAAAAAACGTAAGGGGTACCACTGTCGTTTTTTTTTCGGGTCGAAATTTTGAGTTTCGATATCTCAGCTCTGGAAGGGTCTAGAGCCTCCATTTTTGCACTCAGGTCTAAGTCTCATGGCCCTCTATCAGAATCCAGAGTTTTGAGAAGATTGGGGAAACAAAATTTTTCGCCCCCAAAAAAAAACGTAAGGGGTACCACTGTGTTTTTTTTTTCGGGTCGAAATTTTGAGTTTCGATATCTCAGCTCTGGAAGGGTCTAGAGCCTCCATTTTTGCACTCAGGTCTAAGTCTCATGGCCCTCTATCAGAATCCAGAGTTTTGGGAAAATTGGGGAAACTAAATTTTTCGCCCCCCCAAAAAAAACGTAAGGGGTACCACTGTCGTTTTTTTCTCGGGTTGAAGTTTTGAGTTTCGATATATCAGCTCTGGAAGGGTCTAGAGCCTCCATTTTTGCACTCAGGACTAAGTCTCATGGCCCTCTATCAGAATCCAGAGTTTTGAGAAGATTGGGGAAACTAAATTTTTCGCCCGCCCCCCCAAAAAAACGTAAGGGGTACCACTGTCGTTTTTTTTTCGGGTCGAAATTTTGAGTTTCGATATCTCAGCTCTGGAAGGGTCTAGAGCCTCCATTTTTGCACTCAGGTCTAAGTCTCATGGCCCTCTATCAGAATCCAGAGTTTTGAGAAGATTGGGGAAACTAAATTTTTCGCCCCCCCAAAAAAAACGTAAGGGGTACCACTGTCGTTTTTTTCTCGGGTTGAAGTTTTGAGTTTCGATATCTCAGCTCTGGAAGGGTCTAGAGCCTCCATTTTTGCACTCAGGACTAAGTCTCATGGCCCTCTATCAGAATCCAGAGTTTTGAGAAGATTGGGGAAACTTAATTTTTCGCCCCCCAAAAAAAACGTAAGGGGTACCACTGTCGTTTTTTTTTCGGGTCGAAATTTTGAGTTTCGATATCTCTGCTCTGGAAGGGTCTAGAGCCTCCATTTTTGCACTCAGGTCTAAGTCTCATGGCCCTCTATCAGAATCCAGAGTTTTGAGAAGATTGGGGAAACTAAATTTTTCGCCCCCCCAAAAAAAACGTAAGGGGTACCACTGTCGTTTTTTTCTCGGGTTGAAATTTTGAGTTTCGATATCTCAGCTCTGGAAGGGTCTAGAGCCTCCATTTTTGCACTCAGGACTAAGTCTCATGGCCCTCTATCAGAATCCAGAGTTTTGAGAAGATTGGGGAAACTTAATTTTTCACCCCCCCAAAAAAAACGTAAGGGGTACCACTGTCGTTTTTTTTTCGGGTCGAAATTTTGAGTTTCGATATCTCAGCTCTGGAAGGGTCTAGAGCCTCCATTTTTGCACTCAGGTCTAAGTCTCATGGCCCTCTATCAGAATCCAGAGTTTTGAGAAGATTGGGGAAACAAAATTTATCGCCCCCCAAAAAAAACGTAAGGGGTACCACTGTCGTTTTTTTTTCGGGTCGAAATTTTGAGTTTCGATATCTCAGCTCTGGAAGGGTCTAGAGCCTCCATTTTTGCACTCAGGTCTAAGTCTCATGGCCCTCTATCAGAATCCAGTGTTTTGAGAAGATTGGGGAAACAACATTTTTTGCCCCCCAAAAAAAACGTAAGGGGTACCACTGTCGTTTTTTTTTCGGGTCGAAATTTTGAGTTTCGATATCTCAGCTCTGGAAGGGTCTAGAGCCTCCATTTTTGCACTCAGGTCTAAGTCTCATGGCCCTCTATCAGAATCCAGAGTTTTGGGAAAATTGGGGAAACTAAATTTTTCGCCCCCCCCAAAAAAAACGTAAGGGGTACCACTGTCGTTTTTTTTTTCGGGTCGAAATTTTGAGTTTCGATATCTCAGCTCTGGAAGGGTCTAGAGCCTCCATTTTTGCACTCAGGTCTAAGTCTCATTGCCCTCTATCAGAATCCAGAGTTTTGAGAAGATTGGGGAAACTTAATTTTTCGCCCCCAAAAAAAACACGTAAGGGGTACCACTGTCGTTTTTTTTTTCGGGTCGAAATTTTGAGTTTTGATATCTCAGCTCTGGAAGGGTCTAGAGCCTCAATTTTTTCACTCAGGTCTAAGTCTCATGGTCCTCTATCAGAATCTAGAGTTTTGAGAAGATTGCGGAAACTTAATTTTTCGCCCCCCCAAAAAAAACGTAAGGGGTACCACTGTCGTTTTTTTTTTCGGGTCGAAATTTTGAGTTTCCATATCTCAGCTCTGGAAGGGTCTAGAGCCTCCATTTTTGCACTCAGGACTAAGTCTCATGGCCCTCTATCAGAATCCAGAGTTTTGAGAAGATTGGGGAAACTTAATTTTTCGCACCCCCCCCACAAAAAACGTAAGGGGTACCACTGTCGTTTTTTTTTTCGGGTCGAAATTTTGAGTTTCGATATCTCAGCTCTGGAAGGGTCTAGAGCCTCCATTTTTGCACTCAGGACTAAGTCTCATGGCCCTCTATCAGAATCCAGAGTTTTGAGAAGATTGGGGAAACTTAATTTTTCGCCCCAAAAAAAAAAACGTAAGGGGTACCACTGTCGTTTTTTTTTCGGGTCGAAATTTTGAGTTTCGATATCTCAGCTCTGGAAGGGTCTAGAGCCTCCATTTTTGCACTCAGGTCTAAGTCTCATGGCCCTCTATCAGAATCCAGAGTTTTGAGAAGATTGGGGAAACTTAATTTTTCGCCCCCCCAAAAAAATGTAAGGGGTACCACTGTCGTTTTTTTTTCGGGTCGAAATTTTGAGTTTCGATATCTCAGCTCTGGAAGGGTCTATAGCCTCCATTTTTGCACTCAGGTCTAAGTCTCATGGCCCTCTATCAGAATCCAGAGTTTTGAGAAGATTGGGGAAACTAAATTTTTCGCCCCCCCCAAAAAAACGTAAGGGGTACCACTGTCGTTTTTTTCTCGGGTTGAAATTTTGAGTTTCGATATCTCAGCTCTGGAAGGGTCTAGAGCCTCCATTTTTGCACTCAGGACTAAGTCTCATGGCCCTCTATCAGAATCCAGAGTTTTGAGAAGATTGGGGAAACTTAATTTTTCGCCCCCCCGAAAAAAAAGTAAGGGGTACCACTGTCATTTTTTTTTTCCGGTCGAAATTTTGAGTTTCGATATCTCAGCTCTGGAAGGGTCTAGAACCTCCATTTTTGCACTCAGGTCTAAGTCTCATTTCCCTCTATCAGAATCCAGAGTTTTGAGAAGATTGGGGAAACTTAATTTTTCGCCCCAAAAAAAAAACGTAAGGCGTACCACTGTCGTTTTTTTTTCGGGTCGAAATTTTGAGTTTCGATATCTCAGCTCTGGAAGGGTCTAGAGCCTCCATTTTTGCACTCAGGTCTAAGTCTCATGGCCCTCTATCAGAATCCAGAGTTTTGGGAAAATTGGGGAAACTAAATTTTTCGCCCCCCCAAAAAAAACGTAAGGGGTACCACTGTCGTTTTTTTCTCGGGTTGAAGTTTTGAGTTTCGATATATCAGCTCTGGAAGGGTCTAGAGCCTCCATTTTTGCACTCAGGACTAAGTCTCATGGCCCTCTATCAGAATCCAGAGTTTTGAGAAGATTGGGGAAACTAAATTTTTCGCCCCCCCCAAAAAAAAACGTAAGGGGTACCACTGTCGTTTTTTACTCGGGTTGAAATTTTGAGTTTCGATATCTCAGCTCTGGAAGGGTCTAGAGCCTCCATTTTTGCACTCAGGACTAAGTCTCATGGCCCTCTATCAGAATCCAGAGTTTTGAGAAGATTGGGGAAACTTAATTTTTCGCCCCCCCAAAAAAAACGTAAGGGGTACCACTGTCGTTTTTTTTTCGGGTCGAAATTTTGAGTTTCGATATCTCAGCTCTGGAAGGGTCTAGAGCCTCCATTTTTGCACTCAGGTCTAAGTCTCATGGCCCTCTATCAGAATCCAGAGTTTTGAGAAGATTGGGGAAACAAAATTTTTCGCCCCCCAAAAAAAACGTAAGGGGTACCACTGTCGTTTTTTTTTTCGGGTCGAAATTTTGAGTTTCGATATCTCAGCTCTGGAAGGGTCTAGAGCCTCCATTTTTGCACTCAGGTCTAAGTCTCATGGCCCTCTATCAGAATCCAGTGTTTTGAGAAGATTGGGGAAACAAAATTTTTCGCCCCCCAAAAAAAACGTAAGGGGTACCACTGTCGTTTTTTTTTCGGGTCGAAATTTTGAGTTTCGATATCTCAGCTCTGGAAGGGTCTAGAGCCTCCATTTTTGCACTCAGGTCTAAGTCTCATGGCCCTCTATCAGAATCCAGAGTTTTGAGAAGATTGGGGAAACAAAATTTTTCGCCCCCCAAAAAAAACGTAAGGGGTACCACTGTCGTTTTTTTTTCGGGTCGAAATTTTGAGTTTCGATATATCTCAGCTCTGGAAGGGTCTAGAGCCTCCATTTTTGCACTCAGGTCTAAGTCTCATGGCCCTCTATCAGAATCCAGAGTTTTGGGAAAATTGGGGAAACTAAATTTTTCGCCCCCCCCAAAAAAAACGTAAGGGGTACCACTGTCGTTTTTTTCTCGGGTTGAAGTTTTGAGTTTCGATATCTCAGCTCTGGAAGGGTCTAGAGCCTCCATTTTTGCACTCAGGTCTAAGTCTCATGGCCCTCTATCAGAATCCAGAGTTTTGAGAAGATTGGGGAAACAAAATTTTTCGCCCCCCAAAAAAAACGTAAGGGGTACCACTGTCGTTTTTTTTTCGGGTCGAAATTTTGAGTTTCGATATCTCAGCTCTGGAAGGGTCTAGAGCCTCCATTTTTGCACTCAGGTCTAAGTCTCATGGCCCTCTATCAGAATCCAGTGTTTTGAGAAGATTGGGGAAACAAAATTTTTCGCCCCCCAAAAAAAACGTAAGGGGTACCACTGTCGTTTTTTTTTCGGGTCGAAATTTTGAGTTTCGATATCTCAGCTCTGGAAGGGTCTAGAGCCTCCATTTTTGCACTCAGGTCTAAGTCTCATGGCCCTCTATCAGAATCCAGAGTTTTGAGAAGATTGGGGAAACAAAATTTTTCGCCCCCCAAAAAAAACGTAAGGGGTACCACTGTCGTTTTTTTTTCGGGTCGAAATTTTGAGTTTCGATATCTCAGCTCTGGAAGGGTCTAGAGCCTCCATTTTTGCACTCAGGTCTAAGTCTCATGGCCCTCTATCAGAATCCAGAGTTTTGGGAAAATTGGGGAAACTAAATTTTTCGCCCCCCCCCCCAAAAAAAACGTAAGGGGTACCACTGTCGTTTTTTTCTCGGGTTGAAGTTTTGAGTTTCGATATCTCAGCTCTGGAAGGGTCTAGAGCCTCCATTTTTGCACTCAGGTCTAAGTCTCATGGCCCTCTATCAGAATCCAGAGTTTTGAGAAGATTGGGGAAACAAAATTTTTCGCCCCCCAAAAAAAACGTAAGGGGTACCACTGTCGTTTTTTTTTCGGGTCGAAATTTTGAGTTTCGATATCTCAGCTCTGGAAGGGTCTAGAGCCTCCATTTTTGCACTCAGGTCTAAGTCTCATGGCCCTCTATCAGAATCCAGAGTTTTGAGAAGATTGGGGAAACAAAATTTTTCGCCCCCCCAAAAAAACGTAAGGGGTACCACTGTCGTTTTTTTTTCGGGTCGAAATTTTGAGTTTCGATATCTCAGCTCTGGAAGGGTCTAGAGCCTCCATTTTTGCACTCAGGTCTAAGTCTCATGGCCCTCTATCAGAATCCAGAGTTTTGGGAAAATTGGGGAAACTAAATTTTTCGCCCCCCCAAAAAAAACGTAAGGGGTACCACTGTCGTTTTTTTCTCGGGTTGAAGTTTTGAGTTTCGATATCTCAGCTCTGGAAGGGTCTAGAGCCTCCATTTTTGCACTCAGGACTAAGTCTCATGGCCCTCTATCAGAATCCAGAGTTTTGAGAAGATTGGGGAAACTTAATTTTTCGCCCCCCAAAAAAAACGTAAGGGGTACCACTGTCGTTTTTTTTTCGGGTCGAAATTTTGAGTTTCGATATCTCAGCTCTGGAAGGGTCTAGAGCCTCCATTTTTGCACTCAGGTCTAAGTCTCATGGCCCTCTATCAGAATCCAGAGTTTTGAGAAGATTGGGGAAACTTAATTTTTCGCCCCCCCCAAAAAAAACGTAAGGGGTACCACTGTCGTTTTTTTTTTTCGGGTCGAAATTTTGAGTTTCGATATCTCAGCTCTGGAAGGGTCTAGAGCCTCCATTTTTGCACTCAGGTCTAAGTCTCATTGCCCTCTATCAGAATCCAGAGTTTTGAGAAGATTGGGGAAACTTAATTTTTCGCCCCAAAAAAAAAACCGTAAGGGGTACCACTGTCGTTTTTTTTTCGGGTCGAAATTTTGAGTTTCGATATCTCAGCTCTTGAAGGGTCTAGAGCCTCCATTTTTGCACTCAGGTCTAAGTCTCATGGCCCTCTATCAGAATCCAGAGTTTGAGAAGATTGGGGAAACAAAATTTTTCGCCCCCCCCAAAAAAAACGTAAGGGGTACCACTGTCGTTTTTTTCTCGGGTTGAAATTTTGAGTTTCGATATCTCAGCTCTGGAAGGGTCTAGAGCCTCCATTTTTGCACTCAGGACTAAGTCTCATGGCCCTCTATCAGAATCCAGAGTTTTGAGAAGATTGGGGAAACTTAATTTTTCGCCCCCCAAAAAAAAACGTAAGGGGTACCACTGTCGTTTTTTTTTCGGGTCGAAATTTTGAGTTTCGATATCTCAGCTCTGGAAGGGTCTAGAGCCTCCATTTTTGCACTCAGGTCTAAGTCTCATGGCCCTCTATCAGAATCCAGAGTTTTGAGAAGATTGGGGAAACAAAATTTTTCGCCCCCCCCCCAAAAAAACGTAAGGGGTACCACTGTCGTTTTTTTCTCAGGTTGAAATTTTGAGTTTCGATATCTCAGCTCTGGAAGGGTCTAGAGCCTCCATTTTTGCACTCAGGACTAAGTCTCATGGCCCTCTATCAGAATCCAGAGTTTTGAGAAGATTGGGGAAACTTAATTTTTCACCCCCCCCCCCAAAAAAAACGTAAGGGGTACCACTGTCGTTTTTTTTTTCGGGTCGAAATTTTGAGTTTCGATATCTAAGCTCTGGAAGGGTCTAGAGCCTCCATTTTTGCACTCAGGTCTAAGTCTCATTGCCCTCTATCAGAATCCAGAGTTTTGAGAAGATTGGGGAAACTTAATTTTTCGCCCCCAAAAAAAACACGTAAGGGGTACCACTGTCGTTTTTTTTTTTCGGGTCGAAATTTTGAGTTTTGATATCTCAGCTCTGGAAGGGTCTAGAGCCTCAATTTTTTCACTCAGGTCTAAGTCTCATGGTCCTCTATCAGAATCTAGAGTTTTGAGAAGATTGCGGAAACTTAATTTTTCGCCCCCCCAAAAAAAACGTAAGGGGTACCACTGTCGTTTTTTTTTCGGGTCGAAATTTTGAGTTTCCATATCTCAGCTCTGGAAGGGTCTAGAGCCTCCATTTTTGCACTCAGGACTAAGTCTCATGGCCCTCTATCAGAATCCAGAGTTTTGAGAAGATTGGGGAAACTTAATTTTTCGCACCCCCCCACAAAAAACGTAAGGGGTACCACTGTCGTTTTTTTTTTCGGGTCGAAATTTTGAGTTTCGATATCTCAGCTCTGGAAGGGTCTAGAGCCTCCATTTTTGCACTCAGGTCTAAGTCTCATGGCCCTCTATCAGAATCCAGAGTTTTGAGAAGATTGGGGAAACTTAATTTTTCGCCCCCCCCAAAAAAAACGTAAGGGGTACCACTGTCGTTTTTTTTTTTCGGGTCGAAATTTTGAGTTTCGATATCTCAGCTCTGGAAGGGTCTAGAGCCTCCATTTTTGCACTCAGGTCTAAGTCTCATTGCCCTCTATCAGAATCCAGAGTTTTGAGAAGATTGGGGAAACTTAATTTTTCGCCCCAAAAAAAAACCGTAAGGGGTACCACTGTCGTTTTTTTTTCGGGTCGAAATTTTGAGTTTCGATATCTCAGCTCTTGAAGGGTCTAGAGCCTCCATTTTTGCACTCAGGTCTAAGTCTCATGGCCCTCTATCAGAATCCAGAGTTTGAGAAGATTGGGGAAACAAAATTTTTCGCCCCCCCCAAAAAAAACGTAAGGGGTACCACTGTCGTTTTTTTCTCGGGTTGAAATTTTGAGTTTCGATATCTCAGCTCTGGAAGGGTCTAGAGCCTCCATTTTTGCACTCAGGACTAAGTCTCATGGCCCTCTATCAGAATCCAGAGTTTTGAGAAGATTGGGGAAACTTAATTTTTCGCCCCCAAAAAAAAAAACGTAAGGGGTACCACTGTCGTTTTTTTTTCGGGTCGAAATTTTGAGTTTCGATATCTCAGCTCTGGAAGGGTCTAGAGCCTCCATTTTTGCACTCAGGTCTAAGTCTCATGGCCCTCTATCAGAATCCAGAGTTTTGAGAAGATTGGGGAAACAAAATTTTTCGCCCCCCCCCCCAAAAAAACGTAAGGGGTACCACTGTCGTTTTTTTCTCAGGTTGAAATTTTGAGTTTCGATATCTCAGCTCTGGAAGGGTCTAGAGCCTCCATTTTTGCACTCAGGACTAAGTCTCATGGCCCTCTATCAGAATCCAGAGTTTTGAGAAGATTGGGGAAACTTAATTTTTCACCCCCCCCAAAAAAAAACGTAAGGGGTACCACTGTCGTTTTTTTTTTCGGGTCGAAATTTTGAGTTTCGATATCTAAGCTCTGGAAGGGTCTAGAGCCTCCATTTTTGCACTCAGGTCTAAGTCTCATTGCCCTCTATCAGAATCCAGAGTTTTGAGAAGATTGGGGAAACTTAATTTTTCGCCCCCAAAAAAAACACGTAAGGGGTACCACTGTCGTTTTTTTTTTCGGGTCGAAATTTTGGGTTTTGATATCTCAGCTCTGGAAGGGTCTAGAGCCTCAATTTTTTCACTCAGGTCTAAGTCTCATGGTCCTCTATCAGAATCTAGAGTTTTGAGAAGATTGCGGAAACTTAATTTTTCGCCCCCCCCAAAAAAACGTAAGGGGTACCACTGTCGTTTTTTTTTCGGGTCGAAATTTTGAGTTTCCATATCTCAGCTCTGGAAGGGTCTAGAGCCTCCATTTTTGCACTCAGGACTAAGTCTCATGGCCCTCTATCAGAATCCAGAGTTTTGAGAAGATTGGGGAAACTTAATTTTTCGCACCCCCCCACAAAAAACGTAAGGGGTACCACTGTCGTTTTTTTTTTCGGGTCGAAATTTTGAGTTTCGATATCTCAGCTCTGGAAGGGTCTAGAGCCTCCATTTTTGCACTCAGGACTAAGTCTCATGGCCCTCTATCAGAATCCAGAGTTTTGAGAAGATTGGGGAAACTTAATTTTTCGCCCAAAAAAAAAAACGTAAGGGGTACCACTGTCGTTTTTTTTTCGGGTCGAAATTTTGAGTTTCGATATCTCAGCTCTGGAAGGGTCTAGAGCCTCCATTTTTGCACTCAGGTCTAAGTCTCATGGCCCTCTATCAGAATCCAGAGTTTTGAGAAGATTGGGGAAACTTAATTTTTCGTCCCAAAAAAAAAACGTAAGGGGTACCACTGTCGCTTTTTTCTCGGGTTGAAATTTTGAGTTTCGATATCTCAGCTCTGGAAGGGTCTAGAGCCTCCATTTTTGCACTCAGGACTAAGTCACATGGCCCTCTATCAGAATCCAGAGTTTTGAGAAGATTGGGGAAACTTAATTTTTCGCCCCCCCCCCCCCCCCCAAAAAAAAACGTAAGGGGTACCACTGTCGTTTTTTTTTTCGGGTCGAAATTTTGAGTTTTGATATCTCAGCTCTGGAAGGGTCTAGAGCCTCCATTTTTGCACTCAAGACTAAGTCTCATGGCCCTCTATCAGAATCCAGAGTTTTGAGAAGATTGCGGAAACTTAATTTTTCGCCCCCCCCCCCCCCCCCCCAAAAAAACGTAAGGGGTACCACTGTCGTTTTTTTTTTTCGGGTCGAAATTTTGAGTTTCGATATCTCAGCTCTGGAAGGGTCTAGAGCCTCCATTTTTGCACTCAGGACTAAGTCTCATGGCCCTCTATCAGAATCCAGAGTTTTGAGAAGATTGGGGAAACTTAATTTTTCACCCCCCCCCCACAAAAAACGTAAGGGGTACCACTGTTGTTGTTTTTTCGGGTCGAAATTTTGAGTTTCGATATCTCAGCTCTGGAAGGGTCTAGAGCCTCCATTTTTGCACTGAGGTCTAAGTCTAATGGCCCTCTATCAGAATCCAGAGTTTTGGGAAAATTGGGGAAACTAAATTTTTCGCCCCCCCCCAAAAAAACGTAAGGGGTACCACTGTCGTTTTTTTTTCGGGTCGAAATTTTGAGTTTTGATATCTCAGCTCTGGAAGGATCTAGAGCCTCAATTTTTTCACTCAGGACTAAGTCTCATTGCCCTCTATCAGAATCCAGAGTTTTGAGAAGATTGGGGAAACTTAATTTTTCGCCCCAAAAAAAAAAAACGTAAGGGGTACCACTGTCGTTTTTTTTTTCGGGTTGAAATTTTGAGTTTCGATATCTCAGCTCTGGAAGGGTCTAGAGCCTCCATTTTTGCACTCAGGACTAAGTCTCATGGCCCTCTATCAGAATCCAGAGTTTTGAGAAGATTGGGGAAACTAAATTTTTCGCTCCCCCCCAAAAAAAAGTAAGGGGTACCACTGTCGTTTTTTTTTTTTTCGGCTCGAAATTTTGAGTTTCGATATCTCAGCTCTGGAAGGGTCTAGAGCCTCCATTTTTGCACTCAGGACTAAGTCTCATGGCCCTCTATCAGAATCCAGAGTTTTGAGAAGATTGGGGAAACTTAATTTTTCGCCCCCCCCCCAAAAAAAAAACGTAAGGGGTACCACTGTCGTTTTTTTTTTCGGGTCGAAATTTTGAGTTTTGATATCTCAGCTCTGGAAGGGTCTAGAGCCTCCATTTTTGCACTCAAGACTAAGTCTCATGGCCCTCTATCAGAATCCAGAGTTTTGAGAAGATTGCGGAAACTTAATTTTTCGCCCCCCCCCCCAAAAAAAACGTAAGGGGTACCACTGTCGTTTTTTTTTTTGCGTGTCGAAATTTTGAGTTTCGATATCTCAGCTCTGGAAGGGTCTAGAGCCTCCATTTTTGCACTCAGGACTAAGTCTCATTGCCCTCTATCAGAATCCAGAGTTTTGAGAAGATTGTGGAAACTTAATTTTTCGCCCCCAAATAAAAACGTAAGGGGTACCACTGTCGTTTTTTTCTCGTGTTGAAATTTTGAGTTTCGATATCTCAGCTCTGGAAGGGTCTAGAGCCTCCATTTTTGCACTCAGGACTAAGTCTCATGGCCCTCTATCAGAATCCAGAGTTTTGAGAAGATTGGGGAAACTTAATTTTTCGCCCCAAAAAAAAAACGTAAGGGGTACCACTGTCGTTTTTTTTTCGGGTCGAAATTTTGAGTTTCGATATCTCAGCTCTAGAAGGGTCTAGAGCCTCCATTTTTGCACTCAGGTCTAAGTTTCATGGCCCTCTATCAGAATCCAGAGTTTTGAGAAGATTGGGGAAACTAAATTTTTCGCCCCCCCCAAAAAAAAACGTAAGGGGTAGCACTGTCGTTTTTTTCTCGGGTTGAAATTTTGAGTTTCGATATCTCAGCTCTGGAAGGGTCTAGAGCCTCCATTTTTGCACTCAGGACTAAGTCTCATGGCCCTCTATCAGAATCCAGAGTTTTGAGAAGATTGGGGAAACGTAATTTTTCGCCCCCCCAAAAAAAAACGTAAGGGGTACCACTGTCGTTTTTTTTTCGGGTCGAAATTTTGAGTTTCGATATCTCAGCTCTGGAAGGGTCTAGAGCCTCCATTTTTGCACTCAGGTCTAAGTCTCATGACCCTCTATCAGAATCCAGAGTTTTGAGAAGATTGGGGAAACTTAATTTTTCGCCCCAAAAAAAAAACGTAAGGGGTACCACTGTCGTTTTTTTTTCGGGTCGAAATTTTGAGTTTCGATATCTCAGCTCTGGAAGGGTCTAGAGCCTCCATTTTTGCACTCAGGTCTAAGTCTCATGGCCCTCTATCAGAATCCAGAGTTTTGAGAAGATTGGGGAAACTAAATTTTTCGCCCCCCCCCAAAAAAACGTAAGGGGTACCACTGTCGTTTTTTTCTCGGGTTGAAATTTTGAGTTTCGATATCTCAGCTCTGGAAGGGTCTAGAGCCTCCATTTTTGCACTCAGGTCTAAGTCTCATGGCCCTCTATCAGAATCCAGAGTTTTGAGAAGATTGGGGAAACAAAATTTTTCGCCCCCCAAAAAAAACGTAAGGGGTACCACTGTCGTTTTTTTTTCGGGTCGAAATTTTGAGTTTCGATATCTCAGCTCTAGAAGGGTCTAGAGCCTCCATTTTTGCACTCAGGTCTAAGTTTCATGGCCCTCTATCAGAATCCAGAGTTTTGAGAAGATTGGGGAAACTAAATTTTTCGCCCCCCCCAAAAAAAAACGTAAGGGGTAGCACTGTCGTTTTTTTCTCGGGTTGAAATTTTGAGTTTCGATATCTCAGCTCTGGAAGGGTCTAGAGCCTCCATTTTTGCACTCAGGACTAAGTCTCATGGCCCTCTATCAGAATCCAGAGTTTTGAGAAGATTGGGGAAACGTAATTTTTCGCCCCCCCCAAAAAAAAACGTAAGGGGTACCACTGTCGTTTTTTTTTCGGGTCGAAATTTTGAGTTTCGATATCTCAGCTCTGGAAGGGTCTAGAGCCTCCATTTTTGCACTCAGGTCTAAGTCTCATGACCCTCTATCAGAATCCAGAGTTTTGAGAAGATTGGGGAAACTTAATTTTTCGCCCCAAAAAAAAAAACGTAAGGGGTACCACTGTCGTTTTTTTTTCGGGTCGAAATTTTGAGTTTCGATATCTCAGCTCTGGAAGGGTCTAGAGCCTCCATTTTTGCACTCAGGTCTAAGTCTCATGGCCCTCTATCAGAATCCAGAGTTTTGAGAAGATTGGGGAAACTAAATTTTTCGCCCCCCCCCAAAAAAACGTAAGGGGTACCACTGTCGTTTTTTTCTCGGGTTGAAATTTTGAGTTTCGATATCTCAGCTCTGGAAGGGTCTAGAGCCTCCATTTTTGCACTCAGGTCTAAGTCTCATGGCCCTCTATCAGAATCCAGAGTTTTGAGAAGATTGGGGAAACAAAATTTTTCGCCCCCCAAAAAAAACGTAAGGGGTACCACTGTCGTTTTTTTTTCGGGTCGAAATTTTGAGTTTCGATATCTCAGCTCTAGAAGGGTCTAGAGCCTCCATTTTTGCACTCAGGTCTAAGTCTCATTGCCCTCTATCAGAATCCAGAGTTTTGAGAAGATTGGGGAAACTTAATTTTTCGCCCCAAAAAAAAAACGTAAGGGGTACCACTGTCGTTTTTTTTTCGGGTCGAAATTTTGAGTTTCGATATCTCAGCTCTGGAAGGGTCTAGAGCCTCCATTTTTGCACTCAGGTCTAAGTCTCATGGCCCTCTATCAGAATCCAGAGTTTTGAGAAGATTGGGGAAACTAAATTTTTCGCCCCCCCCAAAAAAAACGTAAGGGGTACCACTGTCGTTTTTTTCTCGGGTTGAAATTTTGAGTTTCGATATCTCAGCTCTGGAAGGGTCTAGAGCCTCCATTTTTGCACTCAGGACTAAGTCTCATGGCCCTCTATCAGAATCCAGAGTTTTGAGAAGATTGGGGAAACTTAATTTTTCGCCCCCCCCAAAAAAAACGTAAGGGGTACCACTGTCGTTTTTTTTTTCGGGTCGAAATTTTGAGTTTCGATATCTCAGCTCTGGAAGGGTCTAGAGCCTCCATTTTTGCACTCAGGTCTAAGTCTCATGGCCCTCTATCAGAATCCAGAGTTTTGAGAAGATTGGGGAAACAAAATTTTTCGCCCCCCAAAAAAAACGTAAGGGGTACCACTGTCGTTTTTTTTTCGGGTCGAAATTTTGAGTTTCGATATCTCAGCTCTGGAAGGGTCTAGAGCCTCCATTTTTGCACTCAGGTCTAAGTCTCATGGCCCTCTATCAGAATCCAGTGTTTTGAGAAGATTGGGGAAACAAAATTTTTCGCCCCCCAAAAAAAACGTAAGGGGTACCACTGTCGTTTTTTTTTCGGGTCGAAATTTTGAGTTTCGATATCTCAGCTCTGGAAGGGTCTAGAGCCTCCATTTTTGCACTCAGGTCTAAGTCTCATGGCCCTCTATCAGAATCCAGAGTTTTGGGAAAATTGGGGAAACTA
Source organism: Pimephales promelas (assembly GCF_988280905.1). Lineage (NCBI taxonomy): Eukaryota > Metazoa > Chordata > Actinopteri > Cypriniformes > Leuciscidae > Pimephales > Pimephales promelas. The sequence continues at coordinate 14,897,330 of NC_142787.1, forward strand.
AATTTTTCGCCCCCCCAAAAAAAACGTAAGGGGTACCACTGTCGTTTTTTTTTCGGGTCGAAATTTTGAGTTTCAATATCTCAGCTCTGGAAGGGTCTAGAGCCTCCATTTTTGCACTCAGGTCTAAGTCTCATGGCCCTCTATCAGAATCCAGAGTTTTGAGAAGATTGGGGAAACTAAATTTTTCGCCCCCCCAAAAAAAACGTAAGGGGTACCACTGTCGTTTTTTTCTCGGGTTGAAATTTTGAGTTTCGATATCTCAGCTCTGGAAGGGTCTAGAGCCTCCATTTTTGCACTCAGGACTAAGTCTCATGGCCCTCTATCAGAATCCAGAGTTTTGAGAAGATTGGGGAAACTTAATTTTTCGCCCCCCCGAAAAAAAAGTAAGGGGTACCACTGTCATTTTTTTTTTCCCGGTCGAAATTTTGAGTTTCGATATCTCAGCTCTGGAAGGGTCTAGAGCCTCCATTTTTGCACTCAGGTCTAAGTCTCATGGCCCTCTATCAGAATCCAGAGTTTTGAGAAGATTGGGGAAACTAAATTTTTCGCCCCCCCCAAAAAAAACGTAAGGGGTACCACTGTCGTTTTTTTCTCGGGTTGAAATTTTGAGTTTCGATATCTCAGCTCTGGAAGGGTCTAGAGCCTCCATTTTTGCACTCAGGACTAAGTCTCATGGCCCTCTATCAGAATCCAGAGTTTTGAGAAGATTGGGGAAACTTAATTTTTCGCCCCCCCAAAAAAAACGTAAGGGGTACCACTGTCGTTTTTTTTTCGGGTCGAAATTTTGAGTTTCGATATCTCAGCTCTGGAAGGGTCTAGAGCCTCCATTTTTGCACTCAGGTCTAAGTCTCATGGCCCTCTATCAGAATCCAGAGTTTTGAGAAGATTGGGGAAACAAAATTTTTCGCCCCCCCAAAAAAACGTAAGGGGTACCACTGTCGTTTTTTTTTCGGGTCGAAATTTTGAGTTTCGATATCTCAGCTCTGGAAGGGTCTAGAGCCTCCATTTTTGCACTCAGGTCTAAGTCTCATGGCCCTCTATCAGAATCCAGTGTTTTGAGAAGATTGGGGAAACAAAATTTTTCGCCCCCCAAAAAAAACGTAAGGGGTACCACTGTCGTTTTTTTTTCGGGTCGAAATTTTGAGTTTCGATATCTCAGCTCTGGAAGGGTCTAGAGCCTCCATTTTTGCACTCAGGTCTAAGTCTCATGGCCCTCTATCAGAATCCAGAGTTTTGGGAAAATTGGGGAAACTAAATTTTTCGCCCCCCCCCCAAAAAAACGTAAGGGGTACCACTGTCGTTTTTTTTTTCGGGTCGAAATTTTGAGTTTCGATATCTCAGCTCTGGAAGAGTCTAGAGCCTCCATTTTTGCACTCAGGTCTAAGTCTCATTGCCCTCTATCAGAATCCAGAGTTTTGAGAAGATTGGGGAAACTTAATTTTTCGCCCCCAAAAAAAACACGTAAGGGGTACCACTGTCGTTTTTTTTTTTCGGGTCGAAATTTTGAGTTTTGATATCTCAGCTCTGGAAGGGTCTAGAGCCTCAATTTTTTCACTCAGGTCTAAGTCTCATGGTCCTCTATCAGAATCTAGAGTTTTGAGAAGATTGCGGAAACTTAATTTTTCGCCCCCCCAAAAAAAACGTAAGGGGTACCACTGTCGTTTTTTTTTCGGGTCGAAATTTTGAGTTTCCATATCTCAGCTCTGGAAGGGTCTAGAGCCTCCATTTTTGCACTCAGGACTAAGTCTCATGGCCCTCTATCAGAATCCAGAGTTTTGAGAAGATTGGGGAAACTTAATTTTTCGCACCCCCCCACAAAAAACGTAAGGGGTACCACTGTCGTTTTTTTTTTCGGGTCGAAATTTTGAGTTTCGATATCTCAGCTCTGGAAGGGTCTAGAGCCTCCATTTTTGCACTCAGGACTAAGTCTCATGGCCCTCTATCAGAATCCAGAGTTTTGAGAAGATTGGGGAAACTTAATTTTTCGCCCCAAAAAAAAAAACGTAAGGGGTACCACTGTCGTTTTTTTTTCGGGTCGAAATTTTGAGTTTCGATATCTCAGCTCTGGAAGGGTCTAGAGCCTCCATTTTTGCACTCAGGTCTAAGTCTCATTGCCCTCTATCAGAATCCAGAGTTTTGAGAAGATTGGGGAAACTTAATTTTTCGCCCCAAAAAAAAAACGTAAGGGGTACCACTGTCGTTTTTTTTTCGGGTCGAAATTTTGAGTTTCGATATCTCAGCTCTGGAAGGGTCTAGAGCCTCCATTTTTGCACTCAGGTCTAAGTCTCATGGCCCTCTATCAGAATCCAGAGTTTTGAGAAGATTGGGGAAACTAAATTTTTCGCCCCCCCCAAAAAAAACGTAAGGGGTACCACTGTCGTTTTTTTCTCGGGTTGAAATTTTGAGTTTCGATATCTCAGCTCTGGAAGGGTCTAGAGCCTCCATTTTTGCACTCAGGACTAAGTCTCATGGCCCTCTATCAGAATCCAGAGTTTTGAGAAGATTGGGGAAACTTAATTTTTCGCCCCCCCCAAAAAAAACGTAAGGGGTACCACTGTCGTTTTTTTTTCGGGTCGAAATTTTGAGTTTCGATATCTCAGCTCTGGAAGGGTCTAGAGCCTCCATTTTTGCACTCAGGTCTAAGTCTCATGGCCCTCTATCAGAATCCAGAGTTTTGAGAAGATTGGGGAAACAAAATTTTTCGCCCCCCAAAAAAAACGTAAGGGGTACCACTGTCGTTTTTTTTTCGGGTCGAAATTTTGAGTTTCGATATCTCAGCTCTGGAAGGGTCTAGAGCCTCCATTTTTGCACTCAGGTCTAAGTCTCATGGCCCTCTATCAGAATCCAGTGTTTTGAGAAGATTGGGGAAACAAAATTTTTCGCCCCCCAAAAAAAACGTAAGGGGTACCACTGTCGTTTTTTTTTCGGGTCGAAATTTTAAGTTTCGATATCTCAGCTCTGGAAGGGTCTAGAGCCTCCATTTTTGCACTCAGGTCTAAGTCTCATGGCCCTCTATCAGAATCCAGAGTTTTGGGAAAATTGGGGAAACTAAATTTTTCGCCCCCCCAAAAAAAACGTAAGGGGTACCACTGTCGTTTTTTTTTCGGGTCGAAATTTTGAGTTTCAATATCTCAGCTCTGGAAGGGTCTAGAGCCTCCATTTTTGCACTCAGGTCTAAGTCTCATGGCCCTCTATCAGAATCCAGAGTTTTGAGAAGATTGGGGAAACTAAATTTTTCGCCCCCCCAAAAAAAACGTAAGGGGTACCACTGTCGTTTTTTTCTCGGGTTGAAATTTTGAGTTTCGATATCTCAGCTCTGGAAGGGTCTAGAGCCTCCATTTTTGCACTCAGGACTAAGTCTCATGGCCCTCTATCAGAATCCAGAGTTTTGAGAAGATTGGGGAAACTTAATTTTTCGCCCCCCCGAAAAAAAAGTAAGGGGTACCACTGTCATTTTTTTTTTCCCGGTCGAAATTTTGAGTTTCGATATCTCAGCTCTGGAAGGGTCTAGAGCCTCCATTTTTGCACTCAGGTCTAAGTCTCATGGCCCTCTATCAGAATCCAGAGTTTTGAGAAGATTGGGGAAACTAAATTTTTCGCCCCCCCCAAAAAAAACGTAAGGGGTACCACTGTCGTTTTTTTCTCGGGTTGAAATTTTGAGTTTCGATATCTCAGCTCTGGAAGGGTCTAGAGCCTCCATTTTTGCACTCAGGACTAAGTCTCATGGCCCTCTATCAGAATCCAGAGTTTTGAGAAGATTGGGGAAACTTAATTTTTCGCCCCCCCAAAAAAAACGTAAGGGGTACCACTGTCGTTTTTTTTTCGGGTCGAAATTTTGAGTTTCGATATCTCAGCTCTGGAAGGGTCTAGAGCCTCCATTTTTGCACTCAGGTCTAAGTCTCATGGCCCTCTATCAGAATCCAGAGTTTTGAGAAGATTGGGGAAACAAAATTTTTCGCCCCCCAAAAAAAACGTAAGGGGTACCACTGTCGTTTTTTTTTCGGGTCGAAATTTTGAGTTTCGATATCTCAGCTCTGGAAGGGTCTAGAGCCTCCATTTTTGCACTCAGGTCTAAGTCTCATGGCCCTCTATCAGAATCCAGTGTTTTGAGAAGATTGGGGAAACAAAATTTTTCGCCCCCCAAAAAAAACGTAAGGGGTACCACTGTCGTTTTTTTTTCGGGTCGAAATTTTGAGTTTCGATATCTCAGCTCTGGAAGGGTCTAGAGCCTCCATTTTTGCACTCAGGTCTAAGTCTCATGGCCCTCTATCAGAATCCAGAGTTTTGGGAAAATTGGGGAAACTAAATTTTTCGCCCCCCCAAAAAAAAACGTAAGGGGTACCACTGTCGTTTTTTTTTTCGGGTCGAAATTTTGAGTTTCGATATCTCAGCTCTGGAAGGGTCTAGAGCCTCCATTTTTGCACTCAGGTCTAAGTCTCATGGCCCTCTATCAGAATCCAGAGTTTTGAGAAGATTGGGGAAACTTAATTTTTCGCCCCCAAAAAAAACACGTAAGGGGTACCACTGTCGTTTTTTTTTTCGGGTCGAAATTTTGAGTTTTGATATCTCAGCTCTGGAAGGGTCTAGAGCCTCAATTTTTTCACTCAGGTCTAAGTCTCATGGTCCTCTATCAGAATCTAGAGTTTTGAGAAGATTGCGGAAACTTAATTTTTCGCCCCCCCAAAAAAAACGTAAGGGGTACCACTGTCGTTTTTTTTTCGGGTCGAAATTTTGAGTTTCCATATCTCAGCTCTGGAAGGGTCTAGAGCCTCCATTTTTGCACTCAGGACTAAGTCTCATGGCCCTCTATCAGAATCCAGAGTTTTGAGAAGATTGGGGAAACTTAATTTTTCGCACCCCCCCACAAAAAACGTAAGGGGTACCACTGTCGTTTTTTTTTTCGGGTCGAAATTTTGAGTTTCGATATCTCAGCTCTGGAAGGGTCTAGAGCCTCCATTTTTGCACTCAGGTCTAAGTCTCATGGCCCTCTATCAGAATCCAGAGTTTTGAGAAGATTGGGGAAACTTAATTTTTCGCCCCCCCCAAAAAAAACGTAAGGGGTACCACTGTCGTTTTTTTTTTTTCGGGTCGAAATTTTGAGTTTCGATATCTCAGCTCTGGAAGGGTCTAGAGCCTCCATTTTTGCACTCAGGTCTAAGTCTCATTGCCCTCTATCAGAATCCAGAGTTTTGAGAAGATTGGGGAAACTTAATTTTTCGCCCCAAAAAAAAACCGTAAGGGGTACCACTGTCGTTTTTTTTTCGGGTCGAAATTTTGAGTTTCGATATCTCAGCTCTTGAAGGGTCTAGAGCCTCCATTTTTGCACTCAGGTCTAAGTCTCATGGCCCTCTATCAGAATCCAGAGTTTGAGAAGATTGGGGAAACAAAATTTTTCGCCCCCCCCAAAAAAAACGTAAGGGGTACCACTGTCGTTTTTTTCTCGGGTTGAAATTTTGAGTTTCGATATCTCAGCTCTGGAAGGGTCTAGAGCCTCCATTTTTGCACTCAGGACTAAGTCTCATGGCCCTCTATCAGAATCCAGAGTTTTGAGAAGATTGGGGAAACTTAATTTTTCGCCCCCAAAAAAAAAAACGTAAGGGGTACCACTGTCGTTTTTTTTTCGGGTCGAAATTTTGAGTTTCGATATCTCAGCTCTGGAAGGGTCTAGAGCCTCCATTTTTGCACTCAGGTCTAAGTCTCATGGCCCTCTATCAGAATCCAGAGTTTTGAGAAGATTGGGGAAACAAAATTTTTCGCCCCCCCCCCCAAAAAAACGTAAGGGGTACCACTGTCGTTTTTTTCTCAGGTTGAAATTTTGAGTTTCGATATCTCAGCTCTGGAAGGGTCTAGAGCCTCCATTTTTGCACTCAGGACTAAGTCTCATGGCCCTCTATCAGAATCCAGAGTTTTGAGAAGATTGGGGAAACTTAATTTTTCACCCCCCCCAAAAAAAAACGTAAGGGGTACCACTGTCGTTTTTTTTTTCGGGTCGAAATTTTGAGTTTCGATATCTAAGCTCTGGAAGGGTCTAGAGCCTCCATTTTTGCACTCAGGTCTAAGTCTCATTGCCCTCTATCAGAATCCAGAGTTTTGAGAAGATTGGGGAAACTTAATTTTTCGCCCCCAAAAAAAACACGTAAGGGGTACCACTGTCGTTTTTTTTTTCGGGTCGAAATTTTGGGTTTTGATATCTCAGCTCTGGAAGGGTCTAGAGCCTCAATTTTTTCACTCAGGTCTAAGTCTCATGGTCCTCTATCAGAATCTAGAGTTTTGAGAAGATTGCGGAAACTTAATTTTTCGCCCCCCCCAAAAAAACGTAAGGGGTACCACTGTCGTTTTTTTTTCGGGTCGAAATTTTGAGTTTCCATATCTCAGCTCTGGAAGGGTCTAGAGCCTCCATTTTTGCACTCAGGACTAAGTCTCATGGCCCTCTATCAGAATCCAGAGTTTTGAGAAGATTGGGGAAACTTAATTTTTCGCACCCCCCCACAAAAAACGTAAGGGGTACCACTGTCGTTTTTTTTTTCGGGTCGAAATTTTGAGTTTCGATATCTCAGCTCTGGAAGGGTCTAGAGCCTCCATTTTTGCACTCAGGACTAAGTCTCATGGCCCTCTATCAGAATCCAGAGTTTTGAGAAGATTGGGGAAACTTAATTTTTCGCCCAAAAAAAAAAACGTAAGGGGTACCACTGTCGTTTTTTTTTCGGGTCGAAATTTTGAGTTTCGATATCTCAGCTCTGGAAGGGTCTAGAGCCTCCATTTTTGCACTCAGGTCTAAGTCTCATGGCCCTCTATCAGAATCCAGAGTTTTGAGAAGATTGGGGAAACTTAATTTTTCGTCCCAAAAAAAAAACGTAAGGGGTACCACTGTCGCTTTTTTCTCGGGTTGAAATTTTGAGTTTCGATATCTCAGCTCTGGAAGGGTCTAGAGCCTCCATTTTTGCACTCAGGACTAAGTCACATGGCCCTCTATCAGAATCCAGAGTTTTGAGAAGATTGGGGAAACTTAATTTTTCGCCCCCCCCCCCCCCCCCAAAAAAAAACGTAAGGGGTACCACTGTCGTTTTTTTTTTCGGGTCGAAATTTTGAGTTTTGATATCTCAGCTCTGGAAGGGTCTAGAGCCTCCATTTTTGCACTCAAGACTAAGTCTCATGGCCCTCTATCAGAATCCAGAGTTTTGAGAAGATTGCGGAAACTTAATTTTTCGCCCCCCCCCCCCCCCCCCCAAAAAAACGTAAGGGGTACCACTGTCGTTTTTTTTTTTCGGGTCGAAATTTTGAGTTTCGATATCTCAGCTCTGGAAGGGTCTAGAGCCTCCATTTTTGCACTCAGGACTAAGTCTCATGGCCCTCTATCAGAATCCAGAGTTTTGAGAAGATTGGGGAAACTTAATTTTTCACCCCCCCCCCACAAAAAACGTAAGGGGTACCACTGTTGTTGTTTTTTCGGGTCGAAATTTTGAGTTTCGATATCTCAGCTCTGGAAGGGTCTAGAGCCTCCATTTTTGCACTGAGGTCTAAGTCTAATGGCCCTCTATCAGAATCCAGAGTTTTGGGAAAATTGGGGAAACTAAATTTTTCGCCCCCCCCCAAAAAAACGTAAGGGGTACCACTGTCGTTTTTTTTTCGGGTCGAAATTTTGAGTTTTGATATCTCAGCTCTGGAAGGATCTAGAGCCTCAATTTTTTCACTCAGGACTAAGTCTCATTGCCCTCTATCAGAATCCAGAGTTTTGAGAAGATTGGGGAAACTTAATTTTTCGCCCCAAAAAAAAAAAACGTAAGGGGTACCACTGTCGTTTTTTTTTTCGGGTTGAAATTTTGAGTTTCGATATCTCAGCTCTGGAAGGGTCTAGAGCCTCCATTTTTGCACTCAGGACTAAGTCTCATGGCCCTCTATCAGAATCCAGAGTTTTGAGAAGATTGGGGAAACTAAATTTTTCGCTCCCCCCCAAAAAAAAGTAAGGGGTACCACTGTCGTTTTTTTTTTTTTCGGCTCGAAATTTTGAGTTTCGATATCTCAGCTCTGGAAGGGTCTAGAGCCTCCATTTTTGCACTCAGGACTAAGTCTCATGGCCCTCTATCAGAATCCAGAGTTTTGAGAAGATTGGGGAAACTTAATTTTTCGCCCCCCCCCCAAAAAAAAAACGTAAGGGGTACCACTGTCGTTTTTTTTTTCGGGTCGAAATTTTGAGTTTTGATATCTCAGCTCTGGAAGGGTCTAGAGCCTCCATTTTTGCACTCAAGACTAAGTCTCATGGCCCTCTATCAGAATCCAGAGTTTTGAGAAGATTGCGGAAACTTAATTTTTCGCCCCCCCCCCCAAAAAAAACGTAAGGGGTACCACTGTCGTTTTTTTTTTTGCGTGTCGAAATTTTGAGTTTCGATATCTCAGCTCTGGAAGGGTCTAGAGCCTCCATTTTTGCACTCAGGACTAAGTCTCATTGCCCTCTATCAGAATCCAGAGTTTTGAGAAGATTGTGGAAACTTAATTTTTCGCCCCCAAATAAAAACGTAAGGGGTACCACTGTCGTTTTTTTCTCGTGTTGAAATTTTGAGTTTCGATATCTCAGCTCTGGAAGGGTCTAGAGCCTCCATTTTTGCACTCAGGACTAAGTCTCATGGCCCTCTATCAGAATCCAGAGTTTTGAGAAGATTGGGGAAACTTAATTTTTCGCCCCAAAAAAAAAACGTAAGGGGTACCACTGTCGTTTTTTTTTCGGGTCGAAATTTTGAGTTTCGATATCTCAGCTCTAGAAGGGTCTAGAGCCTCCATTTTTGCACTCAGGTCTAAGTTTCATGGCCCTCTATCAGAATCCAGAGTTTTGAGAAGATTGGGGAAACTAAATTTTTCGCCCCCCCCAAAAAAAAACGTAAGGGGTAGCACTGTCGTTTTTTTCTCGGGTTGAAATTTTGAGTTTCGATATCTCAGCTCTGGAAGGGTCTAGAGCCTCCATTTTTGCACTCAGGACTAAGTCTCATGGCCCTCTATCAGAATCCAGAGTTTTGAGAAGATTGGGGAAACGTAATTTTTCGCCCCCCCAAAAAAAAACGTAAGGGGTACCACTGTCGTTTTTTTTTCGGGTCGAAATTTTGAGTTTCGATATCTCAGCTCTGGAAGGGTCTAGAGCCTCCATTTTTGCACTCAGGTCTAAGTCTCATGACCCTCTATCAGAATCCAGAGTTTTGAGAAGATTGGGGAAACTTAATTTTTCGCCCCAAAAAAAAAACGTAAGGGGTACCACTGTCGTTTTTTTTTCGGGTCGAAATTTTGAGTTTCGATATCTCAGCTCTGGAAGGGTCTAGAGCCTCCATTTTTGCACTCAGGTCTAAGTCTCATGGCCCTCTATCAGAATCCAGAGTTTTGAGAAGATTGGGGAAACTAAATTTTTCGCCCCCCCCCAAAAAAACGTAAGGGGTACCACTGTCGTTTTTTTCTCGGGTTGAAATTTTGAGTTTCGATATCTCAGCTCTGGAAGGGTCTAGAGCCTCCATTTTTGCACTCAGGTCTAAGTCTCATGGCCCTCTATCAGAATCCAGAGTTTTGAGAAGATTGGGGAAACAAAATTTTTCGCCCCCCAAAAAAAACGTAAGGGGTACCACTGTCGTTTTTTTTTCGGGTCGAAATTTTGAGTTTCGATATCTCAGCTCTAGAAGGGTCTAGAGCCTCCATTTTTGCACTCAGGTCTAAGTTTCATGGCCCTCTATCAGAATCCAGAGTTTTGAGAAGATTGGGGAAACTAAATTTTTCGCCCCCCCCAAAAAAAAACGTAAGGGGTAGCACTGTCGTTTTTTTCTCGGGTTGAAATTTTGAGTTTCGATATCTCAGCTCTGGAAGGGTCTAGAGCCTCCATTTTTGCACTCAGGACTAAGTCTCATGGCCCTCTATCAGAATCCAGAGTTTTGAGAAGATTGGGGAAACGTAATTTTTCGCCCCCCCCAAAAAAAAACGTAAGGGGTACCACTGTCGTTTTTTTTTCGGGTCGAAATTTTGAGTTTCGATATCTCAGCTCTGGAAGGGTCTAGAGCCTCCATTTTTGCACTCAGGTCTAAGTCTCATGACCCTCTATCAGAATCCAGAGTTTTGAGAAGATTGGGGAAACTTAATTTTTCGCCCCAAAAAAAAAAACGTAAGGGGTACCACTGTCGTTTTTTTTTCGGGTCGAAATTTTGAGTTTCGATATCTCAGCTCTGGAAGGGTCTAGAGCCTCCATTTTTGCACTCAGGTCTAAGTCTCATGGCCCTCTATCAGAATCCAGAGTTTTGAGAAGATTGGGGAAACTAAATTTTTCGCCCCCCCCCAAAAAAACGTAAGGGGTACCACTGTCGTTTTTTTCTCGGGTTGAAATTTTGAGTTTCGATATCTCAGCTCTGGAAGGGTCTAGAGCCTCCATTTTTGCACTCAGGTCTAAGTCTCATGGCCCTCTATCAGAATCCAGAGTTTTGAGAAGATTGGGGAAACAAAATTTTTCGCCCCCCAAAAAAAACGTAAGGGGTACCACTGTCGTTTTTTTTTCGGGTCGAAATTTTGAGTTTCGATATCTCAGCTCTAGAAGGGTCTAGAGCCTCCATTTTTGCACTCAGGTCTAAGTCTCATTGCCCTCTATCAGAATCCAGAGTTTTGAGAAGATTGGGGAAACTTAATTTTTCGCCCCAAAAAAAAAACGTAAGGGGTACCACTGTCGTTTTTTTTTCGGGTCGAAATTTTGAGTTTCGATATCTCAGCTCTGGAAGGGTCTAGAGCCTCCATTTTTGCACTCAGGTCTAAGTCTCATGGCCCTCTATCAGAATCCAGAGTTTTGAGAAGATTGGGGAAACTAAATTTTTCGCCCCCCCCAAAAAAAACGTAAGGGGTACCACTGTCGTTTTTTTCTCGGGTTGAAATTTTGAGTTTCGATATCTCAGCTCTGGAAGGGTCTAGAGCCTCCATTTTTGCACTCAGGACTAAGTCTCATGGCCCTCTATCAGAATCCAGAGTTTTGAGAAGATTGGGGAAACTTAATTTTTCGCCCCCCCCAAAAAAAACGTAAGGGGTACCACTGTCGTTTTTTTTTCGGGTCGAAATTTTGAGTTTCGATATCTCAGCTCTGGAAGGGTCTAGAGCCTCCATTTTTGCACTCAGGTCTAAGTCTCATGGCCCTCTATCAGAATCCAGAGTTTTGAGAAGATTGGGGAAACAAAATTTTTCGCCCCCCAAAAAAAACGTAAGGGGTACCACTGTCGTTTTTTTTTCGGGTCGAAATTTTGAGTTTCGATATCTCAGCTCTGGAAGGGTCTAGAGCCTCCATTTTTGCACTCAGGTCTAAGTCTCATGGCCCTCTATCAGAATCCAGTGTTTTGAGAAGATTGGGGAAACAAAATTTTTCGCCCCCCAAAAAAAACGTAAGGGGTACCACTGTCGTTTTTTTTTCGGGTCGAAATTTTGAGTTTCGATATCTCAGCTCTGGAAGGGTCTAGAGCCTCCATTTTTGCACTCAGGTCTAAGTCTCATGGCCCTCTATCAGAATCCAGAGTTTTGGGAAAATTGGGGAAACTAAATTTTTCGCCCCCCCAAAAAAAACGTAAGGGGTACCACTGTCGTTTTTTTTTCGGGTCGAAATTTTGAGTTTCAATATCTCAGCTCTGGAAGGGTCTAGAGCCTCCATTTTTGCACTCAGGTCTAAGTCTCATGGCCCTCTATCAGAATCCAGAGTTTTGAGAAGATTGGGGAAACTAAATTTTTCGCCCCCCCAAAAAAAACGTAAGGGGTACCACTGTCGTTTTTTTCTCGGGTTGAAATTTTGAGTTTCGATATCTCAGCTCTGGAAGGGTCTAGAGCCTCCATTTTTGCACTCAGGACTAAGTCTCATGGCCCTCTATCAGAATCCAGAGTTTTGAGAAGATTGGGGAAACTTAATTTTTCGCCCCCCCGAAAAAAAAGTAAGGGGTACCACTGTCATTTTTTTTTTCCCGGTCGAAATTTTGAGTTTCGATATCTCAGCTCTGGAAGGGTCTAGAGCCTCCATTTTTGCACTCAGGTCTAAGTCTCATGGCCCTCTATCAGAATCCAGAGTTTTGAGAAGATTGGGGAAACTAAATTTTTCGCCCCCCCCAAAAAAAACGTAAGGGGTACCACTGTCGTTTTTTTCTCGGGTTGAAATTTTGAGTTTCGATATCTCAGCTCTGGAAGGGTCTAGAGCCTCCATTTTTGCACTCAGGACTAAGTCTCATGGCCCTCTATCAGAATCCAGAGTTTTGAGAAGATTGGGGAAACTTAATTTTTCGCCCCCCCAAAAAAAACGTAAGGGGTACCACTGTCGTTTTTTTTTCGGGTCGAAATTTTGAGTTTCGATATCTCAGCTCTGGAAGGGTCTAGAGCCTCCATTTTTGCACTCAGGTCTAAGTCTCATGGCCCTCTATCAGAATCCAGAGTTTTGAGAAGATTGGGGAAACAAAATTTTTCGCCCCCCCAAAAAAACGTAAGGGGTACCACTGTCGTTTTTTTTTCGGGTCGAAATTTTGAGTTTCGATATCTCAGCTCTGGAAGGGTCTAGAGCCTCCATTTTTGCACTCAGGTCTAAGTCTCATGGCCCTCTATCAGAATCCAGTGTTTTGAGAAGATTGGGGAAACAAAATTTTTCGCCCCCCAAAAAAAACGTAAGGGGTACCACTGTCGTTTTTTTTTCGGGTCGAAATTTTGAGTTTCGATATCTCAGCTCTGGAAGGGTCTAGAGCCTCCATTTTTGCACTCAGGTCTAAGTCTCATGGCCCTCTATCAGAATCCAGAGTTTTGGGAAAATTGGGGAAACTAAATTTTTCGCCCCCCCCCCAAAAAAACGTAAGGGGTACCACTGTCGTTTTTTTTTTCGGGTCGAAATTTTGAGTTTCGATATCTCAGCTCTGGAAGAGTCTAGAGCCTCCATTTTTGCACTCAGGTCTAAGTCTCATTGCCCTCTATCAGAATCCAGAGTTTTGAGAAGATTGGGGAAACTTAATTTTTCGCCCCCAAAAAAAACACGTAAGGGGTACCACTGTCGTTTTTTTTTTTCGGGTCGAAATTTTGAGTTTTGATATCTCAGCTCTGGAAGGGTCTAGAGCCTCAATTTTTTCACTCAGGTCTAAGTCTCATGGTCCTCTATCAGAATCTAGAGTTTTGAGAAGATTGCGGAAACTTAATTTTTCGCCCCCCCAAAAAAAACGTAAGGGGTACCACTGTCGTTTTTTTTTCGGGTCGAAATTTTGAGTTTCCATATCTCAGCTCTGGAAGGGTCTAGAGCCTCCATTTTTGCACTCAGGACTAAGTCTCATGGCCCTCTATCAGAATCCAGAGTTTTGAGAAGATTGGGGAAACTTAATTTTTCGCACCCCCCCACAAAAAACGTAAGGGGTACCACTGTCGTTTTTTTTTTCGGGTCGAAATTTTGAGTTTCGATATCTCAGCTCTGGAAGGGTCTAGAGCCTCCATTTTTGCACTCAGGACTAAGTCTCATGGCCCTCTATCAGAATCCAGAGTTTTGAGAAGATTGGGGAAACTTAATTTTTCGCCCCAAAAAAAAAAACGTAAGGGGTACCACTGTCGTTTTTTTTTCGGGTCGAAATTTTGAGTTTCGATATCTCAGCTCTGGAAGGGTCTAGAGCCTCCATTTTTGCACTCAGGTCTAAGTCTCATTGCCCTCTATCAGAATCCAGAGTTTTGAGAAGATTGGGGAAACTTAATTTTTCGCCCCAAAAAAAAAACGTAAGGGGTACCACTGTCGTTTTTTTTTCGGGTCGAAATTTTGAGTTTCGATATCTCAGCTCTGGAAGGGTCTAGAGCCTCCATTTTTGCACTCAGGTCTAAGTCTCATGGCCCTCTATCAGAATCCAGAGTTTTGAGAAGATTGGGGAAACTAAATTTTTCGCCCCCCCCAAAAAAAACGTAAGGGGTACCACTGTCGTTTTTTTCTCGGGTTGAAATTTTGAGTTTCGATATCTCAGCTCTGGAAGGGTCTAGAGCCTCCATTTTTGCACTCAGGACTAAGTCTCATGGCCCTCTATCAGAATCCAGAGTTTTGAGAAGATTGGGGAAACTTAATTTTTCGCCCCCCCCAAAAAAAACGTAAGGGGTACCACTGTCGTTTTTTTTTCGGGTCGAAATTTTGAGTTTCGATATCTCAGCTCTGGAAGGGTCTAGAGCCTCCATTTTTGCACTCAGGTCTAAGTCTCATGGCCCTCTATCAGAATCCAGAGTTTTGAGAAGATTGGGGAAACAAAATTTTTCGCCCCCCAAAAAAAACGTAAGGGGTACCACTGTCGTTTTTTTTTCGGGTCGAAATTTTGAGTTTCGATATCTCAGCTCTGGAAGGGTCTAGAGCCTCCATTTTTGCACTCAGGTCTAAGTCTCATGGCCCTCTATCAGAATCCAGTGTTTTGAGAAGATTGGGGAAACAAAATTTTTCGCCCCCCAAAAAAAACGTAAGGGGTACCACTGTCGTTTTTTTTTCGGGTCGAAATTTTAAGTTTCGATATCTCAGCTCTGGAAGGGTCTAGAGCCTCCATTTTTGCACTCAGGTCTAAGTCTCATGGCCCTCTATCAGAATCCAGAGTTTTGGGAAAATTGGGGAAACTAAATTTTTCGCCCCCCCAAAAAAAACGTAAGGGGTACCACTGTCGTTTTTTTTTCGGGTCGAAATTTTGAGTTTCAATATCTCAGCTCTGGAAGGGTCTAGAGCCTCCATTTTTGCACTCAGGTCTAAGTCTCATGGCCCTCTATCAGAATCCAGAGTTTTGAGAAGATTGGGGAAACTAAATTTTTCGCCCCCCCAAAAAAAACGTAAGGGGTACCACTGTCGTTTTTTTCTCGGGTTGAAATTTTGAGTTTCGATATCTCAGCTCTGGAAGGGTCTAGAGCCTCCATTTTTGCACTCAGGACTAAGTCTCATGGCCCTCTATCAGAATCCAGAGTTTTGAGAAGATTGGGGAAACTTAATTTTTCGCCCCCCCGAAAAAAAAGTAAGGGGTACCACTGTCATTTTTTTTTTCCCGGTCGAAATTTTGAGTTTCGATATCTCAGCTCTGGAAGGGTCTAGAGCCTCCATTTTTGCACTCAGGTCTAAGTCTCATGGCCCTCTATCAGAATCCAGAGTTTTGAGAAGATTGGGGAAACTAAATTTTTCGCCCCCCCCAAAAAAAACGTAAGGGGTACCACTGTCGTTTTTTTCTCGGGTTGAAATTTTGAGTTTCGATATCTCAGCTCTGGAAGGGTCTAGAGCCTCCATTTTTGCACTCAGGACTAAGTCTCATGGCCCTCTATCAGAATCCAGAGTTTTGAGAAGATTGGGGAAACTTAATTTTTCGCCCCCCCAAAAAAAACGTAAGGGGTACCACTGTCGTTTTTTTTTCGGGTCGAAATTTTGAGTTTCGATATCTCAGCTCTGGAAGGGTCTAGAGCCTCCATTTTTGCACTCAGGTCTAAGTCTCATGGCCCTCTATCAGAATCCAGAGTTTTGAGAAGATTGGGGAAACAAAATTTTTCGCCCCCCAAAAAAAACGTAAGGGGTACCACTGTCGTTTTTTTTTCGGGTCGAAATTTTGAGTTTCGATATCTCAGCTCTGGAAGGGTCTAGAGCCTCCATTTTTGCACTCAGGTCTAAGTCTCATGGCCCTCTATCAGAATCCAGTGTTTTGAGAAGATTGGGGAAACAAAATTTTTCGCCCCCCAAAAAAAACGTAAGGGGTACCACTGTCGTTTTTTTTTCGGGTCGAAATTTTGAGTTTCGATATCTCAGCTCTGGAAGGGTCTAGAGCCTCCATTTTTGCACTCAGGTCTAAGTCTCATGGCCCTCTATCAGAATCCAGAGTTTTGGGAAAATTGGGGAAACTAAATTTTTCGCCCCCCCAAAAAAAAACGTAAGGGGTACCACTGTCGTTTTTTTTTTCGGGTCGAAATTTTGAGTTTCGATATCTCAGCTCTGGAAGGGTCTAGAGCCTCCATTTTTGCACTCAGGTCTAAGTCTCATGGCCCTCTATCAGAATCCAGAGTTTTGAGAAGATTGGGGAAACTTAATTTTTCGCCCCCAAAAAAAACACGTAAGGGGTACCACTGTCGTTTTTTTTTTCGGGTCGAAATTTTGAGTTTTGATATCTCAGCTCTGGAAGGGTCTAGAGCCTCAATTTTTTCACTCAGGTCTAAGTCTCATGGTCCTCTATCAGAATCTAGAGTTTTGAGAAGATTGCGGAAACTTAATTTTTCGCCCCCCCAAAAAAAACGTAAGGGGTACCACTGTCGTTTTTTTTTTCGGGTCGAAATTTTGAGTTTCCATATCTCAGCTCTGGAAGGGTCTAGAGCCTCCATTTTTGCACTCAGGACTAAGTCTCATGGCCCTCTATCAGAATCCAGAGTTTTGAGAAGATTGGGGAAACTTAATTTTTCGCACCCCCCCACAAAAAACGTAAGGGGTACCACTGTCGTTTTTTTTTTCGGGTCGAAATTTTGAGTTTCGATATCTCAGCTCTGGAAGGGTCTAGAGCCTCCATTTTTGCACTCAGGACTAAGTCTCATGGCCCTCTATCAGAATCCAGAGTTTTGAGAAGATTGGGGAAACTTAATTTTTCGCCCCAAAAAAAAAAAACGTAAGGGGTACCACTGTCGTTTTTTTTTCGGGTCGAAATTTTGAGTTTCGATATCTCAGCTCTGGAAGGGTCTAGAGCCTCCATTTTTGCACTCAGGTCTAAGTCTCATTGCCCTCTATCAGAATCCAGAGTTTTGAGAAGATTGGGGAAACTTAATTTTTCGCCCCAAAAAAAAAACGTAAGGGGTACCACTGTCGTTTTTTTTTCGGGTCGAAATTTTGAGTTTCGATATCTCAGCTCTGGAAGGGTCTAGAGCCTCCATTTTTGCACTCAGGTCTAAGTCTCATGGCCCTCTATCAGAATCCAGAGTTTTGAGAAGATTGGGGAAACTAAATTTTTCGCCCCCCCCCAAAAAAACGTAAGGGGTACCACTGTCGTTTTTTTCTCGGGTTGAAATTTTGAGTTTCGATATCTCAGCTCTGGAAGGGTCTAGAGCCTCCATTTTTGCACTCAGGACTAAGTCTCATGGCCCTCTATCAGAATCCAGAGTTTTGAGAAGATTGGGGAAACTTAATTTTTCGCCCCCCCCAAAAAAAACGTAAGGGGTACCACTGTCGTTTTTTTTTCGGGTCGAAATTTTGAGTTTCGATATCTCAGCTCTGGAAGGGTCTAGAGCCTCCATTTTTGCACTCAGGTCTAAGTCTCATGGCCCTCTATCAGAATCCAGAGTTTTGAGAAGATTGGGGAAACAAAATTTTTCGCCCCCCAAAAAAAACGTAAGGGGTACCACTGTCGTTTTTTTTTCGGGTCGAAATTTTGAGTTTCGATATCTCAGCTCTGGAAGGGTCTAGAGCCTCCATTTTTGCACTCAGGTCTAAGTCTCATGGCCCTCTATCAGAATCCAGTGTTTTGAGAAGATTGGGGAAACAAAATTTTTCGCCCCCCAAAAAAAACGTAAGGGGTACCACTGTCGTTTTTTTTTTCGGGTCGAAATTTTGAGTTTCGATATCTCAGCTCTGGAAGGGTCTAGAGCCTCCATTTTTGCACTCAGGTCTAAGTCTCATGGCCCTCTATCAGAATCCAGAGTTTTGGGAAAATTGGGGAAACTAAATTTTTCGCCCCCCCAAAAAAAAACGTAAGGGGTACCACTGTCGTTTTTTTTTTCGGGTCGAAATTTTGAGTTTCGATATCTCAGCTCTGGAAGGGTCTAGAGCCTCCATTTTTGCACTCAGGTCTAAGTCTCATTGCCCTCTATCAGAATCCAGAGTTTTGAGAAGATTGGGGAAACTTAATTTTTCGCCCCCAAAAAAAACACGTAAGGGGTACCACTGTCGTTTTTTTTTTCGGGTCGAAATTTTGAGTTTTGATATCTCAGCTCTGGAAGGGTCTAGAGCCTCAATTTTTTCACTCAGGTCTAAGTCTCATGGTCCTCTATCAGAATCTAGAGTTTTGAGAAGATTGCAGAAACTTAATTTTTCGCCCCCCCAAAAAAAACGTAAGGGGTACCACTGTCGTTTTTTTTTCGGGTCGAAATTTTGAGTTTCCATATCTCAGCTCTGGAAGGGTCTAGAGCCTCCATTTTTGCACTCAGGACTAAGTCTCATGGCCCTCTATCAGAATCCAGAGTTTTGAGAAGATTGGGGAAACTTAATTTTTCGCACCCCCCCACAAAAAACGTAAGGGGTACCACTGTCGTTTTTTTTTTCGGGTCGAAATTTTGAGTTTCGATATCTCAGCTCTGGAAGGGTCTAGAGCCTCCATTTTTGCACTCAGGACTAAGTCTCATGGCCCTCTATCAGAATCCAGAGTTTTGAGAAGATTGGGGAAACTTAATTTTTCGCCCCAAAAAAAAAAAACGTAAGGGGTACCACTGTCGTTTTTTTTTCGGGTCGAAATTTTGAGTTTCGATATCTCAGCTCTGGAAGGGTCTAGAGCCTCCATTTTTGCACTCAGGTCTAAGTCTCATGGCCCTCTATCAGAATCCAGAGTTTTGGGAAAATTGGGGAAACAAAATTTTTCGCCCCCCCAAAAAAAACGTAAGGGGTACCACTGTCGTTTTTTTCTCGGGTTGAAGTTTTGAGTTTCGATATATCAGCTCTGGAAGGGTCTAGAGCCTCCATTTTTGCACTCAGGACTAAGTCTCATGGCCCTCTATCAGAATCCAGAGTTTTGAGAAGATTGGGGAAACTAAATTTTTCGCCCCCCCCAAAAAAAACGTAAGGGGTACCACTGTCGTTTTTTTTTCGGGTCGAAATTTTGAGTTTCGATATCTCAGCTCTGGAAGGGTCTAGAGCCTCCATTTTTGCACTCAGGTCTAAGTCTCATGGCCCTCTATCAGAATCCAGAGTTTTGAGAAGATTGGGGAAACTAAATTTTTCGCCCCCCCAAAAAAAACGTAAGGGGTACCACTGTCGTTTTTTTCTCGGGTTGAAGTTTTGAGTTTCGATATCTCAGCTCTGGAAGGGTCTAGAGCCTCCATTTTTGCACTCAGGACTAAGTCTCATGGCCCTCTATCAGAATCCAGAGTTTTGAGAAGATTGGGGAAACTTAATTTTTCGCCCCCCCAAAAAAATGTAAGGGGTACCACTGTCGTTTTTTTTTCGGGTCGAAATTTTGAGTTTCGATATCTCAGCTCTGGAAGGGTCTAGAGCCTCCATTTTTGCACTCAGGTCTAAGTCTCATGGCCCTCTATCAGAATCCAGAGTTTTGAGAAGATTGGGGAAACTAAATTTTTCGCCCCCCCCAAAAAAACGTAAGGGGTACCACTGTCGTTTTTTTCTCGGGTTGAAATTTTGAGTTTCGATATCTCAGCTCTGGAAGGGTCTAGAGCCTCCATTTTTGCACTCAGGACTAAGTCTCATGGCCCTCTATCAGAATCCAGAGTTTTGAGAAGATTGGGGAAACTTAATTTTTCGCCCCCCCGAAAAAAAAGTAAGGGGTACCACTGTCATTTTTTTTTTCCGGTCGAAATTTTGAGTTTCAATATCTCAGCTCTGGAAGGGTCTAGAACCTCCATTTTTGCACTCAGGTCTAAGTCTCATTGCCCTCTATCAGAATCCAGAGTTTTGAGAAGATTGGGGAAACTTAATTTTTCGCCCCAAAAAAAAAACGTAAGGGGTACCACTGTCGTTTTTTTTTCGGGTCGAAATTTTGAGTTTCGATATCTCAGCTCTGGAAGGGTCTAGAGCCTCCATTTTTGCACTCAGGTCTAAGTCTCATGGCCCTCTATCAGAATCCAGAGTTTTGAGAAGATTGGGGAAACTAAATTTTTCGCCCCCCCCAAAAAAAACGTAAGGGGTACCACTGTCGTTTTTTTCTCGGGTTGAAATTTTGAGTTTCGATATCTCAGCTCTGGAAGGGTCTAGAGCCTCCATTTTTGCACTCAGGACTAAGTCTCATGGCCCTCTATCAGAATCCAGAGTTTTGAGAAGATTGGGGAAACTTAATTTTTCGCCCCCCCAAAAAAAACGTAAGGGGTACCACTGTCGTTTTTTTTTCGGGTCGAAATTTTGAGTTTCGATATCTCAGCTCTGGAAGGGTCTAGAGCCTCCATTTTTGCACTCAGGTCTAAGTCTCATGGCCCTCTATCAGAATCCAGTGTTTTGAGAAGATTGGGGAAACAAAATTTTTCGCCCCCCAAAAAAAACGTAAGGGGTACCACTGTCGTTTTTTTTTCGGGTCGAAATTTTGAGTTTCGATATCTCAGCTCTGGAAGGGTCTAGAGCCTCCATTTTTGCACTCAGGTCTAAGTCTCATGGCCCTCTATCAGAATCCAGAGTTTTGGGAAAATTGGGGAAACTAAATTTTTCGCCCCCCCAAAAAAAAACGTAAGGGGTACCACTGTCGTTTTTTTTTTCGGGTCGAAATTTTGAGTTTCGATATCTCAGCTCTGGAAGGGTCTAGAGCCTCCATTTTTGCACTCAGGTCTAAGTCTCATTGCCCTCTATCAGAATCCAGAGTTTTGAGAAGATTGGGGAAACTTAATTTTTCGCCCCCAAAAAAAACACGTAAGGGGTACCACTGTCGTTTTTTTTTTCGGGTCGAAATTTTGAGTTTTGATATCTCAGCTCTGGAAGGGTCTAGAGCCTCAATTTTTTCACTCAGGTCTAAGTCTCATGGTCCTCTATCAGAATCTAGAGTTTTGAGAAGATTGCGGAAACTTAATTTTTCGCCCCCCCAAAAAAAACGTAAGGGGTACCACTGTCGTTTTTTTTTCGGGTCGAAATTTTGAGTTTCCATATCTCAGCTCTGGAAGGGTCTAGAGCCTCCATTTTTGCACTCAGGACTAAGTCTCATGGCCCTCTATCAGAATCCAGAATTTTGAGAAGATTGGGGAAACTTAATTTTTCGCACCCCCCCACAAAAAACGTAAGGGGTACCACTGTCGTTTTTTTTTTCGGGTCGAAATTTTGAGTTTCGATATCTCAGCTCTGGAAGGGTCTAGAGCCTCCATTTTTGCACTCAGGACTAAGTCTCATGGCCCTCTATCAGAATCCAGAGTTTTGAGAAGATTGGGGAAACTTAATTTTTCGCCCCCAAAAAAAAAACGTAAGGGGTACCACTGTCGTTTTTTTTTCGGGTCGAAATTTTGAGTTTCGATATCTCAGCTCTGGAAGGGTCTAGAGCCTCCATTTTTGCACTCAGGTCTAAGTCTCATTGCCCTCTATCAGAATCCAGAGTTTTGGGAAAATTGGGGAAACTAAATTTTTCGCCCCCCCAAAAAAACGTAAGGGGTACCACTGTCGTTTTTTTCTCGGGTTTAAGTTTTGAGTTTCGATATATCAGCTCTGGAAGGGTCTAGAGCCTCCATTTTTGCACTCAGGACTAAGTCTCATGGCCCTCTATCAGAATCCAGAGTTTTGAGAAGATTGGGGAAACTAAATTTTTCGCCCCCCCCAAAAAAAACGTAAGGGGTACCACTGTCGTTTTTTTTTCGGGTCGAAATTTTGAGTTTCGATATCTCAGCTCTGGAAGGGTCTAGAGCCTCCATTTTTGCACTCAGGTCTAAGTCTCATGGCCCTCTATCAGAATCCAGAGTTTTGAGAAGATTGGGGAAACTAAATTTTTCGCCCCCCCAAAAAAACGTAAGGGGTACCACTGTCGTTTTTTTCTCGGGTTGAAGTTTTGAGTTTCGATATCTCAGCTCTGGAAGGGTCTAGAGCCTCCATTTTTGCACTCAGGACTATAAGTCTCATGGCCCTCTATCAGAATCCAGAGTTTTGAGAAGATTGGGGAAACTTAATTTTTCGCCCCCCCAAAAAAATGTAAGGGGTACCACTGTCGTTTTTTTTTTCGGGTCGAAATTTTGAGTTTCGATATCTCAGCTCTGGAAGGGTCTAGAGCCTCCATTTTTGCACTCAGGTCTAAGTCTCATGGCCCTCTATCAGAATCCAGAGTTTTGAGAAGATTGGGGAAACTAAATTTTTCGCCCCCCCCAAAAAAACGTAAGGGGTACCACTGTCGTTTTTTTCTCGGGTTGAAATTTTGAGTTTCGATATCTCAGCTCTGGAAGGGTCTAGAGCCTCAATTTTTGCACTCAGGACTAAGTCTCATGGCCCTCTATCAGAATCCAGAGTTTTGAGAAGATTGGGGAAACTTAATTTTTCGCCCCCCCGAAAAAAAAGTAAGGGGTACCACTGTCGTTTTTTTCTCGGGTTGAAGTTTTGAGTTTCGATATCTCAGCTCTGGAAGGGTCTAGAGCCTCCATTTTTGCACTCAGGACTAAGTCTCATGGCCCTCTATCAGAATCCAGAGTTTTGAGAAGATTGGGGAAACTTAATTTTTCGCCCCCCCAAAAAAATGTAAGGGGTACCACTGTCGTTTTTTTTTCGGGTCGAAATTTTGAGTTTCGATATCTCAGCTCTGGAAGGGTCTAGAGCCTCCATTTTTGCACTCAGGTCTAAGTCTCATGGCCCTCTATCAGAATCCAGAGTTTTGAGAAGATTGGGGAAACTAAATTTTTCGCCCCCCCCAAAAAAAACGTAAGGGGTACCACTGTCGTTTTTTTCTCGGGTTGAAATTTTGAGTTTCGATATCTCAGCTCTGGAAGGGTCTAGAGCCTCCATTTTTGCACTCAGGACTAAGTCTCATGGCCCTCTATCAGAATCCAGAGTTTTGAGAAGATTGGGGAAACTTAATTTTTCGCCCCCCCGAAAAAAAAGTAAGGGGTACCACTGTCATTTTTTTTTTCCGGTCGAAATTTTGAGTTTCGATATCTCAGCTCTGGAAGGGTCTAGAACCTCCATTTTTGCACTCAGGTCTAAGTCTCATTGCCCTCTATCAGAATCCAGAGTTTTGAGAAGATTGGGGAAACTTAATTTTTCGCCCCAAAAAAAAAACGTAAGGGGTACCACTGTCGTTTTTTTTTCGGGTCGAAATTTTGAGTTTCGATATCTCAGCTCTGGAAGGGTCTAGAGCCTCCATTTTTGCACTCAGGTCTAAGTCTCATGGCCCTCTATCAGAATCCAGAGTTTTGAGAAGATTGGGGAAACTAAATTTTTCGCCCCCCCCCAAAAAAAACGTAAGGGGTACCACTGTCGTTTTTTTTTTCGGGTCGAAATTTTGAGTTTCGATATCTCAGCTCTGGAAGGGTCTAGAGCCTCCATTTTTGCACTCAGGTCTAAGTCTCATTGCCCTCTATCAGAATCCAGAGTTTTGAGAAGATTGGGGAAACTTAATTTTTCGCCCCCAAAAAAAACACGTAAGGGGTACCACTGTCGGGTTTTTTTTCGGGTCGAAATTTTGAGTTTTGATATCTCAGCTCTGGAAGGGTCTAGAGCCTCAATTTTTTCACTCAGGTCTAAGTCTCATGGTCCTCTATCAGAATCTAGAGTTTTGAGAAGATTGCGGAAACTTAATTTTTCGCCCCCCCAAAAAAAACGTAAGGGGTACCACTGTCGTTTTTTTTTCGGGTCGAAATTTTGAGTTTCCATATCTCAGCTCTGGAAGGGTCTAGAGCCTCCATTTTTGCACTCAGGACTAAGTCTCATGGCCCTCTATCAGAATCCAGAGTTTTGAGAAGATTGGGGAAAATTAATTTTTCGCACCCCCCCACAAAAAACGTAAGGGGTACCACTGTCGTTTTTTTTTTCGGGTCGAAATTTTGAGTTTCGATATCTCAGCTCTGGAAGGGTCTAGAGCCTCCATTTTTGCACTCAGGACTAAGTCTCATGACCCTCTATCAGAATCCAGAGTTTTGAGAAGATTGGGGAAACTTAATTTTTCGCCCCAAAAAAAAAAACGTAAGGGGTACCACTGTCGTTTTTTTTTCGGGTCGAAATTTTGAGTTTCGATATCTCAGCTCTGGAAGGGTCTAGAGCCTCCATTTTTGCACTCAGGTCTAAGTCTCATGGCCCTCTATCAGAATCCAGAGTTTTGGGAAAATTGGGGAAACTAAATTTTTCGCCCCCCCAAAAAAAACGTAAGGGGTACCACTGTCGTTTTTTTCTCGGGTTGAAGTTTTGAGTTTCGATATATCAGCTCTGGAAGGGTCTAGAGCCTCCATTTTTGCACTCAGGACTAAGTCTCATGGCCCTCTATCAGAATCCAGAGTTTTGAGAAGATTGGGGAAACTAAATTTTTCGCCCCCCCCCAAAAAAAACGTAAGGGGTACCACTGTCGTTTTTTTTCGGGTCGAAATTTTGAGTTTCGATATCTCAGCTCTGGAAGGGTCTAGAGCCTCCATTTTTGCACTCAGGTCTAAGTCTCATGGCCCTCTATCAGAATCCAGAGTTTTGAGAAGATTGGGGAAACTAAATTTTTCGCCCCCCCAAAAAAAACGTAAGGGGTACCACTGTCGTTTTTTTCTCGGGTTGAAGTTTTGAGTTTCGATATCTCAGCTCTGGAAGGGTCTAGAGCCTCCATTTTTGCACTCAGGACTAAGTCTCATGGCCCTCTATCAGAATCCAGAGTTTTGAGAAGATTGGGGAAACGTAATTTTTCGCCCCCCCAAAAAAATGTAAGGGGTACCACTGTCGTTTTTTTTTCGGGTCGAAATTTTGAGTTTCGATATCTCAGCTCTGGAAGGGTCTAGAGCCTCCATTTTTGCACTCAGGTCTAAGTCTCATGGCCCTCTATCAGAATCCAGAGTTTTGAGAAGATTGGGGAAACTAAATTTTTCGCCCCCCCCAAAAAAACGTAAGGGGTACCACTGTCGTTTTTTTTTCGGGTCGAAATTTTGAGTTTCGATATCTCAGCTCTGGAAGGGTCTAGAGCCTCCATTTTTGCACTCAGGTCTAAGTCTCATGGCCCTCTATCAGAATCCAGAGTTTTGAGAAGATTGGGGAAACGTAATTTTTCGCCCCCCCCAAAAAAAACGTAAGGGGTACCACTGTCGTTTTTTTCTCGGGTTGAAATTTTGAGTTTCGATATCTCAGCTCTGGAAGGGTCTAGAGCCTCCATTTTTGCACTCAGGACTAAGTCTCATGGCCCTCTATCAGAATCCAGAGTTTTGAGAAGATTGGGGAAACTTAATTTTTCGCCCCCCCAAAAAAAACGTAAGGGGTACCACTGTCGTTTTTTTTTCGGGTCGAAATTTTGAGTTTCGATATCTCAGCTCTGGAAGGGTCTAGAGCCTCCATTTTTGCACTCAGGTCTAAGTCTCATGGCCCTCTATCAGAATCCAGAGTTTTGAGAAGATTGGGGAAACAAAATTTTTCGCCCCCCAAAAAAAACGTAAGGGGTACCACTGTCGTTTTTTTTTCGGGTCGAAATTTTGAGTTTCGATATCTCAGCTCTGGAAGGGTCTAGAGCCTCCATTTTTGCACTCAGGTCTAAGTCTCATGGCCCTCTATCAGAATCCAGAGTTTTGAGAAGATTGGGGAAACAAAATTTTTCACCCCCCAAAAAAAACGTAAGGGGTACCACTGTCGTTTTTTTTTCGGGTCGAAATTTTGAGTTTCGATATCTCAGCTCTGGAAGGGTCTAGAGCCTCCATTTTTGCACTCAGGTCTAAGTCTCATGGCCCTCTATCAGAATCCAGAGTTTTGGGAAAATTGGGGAAACTAAATTTTTCGCCCCCCCCAAAAAAAACGTAAGGGGTACCACTGTCGTTTTTTTTTTCGGGTCGAAATTTTGAGTTTCGATATCTCAGCTCTGGAAGGGTCTAGAGCCTCCATTTTTGCACTCAGGTCTAAGTCTCATTGCCCTCTATCAGAATCCAGAGTTTTGAGAAGATTGGGGAAACTTAATTTTTCGCCCCCAAAAAAAACACGTAAGGGGTACCACTGTCGTTTTTTTTTTCGGGTCGAAATTTTGAGTTTTGATATCTCAGCTCTGGAAGGGTCTAGAGCCTCAATTTTTTCACTCAGGTCTAAGTCTCGTGGTCCTCTATCAGAATCTAGAGTTTTGAGAAGATTGCGGAAACTTAATTTTTCGCCCCCCCCAAAAAAACGTAAGGGGTACCACTGTCGTTTTTTTTTCGGGTCGAAATTTTGAGTTTCCATATCTCAGCTCTGGAAGGGTCTAGAGCCTCCATTTTTGCACTCAGGACTAAGTCTCATGGCCCTCTATCAGAATCCAGAGTTTTGAGAAGATTGGGGAAACTTAATTTTTCGCACCCCCCCACAAAAAACGTAAGGGGTACCACTGTCGTTTTTTTTTTCGGGTCGAAATTTTGAGTTTCGATATCTCAGCTCTGGAAGGGTCTAGAGCCTCCATTTTTGCACTCAGGTCTAAGTCTCATGGCCCTCTATCAGAATCCAGAGTTTTGAGAAGATTGGGGAAACAAAATTTTTCGCCCCCCAAAAAAAACGTAAGGGGTACCACTGTCGTTTTTTTTTCGGGTCGAAATTTTGAGTTTCGATATCTCAGCTCTGGAAGGGTCTAGAGCCTCCATTTTTGCACTCAGGTCTAAGTCTCATGGCCCTCTATCAGAATCCAGAGTTTTGGGAAAATTGGGGAAACTAAATTTTTCGCCCCCCCCAAAAAAAACGTAAGGGGTACCACTGTCGTTTTTTTCTCGGGTTGAAGTTTTGAGTTTCGATATCTCAGCTCTGGAAGGGTCTAGAGCCTCCATTTTTGCACTCAGGTCTAAGTCTCATGGCCCTCTATCAGAATCCAGAGTTTTGAGAAGATTGGGGAAACAAAATTTTTCGCCCCCCAAAAAAAACGTAAGGGGTACCACTGTCGTTTTTTTTTTCGGGTCGAAATTTTGAGTTTCGATATCTCAGCTCTGGAAGGGTCTAGAGCCTCCATTTTTGCACTCAGGTCTAAGTCTCATGGCCCTCTATCAGAATCCAGAGTTTTGAGAAGATTGGGGAAACTTAATTTTTCGCCCCCCCAAAAAAAAGTAAGGGGTACCACTGTCGTTTTTTTTTCGGGTCGAAATTTTGAGTTTCGATATCTCAGCTCTGGAAGGGTCTAGAGCCTCCATTTTTGCACTCAGGTCTAAGTCTCATGGCCCTCTATCAGAATCCAGAGTTTTGGGAAAATTGGGGAAACTAAATTTTTCGCCCCCCCAAAAAAAACGTAAGGGGTACCACTGTCGTTTTTTTCTCGGGTTGAAGTTTTGAGTTTCGATATCTCAGCTCTGGAAGGGTCTAGAGCCTCCATTTTTGCACTCAGGACTAAGTCTCATGGCCCTCTATCAGAATCCAGAGTTTTGAGAAGATTGGGGAAACTTAATTTTTCGCCCCCCAAAAAAAACGTAAGGGGTACCACTGTCGTTTTTTTTTTCGGGTCGAAATTTTGAGTTTCGATATCTCAGCTCTGGAAGGGTCTAGAGCCTCCATTTTTGCACTCAGGTCTAAGTCACATGGCCCTCTATCAGAATCCAGAGTTTTGAGAAGATTGTGGAAACTTAATTTTTCGCCCCCCCCCAAAAAAAACGTAAGGGGTACCACTGTCGTTTTTTTTTTTCGGGTCGAAATTTTGAGTTTCTATATCTCAGCTCTGGAAGGGTCTAGAGCCTCCATTTTTGCACTCAGGTCTAAGTCTCATTGCCCTCTATCAGAATCCAGAGTTTTGAGAAGATTGGGGAAACTTAATTTTTCGCCCCAAAAAAAAACCGTAAGGGGTACCACTGTCGTTTTTTTTTCGGGTCGAAATTTTGAGTTTTGATATCTCAGCTCTGGAAGGGTCTAGAGCCTCAATTTTTTCACTCAGGTCTAAGTCTCATGGTCCTCTATCAGAATCTAGAGTTTTGAGAAGATTGCGGAAACTTAATTTTTCGCCCCCCCAAAAAAAACGTAAGGGGTACCACTGTCGTTTTTTTTTCGGGTCGAAATTTTGAGTTTCCATATCTCAGCTCTGGAAGGGTCTAGAGCCTCCATTTTTGCACTCAGGACTAAGTCTCATGGCCCTCTATCAGAATCCAGAGTTTTGAGAAGATTGGGGAAACTTAATTTTTCGCACCCCCCCACAAAAAACGTAAGGGGTACCACTGTCGTTTTTTTTTTCGGGTCGAAATTTTGAGTTTCGATATCTCAGCTCTGGAAGGGTCTAGAGCCTCCATTTTTGCACTCAGGACTAAGTCTCATGGCCCTCTATCAGAATCCAGAGTTTTGAGAAGATTGGGGAAACTTAATTTTTCGCCCCCAAAAAAAAACGTAAGGGGTACCACTGTCGTTTTTTTTTCGGGTCGAAATTTTGAGTTTCGATATCTCAACTCTGGAAGGGTCTAGAACCTCCATTTTTGCACTCAGGTCTAAGTCTCATTGCCCTCTATCAGAATCCAGAGTTTTGAGAAGATTGGGGAAACTTAATTTTTCGCCCCAAAAAAAAAACGTAAGGGGTACCACTGTCGTTTTTTTTTCGGGTCGAAATTTTGAGTTTCGATATCTCAGCTCTGGAAGGGTCTAGAGCCTCCATTTTTGCACTCAGGTCTAAGTCTCATGGCCCTCTATCAGAATCCAGAGTTTTGAGAAGATTGGGGAAACTAAATTTTTCGCCCCCCCCCAAAAAAAGGTAAGGGGTACCACTGTCGTTTTTTTCTCGGGTTGAAATTTTGAGTTTCGATATCTCAGCTCTGGAAGGGTCTAGAGCCTCCATTTTTGCACTCAGGACTAAGTCTCATGGCCCTCTATCAGAATCCAGAGTTTTGAGAAGATTGGGGAAACTTAATTTTTCGCCCCCCCCAAAAAAAACGTAAGGGGTACCACTGTCGTTTTTTTTTCGGGTCGAAATTTTGAGTTTCGATATCTCAGCTCTGGAAGGGTCTAGAGCCTCCATTTTTGCACTCAGGTCTAAGTCTCATGGCCCTCTATCAGAATCCAGAGTTTTGAGAAGATTGGGGAAACAAAATTTTTCGCCCCCCAAAAAAAACGTAAGGGGTACCACTGTCGTTTTTTTTTCGGGTCAAAATTTTGAGTTTCGATATCTCAGCTCTGGAAGGGTCTAGAGCCTCCATTTTTGCACTCAGGTCTAAGTCTCATGGCCCTCTATCAGAATCCAGAGTTTTGAGAAGATTGGGGAAACTTAATTTTTCGTCCCAAAAAAAAAACGTAAGGGGTACCACTGTCGCTTTTTTCTCGGGTTGAAATTTTGAGTTTCGATATCTCAGCTCTGGAAGGGTCTAGAGCCTCCATTTTTTCACTCAGGACTAAGTCACATGGCCCTCTATCAGAATCCAGAGTTTTGAGAAGATTGGGGAAACTTAATTTTTCGCCCCCCCCCCCCCAAAAAAAAAACGTAAGGGGTACCACTGTCGTTTTTTTTCAGGTCGAAATTTTGAGTTTTGATATCTCAGCTCTGGAAGGGTCTAGAGCCTCAATTTTTGCACTCAAGACTAAGTCTCATGGCCCTCTATCAGAATCCAGAGTTTTGAGAAGATTGCGGAAACTTAATTTTTCGCCCCCCCCCCCCCCCCAAAAAAAACGTAAGGGGTACCACTGTCGTTTTTTTTTTTCGGGTCGAAATTTTGAGTTTCGATATCTCAGCTCTGGAAGGGTCTAGAGCCTCCATTTTTGCACTCAGGACTAAGTCTCATGGCTCTCTATCAGAATCCAGAGTTTTGAGAAGATTGGGGAAACTTAATTTTTTGCCCCCCCAAAAAAAACGTAAGGGGTACCACTGTCGTTTTTTTTTCGGGTCGAAATTTTGAGTTTCCATATCTCAGCTCTGGAAGGGTCTAGAGCCTCCATTTTTGCACTCAGGACTAAGTCTCATGGCCCTCTATCAGAATCCAGAGTTTTGAGAAGATTGGGGAAACTTAATTTTTCGCACCCCCCCCACAAAAAACGTAAGGGGTACCACTGTCGTTTTTTTTTTCGGGTCGAAATTTTGAGTTTTGATATCTCAGCTCTGGAAGGATCTAGAGCCTCAATTTTTTCACTCAGGACTAAGTCTCATTGCCCTCTATCAGAATCCAGAGTTTTGAGAAGATTGGGGAAACTTAATTTTTCGCCCCAAAAAAAAAAAACGTAAGGGGTACCACTGTCGTTTTTTTTTTCGGGTTGAAATTTTGAGTTTCGATATCTCAGCTCTGGAAGGGTCTAGAGCCTCCATTTTTGCACTCAGGACTAAGTCTCATGGCCCTCTATCAGAATCCAGAGTTTTGAGAAGATTGGGGAAACTAAATTTTTCGCTCCCCCCCAAAAAAAAGTAAGGGGTACCACTGTCGTTTTTTTTTTTTCGGCTCGAAATTTTGAGTTTCGATATCTCAGCTCTGGAAGGGTCTAGAGCCTCCATTTTTGCACTCAGGACTAAGTCTCATGGCCCTCTATCAGAATCCAGAGTTTTGAGAAGATTGCGGAAACTTAATTTTTCGCCCCCCCCACCCAAAAAAAACGTAAGGGGTACCACTGTCGTTTTTTTTTTTGCGTGTCGAAATTTTGAGTTTCGATATCTCAGCTCTGGAAGGGTCTAGAGCCTCCATTTTTGCACTCAGGACTAAGTCTCATGGCCCTCTATCAGAATCCAGAGTTTTGAGAAGATTGGGGAAACTTAATTTTTCACCCCCCCCCCCCCCCCCCCACAAAAAACGTAAGGGGTACCACTGTTGTTTTTTTTTCGGGTCGAAATTTTGAGTTTCGATATCTCAGCTCTGGAAGGGTCTAGAGCCTCCATTTTTGCACTCAGGTCTAAGTCTCATGGCCCTCTATCAGAATCCAGAGTTTTGGGAAAATTGGGGAAACTAAATTTTTCGCCCCCCCAAAAAAAACGTAAGGGGTACCACTGTCGTTTTTTTCTCGGGTTGAAGTTTTGAGTTTCGATATCTCAGCTCTGGAAGGGTCTAGAGCCTCCATTTTTGCACTCAGGACTAAGTCTCATGGCCCTCTATCAGAATCCAGAGTTTTGAGAAGATTGGGGAAACTTAATTTTTCGCCCCAAAAAAAAAGTAAGGGGTACCACTGTCGTTTTTTTTTTTTCGGCTCGAAATTTTGAGTTTCGATATCTCAGCTCTGGAAGGGTCTAGAGCCTCCATTTTTGCACTCAAGACTAAGTCTCATGGCCCTCTATCAGAATCCAGAGTTTTGAGAAGATTGCGGAAACTTAATTTTTCGCCCCCCCCCCAAAAAAAAACGTAAGGGGTACCACTGTCGTTTTTTTTTTTTGCGTGTCGAAATTTTGAGTTTCGATATCTCAGCTCTGGAAGGGTCTAGAGCCTCCATTTTTGCACTCAGGACTAAGTCTCATGGCCCTCTATCAGAATCCAGAGTTTTGAGAAGATTGGGGAAACTTAATTTTTCACCCCCCCCCCCCCCCACAAAAAACGTAAGGGGTACCACTGTTGTTTTTTTTTCGGGTCGAAATTTTGAGTTTCGATATCTCAGCTCTGGAAGGGTCTAGAGCCTCCATTTTTGCACTCAGGTCTAAGTCTCATGGCCCTCTATCAGAATCCAGAGTTTTGGGAAAATTGGGGAAACTAAATTTTTCGCCCCCCCAAAAAAAACGTAAGGGGTACCACTGTCGTTTTTTTCTCGGGTTGAAGTTTTGAGTTTCGATATCTCAGCTCTGGAAGGGTCTAGAGCCTCCATTTTTGCACTCAGGACTAAGTCTCATGGCCCTCTATCAGAATCCAGAGTTTTGAGAAGATTGGGGAAACTTAATTTTTCGCCCCAAAAAAAAAACGTAAGGGGTACCACTGTCGTTTTTTTTTTCGGGTCGAAATTTTGAGTTTCGATATCTCAGCTCTGGAAGGGTCTAGAGCCTCCATTTTTGCACTCAGGTCTACGTCTCATGGCCCTCTATCAGAATCCAGAGTTTTGAGAAGATTGGGGAAACAAAATTTTTCGCCGCCCCCAAAAAAACGTAAGGGGTACCACTGTCGTTTTTTTCTCGGGTTGAAATTTTGACTTTCGATATCTCAGCTCTGGAAGGGTCTAGAGCCTCCATTTTTGCACTCAGGACTAAGTCTCATGGCCCTCTATCAGAATCCAGAGTTTTGAGAAGATTGGGGAAACTTAATTTTTCGCCCCCCCCAAAAAAAACGTAAGGGGTACCACTGTCGTTTTTTTTTCGGGTCGAAATTTTGAGTTTCGATATCTCAGCTCTGGAAGGGTCTAGAGCCTCCATTTTTGCACTCAGGTCTAAGTCTCATTGCCCTCTATCAGAATCCAGAGTTTTGAGAAGATTGGGGAAACATAATTTTTCGCCCCAAAAAAAAAAACGTAAGGGGTACCACTGTCGTTTTTTTTTCGGGTCGAAATTTTGAGTTTCGATATCTCAGCTCTGGAAGGGTCTAGAGCCTCCATTTTTGCACTCAGGTCTAAGTCTCATTGCCCTCCATCAGAATCCAGAGTTTTGAGAAGATTGGGGAAACTTAATTTTTCGCCCCAAAAAAAAAACGTAAGGGGTGCCACTGTCGTTTTTTTTTTTTCGGGTTGAAATTTTGAGTTTCGATATCTCAGCTCTGGAAGGGTCTAGAGCCTCCATTTTTGCACTCAGGTCTAAGTCTCATGGCCCTCTATCAGAATCCAGAGTTTTGAGAAGATTGGGGAAACTAAATTTTTCGCCCCCCAAAAAAAAACGTAGGGGGTACCACTGTCGCTTTTTTCTCGGGTTGAAATTTTGAGTTTCGATATCTCAGCTCTGGAAGGGTCTAGAGCCTCCATTTTTGCACTCAGGACTAAGTCTCATGGCCCTCTATCAGAATCCAGAGTTTTGAGAAGATTGGGGAAACTAAATTTTTCGCTCCCCCCCCAAAAAAAGTAAGGGGTACCACTGTCGTTTTTTTTTTCGGCTCGAAATTTTGAGTTTCGATATCTCAGCTCTGGAAGGGTCTAGAGCCTCCATTTTTGCACTCAGGACTAAGTCTCATGGCCCTCTATCAGAATCCAGAGTTTTGAGAAGATTGGGGAAACTTAATTTTTCGCCCCCCCCCCCCCCCCCAAAAAAAAACGTAAGGGGTACCACTGTCGTTTTTTTTCGGGTCGAAATTTTGAGTTTTGATATCTCAGCTCTGGAAGGGTCTAGAGCCTCCATTTTTGCACTCAGGACTAAGTCTCATGGCCCTCTATCAGAATCCAGAGTTTTGAGAAGATTGCGGAAACTTAATTCCCCCCCCCCCCCCCCAAAAAAAAAAAAAACGTAAGGGGTACCACTGTCGTTTTTGTTTTTCGGGTCGAAATTTTGAGTTTCGATATCTCAGCTCTGGAAGGGTCTAGAGCCTCCATTTTTGCACTCAGGACTAAGTCTCATGGCCCTCTATCAGAAACCAGAGTTTTGAGAAGATTGGGGAAACTTAATTTTTCGCCCCCCCACCAAAAAAAACGTAAGGGGTACCACTGTCGGGTTTTTTTTGGGTCGAAATTTTGAGTTTTGATATCTCTGCTCTGGAAGGGTCTAGAGCCTCCATTTTTGCACTCAGGTCTAAGTCTCATGGCCCTCTATCAGAATCCAGAGTTTTGAGAAGATTGGGGAAACTAAATTCCCCCCCCCCCCCTAAAAAAAACGTAAGGGGTACCACTGTCGTTTTTTTCTCGTTTTGAAATTTTGAGTTTCGATATCTCAGCTCTGGAAGGGTCTAGAGCCTACATTTTTGCACTCAGGACTAAGTCTCATGGCCCTCTATCAGAATCCAGAGTTTTGAGAAGATTGGGGAAACTAAATTTTTCGCTCCCCCCCAAAAAAACGTAAGGGGTACCACTGTCGTTTTTTTTTTTTTTCGGGTCGAAATTTTGAGTTTCGATATCTCAGCTCTGGAAGGGTCTAGAGCCTCCATTTTTGCACTCAGGACTAAGTCTCATGGCCCTCTATCAGAATCCAGAGTTTTGAGAAGATTGGGGAAACTTAATTTTTCGCCCCCCCCCCCCCCCACCAAAAAAAACGTAAGGGGTACCACTGTCGTTTTTTTTTTCGGGTCGAAATTTTGAGTTTTGATATCTCAGCTCTGAAAGGGTCTAGAGCCTCCATTTTTGCACTCAGGACTAAGTCTCATGGCCCTCTATCAGAATCCAGAGTTTTGAGAAGATTGGGGAAACTTAATTTTTCGCCCTACCCCACCAAAAAAAACGTAAGGGGTACCACTGTCGTTTTTTTTTTCGGGTCGAAATTTTGAGTTTTGATATCTCAGCTCTGGAAGGGTCTAGAGCCTCCATTTTTGCACTCAGGACTAAGTCTCGTGGCCCTCTATCAGAATCCAGAGTTTTGAGAAGATTGGAGAAATTTAATTTTTCACCCGAAAAAAAAAACACGAAAAGGGTACCACTGTCGTTTTTTTTTTCGGGTCGAATTTTTGGGTTTCGATATCTCAGCTCTGGAAGGGTCTAGAGCCTCCATTTTTGCACTCAGGACTAAGTCTCGTGGCTCTAGACCCTTCCAGAGCTGAGATATCGAAACTCAAAATTTCGACCCAAAAAAAAAAGACAGTGTTACCCCTTATGGTTTTTTTTTTTTTGGGGGGGGGGGGGGGGGGGCTTCTCAAAACTCTGGATTCTGATAGAGGGCCATGAGACTTAGTCCTGAGTGCAAAAATTGAGGCTCTAGACCCTTCCAGAGCTGAGATATCGAAACTCAAAATTTCGACCTGAAAAAAAAAAACGACAGTGGTACCTCCTTTCATTTTTTTCCGGGTGAAAAATGAAGTTTTTCCAATCTTCTCAAAACTCTGGATTCTGAAAGAGGGCCATGAGACTTAAACCTGAGTGCAAAAATGGAGGCTCTAGACCCTTCCAGAGCTGAGATATCGAAACTCAAAATTTCGACCCGAAAAAAAAAAAACGAAAGTGGTAGCCCTTACGTTTTTTTTGGGGGGGGGTGAAAAATTAAGTTTCCCCAATCTTCTCAAAACTCTGGATTCTGATCGAGGGCCATGAGACTTAGTCCTGAGTGCAAAAATGGAGGCTCTAGACTCTTCCAGAGCTGAGATATTGAAACTCAAAAATTCGACCCGAAAAAAAAAATCGACAGTGGTACCCCTTACGTGTTTTTTTTTTCGGGCGAAAAATTAAATTTGTCCAATCTTCTCAAAACTCAGGATTCTGATAGAGGGCCACGAGACTTAGACCTGAGTGCAAAAATGGAGGCTCTAGACCCTTCCAGAGCTGAGATAACGAAACTCAAAAATTCGACCCGAAAAAAAAACGACAGTGGTACCCCTTTCGTGTTTTTTTTTTTCGGGCGAAAAATTAAGTTTCTCCAATCTTCTCAAAACTCTGGATTCTGATAGAGGGCCATGAGACTTAAACCTGAGTGCAAAAATGGAGGCTCTAGACCCTTCCAGAGCTGAGATAACGAAACTCAAAAATTCGACCCGAAAAAAAAACGACAGTGGTACCCCTTTCGTGTTTTTTTTTTCGGGCGAAAAATTAAATTTGTCCAATCTTCTCAAAACTCAGGATTCTGATAGAGGGCCACGAGACTTAGACCTGAGTGCAAAAATGGAGGCTCTAGACCCTTCCAGAGCTGAGATATCGAAACTCAAAATTTCAACCCAAAAAAAAAAAACCGACAGTGGTACCCCTTACGTTTTTTTTTGGGGGGGGGGGCGAAAAATTAAGTTTCCCCAATCTTCTCAAAACTCTGGATTCTGATAGAGGGGCATGAGACTTAAACCTGAGTGCAAAAATGGAGGCTCTAGACCCTTCCAGAGCTGAGATAACGAAACTCAAAAATTCGACCCGAAAAAAAACGACAGTGGTACCCCTTTCGTGTCGTTTTTTTTTTCGGGTCGAAATTTTGAGTTTCGATATCTCAGCTCTGGAAGGGTCTAGAGCCTCCATTTTTGCACTCAGGACTAAGTCTCATGGCCCTCTATCAGAATCCAGAGCTTTGAGAAGATTGGGGAAACTTAATTTTTCGCCCCCCCCCCCCCCCACCAAAAAAAAACGTAAGGGGTACCACTGTCGTTTTTTTTTTTCGGGTCGAAATTTTGAGTTTTGATATCTCAGCTCTGAAAGGGTCTAGACCCTCCATTTTTGCACTCAGGACTAAGTCTCATGGCCCTCTATCAGAATCCAGAGTTTTGAGAAGATTGGGGAAACTTAATTTTTCGCCCTACCCCACCAAAAAAAACGTAAGGGGTACCACTGTCGTTTTTTTTTTCGGGTCGAAATTTTGAGTTTTGATATCTCAGCTCTGGAAGGGTCTAGAGCCTCCATTTTTGCACTCAGGACTAAGTCTCGTGGCCCTCTATCAGAATCCAGAGTTTTGAGAAGATTGGAGAAATTTAATTTTTCACCCGAAAAAAAAAACACGAAAAGGGTACCACTGTCGTTTTTTTTTTCGGGTCGAATTTTTGGGTTTCGATATCTCAGCTCTGGAAGGGTCTAGAGCCTCCATTTTTGCACTCAGGACTAAGTCTCGTGGCTCTAGACCCTTCCAGAGCTGAGATATCGAAACTCAAAATTTCGACCCAAAAAAAAAAAAAGACAGTGGTACCCCTTATGTTTTTTTTTTTTTGGGGGGGGGGGGGGGGGGCTTCTCAAAACTCTGGATTCTGATAGAGGGCCATGAGACTTAGTCCTGAGTGCAAAAATTGAGGCTCTAGACCCTTCCAGAGCTGAGATATCGAAACTCAAAATTTCGACCTGAAAAAAAAAACGACACTGGTACCCCTTTCATTTTTTTCCGGGTGAAAAATGAAGTTTTTCCAATCTTCTCAAAACTCTGGATTCTGATAGAGGGCCATGAGACTTAAACCTGAGTGCAAAAATGGAGGCTCTAGACCCTTCCAGAGCTGAGATATCGAAACTCAAAATTTCGACCCGAAAAAAAAAAAACGAAAGTGGTAGCCCTTACGTTTTTTTTGGGGGGGGGGTGAAAAATTAAGTTTCCCCAATCTTCTCAAAACTCTGGATTCTGATCGAGGGCCATGAGACTTAGTCCTGAGTGCAAAAATGGAGGCTCTAGACTCTTCCAGAGCTGAGATATTGAAACTCAAAAATTCGACCCGAAAAAAAAAAATCGACAGTGGTACCCCTTTTGTTTTTGTTTTTTTTTTCGGGCGAAAAATTAAGTTTCTCCAATCTGCTCAAAACTCTGGATTCTGATAGAGGGCCATGAGACTTAAACCTGAGTGCAAAAATGGAGGCTCTAGACCCTTCCAGAGCTGAGATAACGAAACTCAAAAATTCGACCCGAAAAAAAACGACAGTGGTACCCCTTTCGTGTTTTTTTTTTTCGGGCGAAAAATTAAATTTGTCCAATCTTCTCAAAACTCAGGATTCTGATAGAGGGCCACGAGACTTAGACCTGAGTGCAAAAATGGAGGCTCTAGACCCTTCCAGAGCTGAGATATCGAAACTCAAAATTTCAACCCAAAAAAAAAAAACCGACAGTGGTACCCCTTACGTTTTTTTGGGGGGGGGGGGGGCGAAAAATTAAGTTTCCCCAATCTTATCAAAACTCTGGATTCTGATAGAGGGGCATGAGACTTAGTCCTGAGTGCAAAAATGGAGGCTCTAGACCCTTCCAGAGCTGAGATATCGAAACTCAAAAATTCGACCCGAAAAAAAAAAAATCGACAGTGGTACCCCTTTCGTTTTTGTTTTTTTTTCGGGCGAAAAATGAAGTTTCTCCAATCTTCTCAAAACTCTGGATTCTGATAGAGGGCCATGAGACTTAAACCTGAGTGCAAAAATGGAGGCTCTAGACCCTTCCAGAGCTGAGATAACGAAACTGAAAAATTCGACCCGAAAAAAAACGACAGTGGTACCCCTTTCGTTTTTTTTTTTTTTTTTCGGGCGAAAAATTAAGTTTCTCCAATCTTCTCAAAACTCTGGATTCTGATAGAGGCCCATGAGACTTAAACCTGAGTGCAAAAATGGAGGCTCTAGACCCTTCCAGAGCTGAGATAACGAAACTCAAAAATTCGACCCGAAAAAAAAAAAATCGACAGTGGTACCCCTTTCGTTTTTGTTTTTTTTTCGGGCGAAAAATGAAGTTTCTCCAATCTTCTCAAAACTCTGGATTCTGATAGAGGGCCATGAGACTTAAACCTGAGTGCAAAAATGGAGGCTCTAGACCCTTCCAGAGCTGAGATAACGAAACTGAAAAATTCGACCCGAAAAAAAACGACAGTGGTACCCCTTTCGTTTTTGTTTTTTTTTTCGGGCGAAAAATTAAGTTTCTCCAATCTTCTCAAAACTCTGGATTCTGATAGAGGCCCATGAGACTTAAACCTGAGTGCAAAAATGGAGGCTCTAGACCCTTCCAGAGCTGAGATAACGAAACTCAAAAATTCGACCCGAAAAAAAAAAACGACAGTGGTACCTGTCACGGAATCTGGTGCAGGAGTGCAGGCAGACGAACAGGCAGAGATCAAGAGTTCCAATACAGAGGTTTAATCTCACGAAACAGGATACAGGCACAGGCAGGAAGACGGGTAGAAACACTCATTGTAACACTGACATTCACATTGACCGACAAAACTGAATCAAACTGGACTGAACTAAATACACAGAGGAATAAGGCTAATTGGGGTGAAAACAGGTGAAAAAGATGATGACAGGACGAGGAACAGGTGGCTGATTGGGGAGTGAGTCCGGGAGAGGAACAAAAGGATCCGGGGAAGTGTGGTGCAGATGACGGGACAAAACAGGTGAAGACGACAGACTGTGACAGTACCCCTTTCTTGTTTTGTTTTTTTCGGGCGAAAAATTAAATTTGTCCAATCTTTTCAAAACTCAGGATTCTGATAGAGCAACCGGTCTCATCCCAAGACGTCATATTACTGACGTTTTGGGACGTCTTTTGACCATACGTCAATATTCGCCTTTTTAGGGCCCCCTTAAACGTCGGTAGATGAGGTTATGGGATCCTAACTCTACCCCAGACTTAAACCTAACCCTAAACCTAACCCGTCACCTTACTGACGTTAAAGGTAAAGCGTCAGTTGTATGACGGCCCGGGATCGCCAGCTACCGACGTTTAAGGGGGCCCTAAAAAGGCGGATATTGACGTATGGTCAAAAAACGTCCCAAGACGTCAGTTATATGACTTTTTGGGATGAGACTGTGTTAGATAGAGGGCCACGAGACTTAGACCTGAGTGCAAAAATGGAGGCTCTAGACCCTTCCAGAGCTGAGATATCGAAACTCAAAATTTCAACCCAAAAAAAAAAAAAAACGACAGTGGTACCCCTTACGGTTTTTTTTGGGGGGGGGGGCGAAAAATTAAGTTTCCCCAATCTTCTCAAAACTCTGATAGAGGGGCATGAGACTTAGTCCTGAGTGCAAAAATGGAGGATCTAGACCCTTCCAGAGCTGAGATATCGAAACTCAAAAATTTGACCCGAAAAAAACCCACAGTGGTAACCCTTTCCTTTTCTTTTTTTTTTTCGGGCGAAAAATTAAGTTTCTCCAATCTTCTCAAAACTCTGGATTCTGATAGAGGGCCATGAGACTTAAACCTGAGTGCAAAAATGGAGGCTCTAGACCCTTCCAGAGCTGAGATATCGAAACTCAAAAATTTGACCCGAAAAAAAACGACAGTGGTACTCCTTTCGTTTTTGTTTTTTTTCGGGTGAAAAAATAAGTTTCTCCACTCTTCTCAAAACTCTGGATTCTGATAGAGGGCCATGAGACTTAAACCTGAGTGAAAAAATGGAGGCTCTAGACCCTTCCAGAGCTGAGATATCGAAACTCAAAAATTCGACCCGAAAAAAAAATCGACAGTGGTACCCCTTTCGTTTTTGTTTTTTTTTCGGGCGAAAAATTAAGTTTCTCCAATCTTCTCAAAACTCTGGATTCTGATAGAGGGCCATGAGACTTAAACCTGAGTGCAAAAATGGAGGCTCTAGACCCTTCCAGAGCTGAGATAACGAAAATCAAAAATTCGACCCCCCCAAAAAAAATGACAGTGGTACATTCCAGACCATTCCGGAGCTGAGATATTGAGACAGTGTTGAGACCCTTTCGTTGTTGTTTTTTTTCGGGCGAGAAATTAAGTTTCTTCAATCTACTCAAAACTCTGGATTCTGATAGAGGGCCATGAGACTTAGGCCTGAGTGCAAAAATGGAGGCTCGCGGGCCGCCAGTTGCCCATCCCTGCTCTAGACCATTCAGGAGCTGAGATATTGAGATCCCACGTAGCATTTATGCCATTATAAAACTCTCAATATCTCAACTCTGGAAGGGTATAGAGCCTCAATTTTTGCACTCAGGTCTAAGTCTCATGGCCCTCTATCAGAATCCAGAGTTTGAAGAAGATCAGAGAAACTCAAAATTTCGACCCAAAAAAAACCCGACAGTGGTACTGTGACGATCAGCAGCCGTGGTGCCCTCGAGAGCCACTAGAGGGCACTCTCTCCCCATGTTATGTTTCCCCTTGGACTCTTTGTGTTGCATTATGTTCAGCTGTGTTTCATTATTGGTTATTGAGTTCCTTATTTAAGCCTGAGTTTTCCCTGTGTCCCTTGCGAAGTCTTGTTACCCTGTAAGCGTACAATTCCGAGCGTTATTCCCTGTTCTGTGTCTCCGTGTTTCCCTGGACTCTTGACCCTTGCCTGTTTCCTGGACTGCTCTCGAACCTGTGCTGCCTGCCTCGACCATTGCCTGTTTAGACCACGAGTTTCTGGATTGCCCCTTTGTTTAAGTGTTTGCCAGTTTTCATGTCTGCTTGTTTTAATAAAGTGCTGCACATGGATCCGACCGTCTCTGTCCGTACGTTACAGGTACACCCCTGTCGTTTTTTTTTTCGGTGCGAAAAATCAAGTTTCTCTAATCTTCTTGAAACTCTGGATTTTGATAGAGGGCCATGGGACTTAGACCTGAGTGCAAAAATATTTATATCTTTGCACTTAAATATTACAATTCGCATGTGGCCCGCCTCCTCACTCAGTGCGGCCCGCGGGTCAATTTTCAAATACCATAGAAATGTTGGTTTCATATGTTTTATCGCGTGAAAACGGGTTGCGCATCTGAACCAATTCCAAATTTACTGATAAAGTATACCGATAGAGGGCGCCTCCGTGCGAAACATGCTTAGTTGGACGACTCTGACCAGTGTCACTACAGTCAACGATGAAGAGAACCATGAGCGGGAAAAAAAGAAAACTGAACCAAGAAAATCGCACTTTTCAGACAAGATGGGAAACAGACTACCTATTTACAGAATTCAAAGGTAAATGAAACATATCAAGTTGAAAGAGAGAAACAGGATCAGCGATGACGTTCTGTTTCAGCTCATGAGGATTGGCTGCACTAACATTGACATTGACATGCAGTCTATTGTACGCCAGCAAGAGAAACCACAAGTATCTCATTAACTGTGTAAAAAAAAGAATGTCAGAATGTAAAAAAAAGAAGCAGGGACAAACTATATGCACTCACCTAAAGGATTATTTGGAACACCTGTTCAATTTCTCATTAATACAATTATCTAATCAACCAATCACATGGCAGTTACTTCAATGCATTTAGGGGTGTGGTCCTGGTCCTAATAATCCTTATTATGAGTGTACATATCCTATATTGGATATTAACATCCAATAGTGTAAATTGAAAGTTTGACATTCTACATTTAATAACATACTACATTTAATAAACATAGTAGACAATATGCAGTATAGTGAGCAGTATGCCAGTATTTTATTCTGAAATTTTTTTGTTGAATAGCTACTGTATTCTTGAGTATTGTTCCTCCAGTGATATAAGC
This sequence comes from Pimephales promelas, assembly GCF_988280905.1. Lineage (NCBI taxonomy): Eukaryota > Metazoa > Chordata > Actinopteri > Cypriniformes > Leuciscidae > Pimephales > Pimephales promelas. The sequence goes on from NC_142787.1 coordinate 14,938,834, forward strand.
AGAAAGGACGTCATGAAGGGCAGCTACAGAAATAAAGGTTGCTATAATTTATGTACAGCATGAATGAAAGAATAAAGCTGTAATAGCAAACAAGGCCTTTAGGAGTGTTTGAAATGAATGCACACATGCAGCGAGGACACTGGGGCGCGAACACTCTCACAGAAAGAGAGAGAGAGAGAGAGGAAAGCTTTGAAATGGAAAGAGCACCTTTGACGATATTACTTGCAGGAGTATCTGTGGAAGTGAATTGAAGGAATGTGCTTCACGTTAAGAGACGCCAGAGAACATTTCTCTATCACAGCCCGTGAAAGGATGAACTCAGAAGTATGTGTGTGAGAGAGAGACAGGGAGAGAGAGAGAGAGGCAGAAGGAGAGATGTGTCTGATGTGTAAATTAATAAACATCAAATTCAGAGTCTCTGTGTGATGTTTGTCTCTGGAGACTCAGAGACTCATTTACAATCAAAACACATTAAACATCTATCTATCCATCTATCATCCATCCATCCATCCATCCATCCATCCATCTATCCTACTGTAAATCTATCTATCTATCTATCTATCTATCTATCTATCTATCTATCTATCTATCTATCTATCTATCTATCTATCTATCTATCTATCTATCTATCTATCTATCTATCTATCTATCTATCTATCTATCTATCTATCTATCTATCTATCTATCTATCTATCTATCTATCTATCTATCTATCTATCTATCTATCTATCTATCTATCTATAATAATAATGATAATAGGAGCGCGCCAGGAGCATTCACAGCCAAAGACCGATGTCCTTGTCATGGCCGTAAAAGACAGAGAAGTGACGTTGTATGGGGGTAAGTTATGTCCTTATACATATGTGTCTTGCCACTATTGGCCAAACAGGTCTGATCCATCATTACTACAGTTAGCCTGAAAAATTTGGGTTGCCTTAATGTGTAAGCTTGAAGTGTTAATATTTTTCCTTGTTAAAATTCCTTGCATCTGCGTTGATGAGAGAATCAAAGTGTGCGTTCTGCACAAGCTACATAATGGCCAAGCATGCGCCCTTAAAATAGCATTATTAACAACATGCAACGCGCCACTGACTTTAGACTAGTTTTTTTTTTTTTTTTTTTTGCATTATATGGCATGTTGGCATGTTGTTGTTGCTGGTATACGTTGCAAATAGAGGGGCGGCAAAATTGTTTTTCGCCTATAGCGGCAATAGTGCACGCGCTGGTACTGGCTGTAAACACTTGATGATGTGAGCGAAATACCGGAGTGAACATGGCTGTAATCGACTTTTGCTTCAGTTTGAAAAAACCCGGAATGTTCTCCGTGATAGAACGAACGCACTCGAATGTCTCGTTTCCCATTTTCGCGGTCGTTTTGGTTTTCGATTTCTCTAAACTGCGATGTAAAACTCGGCGCTTAGTGTCTACGTCACAGCTCTCAGCCCGCCATCTGTTCGTTGATTGGCCCAGCTGTTTTCAGACCGGTGGAAAACTGAAAGATAGGCTGCTATCTCAGACTGAGTGAAATGAAATTAGCGGAAGTAGAAAGTCTGATGTAGACAAGCTAGAGATGAAATGGAGGGAAGCGATCTCACTGGGAGAGGTGAAGCTGCTGTCAGGAGGATCAATATGTTTTTAGGGATCTTAAGGATGACTTCCTGATAAGCCCAGGAGCAAGAATAATCAACGTCCATATTACGCAGCCAGAGAACAAAAAGATGAATTATAACAAAAGTCAAACTTGGTGTTAATGACAGGAGAATGAAAGGGTGCATTTGGCCCCACTTTGATCAATCTGTTTTTTAAATTATTCATCCGCAGATGAGGTGTCATCTCCTCTTTCTTCTCCTATTCCTGTCGTGTCGTACAGCGATTGCTCCTCCTGGAGTGAAGGATCTCTTGATGAAAACTGATCTCTCGATTACGAAGGCTCCCTGTGTCACGGAGGAATTGCTTCATCATAAAATGAGAGATGACTGGTGGAAGATTGTCTTGATCACAGCTCCTCTGAAACAAGCAAAACAGCCGCCAAAAAATCTGAATTAATCTGAATTAATCCGGTTTGTTTCTAACAAAGAGGGTTTTGACAGCAAAAATGTAAAGTAAGGCAAAGAATCTGGTCAGTATCATGGCATATTATTTCTGGTAAGAAACCAAAAATTACACACCCTACATTTACCATCTTGAATACTATATAAAAGCAGTATTACACTGTTGCGTAATTCCATCATGATGAGCCTTGTTTAAATGATCAGAAATGATCAGTTCTAAACATAAGACATATTAAAATAGACTATATGATACAGTATATTTCGATTTCATACTTTCGAATACTTACATTTATAAAAAAAAAGCGTTTGAATTTTCTTCCTGCTCACTCATGAGTTTGATATCCACATTGGTAAAAGCGATCAATCAGAAAGAACTAATAATTTACAAAGTGAACACAACTACTCGCGCTCTTCAGTTTGTTTGCTCTGAGAAGAGCAGCCGGAGGATTAGAAAACGTTTAATCGCAGCAAACAGCCCACCTGATCCTCAGCACACACAGATGGTGATGCTGACCGTGTTTTCCACTTCAGCACGAGAGAGTGAATGAAAGAGAGAGAAAGAAGAGGCCGCGGCAGCAGATAGACGGATTAAAGGAATCTTTATAGCAGCTGAGCTCCTGACATGACACACACACACAAGCTTTAGAGAGATATGCATGTATTATGAGGTCAACAAACCTTCATTTCCGCTCTCATACATTACATATCATTACATATTGCAGACTGTGTTAAATGAATGTTTTGTCACAGTTTAATAACTTTGAACAGTTCTGTCAAGTTAAGTTAAGTTAAGTCATATGTCATCTGCTGAGTTTTGTTTGGTTTCTTGTCTTGATCTTTTATTAAACAAACTGCACTTGGATTTCAAAAGCTCTACCTACACGTGAACACAAGAGACTTCAAAAACTCATGGCATATCAAAAGAGAAGCCATACATGAATCAAGGAACTAGCTAACGGGGGACAGCCAGAAACAAACACAACGCAGAACAAAATAGTCCAAAACCATTTCAAGAGAACTAAACTATGCTGATTATAGTGTTATATGTTTGGCTAGTTTTTCTAACCTTAACTGATGGAGTGTGTAGCTTTTCATTTCTTAAACAACCATATGACACATCATGACCATATTCCAGGATGATAATGTCAAGATTCATCAGGCTCAGGTTGTGTAAGAATGGTTGGGAGGGGCATGAAGAATCATTTTCACACATGAATCGGCTCCTCTGAGTTCAGATCTTAATTTCTTTTGGATGTGCTGGAGGAGACTTTGCAGAGTGCTGGACTCTTGCATTGACAATACAAAATCTTGAGCTAACAAGATTTCCTGGTTGTTTAAGAAATTTAAAGCGACACACTCCATCAAAGTAATTTATAAACATGTATAATGTTATATATATATATATATATATATATATATATATATATATATATATATATATATATATATATATATATATATATAATACTAGTATATATTTAAATGACTAACATATATATGAAGAGTTCAGATGCAAAAGCCTCTAAGTGCCATTTGAAATTTTCTTCTAAAATGATCATTTTTATCAAGCTTGTATATTTAAGTTCAGTGATTTCACTTAAATGGCAATGAAGATTACCTATTAATTGTTATTTAAGTGAAATTACTGAACTTAAATATACAAGTTTGATAAAAATCATCAATAAAGAAGAAAATTTCAAATGGCATTTAGAGGCTTTTGCATCTGAACTCTTCATATACATACATAATTAGAATTCATGTATAATAATTCATATACATAATTAGAATTACATCCGATAGTGTGTCTGGTGCCTGTACATTTCTGAAAATTAATTCCTCCTATTAAAGAGACAATTTTACCTATATCCCTCCATGGTAAGATCTTATTTTTTTTATTTGGTATCTCTCAATTTCTCTCTCTTTCTCAGACTATTTTTACCTTCCCCTCAGGAACAGTTTCATTCTCTTCGTTAAACTGACTTGTGGGCGGGCGGGTGCGTTTCAGTCATCCCGTACTGACAGGTTTAAACTTAAACCTCTATACTAATGAGCACGAGTCACTCACACACACACACACACACACACACACACACACACACACACACACACACACACACACACACACACACACACACACACACACACACACACACACACACACACACACACACACACACACACACACACACACACACACACACACTCCTCAGGGTCCCCCTTCCAATCATGCCGTTCCACCTGCACACCTCCAAAAACACCATCACCTTATCAGAATCTCAGCGCTTCTAACTGTCAGATGTATTTCTTACCTCCAGAGTGTCGTTTTCTTAATCATTTCTCAAGTTTTTTTTTTGTGCTTCTCTCTCTTTGAGCCTGTGAAAGCATAAAAAGATGCTGTTGAAAAAAGTCAGAGCTCAGAACTACAAAAAAAAAATGTGTTGGTGAAAACCTCAATGGCGCTTCTCAATCTTGAGCTTGGTCTGCTGCCTCTTAGAAAGTGACGTGTGGTACAAACAACACATGTGACAGGTGATGATATACAAGAATTTCTGGTATGTATTTTGATGCAAAAGATCAAGGATACTGTTCTAAGATCTGACTGAAGATAAGAGGACTTTCGTTGTTATTTTAACTCTGACCTCCACTTTCAACTTAACTAAGCGTATACATTTATTTATTTAGCAGAATGTGTATTACATAATACATGCCCAACACTATAGCTACAGTATAGCCTTAACTTAATCTCAACAATCACCAAATATATATATATATATAGGCTATATATATATATATTGTACATATATTATTGTGTAATAAAGTTTTCGTGTAATATACAGACGTTCTTTACAGACACTTTCAGTCTAACCCTAACACTAACTAACCTAAACCTCTTGAACAAGTTGAATTGGTACTGGGTAACTTTCAATCATTTTACTGGTGTAATGATTCACACACGTACAGGAATACAGAAGTATTTTACATATAAATTGGGGGTTATTTGTCTTGAGATTTACTTTAAAGGCCCATGTTTATTGTCCTGTGAGTGCAGATGGATGATTTCGTCGCATATGCTTCGGGGCCATTCACACAATGACTTTGTACGTTTAAAAATGCATGGCAGTGGAATGCAAAACAATGCAAGATCAATACAACAATCTGGATGCATTAACAACAACAAAAAAAAAAATAGTTCAATTTCTCTATTAATTGGCAAACTAATTTTTAATGATAACTTATAAACCTTTAAAGACAGCCATGATTTTTAATCGATAGCATTTGCTTTTGCAGAAGCCGTTAGCTCACATTATTTCAGATTTGTTTTATAGTCCCCCTGTGGTGAAAATCAAGCTTTTGTCTATGTGGTGTTTTTAAATATGCTTTAAGACAAACCATATGCAAATTTAAAATAAGTCAACAGTAAGTCATCACTCTAAACAATGCTGGGTTGTTTGAACCCAAATTTGGGTAAAATATGGACAAACCCAAATGTTGGGTTAAGAATGTAATTTCAAATTAACCCAATTTCAACTTTCACTTTCAACTGTACATTTCTTAATTGCAATTTTTAACCCAACATTTGGGTTTGTCCATATTTTACCCATATTTGTGTTGAAACAACGTCGCTGGTGTCTCTGCCGTCACAAACTACCTTGTAACCAATCAGTGATCGCCAACGAGTGGATCTCTGAGCTGGAGTGATTGGAGGTGGGGCTCATTTGCATATTCATAGAACAGTGTATACTAAATGAGGTGTAGAGTTTACATTCAAGCAATTTTAAGGCATGAAGAATTTTTTTTTCAAGGACAATATATCGTTTTGGTAGTCAAAGATGAGTTTTAAGGGATAAAATGATTGACTACATGGGGACTTTAAAATAATCTTGTTTACCAGCAGAATTTGTGGTGAAAACTACATTACCCATGATGCCGTACAGAAAATTCTAAGCAAGAAAAACACCGCAATATCTCATTAGCTCCGCCCACTCCCGTGAATACAGCTTCAGACTCTCAAAATACTAAAATATTTGATCATATATATTCATATTTTGCAATAAACTTAAATATTATGTTTTATACATAATATCAACGTTTTTAAATGAGTGCGAGAGATAGATGACAAACGCAGATTAGTAGGCCTATACTTTTAGCTGTATGACAAAAAATACTTTCTGTCATATCAGCTGATTTGTTCATTTTTTTATTTTTTATGTTTAGCTCGATTGAATACCCACTAAAAAACAAACCATGTGTATTAACAGATAGGACTCGTTCTAATGAATACTGAAATTTTTTCCAGTTAATTTAATTCATTTGCAAATAAACAATATCATTATGAGACTCAGTCCACTTTTAATGCAAATGAAGCAAAAATACAACTGAATTCCACACTGCAAATTTTAAAATGTATCATTCCTTTTTTAAATAAATGTGGGGATAATCCTGAGTAAAATTGTTCATTCCCATCAGCTGCGATTCTTCAGCTGGTGTTTCAGAGTTCAGGGTGACAGTTCTGAGGCAGGACTCATTAGTGTGTGTGTGTGTGTGTGTGTGTGTGTGTGTGTGTGTGTGTGTGTGTGTGTGTGTGTGTGTGTGTGTGTGTGTGTGTGTGTGTGTGTGTGTGTGTGTGTGTGTGTGTGTGTGTGTGTGTGTGTGTGTGTGTGTGTGTGTGTGTGTGTGTGTGTGTGTGTGTGTGTGTGTGTGTGTGTGTGTGTGTGTGTGTGTGTGTGTGTGTGTGTGTGTGTGCTCACCAGCTGTTCTTATGCAGGCCTCATTAGAGTATTTGTGTTTGACGCTGCTCATGTCTGGTCAAGAAACATTTGAATAATTTCACATGGACACAAGTTCACTACGAGCTCTTAAGGGCAGCTGTGTGTATTTGTGTGTGTGTGTATATGTCATTCTGATTTGTGAATGGAGGAAAATCACAATGGAATCCAAAGGAAAAAGACAGATAAAACGATCTCCTTTCGTCCGCTATAGCGACTGCCCTGTTACTAAAAGAAAGATTACCAAATTCTGATATTGTTTTTTTGACTATTGTCCATATGCCATTATTTAAATTATTGTTTTATTTCTGCTTTTTGTCACAATAATATCTAAAAGATGATTAAACTACAACAATATAACCACAACATTAATAATAATAATAATAAAATATTCATAATGCATTTCATAAATCCTGAGATCCAGAAAATAGGATCTCATTTGAATAATAATAATACAAAAATCAGAATGCATGTTAAATTCAAATATTCATAATGTTTTTTTTATATAAATGAAACCAGAATTTCCTTTGAATACTATACTACTACTACTAAAAATAATAATACAATATTCAGAATGCATGTTCATATAAATTAAAACATTCTCAATAAATGCAAGTGGGATTTCCTTTGAATAATAATAATAATAATAATAATATTAATAATAATACAATATTCAGAACACGTTATATTAAAATGTTCATAATGCATGTTCACATTCTTTAAATTTTCTCTTTAATTTTCTCTTTAAATGAATATGGGATCTCTTTTAAACAGTATAATAAACGTTCAGAACTGCGGTAAGAGTATTAATAATTTGATTTCACAGTAGTAGTAATAGCAGCAGCTGTAGCAGTACTTTGATGTTCATAAAATAATTCAAATTGAAGGGAAATGGTTAGGGAAATGAGGTGTGTGTGTGTGTGTGTGTGTGTGTATGTGTGTGTATCTCGCTCCACAGGTGTAATGTGTCCTGTGCTGTATTGATCTGTTTCCTTCCAGACTGAATTGAATGAACCCGTATCGATCTCAGCCATTGCTCAATCAGCGTGTTAGTGTGAGTGTGTGTCTGTGTGTATTTCTGACTGTCCAAAACAAATCAATATAAAGCAGGATGAATGTATCATGGGTAAGAGATTATCTGCCCCACACTTCATTTGACACAAAACACACTTCTTTGGCTCCAATGAGAATATTTAAAAGGCCATGCACTCACAAACTCCATGATACCACGTCATGATGGCCGCCATGCTAAAATAAATAATGTTGTTACTCCAATAAACATAAGGACACATAGTTATTTTATCTAATATTTATCTACTTTTATCTATGTTCTTCAGTAAAATTGGCATTTCTCTCACCTCTCTTGGGCATCGTTAAATTAGAAGACCGCACCATTTTTTCTACTATTTACTACCACTATAATTTGGAACAGCTTTCATGCCAATGATGCTCTAATGTAATCTAGTTAGGGAGCTCACAAGGGACTGGAACAGTGTTAGTTTATCACTGTTTATCTTGTCTCTCAATTAGTGAGCGAGAGACCCATGTCACTATGTTCATGTACTGGAAAATAGCCATTGATTGAGGGTTTTGGAAGCATTTTTTCCTTCAGCGGGCCTTTCACTGCAGCACACATGACTTATTTATTGAGACAGAAAACAGAAGACGTTCGATTCCCCAAAGACAAAGAGAAAATCTTTACAAAATCACTTTCACCAATAAGATCCCAGAACACACACACACACACACCCAATGATTGATGGTGCACTGGTCATATTGTCTCTTCAGTTAATGTTTGGTCTCTCTTCTCTTAACGAGTATTTGTTTATTGCACATACTGACAATAAAACAGTGGGACTTTAATTTCCAGTATATTCCTAGGGGAATGAAATGCATAACGTGTGTGTGTGTGTGTGTGTGTGTGTGTGTGTGTGTGTGTGTGTGTGTGTGTGTGTGTGTGTGTGTGTGTGTTGGAATGGGGTCGAGTGTGAACCCTCGTGTTTTTTCCTCACATTTGTCCGACGTGTTGCCCATGGCAACAGCTGAAGAAATCGTAGTAATCAGAACACAACAGCACATTAACCACAGACTTTGACAAACCCTTTGCTCATTTTGTTCAACATCAATTATTGAACACATTCTCACCCCGTCTGCAAGACAAAACTAGAACACACACGTTATTAATGAACGACGACGTCTACACTGCAACTGAGAGAGATGTTTGTTTCACATTTCACTCTAAAATCCCCTCAAATCAAAATAAAAATAGTGAATAATATTCTGTCTGAAGCTCTTTTTAGAACCATTAAGATTTTTTTGCATCATGACATCTAGTCCTGAAACAAGAAATTATGCTGTAGCATTATAGAATTTTTTTTATGGAGGTAGCAAAAAAGGTAATACCGTAATTTACACACCATCATACCACAACCGAGAACTTTGAGGTGTGTATTGTATTGTATATTAATAATTATATAATAAGTGATAATATTGTATAATCGTAAGTGAAAAGCTAAATCATTTGTTTCTTAATTATTTGCTAATTAATTAAACAATTACAAATTTTCGATTTTCAATTAAAAAATGACAAAAAATGTTTTGTTTATAGACCCCTTTTGCACCGACATCATAGTTACGTCACGGCGCTAGCTGGAGGCAAAACAAAGTGAAAACTGGAGGCGGCCAATACAAACCAGCACAGATTCGGCTACATAATAAGGAGCTTAAATTATTGTTACTATTATTAAATGTCATATTGTTGTGTTGTTTAGTGCAAGAATTGATGAAAAAAGACTATGTTGTATCTGGAATTTTTATTTCTAGAAAATATTCACATCTTTAACATCGCACCGTAACGTCACTCTTTACATTGTCGTCATCTCGGCGCTGGCTCGGCAGAACTGTGGATCGTACACACAAGTCTTGTACAGGACCATATAGGCATCTAAAGATTTATATGCCCTCAGTTTCTCTTTACGATCGGTTTCTCTATAATGTAAGTGCAGAAGTCAGGCCACTCAATCGAGGTAACGTAACGTTAATCCCGTCAGATCGTCCATGCATTGAGTGAGTGTGTAGACGGCTACGAGTCGGCCAATCTGGTCTTGTCCATTAAAAATAACTTTTGGAAATAACAATCGTGGTCCTGGACACTGCGGGACCTTACACATTAAGATAAAATCTGATTTTCTCCAGTCATTGTTAAAAAACAAGCTAATAATACTTGCTAACTAGCGTTAGTGTAGCAGCCAGAGGGATCGTTCTGCCTCCACCTAAGCTCCGCCCACAAAAAAACGTCACCATGTTTACCAACTGAAAAGGGGTCTATAGCCCTTATGCATCAGAAGTTGTCAGCAAAAACATGACTTTGGACAGTTGGTGGCGCTGGAGGGATTGAGTTTGAGACTCCAAATTTGTTATGTTGACAGTTCAGACTGTCCCCTATCACTGTGCCAAATTTCATAACTTTCCCGTAAGCGGTTCTATGGCCTGCCATAGACTTCCACAGCAGAAGAAGAAGACAAATGTTGGTCACCGAACCATTTTAAAAGGGTCATACAGGTGAGTAAATGAGGGTGAGTAAATAATAACAATTTTTATATTTGTGGATGACCTCTTTAATGGCAATATATTTTAATACTCACACAAACCTTTCTTTATTTTTAGATGTTCATTAACACATTATTTAATGTTTATGAAGCTGTTTTCCTCATGGGGACGTTCCTCATGATTAAGGTGGGTTATTTTGGGAACATTTGGTCCCCAGAATGTAGACAAAACCTGACACACACATACACAAACACACACACACACAGTGTTACCCGCTCATATCACTTGACGCTCTGTACCTGAGAATCCCTTCAGACAGGTCCTAACATCTCAACATGGCAACTCATGCACACAGACCCTCTCCGGCCCAGACACTTTCCACCCTAAACAATCTGGCAACCCGTCAGCGAGGCTCTGGGGGAGTGTAATTAAGAGACGAGTGAAGACAGATCCCGATCCCTCGAGCACAGAGAGTGTCTTTACTCAAATCCACAGCACCAACACATGCTCCACTCAAACCAAAGCAGTGTAATGCCCCAGAGTGTTCGCAGTCTGTCCTCTTCACGTCCTTAAAGGAATAGAGCATCCCAAAAATTACAATAAAGATGTGTCATGGCAGGTTTATCATCAATGATGTTTATTCGAATCACAACAATGACATTTAAAATCTACAGTGGATTCTTTTCTCCACACGAGAGCTATCGTTTGACTTACAGGCTATGGAACAGGGCTGAGTTTCCAGAAACCTTATTAACGCTACGTCGTTCTTAAGTTACACCTTAAGCTGTACCTTATCGTTAATAGGTGTTTCCCGAAACGTTCTTAGTTAAGTATACCTTGTCTGGAGGACTCTCAGCTAGTATATACCTAGCTTATCACTGTTGGCAGTTCACTCCGCTAGTGGGCACCACTGCAAAAAGCTTCTTTACATCTAGTCTATAGAAATATTATTTTAAATTGAATACACCCAGGGTTAAATTAGGCTAATTCAAGTGTTTTCATGCAAATAATAAAATTGTCATCACACTGATTGTCATCAGCTGGCAAATCATTCGACTGTAAAGGCTTATTCATCTATTTAAAGAGAATGACTGTGGTGGGGAATTTGGTCCAACTATGGCAGTGATACAGCGAATACTTGTGCTAAATCAAAGATGGCGCCGTCCAATTTCATGGCAGTGCGTTCCCAGGTATCTTTTTTCTTTTTGTTGGACACAGTCGTCTGAAAACTCGAAAAAGCACATCTTTGTAGAGTGCCACCTCATCTAAAAGGATGTCCATTTCAGTTGGATTAAAGCTGGGGGCTCTCTGGTTGTGGAGTAAATAAAGAAATTATAGCAAATATATTACGATAATATAAGTGGCCCTAATGCAATGAAAGCATATGGACAGTTACTGTACACCCTCAGAAAAAAGGTACAAAAGCTGTCACTGGGGCTGTACCTTTTCAAAAGGTAAACTTTTGTCCATTTTAGGTGTTAATATGTATATTTCAGGTGCTAATATGTCCATTTCATGAGCTAATGTCCATTTTAGGTCCTAATATGTAGATTTTAGGTGGTAATATGTATATTTTAGGTACTAACATGTACATTAAGTGTTAATATGTACATTTTAAGTGTTAATATGTCAATTTCAGGAGCTAATATGTACATTTCAGGAGCTAATATGTACTGTAAATTTTGGGTCCTAATATGTACATTTTAGGTGCTAATCTCTCCATTTGATGAGCTAATATGTCAATTTTAGGTGGCAATATTTCCATTTTCGATGGTAATACAGTATGTCCATTTTAGGTGGTAATATGTCCATTTTAGGTGTTTATATGTACATTTTAGGTGCTAATATGTCAATTTCAGGAGCTAATATGTCCATTTTAGGTCCTAATATGTACATTTTAGGTGGTAATATGTACATTTTAGGTGCTAATGTACATTTTAAGTGTTAATATGTACATTTTAGGTGCTAATATATCCATTTCAGGAGCTACTATGTCCATTTCAGGCCCTAATATGAACATTTTAGGTGCTAATCTGTCAATTTGATGAGCTAATATGTAAATTTGGTGGCAATATGTCCATTTTAGGTGGTAATATGTCCATTTTAGGTCCTAATATGTACATTTTAGGTGCTAATATGTACATTTAAGGTGCTAATATGTACCACTAAGGTACCAATATGCAGCCTTTGGGTACATAAGTGAAACTTTTGAAAAGGTACAGCCCCAGTGACAGCTTTTGTACCGTTTTTTCTGAGAGTGGGTTAGACGCATGACACGTTTGAGCATGAGGTTGTGCGTTTCGTGCACTCTTTCCAAAATTATATAAAATATCCAGGGTTTAATTTAGTTTGCAATTTGTAAGTTTTTACTTTTTATAATATCCCATGAGTCCAAATAAATGCAATTTCCACTATTTCTGAAGTGCTTCTTTTAAAAAGAACACCGCTTTCTCACATAACGCAGTGAAGCAGCCCCTGCACGAGAGAATGTTGATTCTCGAGCCATCGATATCATCAAATTCAGCACCATCGCCATGGACAGCACCGGGTAACGTCGCACGTAAGAAGGTATATCTTAAGCGGCTTCCTAAGGCATGGTTTGAGGAACACACCTACAAATGATATACCTTCAGTTAACTTATACAACGTTATCGGGAAACTCAGCCCAGGTCATTTCCGCGGGCAAAATATAGTTACTTCAATAGTAATTCACGTGATCGGGAATTTTGCATGGGGGTGCAAGTTTGAAATATTTTCAAAACATATAAGTTAACAAGACTTTGTGAAAAAAGGTATTTTAGTCAGCTACTAATAAAAAGAGTAAATACAGCAACAAGCCAGCCCAGTATACTTAAAATAGCTAATTATACTTTTAAGTAGTCCTATATCTCGATCAAAAGATTGAGAACAAGTACTGTCCAAATATAGTTAGACTGTTCTATCAGTAAGTCAAGTATCCTTAAGTGCAATTTTAAGTATATTTCTGAGAAGTACATAAAAAGTATACTGAAATTATACTTTCTTATTTTTAGTTTTAAATAAACTTCTTTTTCGTTTTTTAAAAAGGGTAAGCTTCTTTTTAAGGATAAACTATTGACAATAGACAACAGACCTTTTTGCACGTAAAACTTCACTGTAAAGTAAGTCAGAGATTGAAATGATTGCATAATTTTCATCTTTAAGTGAAATATTCCTTAAAGGTTTCCTCATCTTTTAAAGTCTACTGTTTCATTCCTTCCCAATTTCATTCTTTCTCCATCATTGGGAAACCATCATTGACCTACATACACCCCAGGCATATAAACTGCATGTGGAGGAGTGTATCTCTCTCTCTCTCTCTCTCTCTCTCTCTCTCTCTCTCTCTCTCTCTCACACACACACACACACACACACACACACACACGCACGCACGCACGCACGCACGCACGCACGCACGCACGCACACACACACACACACACACACACACACACACACACACACACACACAAACAGTGTATTCCTCTTTTAGCTCATGAGACCTAATTAAGTTTAATTTAAGTATCGACTTTGACTCCTAAAATAATGTGACTCCTAAAAAAACGAGTCCATAGTTATCATAAATCGTAAAAGAAGCCGCCCAGAACATTTTATAAAAGCATAAAAAAATACATACTGTAATCAAATATGCAAATTTGACTTATTTTGAGTCATTATGAAGACTATTGTTTTTTTTCTTCAGGATAAACATCTGAGAAGCAGGAAAATCTCCATTTGTTCTCCATTTAATCTGTAATGCAGTCCGCTGAGATTTTTACATTCTCATTTCAGATTTTTCTCTCCAATGGGAGATTGAAGCATGCTGTAGATCAACAGGGGAAAAAACGAACCGCCTCTTCAGTTTTCATCTAGAAACTAATCACATACTCGTCTTTCCCAGTTCCTCCCTTCCCCTCGTTCTGTGTAAAGGAGATGCAATCGCTCTCAGCCTTCAATCTATACATGCTGGAGACCTCCCAATTAGTTTCTTTAATGACTATTGAGCACGACATGAAGTAAATTACAGCAAGACATTTCTAGTGTGACCGAAGGCAGTCCCAGCCTCTGTCCAATCGAGTTCAGAGCCACACAGAACAACAGTCTTCACTGCTTTAAACAAGTGTATTTGCTATCAAAGACTTTCCATAGCAATGAAATTCACACGAAAGCTACTTTATCCAAAGAAAATGTAACAAACCTTTTAAAAGACATAGCTAATTTGCCATGGTGCGATTCTAAAGCTGAGCTTATTGATGTCATAAAGTGGCTAATTAGCTGTGGTTCAGTGCGAAAAATTACAAATCAGTTCCTATAAAGAAGAGCAATCATGGGTTTTTGTTCATGTTCTGAAGACATCCTGCATTCATTAAACAATCTTTTAAACTGAAGTTACTTTTTGGAAGATAGACAATTAGTGCATATATGGGATTGTTGATTTACAGACAATTGACTCTGATTATGTTTGTGATTTGTTCATATCCTTATTTGATTTTTACTTGTGCTTCACCACTCAGTAAAAATATAACTATTAATTGGTTCAACATTAAATTTAGCAAAAAAATTTCTCCTAAAAACACTTCCAGACAAGGTCTAAAACGAACCCTTACCAAACACCAAGTGCAAGTAAAAACTGGCTCTGGCGAGCAAATAAATGAGTTACTCGACAGAGGAAAATTTACCATCAGCAGTAAAGCAGCAAGCCAAGCATTTTTCTTTGTAATTGCCGTAACCAGAGCGCCATGTGCTGACACGTGTGGCGCCAAAACCGAAATATAAGGAAGACAATTAGGATGAGTCTGGATATTTCTGTGACTGTGGGAGACATGATGACCTGTGCTGTTTGTTGCACATATGCAAGCTAAATAAAAAACGGTAACACTTAGAAGGTTCCTTTGTTAATGAATAACTACACAAGAACCAGTAAGTAACACAATATTAACAATCTACTATTATTAACTAGCAAGAAACTCTGATTAACGAACTAGTAAGTAATTGCGCACAGATGAAAGTGGTAGTACACTATTAACTAATCAATAACTACTAATGCTTCCCAGAGAACTACTGAAAAAGTTTATTAACAATCTAGTAACTACTATTAACTAAAAAAAAAAACTCTGTTTAACAAATTAGTAAGTACACACAGCCCATTCTCACCATTTTGAAGCATTTTGACCATGCTGACGCTTGCAATATCCAGCCCGTTCTCATCCTTTAGCGTCACATAGAATGCTATATGACAAAACGGCGCTATACTACGCACATGGCACCCTTTATCGTTAATATTCACGCGAACCCAAGGCGTCATAAATCCTTTAGCGTAATATGAGACTACCCTACCCTACCCCACACCTAAACCTATACCCATCACAGCGCGTGTTATATTAACGATAACGGGTGCCATGTGCTTAGTATAGCGCCGTTTTGTCATATAGTGTTCTATGTGACGCTAAAGGATGAGAATGCGTTGCAATATCTGATCATGGGTCACTTGAGTCATTACTAGTTAGTTCCCATGATCTTCACTTTAGAATACGGATCCAAATAATTAGTAATAATTTCCATAGAAGTATGAAGTACCACTTTCATCTGTGCGCTATTACTTAATAATTCGTTAATCAGAGTTTTTTTTTAGTTAAGAGTAGTTACTAGATTGTTAAACTTTTCAGTAGTTCTCTGGTACGGTGACGCATTGCTGCCACATACATATTATTTTTCCCCCTCAATTATGTCGTAATAACGAGATCTTATGTCGTTAAAACAACATATTTTCTCGTTTTAATTATATAATATCTCGTTTTAGCGACATAATATCTCGTTTTAACTAAATGCTAAAACGAGATATTATATCTTTATAACGAGACATAACGTACTCTACGTATATAACGTACTCTGGGTGGGAAGCATTAAAAAATAGTACACTCTAAAAAATGCTGGGTTGTTTTAACCCAACTTTGGGTCAAATATGGACTAACCCAGCCGTTGGGTTAAATTTTTACATTACATTTTTAACCCAGCATTTTGGGTTTGTCCATATTTGACCCAAAATTGGGTTAAAACAACCCAGCATTTTTTAGAGTGTAGTTATTGATTAGTTAATAGTGAATTACCACATTGATCTGTGCGCTTTTACTTACTAGTTTGTTAATCAGAGTTTCTTGTTAGTTAATAATAGTTACTAGATTGTTAATATTGTGTTACACATTGGTTCTTGTGTAGTTAATCATTAACGAAGGAACCGTATTCTAAAGTGTTACCAAAAAACTAATTCCTTTGTCTGAAATAGGGTTAGTAGTCGGTGCCAAAACAGAGGAAAAACGGATGAATTAAGTACCGTTTTGTCTCATCCGTTGTGATCACTGTCAATCATTGAAGTTTCTGATTCGATAGCGCATTTAAACACAGTTGTAAATCCAGAAACATTGTGGTGTAGCAGCATAAAAAACTAAACTTGTCTTCAGATTGTGAATGGGTAATAAACAGAAAGCAAGAGAAGAGCCCTCGCTTTATTGTCAGTAAGGCTCAATCTCACTGAATTCTGTATTCTCACGAAAACTAAAATCTGTCTTAATTATACAATGAATCTCTTATTTACATTGTGTTTAGGCTTTTGGTAAAAAGGAAAATAGTCAAACCAAACAAAACCTCTGGTAGGTCATACACCTCTGATAGGCCATTGAGTTCACACGCTCAACAGATATGATTGTGATTGGCTTCAATGCTCAACACTGTAAATAGAAACCTTTGACTCACAGAGAGCACTCCAACAAACATGAACGAGAGCATGTGAAAGCAGCGTCTGTCAGTGGTAGCGTCAACCTTTTTGTATTGACTGGTACCGGTAGTATTGATATACTGTGGTAAGTGTAATAAAAAGGTAATAAATAGATTATAAATACAATGTAGTACCATAAAAGCCCCTAAAAATACAAAATGTGAAATAAAAAACAATATTGAACAATCATTTCCTTACATCTGAGAAGCACCAAATGGTTAGAAGTCTCTTCTGCTGACCAAAGCTGCATTTATTAGATACAAATACAATAAACTCAGCAATATTGTGAAATATTATTACAATTTAAAAGAATGGTTTTCTATTTGAATATATTTAAAAAATGTCATTTATTCCTGTGATCAAAGCTGAATTTTCAGCATCATTACTCCAGATCCTTCAGAAATCATTCTGATATGCTGATTTGATGCTCAAGAAACATTTATTTCGTCAATATCACATAATATTGATTTTTTTTTTTTTGATGACTAGAAAGTTCAACTGAGGAGCAGTAATTTGAAACAGAAATCTTTTGTAACATTAGAAAGGTCCATTTTAATGCATCTTTGCATTAATAAATAATGTAAAGTAGGTTTTATTTTTGGTTTTCATTTGAGGTGAAAGAAAGTAAGGAAGGAAGGAAAGACAAATGGCAGAGAAAGGAAATTGAAAATAAAAAAGCGAATATAAG
This sequence comes from Pimephales promelas, assembly GCF_988280905.1. Taxonomy (NCBI): domain Eukaryota; kingdom Metazoa; phylum Chordata; class Actinopteri; order Cypriniformes; family Leuciscidae; genus Pimephales; species Pimephales promelas. The sequence goes on from NC_142787.1 coordinate 14,956,676, forward strand.
GGGGAGGAAACTCTGGTGGAAAGAGGAACGGTGAAAAATTGGGAGTAACATGGAGACGAGAACAGCTAAAAATAGACTGAGAAAAAAGGGAAGAGAGTCTGGTAAGACAAGATTGACAATTGAAAATGAGAGGGATAAAGAAGATTCAGAATTCCAGAAGGATAATTCAAGATCCCCGATCTCATCCTGAACTCACAATTACGATTTCTTTCACATATTCATACCTGATGCAATAGGCCTATATTGTTATGAAACACAGGCGTATCATTTGGAAGGGAGGTTTTGCTCTGCATTCGTCTAGTTTGACGAGGGGCTGACAGCAAGAGTTGAAGGTAGCGGTGGGAAAAAATAGTCTTGGAACATTGTAGAATATGCATGAGGACCACATGACATCAGGACGTGGGTGTCGACATACAGCCGCCAGTGACTGGCCCTTCGCCCGTTCTTAAATAACGTATCTTACAGACTGCGTGCGTGTGTACGAGTTTTCCCAGTGCTGTCAGGGTTCACATTACTGGGATCCTGACAAGGTGAACGGCCTCATTAAGATTTCGTCAGATGTGTTAAACTGACGAGATACAGATACAGCCTCTTCTAATCACCAAGGTCAAGTACACTGCTCAGACTGTGTAATGTCTGCTGATGATTGACAGCTCTGGAGTGATGAGCACTCTGAAACGCACAAGCTCCTGCCCACCGGGCCAATCTGTGAGTGTGACTGACTGCTCCAGCGGTATACGCTGTAATATTGATCATCCGATAAATCATAAATACAACTGGATTCTGGTGAAAATGAGCAAAACTTAGTAAAAGGAGTAAAAGGAAGTGTTGTGGATGATTTTTGCGGCATTTCTGTTGTTAGGTAGTTGGATTTACAAAAATCTTCTTAAGAAAAACATTAAGAAAGTTCTTAATGTCATCATGAAATCAAAATTGACAATTATTATTTTTAAGGAATATTGTTTATCATTAATTATTAGGGATGGGCAACGATTAATCGCATCCAAAATAAAAGTTTGTGTTTACATAATATATGTTTGTGTAGTGTGTATAATTAATTTGTATATATAAATACCCACACATGCATGTATATAGTTAAGAAATATGTGCATTTATATGTTTTATATATATATTTATTCACAATTAATATTATCTATAAATATAAAAACACATTTTTCTTAAATATATACATGCACTGTAAAAATGAATATGCTTTATCTAATCAATAAAATTGTGGCAACAGATTACAAGCAATATTATTTATTAAATTGAACAAATTAGAATTGAGTAATAGTTAATCAAATTAATATTCTAATTAATTCTAATTTGTACAATTTAATTAATAATATTGCTTGTAATATGTTGCCACAATTTTATTGATTAGATAAAGCATATTATTTTTTTCAGTGTGCATGTGTGGGTATTTATATATACAAATTAATTATACACACTACACACACATATATTATGTAAACACAAACTTTTATTTTGGATGCGATTAATCGCGATTAATCGTTGCCCATCCCTACTAATAAATGTGCCTTGTAATCTTTAATCAAAAGCTTTACATCCCTCTTGCAGCTCATCTCTTCATAAATGAGGGCGGAGCAACCTGTCAATCACATGCGATCCACCAATAGCAAACCACAACCATTCAATCAATTCCCCATGGACAAAATCAAGTCCCGCCCTACATTTATTCTTGTTTGAGAAGGCGTTTCACTCACATATACATCACTATACCGAAGAAAGATTTTTGCAACTTCCATTTCAATCCGACTTTAGGGTAAATATTAGTAGCTTGTAATATATATATATATATATATATATATATATAAAATACAGTAAAATGACAGGCGTTTACACAGGGGATGTAAGACAAGCATTAAGGCTCACTAAAGATCACCTAAAAGCATCCAAATTTATCACCATTTTGCCAAAACATAAAATAGTCACAAATTGACATGAATCTGACCCTGATTCTTCTCTTCAACAGCGATGCCATAGAAAAATACAGAGCTATCTCAAAAACTGAAGTTCACACAAAAAATTCCCTATAGGTTATGCTACTCTAAGCAATTTCTGAAACGTTGAGCACTTCTTGTGCTTGTTTGCCGCTCCCCGATGAATCACTTGCTGCATTCCTCATTTGCAAGTCACTTTGTATAAAAGCGCCTGCTAAAGGAATACATGTAAATGTAACATTTCTAAAGATGGCTGACCGCTTGTTTCTCTGGCACAGAAGGTCTATATGTGAAGAGTCTTCTAAGAGTGATAGAAAGTAATATAAAAAACACTCTCCTCGAGGAATAATTCATATCTATGGTGCACCTAAGTTTAGAGTTAGGGGTTTGTCCAAATATGAGCAATAGAAAGCGTGATTCTTGCCTAGGAAGCCGAGAGGAGCCTGTATGAAACGATTAAAATGATCAACGCTCCCTGACAGGCTGTGAATCAGTAAAGCTCAGCACAAATCTTTTCTAAGTTCAAAGCAAACCAACTTTTAGTTGAATTATTATCTACACCTCCGTGTTTCACTGGTTTTGACAAGAATTTCAGGACTCGTAAAGGTAATGTAAATGTCAGAGCGCTGCCTGTCTGAGGGCTCTTAATCAGGCTGTAAGGCGGAGAATTACACAATAATGGATTGAACAACTAAATCACAGACCATCTCCACTTCTGTCTATCCTGTTGCATGATGGGTATTGCAAGGTACTGCTCATTATTTAAAGGGATAGTTCACCCAAAAATGAAAATTCTGTCTGTAATTATTCACCCTCACGTTGTTCCAACCCCGTAAGACTTACGTTAATCTTAGGCTCACTATACGTAGGCTCACCATTGGCCGCGCTGGTCATGCGTGTGATGTGTTTGATGCGTGTGATGCTGTCCAATGAGCCTACGTTCTAACATACAGTTACACTACGTGAACTCACTCAGAAGCTCCCAGAAGATGAATAGTTGAATAAAGTCATTTTTTTGTTTGTTTTTTTTGCACACAAAAAGTATTCTCGTCGCTTGATAAACTTATTATTGAACCACTGTAGTCACTCTGATCAATTTTAAACATTGTCTTTACAAACTTTCTGGGCCGGCAAGTTTCAATTACATAGAAGCCTATTGAGGAGTGAGACAGCTCTCAGATTGAATCAAAAATATTTTAATTTGTGCTCCCAGAATGAACGAAACTGAGGCGGGGCTGAGGTATTTTTCCAATATTTTTTTTCTCTCCAAAAGCAGCGCTAATCACTGTCACTTTTTACCCAGCCGTCCAATTACAGTGGAGGAGGGGCGGGACTACCACACCAAACAACCGCCACAAGCTGCATGTACAACGTCAATAGATGACAACAACAAGCATAATAACGGACCAAAATAATTTAAAAAAAGAGAAAATACGTTACATTGTATCGACATTTTAACATAGAATCAACAAAGAAACAAAATAAGTGTGAAATGAGATACTAGCAACACTTTCGTGAATATTTCATATTATAACAAGCAAAGCGTCTCAACTGAAAAAGCTGTCTAAAAATGCTTTAGCGGATACACGGCCTTATCAGCACTATACTGCAATGCTAACTCAGTACAGTACAATTTGAATAAAAAAAGCTACAATAGAAGCAACTAACAAAAAATTATGATCTTTTGATGATATAACTTTTTTAATCAGAGCAGTAACTAAAACAATGAGGCTTGATTAAGCATTAAACTTGACAGACAAATTTACACTAAAGAGAAAAAAGTAGTATATAATTGGATTGAGAATCAGTGATTCATTTCTTTTTTAACTGGTTCGTTTAAATATCGTCTACACAATCTGATTCATTAAAACAAATCTAAACATCAGCGATTTCAACCCTTGTTTTTTGTTTCACTCCAGTTTTAAGGGAGAAAATGCTCTGCGATGGCCCTGACTTATAAATTTGCACATGGTTGGTCTTAAAGCATATTAAAAACACCCACATAGACATAAACAACATTAAAAGCTTGATTTTCACCACAGGAGGACTTTAATAAATATTATTGATCAATAATTGGTAATAATTATTAAAGCTGTGTTCTACAAATGACAGATGACCTTTAAGGAGACATTTTATTATTTAAGAAATATTATATTAATAATGAATAATAGCCAACAATTACAATTGATTAATAATTAATAATAACTATTTAAGCTGTGCTTCAAATGCTACAGAGTTGACATTTTGGGAGGCATTTAATTGTTCTAGAAAACACTAATAATTAGATTACATAATCAGTATAATAATAATAATTATTAAATGATCTGCAATATTAAAAGCAGTGTTTGTCACACGCATATAGCTGTTACTAAGAGCTATACTGAAAACAGCTGCATCTGCAGTCTTGCTGAAAAATGTAAAGTTAGTAGCACTGCTAGTTTCAGTTACAACCAGCCAGTCTGGCCTGAGCTCTCATGCTAGTATCTGAGCAGACTTCTGGATGTCATCAGGCCTGTGTTTTATTTGTCATACAGACTCTGCCCTGTGTGTGGGAGTGTTTGTTCACTCGTGTGTGAACGTTTTTATATTGATCTCTGTATTGATCTGCTTATTGTGAGTGATAAGCTCTGGTTTGTGTGTGTGTGTGTGTGTGTGTGTGTGTGTGTGTGTGTGTGTGTGTGTGTGTGTGTGTGTGTGTGTGTGTGTGTGTGTGTGTGTGTGTGTGTGTGTGTGTGTGTGTGTGTGTGCACAGGCATGTGTGTGAGATTAGTTTTAATAGGCAGGACTGATCCTCTCGAAAAGGTCAGGACTCAAAGCCCAGTGCACACTTGATGCAATTATTCACTTTTTTTCCCCCATTCTCTTCCACGAGTGAGAAAACATTTTTCCTCTTACACTTCTCTTTCTTGTTCGGTCCAGTTTGTTCTTCCGAAACAGATTTTTTCCCCCCGTTGCTGCTCGTTTAACATGCAGATGGTAACACTAACTAGGTCACCACATCTCATGATGTCTGTCAAACCATAATTAGAGATATTTTTAAAACCTAGGAAGCAAATTAAGCCCCTGAACGACACCACTGAATCCGTAATGGATGTCTACGGGGAAAATGCTTCCCACTTGCACAAAAAAACATTTGATCTCTAGCACTGATGTAACCAGATATTTAGGATTGAGGGACCAATTGTAATCATTTAAAGTGATAGTTCACCCAAAAAATTAACAGTCGGTCATCATCATTGACTCACCCTCGTGACATGTCAATCCATTCTTTAGAAGCAAAACAATAAAAGAAAGAAAAAAATAATAGTTGTCCATAAAAGTCAATGGGATGGGTTTGAGCCACATTGGTATTCACTTAAAACAAAAGACAAATCTTTCAGACACCCAAATCGTAATGTAATGTAAACATTTAATAAAAATAAACACGTAAATTATAGACTGGGCAATCAGATTATATTTCGGGTATGTTACCCACACAATAGCATGAGTGGAGATTTGACTGTGGCCTCACATTTCTGCATAGAAGCTCATAATAAACTAGATGCACACTGACTGCCATGACAACAGTTAATGGAGGCTGAACTACGAAGCAGAGAAATCCTATAAAAATCCTGACAAATTAGCCAAGCCTGAGAAAGCCTGCCTATGCAAACGGCAAACATCACATAAGCTCACTAGTTTTTGGAGCAGATTTTCCCTCTATTTCTCTCTTTTCGCCTCAGGCTGCAGTGAATGACTCTTCAGACCTCTTTGAGAAGAAGTGGAGTGACACACTTTGTGGGTGGATGTCTGTCTTTCTTTGTGACCGATTCAGGATGGCATCAATACACCCAAGTTACATAATGCCTGGCAGTTACAGTCCAAGCAAATCACAGTGAGGCTTAATAAATATGAGAAAGAGGAGCTGAAAGTATACACCATATGTGAAATAGAGCATGCACGTAATCATGTACACACACACATTGTAATTTATAGGGGTCATGACATGGATCTTCTTTTGTATTTCAATACGTTCCCTGCGGTTCACTTGTAACGTTAATTTTTTTTTCTCTGTCTGAAACAATCTGTTTTTAAGGGGAGGCTTGTCAGTAAATGGCCACTGTTATGATTGGCTAACGTCATTGCATAGGAAACGGTATCAACGCCCACTCTTTATTACACGGGAGTTAGTGTTTTGAAAACATTATCCACATAAAACCGTAATTTACAGACAAAACATTATGAAATAAATAACTTAAAGGTTTAAGGTTTGTGAACGCAGGCAATAAACACACACCGGTGTGCGAGGCTTTAAACGTGTGAATTATGTCAAAAACTGAATGCTCTATTTTTATACAGTATCTAGTGTAGACAGCGTCAGTGATTATAATGGGCTTTATTTGCTTTTGATGCATTGCGACGCTCACATCCAGTGAAGCCAAGTGTCAGCCGTCTGAATGCCAGTGGGCGGGGCTTAAGGTGTGATGATGTATAGATTAGTTACTGTCTTTCTCTGGAGGCAGTCATATGCAAATGTATTTGCCTTTGTGACGTCACAAATCCCACAAACAAGCCATTTTTGGAGCTTAAATAAATAAATGGGTAACACTTTACAATACGGGTGCACTAATAAGCACTAATTCATGCTTAACTAATGCACAGATAATACTGAATTAATGTGTAACTAATGATTATATAAGCTATATATTAATTATGACCACATTAGGAACTAATTAAGAATCTGTAAGGTTAATGTATTAGTTCATTCATGAATTGTTATTAATTAAATATGTAATTGTGGATTAATTCCATAACTCATTTTTTAACTAATATTGTTAATTAATATGTTAATTACCAGAATGAGCCAAAGCCTCGTATTTCAATAGGTACACTAATATGCATTAATACATGATTAATTACTTCATTGTAAGTGCAAATTAGTTAACAATGATGTGCGCCAGCAAGTAAAGTCATAACATAATGATACCTTCGCAAATCATTAGCTAATGATTAATTGAAGCAGACAACTGGAAATTGAAGTGTATAGCTTTGACTAATTGTGGCAATTAACACATTAATTAACACTATTAGTTAATAAAATATGTTATTAAGGAGTTAATACACAATGACACATTGAATTAATAGCAATTCATATATTACTTAATCTATTAATCATATAGACTCTTTTTAACTGATTATATGTGCATTCGTTAAGCATGAATGAATGCATATTAGTGCACCCGTATTGTGTTACCCATAAATGCTTTGTTTATAATGAGGAAGAAGGTTTAAACTATGAAACTTGCAGGATATTTCAATGGTACAAAGACCTCTTATATGTCAAAAGATCAAGGCAAATTGGATTTCTCATGTCATGACCTATTTTAATGACAGCATTCACTAACACACATGGATGCGAGAGAAAACAGAGCACGTATTTGTGCACGGGAGAAATAAAATCCAGCCACCTTTATTTCACTCCAGTAAAGAATCCTATATGCAGTTTCTCAGCTTGATCAATGCTCCGAACACACACCGTGCAAAAACACACACGCATAAAGATATTTTACGAGCGCTAATGTTCATAAAACAGCCGGCTGAGATGAAACCAATTAGGTTGTGTTCCCCCGAGAAACATTCCCAGCGAGGAGATCGCCCCATACACGCAAAGAGCTGTATAAATATAAAAGCAGCGAGACAAGCTTTGTTCCCTGTGTCTAGTTTACTGCCAGGACAAAATAAACTGCAGAGACGCAGGATGATCTGAGATGTTCTCTACACAGTGCTTGTATTGACATTTCTACAGGGAAAAATCGGTTTTAGTACATCTTTCAAAGCCACAGAGAGAGAGATCATTACAGTTTTTCTGCACCACGGCAAGACATCGGGGGTCAGAACAGGTAAACGAATGAGAGCATCTTGGATAACACTCCAATTTAGTGGCCCGAAGTCATGCTTCCCAGCATTAGAACTGCTCTAATGTTAGATTGCATGAATAAAACAAGGTCTAACCAGACCAAACTCTTCTTTAACATGAGGTTGCATTGTAGATGAACTTCAGCTGGTCTTACAAGCAGAAATCGAATCTCTTTGCGCCTCCAAATGCGAAACTGTTTACACCTTCACACCAAATCATTGATAATTCATGTGAAAGGTCTATGAATTACTGTGGATTTGGCACCAGAGTTACTAATGCAATATAAAGACAGCCTGGAACGTCTGGAAGGTCAACGGGTTTTTAATCAGTCCACAAGGAATCTAAATCTTTTTTAAAAGACACCAGAGTGAAATTATAAAGCTTTTCTGTGGAAGAACCAATCATTGTATTGATGTTTTCAGCATAAAATCTTTAAAAGGAGCACTTTGTAGCATGCATGCAAACTAGAGCACTCGTGGTGACTAACAGACTAAGACTCTATGCGGATTGTCAGACATCGTGCTTATTTACTTTGTGTCATCATAATGAGCCATGTAAAAAAAATAATATGATTTCAATGTGCACCACAGGAGATCTAACAAGGACATCATTTTTTCAACAAGTGTACATTCATCACTGGGTATCAATGACATGTTAATTTTCTGATTGCACAACCAATATCAATAGACGATCCAGTGAGCAAGCAGGTGCTAAGCAACAGAAGCTGACATAAATGCATTAATTAAATGAATTATTTTACTGCCAAATGTCGGAATGGTGATGTCACTCAACGTTTTGGCATGAAGTCATCTGACCGGCTCAGGCTTGTCTAATTGGACACATTGTGTGAATCTGAAATCAACAGTTTTCACTGCAGTGATAATATAATATAAGTGAAGTAAAACGTCCTTTTCAATTTTACGTCAATTTTAACATTCAAAATATATACATTTGAACGAAATGTGTTTTCTCATGCCATACATAGATCAATACAGATTTTATGCTCCGCAAATCTTTTTGCTGGTCACAAAGACATGATCAGATTTAGTCAGAGCCAGATTTAGTCAGAAAAGCACCTGCTGTTATAGTAAGCAGCAACAAGCATTGAAACAACTGAATCATTAATGCATACTGAAATCATAAAACGCAGCCTTCTCATAATTATATTGAACACTGATATTAATATTTAATCATATTTTAAACACCTCAATATATTATCTACACTGTTGTTAATCTGAATGTCTTATACAGGCTGAACACATTACTTGTGGTTTCTGCCGTGGAAAAAAAGGCATATAAATTTGCTATAATGGCTTCCACACCAATCAATAATGCATAGGACTGGCTATTGATAATATAAATCTTCCAAGCTTAACTGACCACAACTTACTCCTGCATGCCTCCCCACACCTAGAGTGGCCCCCAAAATATATTGGACACTTAAAATGTCTGAATGTTATTGCAAAGATGATAAAATATCAATTCGGCATCCATGTTTCATTTTCTTCATTTTTGATCAATGACTTGTAAATTTAGTGTTTAGTGAAACATATATCTGATGTTTTATCATTGAAAAACTTTTTGGGGTTAGTACATTTTTTTTTTTTTTGCTTTTGTATATATATATATATATATATATATATATATATAAAATAGGTCTCTTCAGCTTACCAGGGGTGCATTTATTTGTTCAGTTTTTTTTATTATCAATGTTGAAAACGGCTGTGCTGCTAAATATTTTTGTAGAAAATACAAAACTTTTCCCAGGATTCTTCGCTGAATAGAAACCTAATGAATGATTGCTAAATATGAATTAAAAAAAGAAGATATTATCACCATAAACACACCAAAATCACAAATCTTACAAATCTTAGCAAACGCATAGCAATGCGACAAGTGTTTCTTCAGAAAGAAAATTTCTACACATCCAATTTCGTCTGAAATACTGTGTATCCTTCATTTTAAACACCCTTTTAGGAAAAAAAAATATTCTCAGAAGTGTAGTTAGACTGTTTTGACGCCACGCAAGGTTCTACCAATTAACTCGGTCTCGCTCTTCCTCCTCTCGCGCATCCCCGTTGAATTTCCCACGCGCGCATCATGTCACATCCGGTTTCAGCACCTCGGACAGCTCGCGCTCGCACTCCCCAATCTTTCTGCCTCACACATCGAGATACACACAAAGTTTTGAGCTAACCAGACCACCCTGCGTGACGCTAAACCTCCAGAGCCTCTAATCTAACGGGGGCAGGAGTCGACGGTCGGGGAGGCAGAAAGACACACGGGAGAAAAAGGGAGGCGTGAGACGACGCTCCGCGCGCGAGATGCCCAGAGACGGCTGCGCGAGACCGAGTTCTGTTTCTCTGTCATTCTGTTGCTGAGAAGAGAGAGAAAGAGAGAGAAGCGAGAGACCGGGGACAGAGGAGCCAGGAGAGAGCATCATCGAGCGGGTCTTAACGAGGCACCAGACCGGATCTGCATGCGAGAGCGAGTCCGTGCGAGCGGAGGCGCGAGATGCAGCGCGTGAACAAGCTCTTGAGTCTCATCGTGCTGGTGCTGATGGGTACGGAACTCACGCAAGTAGGTCTATCGCCATCTTTACCTCCCACCCCCCTCCCCCCAGACACACACACACACACACACACACACACATTCACCAAACACAGATCAGACTGCGGTGAATTAGCCAGATTACTGTAAAAAAGGAGATTAATAGATGGGATTACAAACGGAGAGATAGGAAGAGTCCACTGTAATACTTATTAGCTCACAGCAAACATGAGAAACATTCCGCACGCGAGGAAGTTGCAAGAGAAGCTCACGATTAATATATTTGTGCCTCATGAAATTCAAATTAAAGGAAACATTCATTATAACATATTAGGATTCATGCTAATGTATTTTTAATCATCATTTACTGTTGAGATTGACTTTGTATTTTTGTTTTTGTTTTGGGTCTCCACATGCAGCACTGTATGTGTAGAAATAACAATAATGGCAGCTTTTAATGTGTTCTTCTAATTGAATCAAACCCCATCCAGCAGATCTTAGCAAAAAATTGGACATGCACTTTTCAGAAATGTGACCAAAATGATATCCAATACAATCATGTTGCTTCTGTTTGGGGTCAGATGTATCATGAAATAATAGATATTGCAGAAAAACAAAAAATATACAGTATATAACAAAATGTATCTCTAGACTAGAGAGATCTTGTTGCATTTCATTGCATGTTATTTTTTTTTGTATCAACCTGATACAAGGATGTTTTGGAGCTATTAAAGGCCTTGAGAGACTAGCTAAGTAATATTAATGCAATTTGTTTTGTGGTGTTGTAATTGCACATTGCTATTGTCAGCACCACACCAATTACATGAAAAGAGTGTAGGATTTGGAAAAAAAGTCTACATAGAGCATAATTATGATTATATGATTACCAAAAAGAGGGGGGATGAATATATACATTTTTCAAATTGGGGCAAATATGTCACCACTTGTCATAATTGTTTCTATATACCTTAGGATAGATGTGATATTCAATTTTACATGAATTAAAAATGGTTTAATGGGTAAAATTGTACCTTTTCCTTGATTTTAATTGTTCAGCCAATGCAACACTGAAATAAACCATACAACATGGCATGTGAAAATTAAACGTGTCAAATCTACTGTAAGTGTCCCTCATTTTCATTTACGTCAAATAAAATATGGCATCTCCGCTCCTATTAAAAAGAACACTAATATGGCAAAGATATACAAAAAGAAACTGGAGCTTTGCACTCGAGAATTCGAGAGCATTTGGCCGCTCTTACTAACATTCCCCAGTGCGCAGTGTTCTTGGCTTCTACATATGCAAACAGTGCTCTTCACGCTTCAGTTATTACTTTAACCAGCATCTCACTGTAGCATGTATTTTCATATTGATCAGAAAGGATGAGCATGTGAACCGTACAGCCTGTGTAAATGTTGCATTAGGCTCGCAGCGGGGCAGCATGCTTACTCGGCATGTGTGCGCAAGTAAATCTCAAACTGACTCTGCCAAACCCATCAATTACTGCCGCGTGGCTCGGTCATCTTCTCATCTCAGAGATTTATGGCCCATTGAATCTGCGACAATTTGGCATTTTGCTCAGCTTTACCTGGGTTAGAGAAGAAGACTTCGCAAAAGCACATATACACATACACATGGTAGCCCATATCCAAAAATCTTTCCCATACACTCTCAGGAAAAAAAGTTCAAAAGCTATCACTGGGACTGTACCTTTTCAAAAGGTACACTTTTGTACCCAAAGGCTGCATATTGGTACCTTAGTGGTACATATTAGCACCTAAATGTACATATTACCACCTAAAATGGACACATTACCACTTAAAATGGACATATTAGCTCATGAAATGTACATATTAGCTCATGAAATGGACATATTACCACCTAAAATGTATATATTAACGCCTAAAATGTACATATTAGCACCTACAATGGACAAAAGTTTACCTTTTGAAAAGGTACAGCCCCAGTGACAGCTTTTGTACCTTTTTTCTGAGAGTGTAGCTACACATAGAAAAGTAGTGTTTCTTCACTGTTGAATGGCATTCTGTGATTCAATTTGTTGGTCAATTTGTTAAATGAAACACATGAAGTACCTTAGGAGCACAGGTTTGAGCAAATTCATCCTGGAACTTGCATAAATGTGATTAGGTTTCAAACATTCAGGAAATTGTCATAGTTTGATAATTGTGTCGTGGAATGGAAATTGAACTGGCTTTCAGAGGTCCATTTGAGTTTTTTTCTGTTCTGTTCCGGCCTCCAGGCTTGTTAATGGACATAATCCCTGCACTCCTTAAAATAAAGGTTCCAATTAGAACGAAGTATCCAATGTCAAAGGAGAATCTATGTGAGCTTTTTATCCTCTATCTCTTTAGAAAACCACATGTGTAGTGATGCTTTAATGGACCACGCATCAATGTGCTCTATAATGTGACTTCAAGATCTTTTATGTGATTTCAAGATCTTTTTAGATCTTAAGGAACTATATTAAGACCTCAAGAGGCCTATAGAAAAAAAAGTTGATGAGAAGAACAGTTGAAGAACCAGTTAAAGAACTCGAAGAACACACCTACAAACTCATGCACCATTCATAAACATAAAGGGGTGGTTTACTGCTTTTTATCTTTGCATGTTTGTGTTTATGGGGTGCAATATAAAACGTATTTGTGGTTTTTCTTTGTTTAAAAGTCTTATTTTTGATAAATTTCACCTTTATTGTCAGGCGCGCTCTCCTCTGTCCTTTGAACGACTGGTTGACTTCCTGAGTCTATGAAACCACTCCCTCAGAAACAGGCAGTGGGCTGAGATTGGTTAGTTTGGGCTGGTGTGTTGTGATTGGCTAAACTGTAGTGCACGTTGTCCGGAAGGTTCACGTCCATTACCTTTACGGGCGAAACATGCATGTGCTCCGGTCCAATGTAAATAATGGTGTCGATACTGCAGTATCAATTTGAGCCAGAATCAGACCCAGAAAGCGGCAATGAAGAGAGGCAAACAGAACCTCCCTAAAGATGGCTCTAACAAAACGTTTTTGAATGATAATTTGCCATATATATATATATTTTTTTTACTTTATACACGTTTGTTTTACACAATAGCATCGAACTGACTGGCTACTATATACACAAATAGAGTTGGCACTGGTTTACGTTCTTGATCAAATCGAAAATAACGTCAAAGTATATATACATGAAAAATACATTTACATTAGTACATATACAAAATTCAGGTCCATAATGTTTGTACACGTTTGTCGTAGACACAAAATAGCAACTAGTAGCCTAGTGGCTATAAAGCCAGCGCTGGCTTTAGATAAAAAAACACAAAAAACACAAGGGTACGTCTGAAATTATACATGCAAATACATTTAAAATGAATAAGTCTTAGCCTACTTACAGGTTGTGGTCCAACAACTGCTGCCTCTGGTTTTAAAGTTGGAACTGCTTCATGTTTTAGTAACAGTTTCTTGTTGAATACGGCATTGAACTCGTGGAGATTCTGGAAGCTCTCTTCCGTAAAATGCACAGCACAGAGAGCTAAATTACGATCGTCATTTTCAGGAACATAATCAAACACAAATTGTATCCATTGTTGACAAACTACAGCGTCCGTGGGAAGCCCGAACACAGAAGACCTGACAGCTGGGTGAACACTACACACTCGCAATCAACCTCCCCTTTAAACATAAACATAAACAACTTACTGAACACCACACGAATAACTTCTCCTTAAAGGGTTAGTTCACCCAAAAATGAAAATTATGTCATTATGACTCACACTCATGTCGTTCTAAGCCCGTAAGACCACAGTTTAAGATATTTTTTAATTTAGTCCGAGAGCTTTCTGTCCCTCTCTGAAAATGTATGTACGATATACTGTTATTGTCCAGAAAGGAAATAAAGACATCATCAAAGTAGTCCATGTGATGTCAGTGGGTTAGTTACAACATTTCTGTTGTGTTGCGTTCAGTGATGTGTATAATGTGTTATCGATGTGCCCGACCTTCGTTTACAGTCTGAGGGAGATGCACGCTGTAAACAAAACAATCTTCGCAAACAGGTCTAAGGATTGACACAGAGGCACTAGATACATCATCAGCATCACTGCGGTCTCTTGAACGCGGATCGACAATCTGTGTTATTTTTGGACCAAAATGTATTTTCGATGCTTCAAAACATTGTAACTAACCCTCTGATGTCACATGGACTACTTTGATGATGTCTTTATTTCCTTTCTGGACAAGGACAGTATATCGTACATACATTTTCAATGGAGGAACAGAAAGCTCTCGGACTAAATCTAAAATATCTTAAAACTGTGTTCCGAAGAGGTCTTACAGGCTTGGAACGACATGAGGGTGAGTCATTAATGACATAATTTTAACTTTTGGGTGAACTAACCCTTTAAATGTAAATACCCCTCAGAAAATGCTTAAACGGTTACAGCTGCTGAACCTAAACACTGCTCAACAATTCCCCCACAGTACACCTACTAAACACCACCCACCATCATGAAACACCTCCAAAAAATACCCCTTACTGCCCACAAAACATCTCCTTAATGGAAAAAAACACTCTCTAAACTGAACACCACCAATAAAAAAGCCCATAACACCACCCACAGAACAGCTTGTGAACTACAGATTTCCTAAACACCACCATCAGTTCACCCACTTCACTAGTTCTAAAACTGAAACAGTTTGGCAGAATGAGGTCTAAAGTAATCTCATTTTAAAAGACAGTAACATAATTTAGGTCAGAAAGCAAGTTGGAACGTCATATTTCCCCCTGTCAAAGTTATACGCCAAGCCAACCATCGATTAGATTCAAATTGATCCAACCAGCAGTTTTTGTAGAGGCCTTAGTATATCTAAAATATAAACGCATTGAGTAGGCAATATTACCCAAACTGACCCCTCTTCGAGTGATCATTTAAAGCAACAAGAGGACATGGAGTTTGTTTGACAGGAATTTTCAGGCAAATGCAAAAGAAGTCCTATTAGACATAAGAACAAATTTAGAAGACATTAGACTTAATTTCGAATAAACTGATAGCTCTTTTTTTTATTTGTTAGATATGTATATTATTGTCTATATGGGTTGATATGGGATTTAGAAAGTAATTAGTAATAATTTAATCATTTTTTAAAGTAAATTACCCATATATATATATATATATATATAGTATATTTGTATTAACCACTTAGCTCATTACTGTCATGGCAAGTGCTCCTTGGGTTTCAGTGGCCTGATGCTTCTGCTCCCAGTGCTGCTTATGCTATCTTTTTCAATCTGTGTTAATGTCCTAATCGTATTTCAGTATGTAGCCCAAGTCCAAATGTAGAATCCATTCAAACTTCCATTAACAAGAAGGAGATTGAGAGAGAGAGAGAGAGAGAGAGAGAGAGAGAAATAGATAATGTATCCACATTCTAAAAGCTCAGTTCCCGCAGCTGCGTATAGAATGGATGAGATTTGTTCTTGATTACCATGGTACAGATACGCGTCTTCTATGGTCTTATCACCTTCATGGAGATAAAGGTCATCACCATGGTCTCACAGAAGAGAATAATCTAGTCGGTGGATAAGAAGAATTATCATATTAGTAACGGTTCTGCCATTAATCGGTTGTGTCTGGATTTGAGTAAAGGGAGATAAAAAGAAAGTGTGTGTGTGTGCGTTTGAAAAGGAAACACAAGCTGTTGTTTATATGATGGCATTTTACCACCCCTGACACTCAGAGTTTCTCTCGAACAATCCAATCGCAGACACACACACGCACGCACACACTTTTCTTGAATTCTGCAATCGATTACTAGACAGATCTATCATCAGCATGCACTCAATCTTTACACTTGTGTTGTCCATCATATAATATGTAGCATCTGAACTGTGAAAGGGCAAGTGTGTGTGTGTGTCCATTGTTTTAGAAAAAGAGATGCATATGGGTCGATTCACACAGAACATGTTATTTCCATTCCACTGCACTACTTTTCCATTGTTTTTCTCTGTAAACATAGGGTCCAGGATATTATAGAGTCTTGTAGACATTTGGCTAGGCTGTTTTAATCTAGGCCACTTAGAAACCACCTCGCAGTAGCAACCAACTAGAATACTGTTGTGAGTCTTCAGTAACAACATAGAAATACATCAGCTGACAGCCAAAACAACCAAAAAGCAACACAATTACAACCAGAACACCCTGAAAACACACCAACAATCACCAAGTACTCTTTAGCAGTGTAGCAACAACCCTGGCAGCCACCCAAAACACCAAAGCAATCAAATACCACACCACACACTAACATCCATTGAGAATTATGGTATTTTAATATTATATATTATTTGCTGGCATCTGGAATATTGAAATCGCTTTTGAATACACACTCGCATTTTACTTTCATTTTTCGAATTCGTGATCATGCGTACTCTTTATTTCACGAGTTCACACTTACATACAATTAGAGGGAGTAAAGTTTAATGCATATTTGGCGTGCTGTCCAGGGGAAGGGCTCCGAGTTCGAGTACGTTTTACAAGATCAACTATTTGTCAATTGCGATCGGGATCTGTGGCGTATCAGGATAGAATTGTTGCATTATTCCAAATAAATAGATTGAATAAATAAATAAATAAATAAATGTAAAGAGATTCACAAAAATGTATTAAATTCACAAATAAATAGATTAAATGTGCTATGATTGGTCTTTGCAAATGGTTGTTATCTGACTGGCAGGAAACGACTCACAAATGCACAGAAAGCGATTCACAAATACACCGAAAACGATTTACAAATACAGAGAAAGCGATTCACAAATGCACAGGAAACGACTCACAAATACACAGAAAGTGATTCACAAATGCACAGGAATGATATACAAATACAGAGAAAGCGATTCACAAATGCACAGAAAACGATTTACAAATAGAGAGAAAGCGATTCACAAATACACAGAAAATGATTTACAAATGCACAGAAAGCAATTTACAAATACAAAGAAAACGATTCACAAATAGACAGAAAACGATTCACATATACACAGAAAACGATTCACAAATACACAGAAAACGATTCACAAATACACAGAAAACGACTCACAAATACACAGGAAGCGACTCACAAATGAATGCCAGGCAGAGTTGTGTTTGTGACATCAAACTGCACAAATTTTATATGTGAATCTTAAAGGGTGGTTCAGGATTTTGGACATCGGACCTTATTTCCAAGTTAGCCTGAGTGTTATTTATCGCTGGAGACAGTTTTCAAAATTTTTCGTCCAGTCGTTCCAGTTGCATAGTTCGCCGATGCTAGGCTAGCGCGAGTCCACGGTAACTGCTAGCCTGTCATTAACAGTTTTTTTCACATTACATTTACTGAGACAAGTTTCTAATTTTACTTTACTCCGGTTAAGCTGCGTCCACACTACACGCGACTTTATCGCTGCCAGTGGCTGCGCTGGAGGGCGTTCCCCACTTCTGGTTGCCTAGTGACATTTACGGAAGTTACTCTATGTTAGACAAAAAAAATACGTTTTATTGCTGCTACAAACAAATATTCTGGAAGGAAAAGTCTAAATATAAATGGAATCAGTAAATAAAATGCATAATATTAAAGATGAACGAGAAACAGTGAGCGCTCTTTGCCATCGTGGCTATTCCAAAAACCATTCAGTCACGGAGTCAGTACGGTGAACACCACTGTATGTACACGGAGATATATCATCCATTATAAGACAGTTTCTGACTGCTAAAATGAGCTTCTCGTTCAACTTGCCTCGGTCAGACCAACCCGATCTCACGGGAATTCGTACAAATTTTACGAGGTGGCTAATTCGTAACAATTCATACGACTTCACTCGTACAAATTAGTACGGTTTTGCTAAATCGTACATATTTAATCGTACGAATGACCTACCCCTGAACCCGCCCCTAAACCTAACCATCACGTGGGTTTAGACAAATCGTATGAATTAGTACGAATTTGACACTTTTTAATCACTCGTACGAATTGGTCGTGAGATAGGGTAGGTCAGACTCATCACTGAAGAGTGACGCGCTCCACTGACTTCACTCCTATTGGTTGTCGCTTGCGAAAATCGCTCTTCATTTGCATAAAGTTAAACATTTCTCAACTTTGTCGCGTCGCTGGACACGCCCCACCGGTCGCTACCGCGCGTGTCGCCGGAAGTCGCTCGCTCACCATTGAAAATAAATGGTATCGTGTCGCTTGGTCGCGTATAGTGTGAACGCAGCTTAAGTAGTACTGCGCCGAAAAGTAAACACAGAACCGAAGAGAACTACAGTCGGGACTAAATGCACTATCACTCTCTCACTACCCCTCTCAGTTGCCTAGGTAACTACATATCACTCCGCCGCTGTTGTAGACTGTGCTTATAAATACAGAGAACAAAGTATAACTATTGCAATGTAATGAAAGGGTATTTGATTTCTAACATTATTCTCTCAACAGACATTAACATCGATAGTCTGGCTTTATAATTAATTTGCTTTTGGTGTACTATGGAGAGGGTAAAACTGTTTTTAATGGCAGGCTAGCAGTTACCGTTGACTCGCCCTGGACGAAAATTTTTGAAAATTGTCTCCGCTGATAAATAACACCCAGGCTAACTTGGAAATGGGATTTTGTGAATCCCAATTTATTAATTTGGAATAATGCAACAATTCTATCCCCATAGGTGTGCACCAAATCCTGCGCCATCGTCCTGTCAGTCATCTCTCTTTACTCTTGTCATGTGATCAGTGAAATCTGACTCCTGCTGCTGTGTATTGCGATTCTGCAGCTCATGTTGTATTGAGCAGAGAAGACGCTTTCGGTTTATAATTATAGCATCCGTTGTCCAACTGAACTAAATGGTTCTTATGTGTGTAAAAAAAAAACGGCAGTGGGGGCGGCGCCACGGTGGGCAAGTAATGTAATCGGGCGGGCATTGCAACACCCAAAACACCCTTGAATCTTGCCTGTGAATTTTACACAGTCCTTTTTTTCTTCAAGAAAATATAAAAAAAAATCAACCATCTGTTCACACACACAGCACCCTCCTTCCATTTACCAAGATATCTTTTTTTTTTTCTAAATCACAAAATAAATCCCTATGTTTTAAAGCAGTTATAGACGGATATTCTGAACTAGCACTGAACACAGCAGGAAGAACAGACTGTTTGGAGAACACAGGGGAAGGGGAGAGTAAATGTTCAAACAGCAGGGCTCCGTTCCAAACACCTCTGCAGTACCACGGGCACCAGGTCCCAGAGTCAGACCGAGCATTTGAAGTTTCTGCAGATGAAAACTTCTGAAAACATGGACTTCTCCTCCTCCTCCTCTCTGTAGAACCATTCCGGAGGTCTCCAGTGCTCTCGTTCAGACCTATTGATAAATCACTTATATCATCTGGACTGTTTTTTTTACATGCAGCCTGAAGCTGAAGGCTTTACTGTAGACCATTACAGATGAGTTACTGCTGCCACACTCTCCTTCTATCCAACAGATCAGATGGTTTCTGCTGCTACACTCTGAACCAACCATCATCTAGTGCTCCTGATCTACAGGATATTATCGTTTTTGCTGGGGGCTGCAAAAATCGCACAGCCTACACATGAATTATTAAAGATCATAAAAAGAACAGTGTTAAAGCGAATCCCAATTTGAGATTACACTCTTTCTTCTAAGTCAAATTGATTGCTGTTTACCTTAGAGAACGCAGCTATAAAACATTCATATTAGATGTTCACTGCACATCTTGTTTCGGAATTAATAGCAATATGTACCTGACCCAGCAGATGAGTGCTTTTGTAAAACCAAACTGTGTGTTTTTCTAAAGAACATACAGATGAAAGAAGCTGTTCTCCAACGAATAAAACAATTAAGTACTCTACTCACTGACTTTCTTCTGTTGAACACAAAAACAGATGTTTAGCAGAATGTTCACAATGCTCATTTCCAATTAATAATGTAAACGGATGCTGTCGAGTTTCAAATATCTAAAAAAAACATGAGGGTGAGGAAATGGTGGCATCACTTTCATTTTTATCATTTTCAAGGTTTAGCTTTAACCTCTTAATGTTAAAACAGTCTTGATCAATTCGCTGCTTAAAGGGATAGTTCACTTTGAAATGAATTTTTGATATGTTTTAGCTTACCTCAAGTGCATCCAAGATGTAAGTGTCTTTGTTTCCACAGAATCTTCAATTTTGATATTTTTAGGTCAGACCGTGTCAGTCATATAATGGAGGTCTATGGGGTCCACCTCAAAGAGCATGCACAGAGAAGTCCAAATTAAACATGATTTAATGACTCATAAATGTAAGTACACATTGATGGCCTAAAACACGAAATGAGCGGTTTGTGTGAGAAAACAAACAGTATTTATATCGTTTTTACATCTTGTAACCACAGCCACAAAGCGCCCGCGTCCTCAGATCACTTGGATGTGGCTGTGGTTACAAGAGGTAAAATCAAACCGCTCGTTTCATGTCTTAGGCCACCAATGTGTACTTACATTTAGGGGTCATTAAATCATGTTTAATTTGGACTTCTCTGTGCATGCTCTTTGAGGTGGACCCCATAGACCTCCATTATATGACTGACAGACACAAATGATTTGACTTAAAAATATTAAAATTGAAAATACTG
The DNA here is from genome assembly GCF_988280905.1 of Pimephales promelas. NCBI lineage: Eukaryota > Metazoa > Chordata > Actinopteri > Cypriniformes > Leuciscidae > Pimephales > Pimephales promelas. The sequence goes on from NC_142787.1 coordinate 14,977,732, forward strand.
CAGAAACAAAGACACCTACATCTTGGATGCACTTGAGGTAAGCTAAAACACACCAAAAATTAATTTCAAAGTGATCTATCCTTTTAATACCACAATCCAAGCACAACCTATTTGAATCTACTTAACTCATATTTTTATTAAAAAAAAAAAACACATTTAAATTCCTGATGTTGATTAAATTAATCAACATAGACATTTGGCATTACTTCTGATTGTTTGATTCATTAGTCCAAAATTGCTTTATAGAATTTTTTATTTATTTACTTAGCACAGTTTCGTAGCTAATTAAAAAAGTGTCCGCTATTATCAATAGCCAGGAAGAAAGCTAGGTTGGAAATGGTCAAGTTCACAGAGTTTACAGAGAACTAATGTTACATTAAATATGAAAAACAACCTCCCGAGGGCACTAATTTGTAGATAAGTGTCTATTTGCTAGTTACAAGTCCGAGGCCGTGACACAAGGTCAGCTGAACACTGAGAGCGTTCTAATAGGATATGCTGAATTTTTTTTATGCAAAACATCATCCTACTATGTGCGGTGGACATATTTCTCATTAATCTGAAATAAGAACAAGCCAATATGATTCAGGTTGCATTGTTCAGTGGCACACACACACAGAGAGAGAGAGATATCTCAAGGCCAAACAAATTCAAGTCCAAAGCGATTTTGTGCTGAAGTGACCTTCTGTTTCTATGTATCTATCATTCATTCACTCCATCTCTTTTATGTCTCTCCCCATCCCCTCACACACAAAATGCAACCAGTGTTGTAACTGGTTTCGTGGAGCATCAAAGGAGATGTTCAGTAGCATATCTGAGCTGCTCATTTCCTTACAATTAAAGCAGATGGGGGCTTGGACTGTTGAGCTAAAAAAAAAATTGTAAGAAACATCATAAAGGTAGTCCATTTCTAAACTTGCCTAGTCACCATTCAATTTCATTGTACGGAAATTTGATGTTCTGTTACAAATAACTGTTTTTGTGGAAATTGAAAATCATATACAGGTGAGAGTGAATAAATGATGGCAGATCTGGGGCCTCATGTATAAACGTTGCGTACGCACAAAATGGGCATAGAAATATGCGTACGCATTTTTCCACGTGCACATCGGGATTTATAAAAAATAAACTTGGCGTAAATAAGTGCGCACCGTAAGGATGCTCTTGACCGTGCGTACGCACTCTTTTAGAAGATTATGGGTTTTGGCGACACCGATGGTGAGCTGGAGTCAAATGTCTTTTTGCTTACTATTAGACAGAGAATCTAAAGAAAATTATACATCTACAGAAAGATAATACAAATATAATTTCACAAACCTATCATCACTTGAAGCAAACATCCATCCCTTCTTAAATGACCGCGCCAGCACGCGCGTTGGGCCGTTTGGTGAAACTGACGCACATATAGCCTATAATCTAACGGCAGATGGAGTAAAACCGTAAATCTTCATTATGAGTCCAAATCATAAATACAGTCCATATTCACAATAATAGTTTAAATAAATAAAAGAATGGTACTATGTTTTACTTCTGATATAAACATTTAGATTAAATATGCCATTCTCATTAATGGAGTTAAACTCTTAAACTACATGAAATCATTACTGAGAAGTTACAATATATATATATATATATATATATATATATATATATATATATATTCAATAAATAGAAAAAGACCTATTTGTTGTGGATACATTGCTTTTGAACACTTTTCTTCTGGCATGCTGTGTTTTAATGTTTTAACTATTGTCTGAGAAAACTGTTTCGTGCAAATAATGCACAACCATGTCTATCTCTTCCATTAAAATCTCTTCCATTATCCATTAAAATATAAATCAATTAAAAATACTATTTGGCCAGTGGAAAAGATTGAGAAAAACTTTCTCTGAAATGTATTTAACACTATTTGATTTATTCATTCAAAAACAAGGCAAGGATATAGGCTACAAAAAAAAATGTTTGTAATAATGTGACGGCACATCCGCATTTCATATTTTCCTAACGTCTTGTACCGTTAAACTTGGTATCACGTGGATGAATAATCATATGCAAATGATATGCAGATGAGGATATGCATAGTAAAACTAGGCGTTGTAATCTCCATATATGGTTATTTCGGGGAGGAGACGCACGTGCGCATAATCTCCCGCTGACTGGGATTTATAAAGTGAATTCTGCGCAGGTTCTGGCGTACGAACGGTTTTATAAATCTGAAAACTTTTGTGCGTACGCAAATTCTGCCTTATGTGCGTACGCACACTTTAAGGATGAAATCTACGCAAAGTTTTATGCATGAGGCCCCTGGTCCTTTAAGACCAGTACAGAAAGATCGGATCGTTTCAGATCCACAAGCAAACCAAAATGCGTGTGTGTGTAATAGACAGTGACAGGCCCGGAAAGAATATCTGCCCTAGATTCAGTGTTTTAGATGTTTTCTGTGTGATGTTTTATTAAAGTGAGGTTGGATATGCTGACAGAGACACAACAGGATGCCTGACACTCCCTGAATCTCTCACTCTCTTAAAGGTCAGTCTGTGGAAAGTGGCGTTCCTTTAACATGTTTTCATCCAAAATATCAGTTTATTTTAGACAAAAAATCTGGTTTATTTATTAAAAAAACTGAGAATATATGTTTAATTTTTTTAGGTACATTTAAAAACTATCCTGCACTATTCTCAGGACTTCGACATGTATATATGTATATACTGTATGTTTGAGTATGTTGTCACATGCTGTATGCTTCACATTTTAAACTCAATTTAATGCTTTCTCTACATTGTTTAGCAATACTTATTTCATATTTCAAAAAATAAACAAAAATAAAAATTTAAATAATTTTAAACAGCAGGTTCCTGATGTGACAATTTGTTCAAAAATTAAAAATAAATCAATAAATAATGATGAAAACAAATAAAACTACCCTGAGAAATATTCACTAGAGTAAAAAGTGTAACAAACAGTCTGGGTCTCCTCTGCTTATTTATATGATGTGATTATTTTTGGTATCAGGATTCATGCACATCTACCAATGACGTGTTTTGCACCTCTTGCTGTGTCATGACTACTCACTGGCATGGCATGTCTATGTCTGTGAACAATACACTACTCGTCCTGTCATACTGCACTGTAAAAAAAATATTGTTGGTTTAACTTAAAATTTTAAGACAACCAGGTTACTTACTTTTTTAAGTTCATTGAACTGGAAAAAGTGAGTTAATACAATGAAGGAGAATGATTTAATCATCAGAAACTCAAAATTATATGTTATCTGAACTAAATAAATTATTTAAGTTGATTTGACAAAAGAAAAAAGTGTTGTGATTACTACACTGTAAAAAAATATTGTTGGTTTAACTTAAAAACCTGGGTTGCCTTAAAATTAAGTTAATTGAACTGGAAAAAGTGAGTTAATACAATAGAGATTAATTTCATCATCAGAAACTCAAAATAATAGGTTATCTCAACTAAATAAATTATTATAAAGTTGATTTGACAAAAGAAAATTTGTTGTGATAACAAATCTTGAAAATATTTTTTTTACAGTGTGCCAGATAGTATTCGGTATAATTGCATCAAAGTTCCGCCGATCACAACACGGGGGCGCTAGAGTCATTCTAATGCAAACTGAGTTAATGCACTTGCGGCACTGGATGCGCATCGTCCTCTATATAATTTTCTTTTCTCTAACAAACCGTCTACGCATGTGCATGATAAATATTTACATATGATTAAGGCTACAATAAAGATATTTCAACCACATATGCTCCATATGTTTCCATTTATTTCTCAGTCGTTGAGAAATAGCTTTTGTAACTGTTTCAGTTGTTTGTCTGAAAAACACAGATAAAATTGACTTTTGCAGGATGCTTTTAAAATAATCCTTCAGCTGTGTGTTTAAATTTCAAAGGTGTCAGTAATTTATGACGTTACAAACTAAACGCTCGCGAACAGAAGATGCGTTTAAATATACCTGATTTAGGCCCTACCACGGAAAAACATTAGTGATTTGTTAAAAAATAATAATAATAAAAAGAAATAAAGAAGTTGAAACTTTACTGTGCTTAAAGACAACTTTGGTGGCTTGAGAATGAAAATAAACCCACGACTGTGCCACGAAAATGATGTCTTCGTAATGCACACTGGTGACAGTTGAGGGTAAATAGGCTAATGGGAGGATATTAAAAGGGAGAGCGAGAGAAACGTGATCATTCACTCCCGTTGTCCTGGAGTAGAGCGTGACATTGGGATGTTTCGTTTACAACCTTCTTGTGCGCGTGGCTTTGACTATATCGGGCCATTAACGCAATCCGGTGCCAAGTGCAAATCCCCGGTGGCGCGTCTCGTGAGCACAGGGGCTTATATAGAAGCGCGTGGCGCCTCCTCCTTTCTCATCCATGGAGAGCGGTCGGCGTGTGCAGTTGTAATCCATCCATAGTAATTCACTTGCGTTGGGAAGGCGTACCAATAAGGGCGTGAACGCACACAAAAGAGACTCGGATAACAGAAAAGACACCAGACGGGACCAGTGCGGAATAGAGGGTCATCACTGCTCGGTTCCCATTACTTCAACCACACCTGACACCTTTTAACCAACGAAATAAAGATGAGCACCATGAGACCGTCCGAACCGGGACCGTTAGAGGAGATGATGCGGATGATGGTGATGCACGAAGCGCTTACGGGCAGCGATGCTCGCCGTTATGGTTCCCGGGTGGCTTGTGAAGAATGAGAGTTTGGGTCAGTGCGCACAGAGATGCCGGTGCCTTTGCTGAAGATCGGTGTGGTGCTCAGCACCATGGCCATGATCACCAACTGGATGTCCCAGACTCTGCCATCACTGGTAGGGCTCAACACCACCAAGCTGACCGCAGCGCAGGGCGGCTATCCGGACCGGAGTATAGGAGTAAGTGTCGGGTTATTTTCCTTGAAAATTCAAACGAAAAGTTCAGATAGTAATTAACCCAACATGATGTGAAGAAAAAAAAAAAAAAAAAAAACATTCGCGCATACAGCAGTGCGAATCAAATCCGCGTTTTTTGGCGACATTTAAGGGGGCGTTCACACGGGGGCGTAATTCGTGTGCATTCTATAGTATTATTTTATTTTAATTTTCGGGTCTTGTGTGCGCGCCTCCTTGCGCGTTCGTTCTCGTTTTCAGAAAGTGGCGTTGTCCTGGAATTTCGAACGCTTATGTAACCCTTATTTCTTTACTCCAGTCTCTTGCAAATATAAAGGTTACACTTAGCTCATAGTACATATTCAAATGTATAATGTTGTCGCTTCGAATATGAGTGTTCTATTTCGTCCTATTAAACTTTTTATTTTAATGAAACTTTTTTTTTTTTTGCGATTTTACTAGAATAAGATGCAGTGCATTTGAAAAAGTAAAAGAGGTCTATAGCAAGCTTAAAAAGGCAAACTTGTATATATAGTCTCTGTTGCGTTCAAATATGAGAACATTTTTGTGTTCAAACAGCTGAATATAACAAAGTATATCACCAACATTTATAAGCGAAGTTGTATAGTTCTTCCACAGTTCTGTCACTTGTTTCACGTAATACAGTTTAAATGGGCAATTTGAATATAACTTCTAATTAACAAATATAAAAAGACTGCAAATCAGATAAAATCAAAGTCTATTTGCAGTGTGGTAATATTCAGCACTGGTTTGGAGATTTAGGACTCTCCAGACCTGCATCAGTGATGCTCATCAACCCTCCATCTGTTCCTCACTCTCACCAGCTCCACACACACACACACACACACTGTGATCGGATCTGGATCTGTAACACGAGTTCAAGAATGGCACATCTGAATGGGATAAGATCCCTTCACTCAAACAGCTGTCAGTCAAATACAACCATAAAACTGTGTGTGTGAATGAGACTGATGGTAGTAGATGTAATGCTGCTGCATTCTGATTGGTGGGTGCGGATATGGGCGTGGTCTGATCTGATGTGGCAGGGCAGATGGGGTTTTGTGTAATCTTGTGTCAAGTGTTTGTGATGAATATGGGATTATAACCTTTAGATGTTATAACACTGGTATCTCCTTTCTTTCTCCTCTCTCACAGGTTTTACCCGCTAACCCAGAGGAGTCATGGCAGGTGTACAGCTCGGCTCAGGACAGCGAGGGCAGGTGTGTCTGTACGGTCGTTGCACCTCAGCAGACCATGTGCTCGAGAGACGCCCGCACCAAACAACTCCGCCAACTACTGGAGAAGGTGACCCCCGACCCATAATGCTCTACTGCGTTGCCCTTGGGCATCACGTTACCTTTAATGCAAAGTTGCCACAGACACCGAATCTATGACAACCAGAGTTTTCCTCCAGAGATCAAAGTGACCTAGAGGCATGAGCCTAACAACTCATTGACAACAGTATCAAACACACAGAGTTAATGAGTTCCCCTGGAACACGACTGGAGCAGAGGCAAACAGCCTTTCGTCAGATAGACAATGATGCAATTCCTCGGACACCATCAAATCATTACTAGACGTGGAGTAGCTGCAGATCTCGCTAGTTTACTAAAGGTCACTAGATTCATTATATAGATAGATGAATGTTTTTAGAATACTTACATTTAGACGTTTCTTGAAAACGAAATGATCATGATCTCAATATCTCTAATAACTGTATGTTTGTGTGTGCGTCTGTGCGTGTTTTTAGGTGCAAAACATGACGCAATCAATCCAAGTATTGGACCAGCGGACCCAGAGGGACCTGCAGTACGTGGTGAAGATGGAAGATCAACTCCGCGGCCTGGAGACCAAATTCAGGCAGGTGGAAGAGAACCACAAACAAAACATCGCCAAGCAATACAAGGTAAACACACAATTATATGTAAGCAATGCACATATTTCACATGAATTCACACATCAGCCCATGTGGAGACAGCACACTGCATGCACACCTTAAATGCTTGTATGATTTTTGTGAAATGTGCAGACCTGTCTGATTCCATAATATTTGCATTTTTTTTTTGTAGATGAATTTTAATACGAATATTTATAATAGTATAATAATAATAAAAGCGAGTGAAACTATAATCAAACAATAATAAAGGATCTGCACATTTCAGTTCCTACAATGTAGCATATAATCAAAACGTCCCGTGACAGACACTTGAATCGTGACGCATGCATGGAATGTAATATTATAACACAAGCGTGCGTGTGCAAGTACATGAGCGGGTGCGTGTGTGACTGTGAGAACACGTGAATGTGATAGATAGGTTAGCGAGTTAGCTCCCTGTGCTGAGTGTGTTGTTTCTTGCTTGCAGGGCTAACTATAAAGACATGATAGGAGAGCCAGAGGCCAGAAGACGCAGGTCTAACCCACGATTGGCTGAAGTGGGCGTCAATCATGCTGTTTATGTCACGATTCTCATATTCTATATGACATTAGCTGTAAGAAACACTCCTCCCCTTCCCTTATCCAACCACCAATCAGATCTCCTCCTGCATGCTACTCTAAAGAATTGTTACGTTTTATTTATATGATCTACATTATTTAGTTACATTGATATATTGCTATTATTATTATTACTACTATTACCATTATTATCTCATCTTTGCTAGTGTTGCTTAAGGTTTTTTTTTTATTCCTCTTATTATTTGTCACTATGAATCTTTTGTTTTTGAAGTAATATGCGTTTTTGAAGTAAGGAATTTAATCTTAACATCACATTGTTGTATGTGAGTTGTAATTTCAGCATGTGTCCCTTTCTGCTGTTGCATTCTAAACGATAACTAATAAAGTCTTTTCCCAATTGTTTACCGTGTTCAGAGCGCTTCATTTCGTCGATAAATGTTTGGAGATCTATCATTTTGATACGAATCTCTATAGTTTTACTGCAGCTCGGCCTCTGGTCTCTCACTGGCTCTACAAGCACGCACGCACACGCACACATACGCACGTTTTATGGGGACATAATGATTTTTATACTGTATAAACTGTATATTCTGTCCCCTAACCCTAACTCTATTCCTAAACCTATCCATCACAGAAAACTGTCTGCATTTTTACATTTTCCAAAAAACATAGGCTACACTTAGTATGATTTATAAGCTGTTTTCCTCCTGGGGACCAAAAAATGTCCCCACAAGTCAAGGATTTTGGATATTGCCATCTTTGTGGGGACATTTTGTCTTCATAACTTAGGGTTTACCAGGACCCCACACACTCCTCAAAATAAACATTTTTAATGGTTCATTGCTATAAGAACATTTTAAAAAGTTCATCAGATCAACATATTGGTTAGCACCAGTATACACTACATGGCCAAAAGTATATGGACATCTATTTAAAGGATTTTCATCTACAACATCACTAGCATAATATAAAAAAGAAAAAAAAGTATATTATGGAAATATAACTTATAACCAGGAATATAATTAAGTGCGGACTGAATGTAATGTGTTTGGACACTGAATAACATGTTAATTGCGATTAAATGAAAACATATTAATACGTTTAAATTTAAACCCAAAGTACATTATATGTAATTTCAGAATTATTTCCATAGTATTTGAAATATGCTTAAAGAAATCTGCCAAATGTACTAAGAAGCACTGGTAAACTAATAGATACTTTAATGAAAAGTCATTTGTAATGAGGAAATTGCAATTTGGTCCATTCAACACATCAAAACAAGTCCTTCTCATTCCCGCAACAAAAGATTATTAAAACAGAATGATTCAAAAAGTCAAATTCAAGAAGTAAAACTTTTGACAGTATTAAAAAGTTCAAAGTGTGTTCAAACATATCTTAAAGCACACTTCTATTTTTACAAGGATCTGGAAGAAGGGGTCTGTTTTTGCTCTAGCGAGGTTCAAACTTTTTTTTTATTTATCTAGTTGTCTGACACGGACGCGAGAAGATCTTTCGCATTCACCCAACCTGACCTCACCGATGCTCAGGAGCAAATCCACGCATCCGCATCCCAGAATCTAGAAAAACCTTCCCAGAGGATTGATTCAAAGATGTTATACAAGCAAAAGAATGACTAACTCATTATAAATGCTAATAGTATATTGCATATTGGTATGGTGTGTGTCCATATACTTTAGGGCATATATAGTGTTCTATATAAAAAAAAAAACATTTACTTTTAAAAGTTTCACACAGATTGATGCACACACCTTCACACTGTTCAACATCAAGGCCACTGTAGACAGCGAGGGTTCAGACAGGCTTCACAGTGTACAAGCAAGCCAGATTTTCCAACTTTCCCCACATTACATATTTGCAGGCCATAAAGGCAAAAATGGCGGAGCTGCGTCCGCTAATTCCCGTGCTGGAGGAGTACAAGGCTGACGCCCGACTGGTTCAGCAGTTTAAGGAGGAGGTGCAGAACTTGACGGCCAGCCTCGGCCTCCTCCAGCAGGAGATGGGAGCCTACGACTACGATGACCTGCACTCCCGCGTGGTTAGTCTGGAGGAGCGGCTACGCGCATGCATGCAGAAGCTCGGTAAGACACACACATACACACATACTAATGTTTACTTAACATGGTCTAAGCGAGCAGGACATGATCCTGGATTAACATCGTTCTGGAATTCTGAGTGTACACAACAAGCTAAATCTACATTTCTGCCATACACTGTAAAAAAATATTTTCAAGATTTTTTATCACAACATTTTTTCTTTTGTCAAATCAACTTAAATAATTTATTTAGTTCAGATAACGTCTCGGTTACGTATGTAACCCTCGTTCCCTGAGTAGGGAACGGAGACGTTACGTCAGAAGTGACGGAGATTGGGGGTTTCGCATAGAAAGCCAATCCTCTTCGAGTATTAAAACACGAGCCAATGGCATGCAATGCCTTGGGGCTGCGGAAATTTGCATAGCGTACTCCGCCCTACTCCGTGAGTATAAAAGGAGGAAGTGAACGCAACCGCAGTATGTCTTCGCTGAGGAGCCAAGACTGAACTCGGCCTCTACCCAGCGATACAGCAGAAGTGGCAGGGAGACGTAACGTCTCCGTTCCCTACTCAGGGAACGAGGGTTACATACGTAACCGAGACGTTCCCTATCGTAGTCACTTCGAGTTACGTCAGAAGTGACGGAGATTGGGGGTCTGTGCCATCACGCCATCTTCAAGCTGTCTTCCAGTGCCCTGCGAAAGACTGAACCCCCGAGCCTTACCTCTTTTTTTTTTTTTTTTTTTTTTGGGGATCCGACTTTGACACAGGATTACCAAGGTACACTGGGAACATATCCCGAAGGGGACATGCTACCAGCTGCCTACCGAAGGGAGGACTTAAGAATACACATATGGCCACATAGGAACGCATATGGAACACTGGAGTACCAACCGCAGGTGGCTACTGATTTAAACTCCAGGGGTGGCAGATGGCTTGCCAAGGGAAGACACATGCTCAGAGAGGCTTACAGTGGATAATACACATGAGACGGTTACCATGGGGAACCGTGCGCATGGAGGCACCTAGCTAGCATCCAGAGCAACGCAGTGGTGCCCGCATCGTCGGTGCTGGAGGACTCAAGACTTCAATGGAAGAACTGAGGAAATATCGCACTTATCCAGTCCGGGGAGTGGAGTGGCGAGCAAGCGAAGACACCTGAGCGGATCCAGAACTGGCCGAAACGAGTACGTGAGAGGATACCGGCTCAATTCGCAGATTATAGAATCTGGCGAAGGTGTTGGGTGTCGCCCAGCCTGCAGCTCTGCAGATGTCTGTTAGCGAGGCGCCGTGCGCTAAAGCCCAAGAGGAGGCTACACTCCGAGTGGAATGGGCCGTCACACCAAGGGGGCACGGAAGGCCTTGCTGCTGGTAAGACAAAGCAATGGCATCCACTATCCAGTGGGACAGCCGTTGCTTTGAGAGAGCCCTTCCCTTCTGGCTCCCCCCATGACAGACAAAGAGCTGGTCTGAGGTCCTGAAACACTGCGTTCTGTCGACATAGGTGCGGAGAGCACGTACCGGACAGAGCAGTGCCAAGGCTGGGTCTGCCTCCTCCAGGGGCAGCGCTTGCAGGTTCACCACCAGGTCCCGGAGGGGAGTGGTAGGAACCTTGGGCATATATCCAGGCCGGGGTCTCAGGAATACGTGAGAGTAAGCCGGCCCGAACTCCAGGCACACTTCGTCAACAGAGAGTGCGTGCAGGTCCCTTACTCTCCTGATGGATACCAATGCAATCAGGAGTGCTGTCACATAGGACAGGGCAAAAACTCTACCGACTGCAAAGGCTCCAGGGGAGGCCTCTGCAGAGCACCCAGGTCTACTGAGAGGTCCCCAGAGGGCAGGAGGGGAGGGAGGCGGATTTAGCCCCCTCACTCCCCTCAGGAACCTGATGACCAGGTCATGCTTCCCATAGACTTACCTTTCACTGCATCATGAGACGCGGCAATGGCCGCGACATAATCCAAAGGGTGGAGGGCGACAGCCTGCGCTCCAACCCCTCTTGCAGGAAGGAAGCATGACTCCGATCGAACATCTCCGGGGGTCTTCTCAGCGAGAAGAACACCAATTGACGAAGAGGTTTCACTTCAACGCATAAAGGTGTCACGTGGACGACGCTCTTGCGGAAGTGATGGTTGCCGCCACCGCAGGTGGCAGCGAACTCAAACCTGCCTCGTCCCGTCCTGGAGCCACACGTGCAGCCTCCAAGATCGGGACGAGGGTGCCACAGAGTGCCCCGTCTCTGAGAGAGTAGGTCCGGTCTCAGAGGAATAGGCCAAGGAGGTGCTGTCGCGAGGAGCAAGAGTTCGGAGAACCACGTCTTGGTGGGCCAGTAGGGGGCTACCAGCAAGACCTGCTCCTCGTCCTCCTTGATCTTGCACAACACCCGTGCAAGGAGGCTCACTGGGGGAACGCACACTTGCGTGGGCCCCGTGGCCAGCTGTGCGCCAGCGCATCCGAGCCGAGAGAGCCGCGGGTCAGAGAATAACTGGGCGCAGTGGGACGAGTCCCGAGAGGCGAACAGGTCTAACTGTGCCTCCCCGAACTGGTCCCAAATCAGCTGGACCGACTGGGGATGGAGTCGCCATTCGCCGGAGATGGGACGGGCCCGGGACAGCTCGCGGCTGCCCGATTCCGGTCTCCAGGAATGTAACTGCACGAAGGGACCTCAGGTGCTTCTGACTCCATATCAAGAGGTGGCGGGCGAGCTGCGACAACCGGCGCGAGCGTAGACCCCCCCTGGTGGTTGATGTACGCTACTGCCGTAGTGTTGTCTGAGCGGACAAGCACATGCTGGCCCTAGAGCACGCTCGGAAGCGGTGCCGGGCGAGCCGTACTGCCAACAGCTCGAGGCAATTGATGTGCATGAGGCGCTGGGCTCCTGTCCAGGAACCGGCGGCTGCATGCCCATTGCACATGGCACCCCAACCCGTGGTAGACGCATCCGTGGAGACAACGAGATGCCTGGAAACTCGCTGAATAGGGACCCTGTCCGTAAAAAGCTGAGGTTCGACCACGGGAAGAAGGATCGGCGGCACGTCGGAGTCACTGGAACTCGGAACGAGCCGCGATGCCATGCCCACCTCGGGACTCGATCGCGAAGCCACAGCTGAAGCGGTCTCATATGAAGCAAACCGAGCGGCGTTGCCGCGGCCGCGGATGCCATATGCCCCAGGAGCCTCTGAAAAGTTTCAGTGGAACCGCACTCTTGCCCTCGAACTGTCGAAGACAAGCCAGCAGTGAGTGCGCGCGCTCGTTCGTGAGCTGCGCGGACATGGCGACCGAGTCTATCTCCATGCCGAGAAAAGAGATCCTCTGCACGGGGCAAAGTTTGCTCTTTTCCCGGTTGACCCGAAGGCCCAGACGGGCTAGGTGCCGTAGCACCAGGTCTCTGTGTTCGCAAACCTGAGCTCGAGAGTGTGCTAGTAACAGCCAGTCGTCGAGATAGTTCAGGATGCGAACCCCGTGTTCGCGAAGGGGAACAAGGGCTGCCTCGACGATCTTCGTGAAGACGCGAGGGGACAGAGCTAACCCGAATGGGAGAACGGCGTACTGGTATGCCTGGCCCTCGAAGGCAAACCGAAGAAACGGTCTGTGTCGAGGGAGAATGGAGACATGGAAGTACGCGTCCTTCAGGTCGATCGCTGCAAACCAATCCTGATACCGAACACATTCGAAAATGCGTTTGGCCGTGAGCATTTTGAACGGTAGTCGATGGAGAGAACGGTTCAAAATGCGCAGGTCCAGGATCGGTCGTAACCCACCGGTCTTTCTTGGGGACAATGAAGTAGGGGCTGTAAAGCCCGGACCTCACCTCGGCTGGAGGGACCGTCTCGATTGCACCCTTCGCCAGCAGGGTCGCAATCTCCGCTCTCAAGACTGGGGCATTGCCACCAACCATCGTGGAGCGAACTCCCCTGAAGCGGGGAAGAGACCGTGCGAACTGAATCGCGTAGCCGAATCCGATCGTTCTGATGACCCAGCGGGAACCCCGGGAAGCGCTAGCCAGGCTTCCAGGAAGTGAGCCAACGGGGTCATGCGAACCACAGACGTCCCCCCGGAGGGGCAGCGAGGCGGGTCGACCGGCATGCGTGCAGGAGTTACCCCGTCCGGATGCACCGTCGAAACCCGCTCCCCGACAGAAGAGACCAGGGAAGGCAGAGCGTTCCACGGGGGTCTGTTCTGCCGGGGGTCTGGCGACAGAGGGGGAAGGGATTGGCGTAGCCCGGGGACGACACACGCACCCTTCCGCGCCCTCCGAGACAGAGAGGAATGAACGGGGCGACGCACTGGACGTCGTGCGCGCTCATTCCAGTCTGTGTGCTCAATGACAGTGTCAGCTTTTCCTCAACCAGCTCAGGGAGCTAGCTAGAACAAAAGATTCTCCACCGGCCCTCCACCGGGGAAGGAGGGGCCCTGCCACCGCCTCCTGAGAAAAACCATGACACTATCACTGAGCGGCCCGCCTCAGGAACATCGCTTCGCCTGGCATCTAGCGGGGCACGCGGCCTGAGGGGGGGCTCTTTTCTTGGGACGCTTACCTGTGGCCTCCTCCGCGACGCGAACCGGCTGAAGGCTGCTGCTGGGGCCGCGTGGGAGGGAAGGGAGCCGCAGGGGGGCGTCCTCGGCGGCGAGCTGGCGGAGGCGTCCGAGCCGACGGCTGGTTGGAGGCAGCAGCTGGCCGTCGGGGCAGAGAAACCGCCTTCGTCTGCTCCTAGGCGGTCGAGAAGTGCTGGGCAAAGTCCTGGACCGCACCGCCGAACATTATGATGCTCCTGGACCACAGCGGTGGGCATCACCTGACCAAGGGAGCGAGCGACCGCCTCCGTGACCCGTTTAAGGACAAGGTAGGCGACAGGCTCGCAGCTCGCTTGGTCCGTCACCTCCTCGTGCACATTCCTGAGCAGCTAGCTTTGTAGGTGCTCATCATATGCAGGGCGGAGGCTGCCTGTCCCGCCGCTCTACAGAATCGCGCCGCCATAGACGACGAGAACCCATAGGCTTTGGAGGGGCATCTGAGAGCAACCGCCGGTTGACCGGGGGAGCCCCAGCGTACCCACAGACAGCCGCATCGCCGAGGGGAGGAAGGGCGGGGAACTAAGCACGCTTTTTTTTTTTTTTTTTATTTATTTTTTTTTTTTTAGTGCGTGTCAGTTCCGCATGCAACTCGGGGAAAAAAGGAAATTGGGGTTGGCCGTGGCCGTAAGGCGGCAGCGTTACCCAAAAACCAATTATTCAGCCGCGAGAGATCGGGGAGGGGCGGAGTTCCACCCCCACCCGATGCTCACGGACGCCCGAGATAGCACGGCCATCATCGCGGGATCAGACACGGCGGCGCTGACGCTCCCGAGGGAGGCAACGCGGCCGCATCCTCACTTCCCGAGGAGTCAAGCCCGCCTAGTGATGCTGTGATCGACATCGCATCATCATCTGGAGCGCTGCCCGAAGCAGCCGGTGCCACCGAAGAAGCAACCGACTGAATCGAACTAACGCTCGCTGGCTCTCGCACTGAGGCGGGAGGTGTGGCCCGAGGAATCGTCGGGGCTTATCCCACACCATCACCGTAAATCACCAGGTCCCCGGGTCGACGGGCCCCCTATGGAGGAAACCGATCGAGCGGGGGGGACCGGGACTCTCACTCAAGTGAGATCATTGAGTCTCGACCTCAGTGTAGAGATGGTCATGTTCCCACAGAAGGAAAATGAGTCATCCACGAACGCTGCTGCTGCATGCTGAAATGCCCAGGCATACAAAGCAGCGATCGTGACCATCAGATGACGACAGAAATCAATCACACCCAGAAGAGCACGGGCGAACCGTCTTTAAAAAGACGTGCGCGTGCAGCTCTTTCAATGAGAGGAGGAAATTCACTCTTTCAGCGCTGAAGCGACCAGGGAGAAGCGCAAAGTCTGGCAGACCACTGCTCAGATCGCAGGCGATGCAGAATCTCGCTGGGTACCGCCGTCACACCAACACTGAAGAGGACGCTCGTCTCGAAGAGTCTTGAACAGTGCTTTCAGGAGTGAAGAGGTTCTCTTGGCTCCGAAGCGAAAACATACTGCGGTTGCGTTCACTTCCTCCTTTTATACTCACGGAGTAGGGCGGAGTACGCTATGCAAATTTCCGCAGCCCCAAGGCATTGCATGCCATTGGCTCGTGTTTTAATACTCGAAGAGGATTGGCTTTCTATGCGAAACCCCCAATCTCCGTCACTTCTGACGTAACTCGAAGTGACTACGATAGGGAACTTATATTTTGAGTTTCTGATAATTAAATCATTCTCCTTCGTTGTATTAACTCACTTTTTCCAGTTCAATCAACTTTATATATATATATATATATATATATATATATTCATACAACAAAGTTTTCCGAGGATCATGAAAGTGTTTTGAAAATGAAAACAAAAAACAAAAAAAAACAGATCTGGTTAAACCAGTTGTTTTTATATTTGACAAATTTGTGGATAAAGATGAAAACCCGCACTCTCTAGTTATATCTCATATCTTTTTTATTATTTCCATGTCCACGCTGACGATGGCTTAGGCTGTAACGCGTCTATGTGGACATGGTATTAATAAAAAAGATATAAGATATAACTAGAGAGTGTGGTTTTTCTTCTTTATTTGATAAACTTCTTTATATCTCTATAACTTTAAGCTGCGCGCCTGTTTTCAGCACTAATTTGTATCATCTCATTTGTACGTGTTTACGGGAGTGTTTATGTTCATGGGTGAACCTTCATGTATACTTTGTGTTTGATGATTCAAAAATCATCATTACATCATCATTACATTCATACCACGGTGTGAAAATGGTTGTTTTCTCATGAGATCAGGTAAAAATACTGTGTAAAGTTAAATCCAATTTTATATGACTGTAAAAAATAGGGATTTCAACAGACTTACAGCTCAAATAACTTGCTATTTTATTTGTTGGTCAAACGATTTTTATTTTTAGAATCTTCAAACATTAAAAACTAACGTTACCACCTAATGTTTGTAGAGTGAAAAAACGGAACATTTGTAAAACTAAGGGAAAAAAAGGTTATTTTTAAAAAACTGGACATTTGGAACATTCAAAAATAATGTTTTATAACTTAATGTTCACGTTAGCCAAATATTCTTCATATTTATATTTTTGTCTCTTACTGTATGTCAGCTATTCTCTCTCGGATACTTAAATGAAGCACAACATAGAACTCTTGACAAGTCTCTTGAGCTATAAAAGAGCGAAATTATGCATGCACTATCACAGCTCCACTTCCCAGCATACACACACACATTGGCATCTTTTCTCTGGTGAATATCATCTTTCTCTCTTCTGTCTGAGTTTCTGGAAGAGAAATCTAGGCCAGTTTCACTGTACGATCAATATGGCCTTAAAACAACTGATTTATTTCTGTTTCACATACACTTGAGCTTCATCCATGTGTATCGCTTCTGATGAATATAAAGCCTTCATGGGTAAACCAAAGGAATTTCCCATTTTCCCATGTAAAATTTCATCCTACAAGCGAACGCAATCACTCACATTTACATCAGAAATGTAAAAATACAGGTCACGTCTGATTTCACATTCAAATATACAGTAAATCCTCAAAATTCCATTTTGATTGAATAAAAAACACATGGATTTAAAAAACACTCCCACATGCGCTCACATGTGAAATGCATGTTTTCTATTTGACAAAAAAGAACCAATAATCATGCACATTGTTCCATTACATTGTGTAAGAAGATTGCGTAAGACGATTGTGTATTTTTCTGCAGTTGGAGTGAATCGGGGCTTTATTCTAAAGATAGTAGTGTAATAATTTAGCCTTGTGTGTCCCTCCAGACAACAGATTACAGCTCAGTGTGTTAATCTCAAGCATGCGTGTGTGTGTTGAATGGGAGAGGCTAAGCAGGAAAATACACCATGATTAATACACTGCACTATCAACAACACAGGATGTCAAACATTTATCTTACGTTTTGCCTGTACATTATTCTCTCTCTCTGTCACAGAGACAAAAAACATATGTATTCATATATCACCCCTTTATTTACTGCAAGTCAACATGAACATGTATCTTATTGTGACCAACTAAATGTTGTAATGCAAGTTTGTCTTTATAATCTTTCACTCAAATGTATATGGGTTGGGATTGCCATTTCATGTTGACTTGAAGAAATAAAACACTGAAGAAGTAAAAAGAGGTAGAACAACTTGAAAGATCATAATAAAAATCAGTGTGACTCAATTGAAGTCATTTAACCAGAACCTTCATTCCAAAATATAAGATTACCACAGTAATTAAGACTGTATTAGACTCATCACAACATCACTAAACTCATTAAACATGTGTGTAACTGTAGAAAGTGTGTTTGAGTGTGAATATGTGCGTGTAATTAAACGTATGTTGTGTGTATTGCAGCTTGTGGTAAGCTGACCGGCATTAGTGATGCAAACACTATTAAAACATCCGGGTCTCGGTTCGGATCCTGGATGACGGACCCCCTCGCTCCTGAAGGAGACACTAGGGTGAGTAAAAACAATTCCAGGCTTCATATACAATTTTACATTTATTGAGTTACTGTTGTCTCCTCCCACATCAACATTTTCAGACACAGTACTGACGCTCACTGGATATTTCAACATTACATCATGACCTGCGTAAACATACACGCCACTTTCGAGTCAAGTGGCGTGTTATCTCTACGCATTTTTTGTGCCATCCGCGTGTATGCGTGTATGTCTACGCCATTAACGTTCGCGTCATTCCGCCGTCAAATCTCCAGTCATAAATGCCATTAACCCCAGTGACGGTTAAGTTTCGGGACGGGGTTGAGGTAAGTCATATATTTATATAACGTTAAGTCAACGGTGTTCATAAACACGCTGAAAGGCGATTATGTGTCTTGATAGCACGGCAAAAATGGAAATACGAATTGGCGCGTCATACACACGCTACTTCATGAAATCAGTCTGGATAGTTTCTCTTTTTCGGACCATTCTCTGTAAAATCTAGAGATGGTTGTGTGTGAAAATTCCAGTAGATCAGCAGTTTCTGAAATACTCAGACCAGCCCGTATGATACCAACAACCAAGCCATGTTCAAAGTCACTTAAGTCACCTTTCTTTCCCATTCTGATGCTCAGTTCTGACTTCAGCAGATCATATTGATCATGTCTACATGCCTAAATCCATTGCTGATTGGCTTATTACATATTTTGTGTTAACGAGCGGTTGAGCTGGTGTAACTATGTGGCTGGTGAGTGTATAACGAAAGAAAGATGGATTTTTAAATAGCACATTCACTCACCTAAAGGATTATGAGGAACACCAGACTAATACTGTGTTTGACCCCCTTTCACCTTCAGAACTGCCTTGATTCTACGTGGCATTGATTCAACAAGAAAGCATTCTTTAGAAATGTTGGCCCATATTGATAGGATAGCATCTTGCAGTTGATGGAGATTTGTGGGATGCACATCCAGGGCATGAAGCTCCCGTTCCACAACATCCCAAAAATGCTCTATTGGGTTGAGATCTGGTGACTGTGGCGGCCATTTTACTACAGTGAACTCATTGTCATGTTCAAGAAACCAATTTGAAATGATTCAAGCTTTGTAACATGGTGCATTATCCTGCTGGAAGTAGCCATCAGAGGATGGGGACATGGTGGCCATAAAGGGATGGACATGGTCAGAAACAATACTCAGGTTGGCCGTGGCATTTAAACTATGCCCAATTGGCACAAAGGGGCATAAAGTTTGCCAAGAAAACATCCCCCACACCATTACACCACCACCACCAGCCTGCACAGTGGTAACAAGTTCGCATTCTGTTTACGCCAAATTCTGACATTCTTTCCCATTCTGACATTCTTTTTGGAGTTCAGGACCAGGACCACACCCCTAAATGCATTGAAGCAACTTCCATGTGATTAGACAATTGCAGAAATTGAACAGGTGTTCCTAATAATCCTTTAGGTGAATGTAAATGTTCAATGCTTTTATACAGAACGTAAATGTTTCCTACGGGAAAAGTTCAACCGAAACATTTGTATGTATATTTTGCATTTCTTAGTATTTGGTAATGAATATAAGTGTAACTTCCTTCTATACAGGATTCATTTCTGATATTCTTTAGAATGCAGATAGTGGAGGATATCTGGTTAATTTATGCCTGCAGTAAAAACCCACGAGCACATAGCTGCAGGCAACCGCTTTATAACCATGTTGCTTTAGAACCATCAAGATATAGCACAGAAAAACAAACCTCAAGGCCGAGCAGTCATACAAAAATGCAAATATACACCGCTTGAGGAAAAACTTGCACAGAAGTTAAATGGCACAATGAAATTCTTCACACCCAAATTCCTCATCTAAATATTAAGTCCATCATCAGGATCAGTAAAAATCTTTAAAAGTCTTTCGTTCAATTTCAGCTTCAACGAATTAAATCAAAAAATATATTTGAATAAAGACGAAACACTTCCTTTTACAGTATATAGTAAAATAATATACATGGGAAAGAACGAATCAAAAAAAGAAAGAACCAGTTCATACCAAGCATTCATTTACTAGTCGGACATTTGTGGAGTTGAAGCCAGGTCACTAACACTCACAGCAGCACAAGGGGAAGATAAGCGAGGCCAAATAATTTCCCACTCATCCAGACATGAAGTGCTCCGGCGGGGCTCGTAATGGAGGGAGCAGGGGGGCTCCTGATAACGGGTGGAGGTTAAAACACTGCAGACTGTGCTGGATGAATGAGTGCGGAAATGAGCATGAGATGTTCCTGATGATGGCCTGTGTGCCGATTCCAAGCCTAATCGTTTCACAGGCCTTTGTTAAAGTGAAAATCGTGTTTGGTGATGTTGTGTGGCTCAGAAGTGTGCTATCATTTTTGGGTTCCATTGCATTGTGTTTAAAGATCTGGGCCGGTTACAAATGTTATAGGATGTTTTATGAACTCCCGTGGCCAGAAACGTAACCCCAGGTTGCAAGAGATTGTTCCTGTAATAAATATCCTGCAAGCGGTTTTACATTAAAGTTTGGGCTTAAATGACAAATTGGCAATTAGCAGTTGGCATCCCAGAGCTGCACATGCTTTAATTGGTGCATTTGTAAGAAGTTTCTCAGCAAATAGCTTTGCCAGTTCTCGATGAGAAGTTCAAAATCACTAGTCCTAGTTTCACAAGCATCTCTTTTGTTTCATGTGGAGCCAAATGACTTCCAGCTCTCCCTCTCTAGATGTAATGGGTGGAGCTGCACCTCTGTGGACCTAATGGGCAGGGCTTGACCTAATTATGTTCAGGTTCCATTATTCATAGATGCCACCTACGTCACTACCAAATAGAACGCCGCCATATTTACGACCGATCTCACCCGGTATGGTCGCCCAAACTGCCCATTTGAATAAGAGAGAGAGAGACCTGGAGAAATTTTTAATTTTAGGCTCCGATCCTTATTTGTTACCCGCAGTTTTCTTTTGTCCATTATTATCTGCCTCAGACTCCATGATATAATATATTGTGCATAACCCTCCCCATACAGTGGGGGATCGCTTGAAGACTTTCAAGAGTACCGATACATATCAATATGCTGTGGCTGGATGGTGTAAAAGTGCAGCACCTGGCCACCAAGTATTTATATTCAATCATGGGAATTGTAGGTATTATAAAAAAACAATTAAAATGTATGATTTTAGTGGTAGTTTGCTTGAGTTGTTAGCTAGCTAAGTGGGTAACAGCTGGTAGCTTGCCAGCTGTTAGCCACGGCTCACGGCTAGCTGTCATTAATCTGGATTAGGCCTGTCGCAATAGTCAATAAATCAATTCATGGCATGCACGATAAAAAAAAAAAAAGAGCTCAATAATTTTTCCGGCCGCGATAATTTCCATTTGCGTGCTTGTTTGTTTTCCTCGTCTCTCTCTTTCTCTACCAGAGAGACTGGAAGACAACTCTGTTTAAGACATATTTTATGTGAATACTCTCCAAAACGGACATTTAAACACAATGTTGTGTGTATTTGTCCATTCAGACATGAAACCAAGCTCAATTCATTACTCGCACGCTGTATACGGGTCTATCGCTGCACGCTGTATACGGGTCTATCGCTGTCGGGTCAGGTTTGTGCGCACAAAGATGAGACATGATACAATATGAGACATGCAGCTCTTCACTTCAAATGACAGCAAACCACTTCTTTCTTCTAACCTTTTTTTTTTTAGTTTTTTATAGAATAAAATAACAGTTGTTGGGTGTTCCTCTTTTGGCTGTTGTAGTTGCCAACTGCACAACATATTGCAGACCATCGGTCATAAAGATGGTGGCGTAAAGCTAAAGTGACGTTATGTGACCTGAACGAATATTAGGGTTAGGGTGTGGCTAGATCTTCAAGCTCCACCAATTGGTTCTGCAGTGAGCAACCTCTCTTTAATTTGGCCATTAATGACAGTGACTACTTGCAGCCAATAACCCGTTCAAAACCAGGATATTAGCAATAACCCGGTCGCGAACGGCCATGTAAACACCGGCAAAAACCCGAATATGCTCATATCCCGGATTTTAAAATCCAGGATATAATACCTGGGGTACCCCTTTTTTAACCCGATTTTTTTGAGGAATCTTGGTCTTACAAAAATATACAAAAATCCGCGTGCAGTATACCGAAGTAAACATGGCGAGACCAGGCAAGACACAGCACAGCATACTTTTGAAGTGAGGTCAGTAACGTTACCAGCATCAAACGCAAACAAAGGCGATCGCTATCTGCCCTGAACTATTCAAATCTGCGTGCTGCTGTTGTTGTCTTTGGATACAGGAAGAAGAATCGGAAATGACGCATATTGCGTTTTAAGGTTGTCCGTACGTCTAGACGCTAACCGCACGTCACCGTTTACATCGGGATATTGCAATTCCATGTATACAGGAGAAACTCTCTCTGCTCACGCATGTAAACGGGTTATTCCTAATGTTTCAGAAACCCGAATAGTGACCTTAACCCGACCATAACCCGAAAATTGGCTGCATGTAAACGTAGACACTGAAACACAAAATCTGAATTTGGATGGTGAATACAGAGTTCATGTTAAAACAAGCAACTAAAAAAGATAATAGAATTACATCAATGATGTGAAAATCATCAGTGTTCACATACTATTAATCTTAGTTTACATGTTTAGATCTTCATGCGGCTGAATTTCAATTTACCATTATTGCTATATAGCTGACAATGAAATGTATTTCTATTATGTAAGAATGCATTAAAAACGAAACAAATTAAAATGTGAAATATGCTGCATGAACATTTATTCAAAATTATTCATCTTGAGACTCGCAAAAGATTGTGTTGGAAAATTATTGTTTTTAAAAGATTAACAACAGTAATCTAAATGGTAAAACAGGGGAAAGGAGTATATACAATTAAATATCCAATATCACCTGAATATATATATATATATATATATATATAAATTAGTGATATCTGATACTAGAAAGTATTGTAGGCTAATTAAATGAATTTGCTTTATAAAATAACAATTTAATGACTTTGTTATTCAACTTTACTACTTTATTCTTGAAAGGCCATGTTATATTATGAATATATTCAAGTGAAATGTAGTTGTATTGTGCTTTTCATAAAATACATACAGTTTAAAAGCAGCTTAAAAGAAAATTGTGGTTAATGTTTATAATATCTTAGAGCTGGTGTAGTTATAGTTACATTTACAAGCAATCATTTATTTAAAATTTGTTATATAGTGGATATTACCCAAAGTATAAATGTATGTGTGCAGGACAGTAAAGCTGGACAAACTTATACATCCAATTTCATATAAAGAGTTTGTGTGTCATGCAGCAACCTTTAGCTGTGACTGTATTCACATTATAGTTTAGTTCTCATAAAGTAATGCTTTAATAGTGCCAATTGTGGAGGGAAAACACATCTAATACTGTCAGACATTTTGCAAAGAATTATGGTACCGCATACTGGAAAACATAAAAGAATAACAAATAGTCTAATATAAAACTACACTAGCAAATAAAAAAAAAAATAGCCCATTGCAAAAGCGCATCCCAGACCTTTGATTAAAAAGAAAACAACACGTATTCACCCAAGAATACACAATTACAAACCCAAAATGCCATTAAAGTGATGCTCTGCACAAACTAGTTCCTCCGAAACCCATAAATGCAATTATAAATCAGGCTAGTGAATATATAACCTTCCTTCACACCCACAGACCCGGTTTTAGTGCTTCCCCCCTCCCCCTCTTGTTCTGTTTTTCTCACACTTTTGGGTTGGAGGCTCTTGTTCTCAAAGATTGATGAGACCGTAGGCTGTATGTGTGAGACAGACAGAGCATGGAGTGTGAGAAACGTGTGTGTGTGTGTGGCAGTGAACAATAAGCAATATCTCAGAGCAGTTTTTTTGACTCTTGAAAGATAAAAAGCTTTGGCACAGCACCGTGTTGCTGTCAGAGTCAGAGATATAAAGCAGAGATGGCTCGAGTTCAATGTCTGCATGAGCACTGGGTTAAAGCCCGAACAAACACCCTGTGACCGACCAGTACGGTCAAATTTTAATGCTACACTTTATATTCTGATCATATTACTATTTGATATCTCCATCTTTTGACCATAAAGCTAAAGTGTCCAAGCATCACATGTTCAGCAATACTAGCATTTACTCTGCAAACACTATTACCATCAGAGAGGATTATTTACCATTTTTTACAAATCCAAATGTTTACTTTTTTTAACATTAAATGTATATCTATTTTAGAGATGCACTGATAAATCAAACAATAATCATGTTCATCCTATATTATTGGCTGTCGGTATCAGCGGAGAAATTTAGTATCAGTGCATCGCTAATAGGGTTGGGAATCGAAAATTGATTCTGTGAACATCAGGTCAGGTCAGAAATCGGGTACTTGGTATAAAATAAAAAATGTGATTCCTCTTATCAATTCTTTTGTGTGCACTCAAGCGCAAGAAGAACTGCACACTGTTTCCTGTGCACAAAAAGGGGATTTTAAAGTGATTTTAAACTATTCAAGCACAAAAAAGAACCCTTTTTTTGCACTTGAACAAACAAAAATATGTCAAATGTAAATATCCTCGGTTATGTCTTAAGTGAACATAAGTTGAGAAAGAAAACGTGTAACAGTATATTGGATCTGTGCAGCTCTTAAAGTGACAGCAGCCTAATATTCCTGCGGCTGTCTCTATCATAATGTTATAATCAAACAAAAGACGATGAGAATATTCACTCGCTGTTCTTGACTGAATATATATATATATATATATATATATATATATATATATATATATATATATATAATATATATTTTTTTTTTCCTGAAAACCTAAAAATCTTGAAACACTGTTTATTTCAGTCGTATCTTGTGTGATTGCCTGCTATTTATTTATTTGTTAGTTTTGAATACAATGAAATGTTTTGCAACAAGACTTAAATATTTTCTACCTTATTGGAATCAAAATTAGGAATCGATGCACAGAAAAGGAATAGTAAAATTTCAAAGGATACCCAACCTTAATCTCCAATAAATAAAACTAACTGTAAGTGAATAACCGGTAGTAACTTTATTTATATAGCAGCACATATAAATACAGAAAACCTGACCGACTTGATGAACAGAAATAACTATATTGCTTGTGTTGCTCACCCTTTGCCAACTACATCCAAACCTAAAGTTTGAAATGAAAACCTAGCCTAAAAATCTGTTTACAAGTTCTTTTGGGCCCTGAGCGGAAAAGAGATCTCTGATTCCAGTTCACAGCTGGCAGAGCATTTTATACCTGTACATTTTTTTTTAAAGTGTTATTTTGGAGTTAGCCAAAGGATGAACATCCTCAGCTGATTCTTGGCACTTCTTTCCACTCTTACGTTTATCTCGGGGGGTTATAATTTCCACTTCTGTCCAGGACTTGCTCTCAGAGAGTATGTTCTTTGTAAAGCTTTGGAACAGTTTATATTGTGAAAAATGTTGTTAAAACAATAAAATCGAATCAAATGTCACTAATGCAGTAATACATTGAACAATTGTGGCTGGATTTCAAAAGAAAGGGTTTGCAGTACGTTCCAACATGCAGAATGTATGTTGATTTATACAGTAGATGTTGTTGACTGCCTCGTGCCTCCTATAGAGAGCATACAGACGTCCCGCTGGGCCACGAGGCTCTGGAATATTCCATAAGCGTGACTGCTCCGTTTCCATTCGCTCACCAAGAGACAGAAGCCCCAGTCACGCTGGGAATTCTCAACGGAGAGTCGGCTTTTATCCGGAATGATCTGGAATTATCCCCATAGGGTTCGTAATTCCTGGCACACAGTAACTTCCTGGCTGTCAATTTTCACCGCCTGCGTTCTGCCACAGCCAGGGGAAGGATGGACACCTTCAGTCTGGAATTTAATTAAGACCTCGCTGAACACTTCCTGCTGTGCTGGCGAATTATGCCAGAACAAAAAAAAAAAAAATCCAATGCAAGCACGGACAGAATAAAGAACAACTTGACCCACTTCGATTAAATAGACTGTAGATTAAACTATATTTGAATTTTGATTCTGTGAATGTCAAGCCAGAATTTTGACCATTTTATACGTTGTTCTATCTATCTATCTATCTATCTATCTATCTATCTATCTATCTATCTATCTATCTATCTATCTATCTATCTATCTATCTATCTATCTATCTATCTATCTATCTATCTATCTATCTATCAGGCTTAAAGGCTTTTTAAGCCCTTTCAAACAAGAATATGTCAATCCAACATTCAAAGTGTGTCTTGATAGGAATTCAGATCCGTAGTTCCTGTTTACCATCTCATATTTAGTTCAAATTTAGTTGAATATGATTCACAACCCTGAGGAACATCGCAAAAACGTTAGATCCATGTACCTCCAGACTCAAAAAACATCTGCTGCATGTCGCGCCAACACATGGAATGTTTTAGGAGACATTGTCCAGATGAGCAAACACTAAAACTGACATCTTCCAGATGAAAATGAATGCACACCTGGTCAGCCTGTTCTATCAGGGATGTGTCTCATTAACTCAACTGCTTGTATTGTAAGTGAATTATGTAAATGAATCACTTTCTCTCTCACTTCTGTTCAGGTGTGGTACATGGACGGTTACCACAACAACCGCTTCGTGCGGGAGTACAAGTCTATGGTCGACTTCATGACGTCGGACAACTTCACGTCTCACCGGCTCCCGCACCCTTGGTCCGGGACGGGTCAGGTGGTCTACAACGGTTCCATCTATTTTAACAAGTTCCAGAGTAACATGATAATCAAGTTTGACTTCAAGACCTCCACCATCAGTAGGTCTCAGCGTCTGGACAACGCAGGCTACAGCAACACCTACCATTACGCCTGGGGAGGACACTCCGACATCGACCTCATGGTGGACGAGGGCGGGCTATGGGCCGTGTACGCCACCAATCAGAACGCGGGGAACATCGTCATCAGCAAGCTCCACCCCCTGACCCTGCACATCATCCAGTCTTGGACAACCAATCACCCGAGGCGCAGTGCCGGGGAGTCCTTTATGATTTGCGGGACGCTGTACGTGACCAATGGCTACTCAGGAGGGACCAAAGTCTACTACGCCTACCACACCAACTCCTCAACGTACGAGTACATCGATATCGTTCTACAGAACAAGTACTCGCACATCTCCATGCTGGACTACAACCCGCGAGATCGAGCTCTATACGCCTGGAATAACGGACATCAGGTTCTGTACAACGTTACTCTTTTCCATGTCATCCGCTCGGAGCAGCTGTAACCGTGGAGGATTTAGTTTGGAGAATCTGAAAGGAACAGAAAACTGAACCCAAACAATCATTTTTGAATGTTCTTCAACAGATTGTTACAACACTGCAAAAAAAAGGAAAAAAAAAAAGATGTTGTTCCTCAGTATTTTTGTCTTGTTTTTCAGTATAATTATCAAAACATTCTTAATACAAGATACATTTAGTTTCAAAATGACACTGGAAGATATAGGGCTCTATCTTGCACCCGGCGTAAATTACTTTGTACACTGGCGCATTTATCATTCCTATTTTGCACCCGCGCAAAGGGGGCTTTTCAAACTAGGGAATGAACTTACGCTCCCTGGGCGAGTTGGCGCAAAAAGGAGGCGTGTTTCGGTGCATACATTCCCTAGTGCTATTTTGCAGTTCCAGAAAATAATTGCGCCACTGACCAGAAAAAACCTAGTCTAAAGTCAGTGGCGCGTTGCGCGTACATTCAGATGCTATTTTAAGCACGCTTGAAATGCTCGGCCATAATACAATTATACAAAATATAAAAAAAAAAAAATTATTATATGCATGTTTAACCAAAGCTAATTTGGGTGTGTTTGTCCCATCCCTAACGGCCCTGACGAGAACATCGATTTCCTCGGCTGTGAACCGATTGTGAAGCGCGCATGGTAAATGTGCCGTTATAATAGTATACTGCGCCATGGAACAAGCGCACCTCATTCATCATGCTCTTAAAGGGAATGTGATACGACGCTCTTATTGGTTTGTTTCCGTTACGCCCAAACCACACCTATGATGAAGCTACTCCTGACCAACCCCTTTTAAACTTGCGTCGGGCGCAAGAGTCATTTATCCCGCCAGGTAAAATAGCAACAGCGCACAAGACCCGCCCACAAAGTTACTTGCGCTTCGCGCTTGATACTTGCGTTTCAGATCGTTAAAATAAGGCCCAAAGTGTTTTCTGAAAAAATGAAAGTTTTCACTGAAAATATCACAAGAGAAACACACTTGTTTTCCCTTTGAATTAAGTTTAATTTAATTCAAATTCAATTCAAAATGTCTCATAACCCCGGGGAACATCGTAAAAACATTAGATTCATGTACTTTCCGACTCAAAAACACCCGCAGCATGTCGAGTTAAAATCCGACAGGGAATGTTATAGGAGCATAAACTAAAGATGACATCTTTCAGATGAAAATTAATAAGTTTAACACATAAGTTTTTATTTTTCTGACCTCACTGGAAGATTTTTGCTCTCGTTTTAAGCATAAACTCACTTAATTTTGGTGATTTTGTCAGACATTCTAATCTTGAGTCATTTTGCATCTTAAGTAAAAGTATCTTGACATAAGAATGTTTAAATATTTGAACACAAGACAAAAATACAGAGTAGAAAATATTTTTTGCAGTGAAAAAATGCTATGCTGAATGAAAAATGAACCA
The DNA here is from genome assembly GCF_988280905.1 of Pimephales promelas. NCBI lineage: Eukaryota > Metazoa > Chordata > Actinopteri > Cypriniformes > Leuciscidae > Pimephales > Pimephales promelas. The sequence goes on from NC_142787.1 coordinate 15,006,403, forward strand.
TTTAAAGAACAATAGACATGTGAATGGAAAATAAAACACAAAATTATGAACAGATGCCAAAAAAATCAAATAAAGCCACGCCTTTCTTTTTTTACAAAAGACTTTTCATTTTAGGACAGTGTCCGGTTCGATTTGTTTTCCAGTAGCACTGAAAATACATTTGTCCATGGTTTTCTGCACACTGAAATATGGAGAGCATCGGGATTTAGTTACGAACTAGTAGCCCACATGGAATACTCAACCCTTTCCTCATAAACTGAGTGTGTGCAGGAAAACCGAAGGTGCTTCACTTGGAATACTAACTCTGTCGGCAAGCTGTCTGTGCAATATCATAAGTTCAACTTGTGTGCTTTGCAGACCTCATTTCTTTAGATAATCCAGAAAAAAAACATGATTGGTTGAAGGCGCTGACTGTTGAAAGCTCTGTTGTCGTTTAAAGGACTCTTGTGAGATTTTACTTGAACTCCTCTGCGATTAAGTTCTCTCGATGTGGACCATTCCATGATATTTTTTAACGACTTACATGTATGTAGCACCTGAGAACAGACCAAAGCGGTGCTATTAAAGTCAACATGAATTCAAAATTCACCCTGTTTACCACACTCATATCACACTTTCTGAACCTGAAAGGGGTCTGGGGTGGGGTTGGGTCCCGATATTTGTGCTTATTTCAGTTACTTATAACATTTGAATGGCTAAAGTCAGTATTCAGCAACAAGCTATAATACAGTGTAAAAAAGTTATGACAACATACATTTTACATTGCTCTAGCTCATCAAAATAAGCAATTATCAACTTTTTTATACGTTTTACAAGATTCAACTTTTTTTAAGTCAGTTTAATGTAATTTAAGTTGAAAAGACTTATACATCCAAGTTGATTGTACTTTTACACTTTTACATTGTACAATAATATGTGAGCAGCATGTATGACCATTTGAGCATATCCATCATTTTAGTCATTTTCACAATGCAATCAATTCCTAAAGGATAAAATCAAATTTTTCATGTTGACTTTAAACCTTCTCTGGTGAGAATATCACCATTCAGGCTACAATACACACTTTGTTGTGCTTGTAAATGGATGTCAGCTACATCATGGCTGCTATGATTCACCAACTCCATGTAACAGATGTGTTGTAACAGAAGTTTTGTTAGCAGATGGTTCAGGTACAATCTTACTCCGAATTAGTCTCTGTGCCGGTGAATTCTTGTAAAGTTACTTCTTTAGTTTTGCATGAGCAGTTTCTACATGCGCAGGTGTGCCCAATGGAATGTTTACCTGTGTGACGGGTTGGGGTTGGTTATAATCTTTAGGGAAAAAAAGAAAAAAAAAGATGCTTGTTTCTATCTGGTTTGTTTCGATGGCTTGTTTCTTAACGCCCATTCTTGATTTTTGTAGATTTACAGTTTGATGTTTTTTGTACTATAGTACCGTCTGCTTGGGTGATGCTTCAATGTCTTTGTTTTAGTTTGATGGTGTTATACATTTCCGTCACAAAAACTCAAAAAAGATCGATATCAGAATGTTAAATGTCTCTAAGTCACTTAGAGGACATCTCAAATATGAATATGAAACTATGACGTCATATCTAATGTAATCATTTTAAAAAGGCTCATATGGTCTAGCTAAACCTAATTCCAGTTTTTATTCTTTATGCGCTTAGCTGGATGTATGTATACGATACGATTATTCTTATCAATAAAAGGGGATTTATATCCTGATGTCATCATTTGATCTCTGAGTTTGTTTCATCATGGGCTGAAGGTTTCATCCCTGAACCAAAAATGACTTAGCTAGCATTAACCACCTTTATCAGCGATGTAATGTTGGTTGATAAGCTTCATCAGCAGAGTGTTGCTATTAAACATGCAGAGGACAGGCATATGTATGTTATTCAGTCACGTAACACATATGACACTATTTTAAGCCTGTCTGACAAAAAAAGAATGACTATTACTGTTATCACACAGTAGAAACCACAGTTGAAGCCCAGAGCGTTTTCACAATGCTGCATTTTGGTTACAATCACTGTAAAACGCATCTAAACTAGAATGCTAATCATATGCTAATCAAGTTGTTCATACTATTTGCAGAAGTCATATAGCTTTAATTCATATAGCCTTGACACAATTGGCAATGATAAATTATTATGACAGAGCACTGAAGCCTTATTTTTCAATCTCAGTCACTCATTTTCTTTCATTAATACCATCACATACTTTTATTTGAACATTTTGCTTTGAAAGACACGCAGTAAAAAGTACCAGGATGGATGTGGTTCATAAAACATTGCAAAAGGACATGCTAACGACATCATAACATTTCTACAATGTTGTAAAATTACACAGGCCTCTTATACTTGCAAAAATGTGATAGTAGTTGTATTAACTTGTAGATAGCAAATCAAGCATTAAAATGTCCTTTTCACAACAATGTTTTGACAACATACTTGAGGCATAAGCTATAACGATGGGTAGCTCAACTAAAACATTGCTGAGGATTGCTAGTTGTGTTTTTGCTGTTGAGGGACCCAATTATATTAAAATTAACTACTTTGCAGACACTTTCCAAACCAAAACATAAGTGGTAGCCAACACAAATCACATTACTGCCATCCGCCAGGACAGGAAGCAAATTACAAAATGCCAAACTGACTAAGCTAGTTTTTAAAGGGTAATACGGAAGGAGTGAACATAATTTTCTTATTATTCCTGTACGAAGTATATTATTATTGATGTTTTTGTGGAGTGGAATATTAAGATATTAACACTATAGAAACACTAATGATTTTGGAAGGGACTTTGAATTACAGTAGCATTGATTTAAACCTGTTTAACAACAAAATCGCTATTCCATCCTAAATATAAGATGATAATTTTATTCATGAATAAATCTCAGTTTTGTTTAATATTTAATATTAATATTTTCCTTTTAAATATAAATATATTAAATATATTTTCATGATCTTTTAATATATTTATCTAATAATTAAATAATATATGTTATTTACATTTTTATTTTGAATATGTATCCGTATAAGGTAAGAATGAGTATGAAAGAAAGTATGTAAGAATATACACAAACTCACACACACAAACTGCTTTTGCCGTTCACAGGCGTGCACAGGTGTGTGTATTCATGGATAAGATCAAGTCCCATCCAATATAGTTTACTGCTTAAGAAGGAAATACTTCACAGCTCTGAAGTCAAACGAACGGCAAAAGCAGTTTTTGATGTAGCCTAGTTGTTTTTAAATCCTGAAGAACAGTTTCACCCAATGGAATTGAAATCATCACATGAATATAAGAGACCTGAGGCAATGACCCATCGTGTCCTGATGAAAATATGATGGGATTTGGGCGAAAAGCATTAGACATTCGGAATGAGAAACTATCATCCCTCTATCTATCTCTCTGGAAACCGCCGGAAAAAGTCAAGCGCTCCTTTCCGTATCTCTCTTCCTTTCTTTATCTCTTTCCTTCTCCATTTAGATCGCTTTTTTATCTCTCTAATGTAGGTTTTTAAGTGTAACAATAAATGTTCAAACTCATCCCCCTCTCTCTTTTCCCTGCAAGCTGTCTGTCCTGTCATCCTCTCCCCCTTCCCTTTCTCTCTCATTTGATGTTTCAATCGATGAATAAATGATTGTTTCTATTCTGAGCAGCTCGGTCTGAGAGAAACGGTGAGCGGGAGAGACTGAACAAAATACAGAGCGAAATAACAGACTCTGTCTGAGCGAAACAATGTGCCGTCATTTGGACTGAATCAATCTACATCCTAAACAGGGCAAGTATTCTGCTCTCCACCTCAGCTCTTCTCTTCTCTTCACATCTGTCATCTCCCAGCTCTTCATCCATCACTCTTGCTCTCACTATTTTCTCTGCCTTCCAGGCTGTTAGACCACGGATGTTTCGCTTGTGGCCCGCGGGCCAAATCCGCCCCGTCAATCATTTTTATGTGGCGCGCTGATACAGGAGAGCACTCTGTGTGCTAAACTCAGCTGGCGTCAATTAGCTGATTGTGTCCACACTGTGTTTAAGGTCTTTCTGGTCTCAGTTCAGCTGTAGTTTCTCAAGCATGAACTTTAACACATGCCATACTTTCCATCTAAAAATCGACTAGAAACCCCCTCAGTTTTTTAAATCTGGCTCCTGGCTGGACTGAATACCATTCTGAACAATTTTACAGAATAGCATTTCATAAATAATGCATTCACTCATATTGATTTGACCCTTCTTTGTTTTAGTTCATTTTAGGTTGGTTGAACATCAAGTCGGTAAAATCAATTAACCTAAGCTTGAATAAACTAAAAAGTTCTGAAACTGGTTGCCTTAAAGGGATAGTTCACTTTGAAATTAATATTTGATATGTTTTAGCTTACCTCAAGTGCATCCAGGATGTAGGTGTCTTTGTTTCCGCATTATTTTCAATTTTGATATTTTTAGGTCAAACCATTCGTGTCTATAAGTCATATAATGGAGGTCTATGGGGTCCACCTCAAAGAGCATGCACAGAGAAGTCCAAATTAAACATGATTCAATGACTCGTAAATGTAAGTATTGATGGCCTAAAACACGAAACGAGCGGTTTGTGTGAGAAAACGAACAGTATTTATATAGATTTTACCACTTGTAACACACACAAAGCGCCCGCGTCCTCAGATCACTTGGACTTGGCTGTGGTACACAAGAGGTAAAATCTATATAAATACTGTTTGTTTTCTCACACAAACTGCTCGTTTCGTGTCTTAGGCCATCAATGTATACTTACATTTACGAGTCATTAAATCATGTTTAATTTGGACTTCTCTGTGCATGCTCTTTGAGGTGGACCCCATATACCTCCATCATATGACCAACAGTTTGACCTAAAAATATCAAAATTGAAGCTACTGCAGAAACAAAGACACCTACATATTGGGTGCCCTTGAGGTAAGCTAAAACATTAATTTTATTAATTTCATAATAAAAAATAATTTCAAAGTGAACTATCCCTTTAAATCTTTAGGTTTTCTCAACCTCTGATTTTTTTCAGTGTACCCAGCTAACAAAAATATGTTGTAAGATTGTTTTGAAAACATCAACGTTAATGTAAACGTAAAAAGTTCTTTGAGTGATTTTCTTCAGCGATTTTCTTTACTTTTCTCTTCTGATATCCTATATTACAAAATTAAAATGAATAAGCTTAAAAACAAAAGACTCAAACCATTTAAAATATATTATGAAATTTAAAAAAACACTCTAAAATGAGCAATCTGGATAAAAAAAAAATTAAACTACACTTTGTTTGTGCTTTATATCATACTTTGAAAACTGTCCACGCTGTACATACTTCTCATGTAGAAATATTTAAAATGAGATTCAGCCATACCTCACCCCGCACACACACAGGTTGCCAGATTTCCGAGTGTGATGTCAGGCAGATTGATCTCAGCATTATGACTTTTGCCAGACTGTTGCCCGAGTAACACCTGCTCTCCTCATTATTCACCGCTCTCCAGATTGAGTCTCCGCATGCACCTGTTGAGCGGGATTTCTGGCTCCAATCAGTGAGCAGATGAGAGATGCTGAAATGAGCTGATGTTTATGCCACATCTGGATAAAAGCCACGTCCTGAGATGACACTGACTGAACACACACACACACACACAAGCACTGGACATTAACCTATTCATTCACACTGTGAAAATGCTGCTTTAGTTCCGAATCTTTTAGTTGTTACTAAACATGCGCTTGACGGACACTCTTTAAATTGATAAAAAAAAAAAGCAAAAATGTTTCTTGAGCACCAAATCATCATCATAGAATGATTTCTGAAGGATCATGTGACACTGAAGACTGGAGAAATGATGCTGACATTTCAGCTTCTAATAGAAAATAACTTTTTACTTTTTAATTGATATGCACTTAGTGTTTGGAAATTGATTTGAACCTTTCATACTGATAGTCTGTTTAATTGTTACACATGTGATCTCATTGAATAACATTTTATCTTTCAATCTTCTTACTATGTGTCTGTATATTCCCAATCTGTCCTTCTCATATTGAAAGTGTATTTCATCTAAAATCTCATCACTTCACCAAGGGATTGCACTGCATCAAAACAAACACACACACACACACAAGTCTTTTTCTCTCCCTTAATGTGACAGACGCAACCATCGGCAGCTATGAATAATCAATGAACTCCATCTGTTCAAGGGAGACCTGAGGAAGACAATGAACTCACACACACCTAATGTCGACATTTCTCTCTACAGATGTGTGTGTGTGTGTGTGTGTGTGTGTGTGTGTGTGTGTGTGTGTGTGTGTGTGAGAGAGAGAGAGGCTGTAGGCCACATCCTTGTCAGAGCAACTCGATTAGTCAAAAAGACAAGCTGACAACATTAATTGATGAGAATATAATCAAATTTCCATTTCCTGTAAATGAGTTTATTAATCTACAGAGGAAGCAAACATGTACTCCTTATTTTTATATGCAGAGTCTTGTGTGATGTTGTTTGTGTGTGAATGAACTCCCTTAGTAAGGTGAACCCTGCACAGTGTGTGCGTGCGTGCGTGAGTGAGTTGTGCCCTTGGGGTGTTGCAATAGCCAATGAGTTTCAAATGGCAATCAGTTACACTTACAACACTTACAGTATTTCCCTTGACACAAACTAGAGGTGAAAGCATGTGTGTGCTTGCCGATGCAGTTCTGGGATGCAAAAGCATTCATCATGGACAATGGCAAGAGACGTGTCAGAACCCACATCAGCTGATGCTGTCGGACACAGATGGTTCAAACGATTCCTGAGCATGCACCATCTGACAACAACTCCAAATCATCCATCCTTGTCTTAATAACCTGCCAGTAGCCTTAGGCCACCCTTAAAAATATTCTTGTTTGCCGTAACCCGACCGACCCTGTCAATTTAGGGCCGACCCAATTTTTTATTTTTTTTCCCTTTTAGTCCGACCGACTTGCCGGTTGTAACTTGCGTTCAGACCGACCGATTTTTTTTTTTTTTACTCTTCAAACGACAAATTCAAATTCCATAAAATGATATTTTAGTTAGTATTGTGAAAGTTGCTTATGTCTACAAACGTAGGCTACGTTATTTCTTTTAAATAAAAACCCGTGGCGTCATAGTCATCTGATTATGTTTACACGATTGGTTTACCCGTGTCACACTGTCTATAAGGCTTATACGTTCGCTTCGTTTCATTCAGTGTTCCCGCTTGGTAAACCCGGTATTAAATGGGCTGAATATCAACCATCTCTATATATAATAATAATATTAAACAATTTGTCTGATGCAATTTTGCTATTCCCAGTCCAGAAGAGAGAGAGAGCGATCTCTCACCCGGAGCCACAGCGCGAACCACATGACAGCCCTGCTTAATGAGTGACAATGAGGACAGAACGTGGTTACCTACACTTTAGATCTGGGATATTATTCTAATTGTATTTTAGATTTCCGCTTTCAAAGATTATAAAAAGATATTTGAGATGAAACCATTACAGACGCATTCTGTCTATAGCGCAACTTCCTTCCCTTCACAGCGTTGCGCTGTCATTTCTTCCTAAAACCCAAACGTACCGTCAGAATGAGCACGATCGGTAATTGTTGTAAAATGCAGTCTGTACTGTTGCTAAACTGCGTACGGGTTCAATCATTAAAAGAGCTATTAAAAGCACAAAAGTCTGCGCAAGAGACGCTGTTCACAAGGTGATGCGTGCTCCGAAATGCACTGCAACGGGACAAGAAAAGTAGGCTATAGCCTCATTTTGGGCTTCATGTGCGCAGCTAAACTATCAAATATACATAAAATCTAAAATGACCTGCTCTGAGATTCATTTAAACACAGTTTATGTCTTAAATGGATGTGAAGATAATCAGATAATTAACAGATAATTAGATCCGCACTCGGTCTTAAAGGGGCAGTAGTCTAATAAACATGTGACGATTGAGCCAGTAATGGGAATCAAACACAACAAAAGGCAGAGAAAAATCACTCGCAGCTCTTGAATTATTAACTTAAACTTTAATAAGCATTAATCTAACTATGATAAACCATGCAGTGTCATTTTACATTTGATTTACTAAATTAAATTTCTTTTCAGACAGCGCAACACACTTAACTGAAAAGTAGCTAATTTTAGACCTTTCTGAAATTAAAGCACTGTGTATATAGGCTAATTTGTATCTTTGTTTAATTGTATTCTTTGTTTCACCATGTGTTTGTTGTTTTTGCTTATATCTCATGTATTTGGGGAAAAAAAGCCTGCACACTGCTGCATAACAAATACAGTAGATATTTATTCATTTTGTGACTGGCCTAAAAACGTAACCGGTTGTAGGTTGCAATAACACCTAGTGGTGGATGCACAGTTTGAAGACCCAGTCAGTGACGTCACAGTATGCAATTAAAAAAAAAAAAAAAATTCATGATCACCATGACCAAAATTTTACTTTTTTTTTTTACACTGAATCATGGAAAAAAAAAATATAGACCTACCTACCGACCCTTTTTTAAAAAAAAAATTGCTGTTACTGCAAACCAAAATATTTTTAAGGATGGCCTTAGACACAGTGAATCACCAGATCCTCCTGTCCACCCATAATCTTGACATCAGAGGATCAGTCTGATTTCACATGAGGTCCTACAAGGAGCATTGTCCACATACACTTCACCAAATAAGGTAATTATTCTGGTTAAGCCAACCAAACAAACAATATAAATAACTAGCTAGCTAACTGACTAACTGGCTAACTAAACAACTAAAATAAACAGATTAACTCATTGAATAAATAATCAACCAAATATACAACAACTAATGGAATAATTAAATAAACAACAAACTAAATAACTAATCGACCAACTAAAACAACTTAAATAACGAATTAACTAAATAAGCAACTAACTAAAACAAATAATGGAATAACTTACAAAATACACAACTAACTAAATAACCAACTCAATTAAATAAACAACTACCCGACTAACAAAAAACAACTAACTAAATAAACAACTATAACTAGCTAAATAAAATTAAAAAACACACACACACACACACACACACACACACACAAAACTAACTAAACTGGCTAACTAAAACAATTAACTGACTACCTAAAACAAATAATGGAATAACTAACTAAATAAACTGGCTAACTAAAACAACTAATGGACTAACTAAATTAAATAAAAAAGAACTGACAAACTAAATAAAAGAACAACTAACTAAACTGACTAACTAAAATAACTCACTAACTAAAACAACTCACTGACTAACTGACTAAAATAAATAACTGACTAACTAAATAAAACAACTAAATGACTAACTAAATACAAAACAACTGACTAAACAAACAAGTAACTAACTAAAACAACAAGTAATAGGTTAACTAGCTAAATAAACAACTAATTGACGAAACAAAAAATTAAAGATCTAACGAAAAAAACTTAATGATTAACTGAAAAAAAAAACTATTTCAATTAACTAAAAAAACAATGGTCAAACTTAAAACAACTGACTGACTAACTAAAAAAACGAACTAATCTACAACTAATGGACTAACTAAATAAATAAACTAACTAAAATAAATGAAAACAACTAACTGACTTACTAAAACAAATAATGGACTAACTAAATTAAATAAAAAAGAACTGACACTAAATAAAAGAACAACTAACCAAACTGACTAACTAAAATAGCTGACTAACTAAAACAACTGACAAACTAAATAAACAAACTACATACAAAACAACTGACTAAACAAACAAGTAACTAACTAAAACAACAATAGGTTAACTAGCTAAATAAACAACTAACTGATGAAACAAAAAATTAAAGATCTAATGAAAAAAAAAACTAAATGATTAACTAAAACTAAATAACTGACTAACTTAACAAAAATGGTCAAACTTAAAACAACTGATTAACTAACTAAAAAAAAAAAACTAACTACAACTAATGGACTAACTTATTAAATAAAACAACCAAATAAATGAAAACAACTAACTGACTAAGAAAATAACTAAATGAAAACCAACTAACTAAAACAATTAACTAACTAAACAAACAACTAAGTAAATAAAACAGCTAACTAAATAAAAACAACCAAATAAATAAATAAAATACTGGATATAATCTCATACCATTGCTTACAATGTATTTGCTAATTTAAATAACAATGAATTTTTATTCATGTCCTTCACATTAAGTTCAAATGTGTGCACACAAACCCAGCCTTGAGTGTATCACTTAGTTGTGCTTTTACCTGTTTGCATATTGATTTATGCTAATGTTTTGATGCTTGTAAACTCTCATTGTTTTTCTGTGGTGGAAAGGTATTCCAGTTTTCACAAGATTTAATGAAATAGTCATAACGTTCAAAAAACGTCTGAAGACACACTTGAGGACCCGACTAATACATAACCATAAACAAAGTATTTTTAAAAACTCCTTTTCACAAACTACATGAATCATTGAAGAAATAAAAATGAGTTTCAGTGATACTGTAAGGCTTGAAACCAATTCTGGCTCGTTAGTTTACTCAGTCTCCTCCCTCCTTCATCACTCCATCTCCATCCAGCAATGTCTATTTATTCCATCATGACCTTTGACTTTTGTCCGCACTGTTCCGGGAGAACTGCTGATTTCCTTGAGCTCTCTGCGGGAGGTCAAGCCTGTCCCATAATGCACTGCAGAACTGCCAACTTCTTAGCATGCAGCGGTCTGGCTGTCTGTTTCTTAAACTAGAGCCAGAGACAGGGAGTCCAAAACTATGAGCCATTTATAAATAAATAAAAACACACCAATCCATCTAGGGTAGTTCATGCAAGTATATCTGAACAAAAAGAAATCCTGATGAACGTCTGATGAATCTATAATAAGAGCTTAGAAAACAGCATCACATTCTTTTCTCTCACTTATCGCCTTGTCTTCACCTTCTTTTCTTCTTATCTGTAAGTGGCCTTTCACCTACTTGGTCTCATTATCACCTTTAATTTGATCCTCTGTCTTTTTAAGTGAAATTAACTGCTTTCTTTTTTAAATTATTCGTTCACATTTGTTTCGTAATATCACACACTAGATTTCATAATCTTCTAATTTCCCTTCTCTGAGCATCCATTAAAATAGAAGTAATGCTATAGACTAAGCTGGTTGTTTCAGACAGTGCAGTCTCATCCCAAGACATCATATAACTGACGTCTTGGGACGTCTTTTGACCATACGTCAACATCCGCCTTTTAGGGTACCCTTAAACGTCGGTTAGATGACGTTATCGGATCCTGACCCTACCCCAGACCTAAACCTACCCCTAAACCTACCCCGTCACCTAACCCAGTGGTTCTCAAAGTGGGGTCCGCGAGCTAAAGCCAGGGGGTCCGCGAAATAATTTACAACCTAACGTTTTTTTTCCATGCTATGAGTCATGTTTTCTTTATCATCTGAAAACATGCTGTTTATTCCCAAGTAACTTATATAAAGCATTTAACATAAAACAATACAAAGTAGACACTTAAAGTTTTCTATAGATAGATAATCTATGTATTTGCGTCAAGTAGACTATTCGCTGCTGTTGATTTTGCGGGACGTGCGCCAGAAAGGAGACGACGGCATGAACCCGCATCCGGTTCTCTTCTGTATTTTTAAAAGGCATGACATTTTGTAGTCATTTATAATGTAGCCTATACACAAATAAAAAAATGGACACTTTACCGTTTCGGATGATGCACTCTTGTCTTATCTATGACCATAAATAAGAGTATTCCTGTTTCCACTGCTGAGGAAAAATTCCCATTTAATTGCGCGCCGGCGTCTCGCGTGCGCGCACAATAGTAAGTTCTAGCACTGCTACTGTAGATTTGACATTAGAAGTCTGATCATTATCAAAATAAAAGTGCATAGTGACAGGGCCGTACCCACAACTGAGGTTGCAAGGATGCACATCGCGATGATACTGACCTTCTCGTCTGAGGTGCTTCAGCAGACTAACAACGATAGCTCGTCAATGTCAAAATGTTTGAGTCGGAGTGAACTCAAAGTTCCCCCGCACGACGTTTCAGTCAACGGTCATAAAGTGCGAGATAAGATGTAGGCCTTTATTAACATAAACTAAACAGCTGTTTTAGATAAAAGTTTTAAAAAACGACTGAAACAATCAGTTATCCAATTGTGGGGCCTTAAAACACCTTAAAATGCACATGTGTAGATCAAGAACATCAAAAATTCATAAGTGAGGGATCCTAAGTGATTCCTAGCAAGATCACTTTCGTTACCTCAGTAGGCTATTTAGAAATTCCTGCATAGTACCCTGGGTGGAGACCATTAATTTTGTGCAAAAATATTTCATTAGCCGCTCACACATTAACTTTGTGCTCAATAACTGTTATAAATATGAGGGGGGTCCTTGGAATTTTTTTTCACCTGAAAGGGGTCCCTGGCACCAAAATGTTTGAGAACCCCTGACCTAACCGACGTTAAAGGTAAACCGTCAGTTGTATGACGGCCCGGGATCGTCATGTAATCGACGTTTAAGGGTACCCTAAAAAGGCGGATGTTGACGTATGGTCAAAAGACGTCCCAAGACATCAGTTATATGACTTCTTGGGATGAGACTGTGTTGTTTCAGAAGGGAATGTGACTTTGTACTGGACAGCACAATGAAAAACTAAAACTAGCTAAGGCAGTTATACATTTAAAAGTTGGACGACAGAGGTAATTGGGATGTTACAAGACTGTTTAGACACCACTGATTGGGAATCCATGCATGCCTCTTGTGACTCCATGGACTCATGTGTGATCATATATTTCCTTTTGTGAGCCAACCTGTATTCCCACCAAAACTGTAACAACAAACCCTGGTTCACAAAATCCCTCAGGCGGCTTTGGAAGACCAAAGAGCAGGCATAGAGGAAAGGAAATAGAGATGTATACAGGCTTGCAAGACAAAAGTTACTTCAAGCCATTAGGAAATCAAAAGCTGCCTACAAGGTGATGATGGAGAAACAATTTGCCCTAATGACTCTTCTTTGGCCTGGGGGTCACTGAAGAACTTGACAGGCTATAAAAATAAAATACAAGTCACTCCAGCTGCTAAACTGGCCAATGAGTTTAGGGTATTTTATACCAGATTTGAGAGATCTCCCTGCCCTCCCCCTTGCCCTTGCCCTTCCAGATGGGATCTGGTTCATAATCATGAAGTCCCATTCAGAGAGGAGGAGAACACTGCTCCTCAAGCTCCAGCTCCCTTTGATATTGAGGAGAAGGATGTGTACCTGTTATTTTGTCTGGAAAATGTTACAATAATTGTCTTATGTAAGGTTAAGTGTTGTTTAAAGTCATCAACCATTATTCCAGTACCGAAGAAAAACAGTACCGTGGGCCTGAATGACTACAGACCGTGAAATGTCTTGAGGGGTTGGTTCTGTTCCATCTCAAATCTATCATAGCTTCCGATCTTGGCCCAGTGCAGTTTGGGCAAACCTCTCAGTGGATGATGCAGAGCCTGCATTATGCTCTGGACCATCTCGACTCTCCTGGCTCCTATTAAGGATGCTGTTTGCAGATTTTAGTGCCGGCTTTAATGTCATTCTACCCGAGCGGCTGTGGAAGAGGAGGTCACTGATGGGGGTGGAATCCTATCTGCCGATGGATTATGGACTTTCTCAACAACAGACAACAACAGCATGTGTGGCTTGGCCAGCAAATGTCTAATCCTCGGTCAACCAAGATTGGAGACATGCTGTCACCATTTCTCTACTCACTGTATGCCAACAATTGCACTTCCAATAACCGTTCCATCAAGTTGATTAAATATTTTGCAGAGGATACGACCTTGCTCGGCCTTATTAAGGGCAACGACGAGTCTGCGGCTGGAAGTGTGGAAATGGTGATAGACTTTCGTAGGGGTCTCTCGCCCACCCCTAACCATCAAGAGCTCTATTGTTAAGGAGTTGGAGTCATTCATATTCCTAGGCACTGACATCACAACCAACTTGAAATGGGAGGAAAACAGTTCCTCCATTATCAAGAGGGCTCACAGTGGAATGTTTTCCTAAGGCAATTAACCCAACTGAACATTTCCAGCTCCTAGACCGTGGTTCGGTCTAGGTCTTGCAGAGCCACTGCGGAAAGTCTTCTTTCAACATCTATTTCTGTAAGGTTTACCTCAGCATTGGCCCAGGCGAAGAACAGACTTCAGCACAGCTGTCAATCAATGACCTGTATTGGGGCCAGAGTCAGGAAGAGGGCAGCTAAAATTGCTGCTGATCAGTCTCATCCAGCAAGTCACATTTTTAGACTGCTTCCCTCAGGAAGAAGGTACAGGGCAATGAGGACAAAGACCTCATGCCATCTCAACAGTGTTTTTCCAAGAGCCATTTTCCTTCTAAAAATCTAAAAAACTCCCTGAAACACCTCCATTGTAGTCTTGAGTTTCTTCTGGGAACGAACACGTCACAATATTCCTAATTAAATAGTTCCCGCACAAGGCATATGTGAAATAAAAGGGACAGGGTCTGGTTGAGTTAGTAGTGAGTTAAAACTCATGGTTATGGTACGGTATGACATTTCTGAAACACGCTTGAAGCGGCTGACCAATCACAACACACTGATCCAGATAACCAATCACAGCATAGTGTGCTTTTTAGAAGGAGGGGCTTCATAGAGACAGGAACTATACTGGGGTGCGGTTCCCAAAAGCATCGTTAGCCAACTATGGTCGCAAGTTCCGTCGTTATCTGCATAGTTTAACGAGTCAGTGTTTCCCGAAACCATCGTTCCAACAGACATTTGCAAAATGCGCAAAGTTGTGTGGTTTGAACAACAGCTCTCGACATGTGGTTAGAGGCATCGTTTCTATATTGCATGACATTTGGAGGTAATAAATCCTTATCTTGAGCAAAATAAGCAAGATGACATTCAGTACAACTGGTGCTTTTTATTTAGAATACATACAAATGTAATTTACGTCTTTTAGTTTTTCAAAAGATTTGAAGTAACGTGTTTGAAGAGTGCGCATGTGCGAACGTGCTCTTCTGTGTAAGAATGAGCCAAATATTGAGTCTGGTAATAAAGAAAAACAACTGAGAACAATTAGAAATAGTCCTCAGATGACATGTCTGGATGTAAAACAAATCTAGCGTTAATTGGATCTCAAACAGTTTCATTAAAAGCACTTATTACTCCACCACGTGCGAAACCAACGTGGTTGAACGATACTTTACTACAGTGGGTTTCGGGAAACAGTCGTGACAAGCTAGTTGATTTCTCCAACGATGCATCGTACTATGGTAGTGAAACAGTGAACGCACCCCTGAGTGTTTGGGAAGAGAGGTGGAGCCACAGTGTAAAATAAGTGAAGAATAATGCATTTTTGAACTTTCAAGCATGAAACCCTATTCTAGTAAAGCCCATAAACAAAATCTTGCACAAAAGACATTCTAAAATGTCATAAAATGTTCTAAAAATAAACAATGCCTTAAATAATAAATCAAGGTGTGTGACATAAATACAGTATATAAAGCTATGTATACTAAAATTGTATGGTGGTATGTTATTCTGAGGCTTATTTTCTCTTTGCCCTGCTCAATTACCCATTATCCTCTTGTACTGACCCCTCTTTCTATTGTAGTAGCAGATTTACTGTTATACAACACGTATTTCTGTAAACTGTGGCAGGTCGACAAGGACAAAAACAAGCTTTGTTTCTCTGTTCAAAATCTATTTGAATGCACAACAGATCTGGCCAAATGCACAGAAGAAAATTAAACAGAATAAACCCTAAATCTGTTTGAGCATGTTGTTGTATCAACATGAGACATTTTAAATTATGAACAAAACTCCAATGGATTCATGAATTTCTTTCAGCACTGGTTCCCTCAAATACTCTCACCTCAGTCTTTGATTCAGTTCACCAAATGTTGCACTGAGAGATACTGTAGTAGAATAAAAGTTTTGATTTCTATTTGAAGAATAAAAACATTGCACAGAACAAGTGAGACTGTAATAGCTAGGAGGAGAAGAGAGTCTGAAAGAAAAAAAAGAGTAGACAGACAGTGAGTCAGCAGAAAGGCTTACTATCCCGAGGTCTTTTCACAGCTGTAACAAGGACATATACAATCCAGAGCTTCTCTGTCTTTCACAGATGGATTTGAATAAGCCGTGGAGCTGCGAGTGTGAGACGGCTGCCGAAGGTCACACAGGAAGTTCACAGTCACAATCCAGGAAACCAAGGGAAGAACTAAATAAAATAATAATAATAATAAAAAACATTTGGACACTTAATGCACACTTAAGATGCAGACCTGTTTTTAATTTTGGTTTTGGTCCAGCATAGGAACCAAAACTTGTGAGCTGGGTTTAAAGGAAGCACATATTTTTCAAGCAAAACGCACTCACAAAAAGGGCTTTATTATGTATTAAATGATAAAACAATATAACTTGAGGAGAACTGATTTTACACAAGACATCAAGCAAAAATAATGGAAAAGAAAATCTGAAATCCTATATTGGCTTCAATCTTTTGTATAAGCACTGTCATTAAGCAATTTTTAAGTGTCCAACTCTAATGCCTGGTTTCACAGAAAAGGCCTAGTCTAAGCCTAGTCCCAGAAAAAAAAAGCATTTTAATATATGTCAATGCTTTGTCTCAAGATGCACAACAGTATTATTTTATTTTTTTCAAAGGCATGTTTACATTCCTAATTTCACTAAGGCCTTATCCTGGCTTAATCTAAACCCTGTGTGTGAAACCAGGCCTAAAATGCAAGGCCTTTTTATATCAGGTAAATCACAATAGCTAGAGCAGCGGTCAACAGAAGGACATTCTGGCCAGAGCTGCATTTTATTTTGTTTTATGATATTTAGTCATAAACAACCTAAAACAATGTAGTGCTTTCATACAGGTTTATAAAGAAGATTATTCATTATTATTCAAAAGCCATATAGAACAACCCTGACAGTGTTAAAGTGCCCACACATGAATTTGCTTTCTGTCTCTCTCTCATAACACACACACAATTGGAATGAATATAAATGTCCTCCTCCACTAACACCTCCGGTCCATCCGACTCTCAGGTTGTTATGCTCCAAAACACCTCGAAATCTCTTTCTCTGTCTCCAATTCTATCTCTTTCTCTGGCTTATTCTCTGTCTCAGTGAATTGTAAAGACAGTCTGGTAAGACGTGTATTTGAAATGCTCTACAAAGGCAGCATCTCCATACACTGTACATAATATTGTCTTACTCTTGTGTCTTCTTTTCCCATACAGATATCTAAACATTCTTAAATCATTTACTCATTCATTTACTTGAGAAGCAAAATCACCTGAGATGTTAAGTCCTGTTTTCTGAACAAAACATTATTTTTCTGACCTCATTTGGCAGATATTTGGTCTTGTTACAAGCATCAAGTAACTTCATTTAGATATTTTTTTCAGAAAACAAGATTTAATATATTAAAGGGCACCTATTATGCCCCTTTTTACAAGATGTAATATTGGTCTTGGGTGTCCCCAGAATGTATTTGTGAAGTTTCTGCTCAAAATACCCCACAGTTAATTTATTACAACCATTTGGAAATGTCATTTTTGGGGCCTGTTTTAAAATGAGCTGTTTTGGTGTGTACCATCTTAAATGTAAATGAGCTGCATATCCCCTCCCTGCCTTTAGATGAGGGCGAACTTGCATACAAGTAGAATGGCTGAGAGTGAGAGACCCGCTGTTTTGTATGTTATTCAGCTGTACATGTTTGAATCGGAATAAATAAATAGTCTCTGATCAGACCCAGATGACGAAGAGACTGCGGCAGAATAAACACAAATGAGAATGGACCAGAACGTCTCGGTATGGTTATTTGATGCATTTATATTTATAGAGTTGTAATCGCGTCCCCTTTGCTATTATGGAGGTGCAACACACAGACACACACAAACACTAGCGTTGGCGCAATTTTTTGAAACTACAAACACATACTGTGATAAAGTTTGCTAAGTACAAGCAAAATTACATTTATGCGAGGGACCTGTTGCGTCATGTTTACTTGTCATACAGGTGCTTCTGTGGCAAATGTGAGATGGCTACTTACACTTGCACTTGAGAACTTACACTTGCGCTTGAGATAGCTCATAAAATACACTTACTGGAGGTGACGTTGGATCACAAACAGTAGACGACGATCCACACTTGAGGATTAACTTTGAAGAAAGACCCGTTTTTGAATTGACTCTCGTTCATGATACGCTCAAACATAAACTTATTTACGAAGAAAAGGCGCCACTTAAACTTCCAAAATACAATACATCCACTGTGTTTTTAGTGGCTCTTGGAAATAAGTGAAAACTACTATGTATGTCATTATTACATCCCATCCCACAACAGAACACTTATGATTCTAGGTGACATTACTGGCTGTCGTTGAAACAATGGAGGATGGTGTACAGATCACCGAGGGCGGGGTCTATGCCACAACCACACTGTCAATGAAACCCCTTGCTCAATTCTACGTCACAAAGAGCTGAATCTTAGAAAAGCTCGTTCTGAGACAGTGCGTATGATTTATTGAGATTGTAAAAAAACATTGAGTGGAATTTTATCATTCTAGGGTGGTTTTGCTCACACACTGCCAACACACATTTATGTTCAAACACCATGTAAAAGTGAATTTTCCATAATAGGTGCCCTTTAAGTAACTTTGCTTCTCAAGTGAATGTCTCTTAATTTAAGAATGCTTAGATATTTATCCTGCCAAAGAGGTCAAACTGATTACATTTTAATTATATAAAAAATTAAGTGCAAAACTTACTTGTCTTTAGGAAGCCTAATGATTATATAAACATTAATGCACACAGCTATCATAAACCTCACGAAAGAGAATAGACTTTAAAACTGAAGGACAACACATGCTCAAAACATCTCAGAAAAGCTGTCTCTCTTCGTTTAAAAATACAAAACACTTCTATTTAAATTTTTTTTAAATAGTTAAATTAAAAAAAAAAAATCCACACAACTTACTCAACCCTACAAAGTCAGTTATTGTGAGTGGATCAATGATGTCCTAACATGCTGTCTAGTTTAGCAGCTCGCTAGATTTTTTTTTTCGGGGGGGGGGGGGGGGGGGGGGGGAACTGACGTATCTGGATGTTATTGTTTGAGGATATGCTATAAATAAGAAAAAAAAAGCACTGATGGTAGAATCTGATGGGGAGGAGGGTGAGAAATGGGCAGATAGTGTAATTAGTGTGTTTGTGTGCATGCTTTACACAAGTCATTATCTCACTCTCTCACTGTAGGTTCATTTTCTGAGAAGTTTCTAAATTAGCCACGGGTAATTACATTCGCTCAGATCCGTTAACATGAGACTCTGCGCCCAGACTAAAAAAGATAAAGGCGGATTTAAATGGAAGGATTGATGAAGACCGTTCCATGCGATATTCCTGTTAAATCCATAACTCATTTTCTCTATAATGATCCTCTCCTGACATCTCTCTCTCTCTCTCTCTCTCTCTCTCTCTCTCTCTCTCTCTCTCTGTGTGTGTGTGTGTGTGTGTGTGTGTGTGTTTTAAGGGTCATGTTTCCAAATGCAGGGCAGATGCTTCACATCTAACAATACTCAGCTAATGTAAAATGAGTCTGTGAGAAAACCAAAAATGAAAATTATGTCATTAATTACTGACCCTCATGTCGTACCAAGCCCGTAAGACCTCTGTACATCTTCGGAACACAGTTTAAGATATTTTAGATTTAGTCCGAGAGCTGTCCCTCCATTGAAAATGTATGTACGGTATACTGTCCTTGTCCAGAAAGGAAATAAAGACATCATCAAAGTAGTCCATGTGACATCAGTGGGTTAGTTACAATGTTTTAAAGCACCAAAAATACATTTGGTTTCTTCAGCATTGTATTATATTCCAGTTCTGTTGTCAATATGCGTTCAGTGACGCAGCTGACGCAAGACGCTGATAATGTGTTATCAGTGTGCCCGAACTTCGTTTACAGTCTGAGGGAGACGCATGCTGTAAACAAAACAATATTCGCAAACAAGTCTTGGAAATCCTCGCAAACCCAGGGTTGCAGCATAACTCTGCAGGATAGTGGCCCTCCAGGACCGAGTTTGAGAACCCCTGGTCTATAGCATATTGCGTCTTAAGGTTGTCTCTACGTCTAGAAGCTAACCGCGCGTGTCGCCGTTTACATCGGGATATTGCAATTCCATGTATATAAGAGAAACTCTCTCTACTCGCACATGTAAACGGGTTATTCCTAATGTTTCAGAAACCCGAATAGTGACCTTAACTTGACCATAACCTGAAAATTGTCTGCATGTAAACGTAGTCTGTGTTAGTGAGCACTTCTCCTTTGCCGAGATACTCTATCCACCTCACAGGTGTGGCATATCAAGATGCTGATTAGACAGCAGGATTATTGCACAGGTGTGCCTTAGGCTGGCCACAATAAAAGGCCACTCTAAAGTGCAGTTTTATCACAAAGTCAAGTCTAGTCAAGTATATTTATATAGCGCTTTTCACAATATAGATTGCATCAAAGCAGCTTCACAGTATCAATGGAAACATAATAACAATGCTCGTTTCTTAGTGGAAAAAACATCCACGTTTGGTAGAGCTGATCAATGGTTTTAATGATTGGTTAATTATTTTTAATATCCCCAACAGAGCAAGCCAAAGGAAACAGCGGCAAGCAACCGGAAAACTCCATCAAGTGACCTAAAGGTGTCCTAAAACTCAATCAGATGATCCAATGGAGAAAAAAAAAAGCACAATTCCACAGATGTCGCGCGTTTTGAGCGAACTTGCAATTGACATGCTGACTGCAGATCTGTTGCCTGTGAATTTAATGTTCATTACTCTACCATAAGCCGTCTCCAAAGGCGTTTCAGAGAATTTGGCAGTACATCCAACTGGCCTTACAACCGCAGGGCATGTGTAATCACACCAGACAAGGACCTCCACATCCAGCATCTTTACCTTCAAGATAGTCTGAGACAAGCCACCCGGAGAGCTGCTGCAACAATCGGTTAGCATAACCAAATAATTTCAGCACAAACTGTCAGAAACCGTCTCAGGGAAGCTCATCTGCATGCTTGTCGTCCTCATCGGGGTCTCAACCTTACTGAAGTTCATCGTGGTAATTGACTTGAGTGGGCAAATGCTCAGATTGGATGGCTTCTGGCACTTTGGAGAGGTGTTCTCTTCACAGATGAATCCCGGTTTGACAATAATCAACAATACCATAGAAAAAGTGTCCATAGTAAAAGTCTTAGATCTCTGAGTTCAGCTATATATATATATATATATATATATATATATATCATTTATATAATAGATCTGTTAAATAAACAGATCTGCAGTCAGCATACCAATATATATATATATATATATATATATATATATATATATATATATATATATATATATGTTATGCCACAGCAAGTTGAATAATACCAAAATCCTTCATGAATCAATGCTACAACACAATAAAAAGTTTAAAAAGCCCTAAAAGGGCTGAACAGTTTTTATAGGCCTTACATAATTTAAAAATCTGTTATATCAGAAAATGCATATGATTTTGTCCGGAAAGAAAGAAAAAGTGGAAAAAGTGTAAGAGAGAGAGATTGTGTTGGTGTTAAACGCCCTCAGAGATGCAGGGCCAGAAGTCTTAGAGGAATACAGCATTTATAATCTTTCTGCTGCATCTCAAATGTCTCTATGACAGAAATAAAAGATTCATTTCAGAAACGATATCCTATATTTGTTGTTTATGTGGTTAATTAGTATGTGTGTGTGCCTGTGTTTGTACATTTACATGATTTGCTCGTATTTTCTTTAAAAAAAAGATAAAAACTGAATTCTTTGGAAACAAATTGCAATCATATGAAAATACCAACACAAACTCTCCCTCGAGCAATCTCTATCCCTGTGCATCTCCAAATCCGATCAAACCAGATCACAGGGGAATGATGGATTCATCTATCCTTCCCCTTTTGCTCGCGGACACACGTTATCGCTCACACAGTCGGCCTCTTCTCAGAACAAAAACACAAACTATTCACATGCGCAAAAACGAAAGAAGCAAATGGTTTATTCACTCTCGAATTTCCTCCAAGTGTCGAGCACTTGAGTAGAGGATGTGCTAAAAGAGAACGAGGTGAGCGAGAATCCGAAATTCCTCCCATGATCATTAAATAATTTAGACAGACCGCTCCACTGATCATTAGAGGGACGGAACAGAGGGAAGCACGGCGGGAGGGGGAGAACGAGGAAATTGCGGGGAGAAGGGAAGCAGGAAAAGTGGGTGTAATGGAGTGGAGGATCTTTCTTGGAGGCAGAGAGAGAGAGAAAGAAGTTGGAAGATGAAGAGAAATCTTCCAGTTTTTGAAGAAGTTTTCATTGTCCTCTTTGAACCGCTGCCATGAATAACACTGAGGGGAATAGCACGAGCAGGCAATCAGAAGACTTGAACGTCTGCATTAATGAAGCAGAGATAAATCTCACATGATTAATTCTGATTTGCCTGTCCTCTTCCAGAGGTTGTGTTGGGATTAATTAGTACTCCATTCACAGTGTTAAAATCCGACTGTTTTGGAGTACGAGCCAATCCTGGTTTCACTGTTCACAGCAAATCCTTCAGCCAAAACTGTAGGCCCACTTCTTTCTCAAAATAAATATAAAAAAATTGTTGTATATATATATATATATATATATATATAATATATAAATTCAGAAGTGGTTGCTTCGGTTGTAATTTATTTATGTACGCTGTCGTAAAGTAAAAAAAAAAAAAAATAATGGACAATGACACTTCCAACATGTAGGGGGATCGCAGAGGAAAAATTCTTTAGTGTTGCTTTATTGTGTTACCATTGTTAGCCAAGTGATTTCATATTGAAACGTGCCTTGTAAACAGCTAGCTGACGGCCGCTATCTAATCTTATCTTTTGTTCAAATAAAACATTGCATATCACTCCCAAAACAATTGATCTGCTTAAGTATTGATATTTACAGTTAATTTGAATATTTACTTATTACTTTGGACACTTTAAAGAACAAGTACATTTTAAAGTATTTTACGGATACCTTTGTACTTTTACTCAAGTGATGTTTGAATAGAGGACTTTCTACTTTTACTGGAGTAATTTTTTATTTAGGTATATATATTATTACTCGAGTATAACTTTTGAGTACTTCTACCACCCCAAACTACTAGCTGTAGTTTTAGCTCTCTGATATGTGTCGGGTCCCCGCTATGACAACAGTAACTTTCTCAAATGTTTTCAGAACAAGCGGGAACCCAGTGTGCCTGTATCTTTCTCTATTGCTGTTCTATTATATGATAGAAAGTCTAATGGTGCGTTCACACCGGACGCGAATAGCATGTCAGGCGCGAATGATTTCTATATTAAGTCAATGCAAAGAAGCGTTATGCGCATAAAAAATCCTGCGGAGCGAATGAGGCGTAGAGCACAGCGAGGTAGACGCGAATACGCCTCATTTGCACGTCAAGTTCCCGCAAATGGCGCGAAATGAGCGTCTGCCGTGTTAAGCGCGTTACACGCAAATTATTTAGTTAATGCTATTTGTGCATTCACGCGTTTGACGGAAATACACGCCTGCTGCCTGAGTTGAAAAATCTGAACTTTGCCGTCAATTCGCACCACGTTAACCAATCAGGAGACTAGCTGCTTGCTCACGTGGTAAAGTATCTGGATGCTTCAATAAATTATTTTGTAAAATGACTAAATGCCTAGGGTGGTTCTAATGCAAAACAAAGCAAATATTTTATCACAATTTATTTCAATATACGAAACATGTTAATTTTGTATTGAATGCTATTTATTCCATATCTAGATTATATGAAATATTATTATGATGTAAAGACAACCAACATTCATGTGCATAAGTTCGTGTCTGGACGTGAGAGAGGAAAAAAAAAAAAAAAAAAAAAATCACAGGACCGGTTAATAACTTTTGGAGGCTGGCTCTATTTATCATCAAAACAAAAATAAATGACAGATTAGGTGGATGAGGGCAAGGGTGATCCTCGCTCCGATGCTGGACAACAGGTCATCAAGCTGGGCACGGGACAGGCGGAAGTACCGCTGACAGCGGCCGTCATCAAGGCACATCTCCTGGAGCGAGCAAATGGTGAAACTCGCCAAACGGTTCCCCTCCGAAGGGTCAAACTTCAAACTTTTACACGCGTCAATTTCGCTCTTGACGCATGAATGGATTAAAAGCGTTCAAGCGTATAATTAGATGCGGTAGGCGTGAATTTGACGTGCTATTCCTGTCTGGTGTGAATGCACAGTAAGGCCTTTAAAAAACGTACAGCAAACCTATCTAATCTGGTGCCTATTACACGCCAAACAAAGATTGCTGTGGGGACAAAAAGACTGTTAAGTTAGCACTTTTAAACATCAGCTCACTTAAAAATAAATCACTTCTAGTCAACGACTTAATAACCACAAACAACATGGATTTTATGTTTCTAAATGAAACTTGGAAGCAGTACAACAGTCCTCAATGAAACATCCCCTCCTAACTTTACTTTTTTGAAAGAAAAGTGGTGGGGGTGGAGGTGGGGGTGTAGCTCTTTTTAAAGATGTCTATCAATGTAAGCAAATATCATTTGGGAATTACCGCCCTTTTGAATATCTGGGTTTTGTGTTAAAAGGTGCACCACGCATTTTACTTATCATTATGTATAGGCCTCCAAAAAACACTCCATCCTTTGCTGAGGATTTTACAAAACTGTTAACAACAAATACCTCAGAGTTGGGCTGTTTTGCCATTGCTGGAGATTATAACATTAACATAGATAATGCAGCAACCAGTATGGCAAAAGAAATCAAAACTGATTCAAAAACTTTTGATCTGACTCAGCATGCACATGGTGTGGGCAACCCGGTCTCATCCCAAATCGTCATATAACTGACGTTTTGGGACGTCTTTTGACCATACGTCAATATTCGCCTTTTTAGGGCCCCCTTAAACGTCGGTAGATGAGGTTATGGGATCCTAACTCTACCCCATACCTAAACTTAACCCTAAACCTAACCCGTCACCTAACTGACGTTAAAGGTAAAGCGTCAGTTGTATGACGGCCCGGGATCGCCATCTACCGACATTTAAGGGGGCCCTAAAAAGGCGGATATTGACGTTAGGTCAAAATACGTCCCAAAACGTCAGTTATATGACTTTTTGGGATGAGACTGTTAGTGTGGGACACAATCGTGGACACACTCTAGATCTACTTATCAGTAAGGGTCTAAACATTTCATCGATTGTTAAGGATGTAGCACTGTCTGATCAAATCTGTATTTTCTTTGATATACTGATCTCTCCTGCCATTGAAGCTAGATCTGTGTCAGTCAAGAGGAGAAGATTAAATGAGAACACTAGTGTAACATTTATGAAGGCTATATCTTTAACACTCGTTGTTTTTTTCCTTTAACTCTTAACTATTTTAAAGTTAACAGTGTAATTGATGATTTTGCTCCTGTGAAAGTCAGGAAGAAGAGTGGCAGTCAAAAAGCACCTTGGAGAAACTCAACAGCAATGCAAAATATGAAGGCTACCAAGGCTAAATATCAAGGCTAAATTCTTGCGCTACTTCTATTCAACCTGTACGTATATGCTCCAAATAATGAAAAATAACCAAATTGCTTACCACACCTACTGTATGCAGACAACACACAGGTCTACTTAGCCCACAGCCTAAGTAAACAGTTAGATTTGCCAAAACTTTCTTCAGTTAAACAAAGACAAAACTGAAGTCATTGCATTTGGAAACAAAGATGAAGTTCAAGAAGAATGCATACCTTGACGCAAGGGGTCAAACGACTAAAAATCAAGTCAGGAATTTTGGTGTGTCTCCAGAGTGTCTCCAGACCTTAGTTTCAGTAGTCATGTCAAAGGAATAACTAAATCAGCATACGAACATCTGAAAAATATTGCAAGAATTAGATGCTTTGTTTCCAGTCAAGGCTTAGAGAAACTTGTGCATGCTTTCATCACCAGCAGGGTGGGTTATTGTAATGGACCCCTCACGGGCCTTCCTAAAAAGACCATAAGACAGTTGCAGCTCACACAGAACGCTGCTGCTAGGACCAAAAATAAAAGAATATATCTCACCAGTCCTCAGGTCTTTACATTGGCTCCCAGTTATATTTAGGATTGATTTTAAAGTATCTATTCCAGCTTCTCCTCTGGAAGCTGGTTCCAGCTGGAACCAGCTTCCAGAGGAGAAGCTGGAATAGATAATCACCCAAACAAGCATTTTTTTTTTAATTATCCATTCAAGCGCAAAAAGATGTGAAAGAGAGCTCAATTTAGTATTTGTATGCTGACATGGCTTCAGATGTTTGCACACACACAACTTTCCACACAGTGTGGTAAATTAATTTAGCTTCCATTTGCGTCTACTTGAGCTTGAATATTGATGCGGCACTCAACTGTCCTGAGCATTGTTCATGTTCACGTTCCTGTTCTCACAACATTGGATTGTTAGACCCTGTATCAATTATTGTAAAAAAAAAAAAAAAAATGTAAAAAAATTATAACTTGTAAGATGGGAATTTTCTGAGAGCTCCTATTTGTACCATGTGGCCATTGTACCTAACTGCTGCAGATTAATTTAGGTATTGATTATGTTGCCATATACAAGCATAATTCCCAGTCAGACAACATGAAAAACCCACTGTAACCATGATATGGCGTGAATTGTTTATACAATTGGCTCCCTGGTCTCTAGGCATTTCCTCAATGTATTTCTCTGGAATCTTATCAGGATTTTTATCAACAACCAGGTGACAGGTCTCAGTATTTTTGTCCATATATGCATGCAATGAATGCCAAGTCTTACGGGTTTGGAAAGACGTGAGGGTGAATAATTAATGACAAAATTTTCATTTTTTGCTGAACTATCCCTTTAAGACAGACTACTGGTATTGAGTCAAACACTTAAATTAAATACTTACTGTTAGAGGCTTAAAAAAAAGTAAGAGCAACTGTAATAGTGACGCTTGAGATACTTAAACACCTTTATCACAAGTCTTTTCCATTATAAGCCTTACACAGGCTATGTAAAACCTCACAAATCTCTTCTTGGCACACCAGCAAAGATCCAGAGTGATCGGATAAAGGCTTTAGGTCTGATCCCATGTGAATCTAGAGAAATATTGCCCTGCCCGATGAGACGACTGAACAAAGCATTTAACCACAAACTGCTCCATAGGGGGAACTTGGTGATGAGAACTAACCTATTTGACCCAGAGTAGATGCTTTTTGACCCCATAACTTTAACAGCAATGGTCCGGAAGAGCCGTGTTTATGTCAATTAACATCTGCAGCATATGAGGAGTGTGTGTAAGGCTAGTGTAGTTTTCCAACTGACTGCTGCTGCTTCTGATTGCTTTTAGAGAGAAAAAAAATGCCCATAACTGCTGTTCTAAAAGTATCATTTCAAGTATAGTAGTATTATGAATCTATTATTTTACATTAAGCATTATATTAGGCAATAAGGAAGTATTGCTTGGTGTCAATGGTAGAGTTTTGACATCCAAAAACACGCCGTTTGACTTAAGACATTCTTAAGAACAAGCGTGAAAATAATGTATTAAAAATGTATTGAAGCAGAAGATTGTGGCTGACAGGTTTTCCAAAGTTTTGATTATGGAAAGAATCAGGTCAGTTTTGAAATCAAGCTAGAATACAGCATTGAACTGAATTGATTCAAGGCTTTATAGGGTTAAAGTCCATTTTGAGCACGGAAAGAGCCAGGTACTTGAATCAGGAGTGTTCAAGTTGTTGAGCTGTTCACACCACACCACACGACACAACATAATTGATCCGCAACAGGAGATTACACACTACACGAGTTGACAATAACGATTCTATCTTGTCGACAGACCACGTTTTGTCACGAAAAATCATGTGATAAAACGAACCAAAAATGACACGAAACAGCACGCATACCAATACCCAGCGAAAGAACACAACACGCGAATATCGACATCAGACAGAAACTAGTGCTGGAAACTGTTTGTGTGATGATTTGCTCTGAGAAAAAAAATGCAAAAAAAGAAAAAATAACATTTACCCGATGACCTCAACCCATACCTTGCTCTGATTGGCTGTAGCTCATGATATCACGTGAGGTTGAGTCGTGCGACAGCTCTGAATATCCAGCATGCTACCTGTTGCTGAGCTCAACGATTTGCAAATCATGCTTAAATCGGGCATAAAATCATGTAGTGTGAACTAGGCTTTATTTGTCTGTCCACACTAGACTGCGAAATGCATTGAAATCAATCAAAACCCTCAGCCAATCATAACAGCGTGTGGGCGGAGTCTCTTGGCAAGTGCACAGCACCAGAGAGTAATCTTTACGGCAATCGCAAGAAAATGGATAAGTAGGCTACATAATCAAATTCACCAATATTACACCATTTAAACTTGATTAAAAATACATAGGTTACTGAGTTACTAAAACATTATTTGCCAAAGAATACACTTGTTTATTCACATTTTGAACGTACTTGTTTCCATTTGTTTCATTTCAAGATCCAGATGTAGCTTTTACAGCTACAAAGCTGAGAGCACTAAATGATATCAAAAGTCACATTACACACTTACATTAAATAAAGCACATAAATAGTAGGCTATGTGAGATTATCATTGCGACACTTTGGGTTTGTTGTTCCAGCCGCGATGTCCCAGAAAAAATAGAAACGTGCGTGTCACCGTCATGGAAAAATATACATTCTCTTTGTCGCACGTCGTTGTGTCGCTTGTAGTTAGGATAAGGTGTGAGTGTGCAGGCACACACTCTTTCAAAGTTCAAAGAACCTTAATTTTATATTTATTATGAGCATTTGGTGGAAATCTAGGTCATATCCCAATGAAAGACTAGTAGTTTCTGTAGTTGTATCAAAGCACCCTGCTGCTCGATCCCCTGGAGAGTTAATTTGCTCTGGGCTTCTACATACTGTACTGTGCCATATGCGTCCCTCATGTAACTGTTGTCCTTAAGGGGTCACTACACCTCGTTTCAGCAACAGTTATTTCTTATCACAGTTTTGAAAAATGTTACAAATGTGGGTGTGGAGAGCTGCAGAGTGAGTGGGAAGAAGTGGAGTGGGAATTGAGACAGGGAGGCTGTTGACACTGGCTGATGGAATCTGTTTTATTTCTCACTCATTAAAAGCACAAACGCACGCTACAAATTAACATCACATGCAACACAATATACTATGGAAGCTTGTTTCTTGTGACATTTTATCTCACAATTTTGACATCTTTTCTTTTCAATTGAGTTATGAAGTCCAATTCTAAGGAGAAAAAAAAAACTTTTCCTCAAAATTGCGAGTTTATAGCATGCAATTCTGACTTTATATCTCCCAATGGTGTGTTATAAAGTCATAATTGTGAGATATAAACATGCACTTCAGACCTGCGGGCTTATTTCTCGCAATTGTGAGTTACAGCTCACAATTCTGACTTCATAACTCACAATTGCAACTTTAAGTAAAAAAAATAATTTGCCAAAATAATTATATATATATATATATATATATATGAAGAGTTCAGATGCAAAAGCCTCTAAATGCCATTTGAATTTTTCTTCTTTAATGATGATTTTTATCAAACTTGTATATTTAAGTTCAGTAATTTCACATAAATAACAATTAATAGGTAATTATCATTGCCATTTAAGTGAAATCACTGAACTTAAATATACAAGCTTGATAAAAAAATTAAGAAAGAAAATTTCAAATGGCACTTAGAGGCTTTTGCATCTGAACTCTTCATATATATATATATATATATATATATATATATAAAACATTCTGCCAGTGGTCAAAACTGCTTGCAATAGCTAGATTCAAAATGGTTAGCTTGTAATAATGATTATAATTCCAGTAGTACTGGTGGGTTTCCGCGGGAAATTCGAGCATGTCTTTGCGTCATTACGTCACATCTGTACGTGTAAAGAAGGAGTTTCGGCTAGCTGCACGTGAGGAGATGTAGAGATATACATAGACAGTATAAGAAGTGGACAGAGCCATCTCATTGGAATTCCATTGAGAGAAGTGAAGCCCATTTTTGGCGATTTTTTAGCACTTCCGTTCCTGACGCTCAGACTCAAACCGACTCAAACAGAGGTTGACGGCGTAGATGTGACGTGAGCAACCCGTCTGTCTTCTAGTGGCTGTGGCATGAGAAATCTGAAACATTCCCTTCCCAAACTCGCAGAGGCGGAAAATGTAGGAGCTGTGCATGAGCTAGGAGCAGGAGAAACTTTTGCTAGGTATTCTGATTAATTATTTTGTCATTTTGCCTCCACGTTTCCCCGATTTTCCGCTAGCTTCTCCTCCTGTCCATACGGTAATCTCGCTACAGTGCGACAGAGAGTCTCGTGGTTATGACGCAATCGTTAGCCTACTTTTACAAAAAACTGGTTCTACGTGGCCATAACATAAGCTACAAGGTAATGGAGCATTTTATACATTGTCGTGTTTCTTTAGAAATAAATAATGGACAAATGGAGTCTTAAAACGCCTCAGATGTAAAGTTATTCGGTGTCAAAGTGACACCAAACGAATGGGATTCAATGGAAATGCTAACACAAGTGAAGTTCTGCTACAAGATGGCAGCTCCCGCGAGGCTTCAACTTCCGGAGAGATATACTGTATAGGCTTTTCTCGCAGCACTTTACATAATTAAACTTATGGCATCCAGAAAGATGCAAACAACAATCATCAGTGTCAATTGGAGATTCAGCAGTTATAAAACCCAAAAGACTTTGTACTTCGGATTTAAGGTGGCTAGAGCAAGAGAAAGAAACCGTCTCATGCGAACACAATGATTTAAACATCAGTGAGGCTTTTGAAAAGTGTGTGAACTCCGTGTTTTGAAGGGGTTCAAAACAGAAGAAGAGACGGCTTTTTTTCTGCTGAACAAGTAAGACATTTTAATAGTTCAATCGTGTAACAGTACGTTTTCTTAATTCACACAGTTACTGAATGGAGTTTCCTTTGTTGTGCCTTTCTCGTTTTGCTATTATGGAGGATATGAATTCTACAATTCGCAGGTAAAACTACACAGGTAACCATAAAACACATTAAATTTAACATTAGTCACGCAATGCTGATGTTGTTAACATGAACAATTTTAGAACAACGTAGGCTATAATTTGCACATTTGCTGTAAATCGCGTTGATTAACTCTAACGAAGCTTATCATGTCGAATGCTTTTTCCCCCTTAGTTGATCAGAACAAAAGTGGATGTGACTTACTTCCGGTGAAAATTCTTATGTTGATCAAACTTTCCAAAAAGTGAATGTGATTCTTTATGACAGTATCCACACAGCACGGTGATTGACAGCGGCACTCGCCTCAAAACACTGTTCATCCGCGCTGTTTCATGCCGATTTACAACCGATGCAAAGATGATAATTCTGCAAATAACTGAAATTGCAGATTTCAAACAGAGATGGCGACAAAGAGGAAAAGTTGCGGACTGCAGCTTTAATATACACGTTTTTTTAAGCTCACCGTAAATTACACAAATACATACATATCCTGTGACATCTATAGCTAATTTAACGCACAATTAAACGTTTGAAAATTTTCGAAAATTTTCGAACAATTTTCAAATAAATCTCCGAAAAATTAGTTTATGGATTCATAACCCTTTAAGACCTTAATATAACATGGATTGGTAACACATATCTATGCATAAAACAACCACCTTGAAGACTAAACACAGCTGCATGCAACAGGGGTCAGGGATAATGATGTGAAACTAGTTCTCCCACAGAGTCAAGTCCATTTGTCGAACAGTGTGTTAACAGTGTTTTACCTCAAGGGGAAAAACCAGACCTCTAAAACTATCCTGACCCGAGCTCTTCAACTCTCGGTCAGCACTGTATCAAGACCTTTATCTCTAAGAGCCTGGCCATTCTCATTTAGGCAGGCCTGTTTAATGTCATCTTGGACAGTAGGTGTCTGTCTGCTTGTCTCCCTCTCTTTTTATCCTTCCAGGCTTTCTCTCTAGCTACACTTTAATATTTAATGCACATGCCATACAGCAGATGGTACCATAAAAAAGAGCATCAATATTTGATGCAAACTCTCCCCAGCCCTTTCTGTTCTCCTTCCTTAGATTTTTCTTTCGCACTCATTCATGATGAAGCTCTTCGGATGGCGTAGTCAGTATTGTTAGTGATCGCTGTTGTGTTCCACGGTGTCATGCGTTTGTATGAAATATTAAATCTTTGTTGATAGCTATGACACTGGTAGTGAAGTAATTTGCAGTCTCGTCAGAGTAATTTGGAGATAATCTGTGCTTCACAGTGCAGGTGGGTAATTTGGGTCTTAAATCAACGCTGCGTTTTAATTCAAAGCTTGTTGTGTGAGCGAGGTCAGGTGTCGCGTTGCATGATCCCGTTTGTTCAATGTCCTCGAACAGCCATCGGGAGCCCAATCAAAGGTGAGGTGGAGCATAGGAAATGACTCATTTGCATCCTCATTAATATGCAGAAACTCTTATTTTTGAACATAAATCACAAACACTGCAATAGCGACTCGTTTCATTACAGTGTTTGATCATTTTAAAACAAGGAACCGCCATTAATCATTTATTACTAAATGTCTCAACTGTTTTCTTGAACTAATATAAAGCAGAGCAACTCATTAATCAAAACAACTATTTTTTTTTAGAATAAATCAACTGAAAAACAAAACCAAGACAATATTAGATACTAACTGAAATAAGTTTACTTAAAGGAAAACTGAAAATATAACAAAAAGCCAATTAATAATAATAATAACTACAGTGTATATACCTAAGAAACTGGTAATATAAGGTAACTGAGTTAAACGAGAACTGAACCTTTGGTCTAATAAAACATCGGTACCTAGTCAACCATTCTCTGAGATTTGTGTTCATGATAATCGAATGTAAAGAGTTTTATCTCTAAAAACTGTTTAGCGTATAACGCTAGTAATGGGGGCTTTTACTAAGTAAAAAGAAATCGCTAGTTTATACCACTAACAAGCCCAAAATAGCCCTACACTAACACAGTAACATAATGAGGGTACCTAAAAGCAAAACGAAGCATTGAGAACTTTGTAAGTGTACAGACCGTTTAATAAGAAGATACTTTATAAAGACAGTTCACTTCGTGTATACAGACAGGAGCCATCTTGGAAACAAGTCTTGATAAGTCAAACCACAAACGTCGTGCTGAGTGAGCTGAACTGTATGAAGTTCAGTGAACTTCTGAACTGTATGAATGGCGTTCGGGGATCGACTTATCAAGACTGTTTTCCAAGATGGCTCCTGTCTGTATACACTAAGTGTACTGTCTTTATAAAGTATCTTCTTATTAAACAGTCTGTACACTTACAAAGTTCTCAATGCTTCGTTTTGTATTTAGGAACCCTCATTATGTTACTGTGTTAGTGTGGGGCTATTTTGAGCCTTGTTAGTGGTATAAACTAGTGATTTCTTTTTACTTAGTAAATGCCCCCATATACTAGCATTATACGCTAAACAGTTTTTAGAGATAAAACTCTTTACATTCGATTACCATGAAAACAAATCTCAGAGAACGGTTGACTAGATACCGATGTTTTATTAGACCAAAGGTTCATTTTGCGCCGGAGTTCTCCATTAAGGTTAGGTTTAGGTCTAGGTTCAGGGCTAGTATCTATAACTCAGTTATTGTAATTGCTATAATAAGTATAGTCAACCCGATCTCACGGGAATTCGTACGAATTTTACGAGGTGGCTAATTCGTAACAATTCGTACGACCTCACTCGTACGAATTAGTACAATTTTGCTAAATCGTACATATTGTACGAATTAGCCAATTCGCATGAATTTGTACGAATGTCCTACCCCTGACCCGCCCCTAAACATAACCGTTACGTGGGTTTAGACAAATCGTACAAATTCGTACGAGTGAGGTCGTATGAATTAGTATGAATTAGCTACTTTTGAATCACTCATACGAATTCATACGAATTGGTCGTGAGATAGCGTAGGTATAGTATGTACATGCAGAAGAGGACTGTCAAATAAAGTGCTACCTCAATAATACTAAAATAAGATTGCTAGTATGTGCAGTAGTAACAGTGATTTTTAAAGCATTAAAAGCTTTAAAAGCCTGATGGATGTAGTAGACATGACCACACAGTTAAACCGCGCAGCACAGCGACAGTTTAACGTTGCAAATGGACAACCTAAAGCTCTCAGATAGAGTGGCATGATGGTCCATTAATGGATATTATGAAGATGAGAGTTTATCTTTCTCTCCAGGGAATGAACAGATGCATGGTATGGGGGTTGTGTATAATCCAGTATATCCTAGGCCACTTTCACAACGAACCAATCAGAAGGGCTCATTTTGCTCATCCATCCAATCACACTGTTTCACTAAACCAATCAGGATGTCACAACCACACTTGCTTTAGAATGTCACTTTTTGGTGTATTAATGCAACAGAAGCTGAGATTAGAAATATGGGTTGGATTAAAAAAAGATGTGTGTGTAATAATGACATTCTTTATTTAGTAACACACACTACTACAAACTATTTACAATAGTTTTAACCGTGATCATGAAATGAGGACTCTGATATTCTAGGAAAATTGATTTCAAATAAATAACGAAAGTATAGATAAAAATAAAAATATTAATTTTTTTTTACTAATCACTGTAAACTAAAACTATGATGAAAAAACTTTCCATTCATTTGAAGCTGCAGCTGGTCACTTCTCGCGTGATGGATGTTCTGGTAAGATGGATGATTCAGTTTGAGCAAACAGATCAGAGGCTTTAAGTCGAGAGGGAACAACGTGCTACTACAAATTCATCCAGTGCTGCATTCAGGCTGCCAAACACTGGCGTCTCACAGGAGTCAGAAACACTGAATCTGATCTCTAATGCGCTCAGACCGAAAACGAGAGTGAGAGTTTATCCGGTCAAGAGTGAGCCAGCGAGGCTCTCAACATCATGCTGAAGGCAGGATTCACTAATCGAAAACCACTTCAAGAAAACACAATACAAATAAACCCCAGCACATGTCTCGGCAACACAGCCAACTAGATGTTTACATTTTCTTAAGTTAAAAGTGGTAACCATTCTAAGTAGGACTTGACTTGAAAATAAAGATATAAAGTGACTGTCATGCTTCAAGTTCCATGTCAGTTTCTAGACTTGTTAATTGTTTAAATAGGATGGTTAATTATGTCAGACCTGGTGTTTACCTCCTATTCCGTCTGGTTCTCTAATAAGTCACAACAAGCCATGTGCAATTATAATTACTATACTCAAACACATCACCATATGTCACTCAGATTTAGGTCTCAAATGATGCATGTATTACATTATAATGAACAGCTCATCTAATGATATTATGCTGTATGTTTAAGCCATCTATGATGTCAACTGATACACAATGCATTTGCATTTTAATTGCTCACTCCCTCGCTCTTCATATTGCTAAACCTCTATTGGTTTCCCAGAAGCTGTTACTCTCCTGAAACAAGAACATCTTCTCCCCACTTGCTCTAACAAAGCAGAGAGCCACCACATCCGCCTTGAGTTCATTTTGGGAGCATATACGCAGAAAACAAAAACAAATGAGAACATGCAGAAAAAACGAGTGTGAAAAGTCAGGGTGAATCGTTTATTTTACAATAACCAAAAGCTGAAAAAAAATGTACAAGTCAATACTGTAAACTGAAAAATATGTTGCCATTAGGAACATTTGGAGATTTCAAATGGCACTGGCAAATATTATATCATAAATGGAATTTAAGCATGCATGACATGGACATCCATTACTGTGTAAAATAAAATAAATATACACACTCGTGTTCAGAATTAATGGTACTCCTGGTAAATTTGATCAAAACTGGCTGTAAAAAATAAAACTGCATTGTTTATTCTTTTGATCTTTCATTCAAAAAAATTGCCAAAAATCTAACCTTAAATTGAAGTAAAAGAATTGAATGTGGGGGGTGGAAATCACATTATGAAATAAATGTTTTTCTCCAAAACACGTTGGCCACAATTATTGGCACCCTTTTATTAAATACTTCTTGCAATCTCCTTTTGCCAATATATCAGCTCTGAGTTTTCTCCTATAATGCGTTGGAGAACAACTGACAATATATCAGAGACCATTCCATTCAGACTCTCTCCAGATCCTTCAGACTCCCAGATCCATGTTGGCGCTTCATCTCTCCAGTTCACTCCACTCATCAGGTCAGGGGACTGGGATGGTGCAGAAGCTGCATTTTGTGCTCCCCAACAAATTTTTGTGTTGATTTCGATGTTTGTTTTGTTTTGTCCTGATGGAAGATCCAACCACGGCCCATTATAAGATTTAGTAGAAGGCGTCAGGTTTTGATTTTTTATCTGTTGATATTTGATAGAATCTACAATGCCATGTAGAATAAGAAGTCCAGGACCTCCAGCAGAAAAATATGCCCACAACATTAAAGATCCAACGGTTTATTAAATTGTACACATGGGGTACTTTTTATCCTTATGTGCACCAAACCCATCTAGCATGTTTGCTGCCAACACGGTTGCTTTTTTTAGTTTCATCTGACCTCAGAACGCTGTGCCGTCGTATCTAATAACTGAACTACTGTTTGAAGTGTAGTGTACTACTGTTTGAAACTTTACACACTCCTTAAAGCTGCAGTCCGTAACTTTATGTGTTTAAAGTTTACAAAAATGAGTGATTACATCATGAATCCGTTTTCCACACCGTGATTTTGTCTTATCCTGAAACACTACGGTACATCTATAATAAATGTTTATATTGGGACTATCTTAGAGTGGTTTGGGTCACACTGCTGTAGTATAGCCCAATACGTGACTCATCATAGACATAAACAGACAGAAGTAGCTCCGGCTAAAATGTTCTTCCACAAGATGCATACAGTTCTGTTTATTAACAGCTAGAGCGCTAAAAGTTACGGATAGCAGCTTTAACAAAAACAAACAAATATACCAAATCAGGCAGTTTACGCTAATCCAAATGAATGCCATGTTCAATTTAAAGTGAGAGGTGATATTCCTATTCGGAATATCTTATTTCTGACCCTGAAGGCATTGCTGTGCTCACTGCTCAAAAGATTAAGTTTATAGAAGCAAATGGCAATGCAAGCAAAATAACAGAGGACAAATTACTATAGTGCTAGCATTTACTTTACCAGTGTACAAAAAATATCGACAAAAAAATCCTGTTCTCATGTAGAAACCAAGCTGGCATCTAGAACAAGTAGCGAGCACTTTAACAAGTAAGGTTGGAATTTCTTGACTCTCTGAGTTAAATGGAATTAAATAACACGATCTCTTTGACTGAAATGAAAAGGAATTATAGATGAGCTCTGGTAGTAAAAGGAAATTAAAACTAAAAAATGTATGTTGCACTGGGGTCAGAATTAGGTCAAGAGGAAATTCTAAATAGTCTTAAGGGCTGTTCACACCAAGGACAATAACTATAAATGATAAAGATACAGTATAGTTCTAAAAAATATTGTTACAAATAAAAGAATAGTCCACACCACAATAATGTTTAAACAAAAATGGTACAGAAAAACTATGCAGTTAGAATCACTTCCCAGCTGATGAATGATAAACACATTGACAGCCAATCAGAATTCTCCAGAATTTAAAGCGGCAGACGACAAAAAAAAAAAAAAAAAAAATCAGAATATCGTCTGCTGATGTGGACGCTAATATATTTCTCGTTATAGTTATCGTTCATGGTGTGAATGAGTCAAAGTCTTGTAAACATAATCTAATCTTGAAATGTTTTGTCTGTCTGGTTATCATGGCCCAGTTAGCTGGTCTTCTTATATACGCATCTGGAATAAAAAAAAATATCATTCTCCATTTATTGCCACTTAAAAACAGTCAAGTATTGTGAGAAAAAAAAACTGTTGGTCTTATTACTTCATAATAATGGATGTTTCAGCAGTGTATTTTGTCTTACTGTCTTTGATATTATAGCGATAGCTACTATAACACTAACAGATGGCTTTCTCCAGGTACTACAAACCTCCTTAAGCCACACAGATGTAGTCTGACTACATTCACAAGACCTCTGTGATTTTCTCCCAGAAAACGTGGGGGAAAAAAGAAAAGAAATAAAACTTAAAAAGGAGATCGATCTCCGTAGTACTTATGATGCAACTATTGGGTTGGGAGCCCTTCTGTTAAGAATGAAAATCCCTCTTCCTCATTTTATTATTATTTTTTCTTCTGAGATGATAAAAGAGCAGAAGGGGAGAGAAATAAAATGAGAAGTGCGAATGCAGCGCGCATGTGAAATTACAATAAATACACGTACAAGAATGCGGCAACTGAAACTACAATGGGATTTGTTGCAAACACCTCTTTGCAAGTGACATGTTTATGAGTTGTTTTGTGCAAACACATTACGCTAGCAATAACAATTTAATCAGCGGGATTGAGAAATGAGCTGTCCTGGACTCGAATTTATACTCACACTAATCATTGACTACGGACTTCAATCAAAGCCATTCTGTGCTGACAATCAGGAGTCCCCCCAATCACAGCGTGAGGAGCGAGTTAATGCCGTCGGGGAGACGCCGTTTCTCAAGGCTTTAATTTGACACATGCACCAGGGGACCTCCGGGCCTGATACGACTCCATAAATCAATTTCATTCTTTCTTGCTTTATTTATTCCAGTTTTGTGTATGTGCATCTGTCAATAGCAGCAGGTCAGCCCTTCAGAATAATTAATCTGCCTTTCCTAAAGGCCTGTACCAACACATTGTTAGACAAGAGACAGGACACGAAGGGCCGACATATCTCTGTATTTTAACGCATCTAATAGATTTGAAGCTGACATTTGTAACTTCTGTGCCACTGGCGTAACCAAACTCAGGTCCTGTTCACACCTTGTATTAAGATGTGTTTTGGTCGATCGGATCACAAGTGGACGAATCAGGTGTAAACAGGTTCTAAAACCTTTTGAGTTTGTCCACTTTCAACCACTTCCAGAAGTAGTAACAAATGCATTCGACCGGATTGCTTTAGTATTGCTTTTTATGTGTTCGAACAGCCACAAAAGACCGTCTACTCTCCGCCTACTGAACTAACACGTAAACATAATGGGGAAGAGCTCTAACCAGATGGGATTTAAACTGTGGGATGAAGACCCAAGTTTGGTTTGAAGACAGAAAATATACCAAGCACAATGTTCTCTCGTCATTCCTGATTTCTAACACACACTCACAGTGTTCGGTGTGGTCTTCAGTTAGGGTGACCGGATTTCTCAGAGTGGGACAGACAGAGAACCCACAGACCCACAAAACCTACTGCACACATACAAGTATTTACACATAATAATATTGTTAGCTATGTAAAAAAAAAAAGAGTGGGAACAAGATGGTGGAACAGCATCATTCACAGTTGCCATTTTATATTTTTCACTGGAACCATTTTTTGTCAGCATGTGCTTGTCTTTCAAGAGTTTATCACAAAATGCAGAGCAGTCCAGTCCAAAATTATTTTGTACGAAAAGCATTGCCTTCATTGTTACACTCAGACCAGATTTTTCATTCGTCCATGATGCATTCATTAACGAGAAAACATGCTCCACAGATGCAGATGTACCAGGCAGGCATAAAACAAACTCCACAGCCAAAGATACACATGCTATCACTCAGCAAAAAAAAAAAAAAAATATATATATATATATATATATATATATATATATATATATACATATATATATACATACATATATATATATATATATATATACATATATATATACATACATATATATATATATATACATATATATATACATACATATATATATATATATATACATATATATATACATACATATATATATATATATATATATATATATATATATACATACATATATATATACCGGTATACCGGAAATACGGGGCTATCCCCTAAAAAAACAGGACGTCTGGTCACCCTATTCATAGTGCACTATATAGGGGATATGTAACGATTCATACAGTGTATATGCTTTCCATTGGAGCGAATGAAGTCTGATTTCACGTTAGAGTTACGCGATCATATGAGAGAGTCAGCGCAGACCACAAAACATACAGTATCAGACAGAATTAGAAACAGCACTAATGAGTAGAATGGAGAACATCAGTGCCATGAACCAATATAAATTACACACTTTTCAGTAACAATTTTATATTAATTCTAAAAGGGGAATCTAGAATGTAACTGTCCTACAGTAAGTTGTCAAAATGCAGCTTTTCCGGGCGCAATGGCTCTGACCGAGCTGTGGCATAAACCAAACACAACTGGCTATTTAAAAAAAGGGGAGGAGCTGCTTGATATTTACCGCCCTGTCTTCCAGTTTCAGCGGAAATGACGTCAACACATTGAATAATGCTGCGTGTTTTAAGGTACACCTTAAATAGATATGCAGGGTGGGATTTTAAACAAATGAGATTTCACTGTAGGCAGTGCATACATATCTTATAGATCATATTCAAGCGTGCATATCTAAGGCCGGGTTCACATAAAGCACCTAAAAACGCGCAGAAAACACTGGGCGGGCCGCATTCTCCTTTTCCCAAAGCGCTAGGGCAGTTGCGCTCTGGTTGGTTCTTGTCACGTGACCTACTGTGCACTTATGGTGCGCTTGTGGCATTCTGAAAAGTTTAGATTTTTTTATCTCGATGCGGCGTGGACACACTTGGAAAAAACAAACTCATCGCACGAGCATACCGCGCGCCTACATTTGAAATAACGAAATAACTTGAGCGCGCAAAAGACGC
Source organism: Pimephales promelas (assembly GCF_988280905.1). Lineage (NCBI taxonomy): Eukaryota > Metazoa > Chordata > Actinopteri > Cypriniformes > Leuciscidae > Pimephales > Pimephales promelas. Next base: position 15,047,258 of record NC_142787.1, read on the forward strand.
GATATGTGAACAGGCCTTAACAGACCTTTCATGTTTTAATAAAATATATTTGATAAATTAATAAATAATGTTTTATTATTTTTCAATGTCACAGATTATATTAGTGATATGAATAGTTACTGTGTGTATAGTCATAATTCAGATGGTCGATTTGTTAGAGAACTTCTGAAAACACATCTGTTTCTTGGGAAATTTGAATGAACTAAACTAACTAAATATAAATGCAGAATGTGTCCTGCCTGCAATGCTAATCAAAAGCTCCCTGCATTATACTTCAACCGAGAGAGCCCCATTTTTCTTTTGTCAGATCAGACAAATATTAATTTAATCATCAGTCAGAGGTTAGCACATTCGTTTGCTGTAGCCCCAGCTTCCCTCACCAGCCTCCCTGCTCTCGTTTGATCGTTCATTCTTTTTCCCCATTTTCTTTTGTCCGAGCTTCATAAATGCAGCTCCAGGATGTAATGGAGCTCTCAGTTGGGCGGAAGCAGAATATTTGCTTCATTAACTCGCAGTCTTGTGGTCTGGGACTGAAAAACAACAGCCAGTGCTTGTGTGTAAAACTGGAAACAGATACTGTACAGTGGATCTTGTTCGTCGGGAAAAGGAATTATTCCAAAACGCTTTGAGGAGAAAATGTGATCCAGATTAATCCAAAACCCACTACAGAACAATACATTTTCTCATATGGAAAGAATGAAAAAGAAATGTGTTATGGACAGTTTAAAAGTCAAGAGTGCATTGCATTATGGGATTTTGTGTCCGATGCAGTGTGCTCTCATCGTATGACTGACCAAGTAGTTGCTTTTATGATTGAATGACCCAAATTCACCTCAGCTCACTCTGAGAGCGGCTGCTTGAGGAAACATCACTTGAAAAACACAATCACAAAGCCATAACATTGCCCCTTATTTACTCAAAACAGGATATTAGATTGCTGCTGGATGTGTTTTTTTTTTTTTTTTTTTTTTGCAGTCAGTTGAAAGAAGAGGAGAAGTCGGCTGGAATTGGTATTCAGAAAACACTCCACACAATCAGAGACGGATTCTTTCTTGACTGGGCTTGGTGGGGGTGGGGGGGAAGTCATGTTGTGAAACATGGTCAGATATTCAATTTTTGGATTTGAATGGGCAAATGCTTAAGAGTCTATGATTGGATCATTATTGCAGTGATTATTATGTTTCTAGCATGCTACTGTATATATGTTTGGCTACAGTTTTTGTAACCCTAACTGATGGAGTGTAGGTTTTCATTTCTTAAACAATGTAGGAAGACACATCATGACTATATTCCATCAAGATGACAAAAGTCAAGATTCATCAGGCTCAAATTGTAAAAAAAAAAAAAAGGTTGGAAGGAGCATGAAGAATCATTTTCACACATGAACTGACAAGTTTTATCACTGCGAATATTCAAATCTGTGCTGGTGCTGCTGAGCCAGAGAGAGAAGGTGTCATCTATAGACCATTTCACAAGATGTAAACAACACTGGTCCAGAAGCACTTCCTGTTTCAATTTGTAACTGTTTTCTTTATTTCACATGTAAATTAAACATCTTAAAGATGTTTGTTTAACTTTTTGATTCAGTTTTAAATGTTCTGTTGGTTGTATTTTATCCAGATTCAAGTACTTCTGGACCAGTGTTGTTTACATCTTGTGAAATGGTTTATAGTATGAAACAGCTTCACAACAAACAGTCTTTTTGACCATAAACTTCATCTGCTAAATAAATTAAAAAAATACAATGGAATATTCCAAGTCATACAACAGATTTATGTGTTACACAGACTGAAATTTAATTTACTCACTGAACATCTTTCTCTCTCAAGTCACATATGGCAGCATTGACATTGGTTGCGTTTATTCATCATGAGAAAAAACATGGTGTTTGGGTTTAATTACATTTTTGTAGTCCATTTGAGACCTTCAGTGGACCTACTGTAAAAATAATTCACTCAGTTTCTCACACAAGTTATACTGTATGGCTTCAGAAGACTTGAAATATAGTCATTTGGACGACCTTTAATGTGCTTTGTGTAATCCTGGAGGAATACACAAGGTATACTATAAAAATTCACTTTTGACATGGTAAATGACATTCCTTTAACAAATATTATGCTCACACAAACACACACTCTAGATCAGATGTTGAAATATGCATGCGATATTATGAGAATAATGATTAAATTCACTCTGTACTGCTCGTGTTCCTATTTCTCCCTCACATACACGGCTGCCAATATTCTAATCGTTCTTATTAATTTTCTCGGTTTGATTAAACAAGGTGTGTGATGAAACTGCCCTCATTAGAGACGAGCGAATGTGCCAAATGTCTCTGTCTGTCTTTCTCTGGAGCTCCTGCAGTGTGATCTATTAGTGCGGTGCATCAGTGCAAAGCAACTCACACACACACACACACACACAGCCTGAAATACTCCTGCCCTAGTTGATGATGGCTCCGTTTAGCTAACAGAGATACTTTTGCAGTCCTATTCCTCTTATACACACACATATGCAAGAGGCGCTTTATCAAGCGCCTGTTTCTCCTCTTATCATGTAGGCTTTAAAACTCTTAAAGAGTGTCCATTTCATTCTTGATAATGAGATTCATGAACAGGATGTTCAGGATGTGTGTGTGTGTTAACACAGTCTCCACAGACACTAATGGTTTCATTTGGATTTGCAACCAATTATTGCTCTGTTCATTTCCAGTGTTTTTTCTTCCTCTTTTCTCTCATCTGGAATTCTTTCAACCTTATTTGTGTGTTTAAGTAATGGTGTGAAAAAAAAACCGATCTCAATCAATGCATTGCACAAAGTTTCAGTCCCTTTAGACTGTGAGCTGAGATTAAGCAGCAGGAAAACACATTTAGCTTTTACATTGGTCAGCAGCACCCAACAGACTCAACAATGAGTGACTCGTTTGGTTTTTCACTGCTTTGCTGACCCTTAGTGCAGGGTCTGATAATAGCAGGGTACCAAAGCAAGTTCAGTATGTATAATTGAGGTATTTAATATCTGAAGAAAGCCATCAGCTAACATTCTCATCCATCTCAAAAGGAAACACTACAAGTCTCGGCTGATGGCACAAGAATACACACAGTCCCAAACCCTTCAGTAGCGACTGTCCTAAGCTGTGACATCAAAGACAGATATGGAAAATATAAGTCTATTTCACAATTATTATAGTACATCTTAGCAATTGGTATTATAAAAGGCTAACTATTTAAAATGCCAGCTTAAACACAAATCAGTTGTCATTTACCAGCGTATTCAATTAAAAAGTTTTAGATCAAGAATATCTACAGTCATCACTGGTGTTCCCCAGGGTTCTGTTTTGGGCCCGCTTCTTTTCATTATTTTTATGCTCCCTTGATTATATTTTGAGGAAATATGGTATTAATTTTCACTGTTATTTGGATGACACCCAACTTTATGTCTGCCAAACCCATTGGTTCTTTTCCTCCACCGTTTTTGTCCAGCTGAAATTAAAGATTGGCTGTCAGCTAACTTTTTGAAGGGTGAATGGCAACAAAACTAAGGATCTGCTTGTTGGCACTAGATGTGTTTTTGTTTAAATCTAATTGTTTTTCTTTGTACATTGACAATACTGCAATCTGTCCTTCATCACAGGTTAAAAATTTGGGTGTCATCATGGATGGCATACTATCCTTTGAAGCTCAAATTAATTACCGTATTTTCCGCACTATAAGGCGCAACGGATTATAAAGCGCACCTTCAATGAATGACCTATTTTAGAACATTTTTCATATATAGGGCGCACCGGATTATAAGGCGCATAAAATACTGCAGTCACACGTTTGTTTTTGGATGTTATCAGACTACATATTGTCAGCTTCAGTGCCGTCGCATAGACTGTATATAAAAAAGAGCAGCTCGATCTCATGAAAATTCGTATCGAATGTCATTTCTCGTGCCATTTATACGCCAAATCTAGTTTTTGCGTGTATATGGTACACGTTTTTCGCGTGCATATGATATGCACTTTTTGGCGTATAATAAGTACCCACCCCTCTTCCCCCTAAACCTACCCAGGGGGTTTTCAGTGCATAGCATATGCACGCAAAAAACATTTTTGGCGTATAAATGCCACGAGAAATGACAATCGTGGTATAGATACGCACTTTCATGAGACGTTGAAAAAGAGAGAGGCTTGGGAGCGCGCATGCACTTCACAACCGATGGATTTCGCAGAAAATCTGACCCGGAGACTTCACATAGAAACAGGAATACTGGCCTTCAGAGGTAATAGCAAAGCAACACACAAGTGGATCATTGTAATGTGTGATTACAACCCCTTCACACACAGACAATAAAAAAGCATTAATTTTAAAAGAAAAGTTACATATAGCACCTTTAAATAAAATGCAGTATTATTATTATTATTTATAATTATTTTAATACTCAATGTGGTGAGACCAGCCATATTTTGTGTGTTGATTTATATTATACTGCATTATATTTATTGCAGATGACTTTTTCAGGGCAGAGTTGCCATCTCTGTAGATAGCTGTTGTTTTCTTTGCATCCGTTTAGTGCTTCACTAATGGTGTAAACCATCATCTACTGATCAATACGAGAGAGAAACACTCTCTACCCTCATGCGGGTTAAATTACAACACAATTCAACTAAGCCTCGGGGTGCCAACACATCACAGACTGATATTTGTGCGAGTGAGAGCTGAAGTGAATATTTGGAGAGGTTGGTGCTATTATTTAATTCAGCTGTTGATTTGCAGGAATCAGATGGAGCGTTTTAGACCCTTAATCTTTTCAATGGCTCTTTCACAATGCCACTGTTAGGCAGCAGCAACAGGCTTCCGTACACATTGGTTTAGCAATGCGGGACACCAAAATGACTAATTTGCCTGACTAGATTTATAAATAAGTGACATCAATCAACCAGTATCTGGGTTTGTGGGTCTGGTTATGCTCTGTCTGAGTGGTTCGGTGATTAGTGGAAAGAATAAAAATGGCATCGGAGTAAGTGGAGTTCAATTATTTATAAATGTCAACTTAGCTTATCTTTTCTTATGACCAAATATGAAGAGTTCAGATGCAAAAGCCTCTAAGTGCCATTTGAAATTTTCTTCTAAAATGATCATTTTTATCAAGTTTGTATATTTAGGTTAAGTAATTTCACTTAAATGGCAATGAAGATTACCTATTAATTGTCATTTAAGTGAAATTACTGAACTTAAATATACAAGTTTGATAAAAATGGTCATTTTAGAAGAAAATTTCAAATGGCATTTAGAGGCTTTTGCATCTGAACTCTTCATATCTATTTAGAAATAGGCATTCTAGTCACTACATATTTGCATGGGTAAAGCTTAAAAACTTAAATTTGTTCTCTTTGATTATACACAATGTTAGTGTCTGAAACTTATTTAATTACGAGGTGCTTCTTCTCACATAAAACACTGTCTGTTTATTTATTGAAAGACTGGACATAGCCAATTTAATTATGGCTTTGACTATATAATTAGGCTTATTCTAAAAAGATTTTAAAATTCTAGACATGTCTTCAGTCAAGTTCCCTCAAACACACTGCAACACAAAGCTTTGGAGAACCTTTTTGAATACATTCTGCTACCAAAACATCTACATCAAATCACATAATCAAGCTGACATAAAATGTGGTTCTTGTTTAAAAGCATTTGATTCTACATAAAGTGACAGATCATGCTGGCAACATTTGCAGGGTGGCATCAAAGTGCATCAATGCATTTGGAAAATAAATCGATGGTGAAAAGAGCTATAAACACAGAGTTTAAATATTCCACAGAGAGGCGTTCCTCAGGGCTCTGGCTCACTCCTGCATTTATATTAATGAGTTCGGAGTGTATTGGCTGCATCCTCTGGCCTCTCTGAAGGGCTCACAGATTAAATCGCTGCTCTTAGCAGGTGACCTGCTGCTCCTGTGGCCGAGGTATTCTGGGTTTCATTACGCACAGGTGAAAAGCAGGTTACAAAGACCTGCTATATCCCAGATCATATTTCACAGCTACTGCTACATAAAACACAGGGATAAGAGGACGAATTCAACCCGAACCAAAAGAAAAAAGAAAAAAAACTATTTCATGACCATTCTTTTTTTTTTTTTTTTTTGGGGGGGATGAATATATAATCAATTTTTTTTTTTGCATTTAATAAGCAGAAAAATACAGTTTTGACCCATTTTGTGAGATTCGCTCAAAGTATTTAAAACAAAAATTTTATCAGCGTTATAAAGATAATTGCAAAAAAAAAGCACAAGTAAGCGTTTTTTAACGCTTTTTTTACGTTTATAACAAACACCATAAATGTATTGCAGTATACCACTTTAAACAACCAAATGTCATTGATTGTTGTGCTAGGAGGGAAGGTTGAGAGAGTGAGATCAAATAAATCAAGAGATGGTAAAGAGGAAGACAACAGGACAGCTGATCTAACCATATTGAACTTTTCTGGCCAGATACAAACACACAGAAAATGAGGAGAGATTAACAGTAGGCCTGAGGGGCAAGAAAGGGCTCTGAAAGGCCAGTGCGTTTGTTTGAATTGATCTCAGAAACCACAGTGCTAAGTGGATGTCAAAGTAAAGCACTCTAATGTATGCGCCTCATACACTGATTATAAGGAGGTCAGTATTGAAGATAGGCCTCTAAAGCGTCCCATCAATCAACCCCATTACAGTAAATGCAGAATTGGTCAGCCAGTGATTAGTGGAGATTAGTTTGAGGGAAACTGAGGAAAAAATTAAGATGAATAACCCGGAAGAACTCAAAAGAGCATATAAAGAGTATCTCAGTGTCACCAGTCAATGCACTCAAAATGAAAACAGAAGATAACAATTAACATGCATGCTCAGTCTCCATCAAAGTCCTGTTTACACTGTCAGAAAAAAAGGTACGAAAACTGTCACTGGGGCGGTACCTTTTCAAAAAGGTACACTTTTGTACCAAAAGGGTGCATATTGTACCCTGAAGGTACCAATATGCATCATTTAGGTACAAAAGTGTACCATGAAAGTACCAATATGCACCCTTTAGATACAAAAGTGTACCATGAAGGTACCAATATGCACCCTTTAGGTACAAAAGTGTATCTTTTGAAAAGGTACCGCCCCAGTGACAGCTTTCGTACCTTTTTTTTCTGACAGTGTACAACATGAAAAGCTTGGCCAATGCGATAATTAAAAAAATTCCAAATATCGGCCAATATATTGGCATTGGTAATATATCGGTTGGCTTCCCTGTCAACTTTTAGGGAGAAATTCAGTTGTTCCCTAAAATGTCTAACGTGATAATGACAGCTGCATAGAAAATGGAAATTAAGTGAAAAAATAAATACTGTAAAGTACACAAGTTAAAATAGGATTTAAGTCTATGAAAAATGGCAGAGTAGAATCAAGTAGAATTTTTATATATAAAAAATATATTTATGTTATAGATGAAATTAACCTCAAAAATGATTAAAAAGGTAATAAACAATTAAACTATCAAATAAAAAGTAATTAATGAAAATTTAATACTAACATACTAAAAAAACATATGATATAAAAAGGATTAAACAAATAATATATAATGATAATAAAAAAAAAACTCTAAATTAATTCAAGGAAAAACAAACCCTCTCCTTACTGAACCATCTCCTTTATACAAACTAACAGACAATATTTTGTCTATATAGTACATCCTGTAAATACCCATTTGAAAATATCCATAAAATATTTATTTAAAAGAATCCTTGCAATCTACAATTTATCAATGAATTTGATGGGAATACTGCTGAAATATTCTTGGCAAAACTACTTAGTGACATCTGACTAGCTGAAAATGAGTCCTTGGGTAGATCAGGAAGCAGTTCATGCGGATCGAGATCAGACAAGGACACACAGATGTGATTAATATGGAGGTCTCGATGTTCTCATCGCTCTCTGTGACTCCATCAGCAAAATTCATCATTTTTACACTCACGGCCTGTACAAACCTCGTCATCTCCAATCTCACCGAATCATCTGGATAAAACAACACACGCAGAGAGTCATCTATCAAACACTTCCGACTTCTGTATGGATGTGCATTTAATTTTAGACGCATTATGCCACCAGCCACTTAATATTCTGAATATTTAATGACTTTACAGCATTTATGGTGAGTGCAAACCATCAGATTAAATCACAAATGACGTTGATGCACTTCAAAGGTCTGAGATCACTAAGATGTGTCTGTGTGACAAATGCAGAGAGAGGACTACAAGACAGGGGTTGAAGAGTGCATTTACACACAAGCATTGTATAATCCTTCCAAAACACTGATCCAACCAGGAGTGACGCAGGAAAGCAACAGGCAATGTTCTGAAGATCTGTTCCAAACCCTAGTATGCTGCCTACCTAGGGAGCATATTATATTATTACAGGCACACTACCAAGGCCAAGGCAGGTTTCAAAGTGATGCGGTCTTCTAAGATTTCATATTTAGACCAGCATCGTCAATGCAGAAAAAAAAATAAATCCAAGATGGGGATTAAAGCAAGAGAAATTATGATTATAATGTTGGGTATCTGGACTGTGTCAGTTGGGATTCATTCAATTCTACAGGTCAAAAGCTTTTAACATTTGACTCGTTTCTAGTAATTCACCAGTGAGCACCAGAAAGTCTGTTCCTAATGGCATTCATTGACACTTTTATTGTGAACAAGATTTAAAACAAAAACACCCATAAAACCAGCTATGAGCCAGCTTCACACAGACGTTATCATCAAGAAAACCCTAACCGGCAAGAAGGAATTCCAATTTCAACAGAAAAGCAAAACACAAAACATAACTAAGAGACACGTTTCAAATTCTTATTCAAAAAAAAAAAAAGTATTATTATTATTGGGTCAGATGTTCTGAGGGAAGGAAACTGGGCATTATGACATCACAGACAGAAGAACTGCAAGAAGATGAAAACATGGGCATGCTGGAGACTTCTGCAAGACAAGAGCTTCTTCAGGGCATCGAGCAATTAAATTGTGGTAACATCTGCCTATCAAGAGACGGTTTTATGAAAGCATCTGAGCACCTACTGTGGAGGGAGGCATAAAAGCATTCATGCAGAAATCATTTCTGGTTTGTCTTATTGTTCGGCCTCAAATATATTCCAGCCAAAGAGAATGAACATGAGTAAATATAATACGAAGACAAAAGAGGTCGGATGGAGGTGTGAAATATAGGATAAATAAAACGTTGAACGTTCAGCATTCCATCTCTTGTCCCTCGGAACGAGAATGTAAATTCATTCATTTCTACTCTTGATCCTTTCCCCTCGCTCGCATACATTAGCCATTCATTCTCTGGGACACACACTCTTTCTGTGATAGATAATACATTGACTCTGTCACAACGCCAGCAGGCTCAAACTTGCCACTGAATCTAAGGGGGTCGTCTCAAGGGCATCGGCAGTGTGTGTGTGCTAATGTGAGACTGAGAAGCTGTGAAACAAACATGATTTATAAGAGTTCTCAACGTTCACCGAACAACCTCTGATGGCTAATAATGGGAGTTACTGATCTAAAATAGCAAATATGTGCAGACAAATTTATCAAAAAGATAAGCTTTTCTCATACGACTCGCAACCCCAGACAAATCTGTGTATGCACAGGATCTGATTGGCTGCTGATATTGTAAATCCTCAATATTTAAAGTAAACAATATATTTTGTTTTAGCAAAACTGTATTCATCAACGTTCATAATCCCAATTTAACCCATTTAACGCCTCTAAAATCATGTTTAAATAAAAAATTATGAAAACACTACAATGTTGCTGCTCTTTAATCTTAAATGATCAATTATTGCAACAAAAAAAGGCTATATTGTAAAAACCTAAAAGAAAGGAGAATTGGTATTACTACCACTACTCGTAATAATAATAATTCTAATAATAATAATAATAATACAAGTTTGGTCACTTCACATGCCATCAGAAAAAAAACTATGCAAGATGACTGTCATCCCAAGCAAAAATAAACGAAAAGCCATCTTAAAAAGAAAATCGCTTATCAGTTATTTGAAGTGGAAAGTATCAAACCTAATGCTGTCAATCATGATTAGACAGGATTTAACTAAATTAAACTGTTTAACAAATATCATACAGTATCTGATTAAAATGCATGCTCACAGACTCTCCCCAGGGCGATTCCAAGAGCAGATCACAGGCATGGAAAGAGCCTGACTTTAAATGAACATTCCAGATTAAAAAAATAATAATGCTGTAAATTCCATCTGAAGTTTTTCGTGTCTGCATTACAGGTTTTCATGTGGCAGAGACGCAGCACAAACAAACAGGGATTATTCTTTAATCTCATTATTAAAAGATTACATTTATTTCTGTGATCTGCAGCAGAAACAGTTATGAAATAACAAAAGCATTTAGAGAGGAGATTCAGGAGATTAGCTGTCAAACACATGACCAGACTACAAGAAAATTTAATGGAAGCCTAATATGAATGTGTAATCTATCATTTAAAAAAAAAAAACAGTCCGCCTTGCATCGCAAGCTTACTAGACTGATGGTGCTTTCAAAAAGGCAACAGAATAAGCTGCACTGACCAGATATAATAAACTACATATTCCTAGTTCTCTCATCAATCGACTTGTAACTGTTTTTACTCAATGTACCTTGTGGTATTATTGTCTGTATTTATAGTCCACATTGACTGTTGTCTTTCTGGTCCTCATGACTGTCTGTGATTTCCATGTGATGTGCTAAAAATGATAACAAAGTCAAAGACTTTAGATATAAAAAGACAGCGCACTCGTATTACTTATGAATGGGAGAAAGTGCAATGCGCAATATGGCAGAATAAGCTCCACCTTCCAAATAAAAGCACCAATCGCTGATTGGTAAGGGCATCGCATCAATGCATCTGCATATAGAAGAGAAATTGCACACTCACTTGAGTAGGTACTTATTTTGAATAATTACTACCCAACTGCAAATAAGTACATTCTATATACACTCACCTAAAGGATTATAAGAAACACCTGTTCAATTTCTCATTAATGCAAGTATCTAAATCAACCAATCACATGGCAGTTGCTTCAATGCATTTAGGGGTGTGGTCCTGGTCAAGACAATCTCCTGAACTCCAAACTGAATGTCAGAATGGGAAAGAAAGGTGATTAAAGCAATTTTGAGAGTGGCATGGTTGATGGTGCCAGACAGGCCGGTCTGAGTATTTTACAATCTGCTCAGTTACTGGGAATTTCACGCACAACCATTTCTAGAGTTTACAAATAATGGTGTGAAAATGGAAAAAAACATCCAGTATGTGGCAGTCCTGTGGGTGAAAATGCCTTGTTGATGCTAGAGGTCAGAGGAGAATACGACTGATTCAAGCTGATAGAAGAGCAACTTTGACTGAAATAACCACTCATTACAACTGAGGTATGTAGCAAAGCATTTGTGAAGCCACAACACGCACAACCTTGAGGCGGATGGGCTACACCAGCAGAAGACCCAAACGGGTACCACTCATCTCCACTACAAATAGGAAAAAAGAGGCTACAATTTGCAAGAGTTCACCAAAATTGGACCGTTGAAGACTGGAAAAATGTTGCCTGGTCTGATGAGTCTTGATTTCTGTTGAGACATTCAGATGGTAGAGTCAGAATTTGGTGAAAACAGAATGAGAACATGGATCCATCATGCCTTGTTACCACTGTGCAGGCTAGTGATGGTGGTGTAATGGTGTGGGGGATGTTTTCTTGGCACACTTTAGGCCCCTTAGTGCAAATTGGGCCTACCTGGGTATTGTTTCTGACCATGTCCATCCCTTTATGGCCACCATGTACCCATCCTCTGATGGCTACTTCCAGCAGGATAATGCACCATGTCACAAAGCTTGAATCATTTCAAATTGGTTTCTTGAACATGACAATTAGTTCACTGTACTAAAATGAGCTTCGTGCCCTGGATGTGCACCCCACAAATCTCCATCAACTGCAAGATGCTCCTATCAATATGGGCCAACATGTTGAATCAATGCCACGTAGAATTAAGGCAGTTCTGAAGGCAAAATGGGGTCAAACACAGTATTAGTATGGTGTTCCTAATAATCCTTTAGGTGAGTGTAGTATGAATGTGTAATATGAATGAAATTAAATCTGGATGTACTACATCTGCCAAATTGTCATCATGTGATCTAACAGTTATGTCGCGTCACTGCCATTCATAAATCCTCCATAGTCTGCACACTTCAGAATCCCGCTGAAAGATAGGTCATCAGTGTACTTTTGCATACTCTTTTACTGTGAATTCAGTCATAGTTCTTTTGTCACATACGTTTATTCGGCTTCTATAGGGAAAGATTTCATTTTTGGAAACAGCCTCAGTGTTCTGATACTCACTTATGTCTGCACATGAGCATTGGCTAGTCTAGCCTGAAAACTATTTGAACACTATTTGAATATAAGAAATTATTTCCAATGGCTGATCTGTGACCAGTGATTTCTGATATGTAATGATACATGTACAGTCATGTTCCTTGAGTCAGTAATCAAACCAGTGACTAAATGGTCAACTTCACATTGTTTCTCTTAGTAAGATGAAAATAACCTGTTATTTAAAATGTGATTAAATGATACATAGTTAACGATTAATGAGTGTTCTGTTTTACAATCACCAGAGCGGTCAATCAAACAGAGCAAGTTTATCAGGACTAAGTTCTGGACTTTCGGCAAAACTCTTTTTATAACAAAATCTCTTTTATACATCACTGGTTGTAATCAAAGAATCTAGAGTTAGTTATGATGAAAGCATTCGTTAGTGTGGAGAAATCAAGTTGCAAAGAGGAGATCACTGCATTCATGTGGTCAACATGTCTGTGTTTGGCTACAATACTCATCAATCCAACATTCCCCGCCACAATCACAATATAATGCCATTGATCTAAATATAATGCTATAATTAACACTGTCCATGATAAGTTAATCCTGAGTGCTGTAATAGTAAAAACATGCTAAAAGTTTTCAAGAGAGTCCCACATGTAATACTTAGCTATTTCATATAAAGATCACAGAAATGGGCATTTACAGGGAAGTCTCACCTCAGACTCGCCCCTTCAGACAAAGTGATCAAATCAGAGGGCTAAAATCAGGATAGGAAAAATGCCTTTTATTTCTACATGAAGACTATTTTTTGATATAAAAATATAAGTGCACCCCAGGAAACTATAATTATAAACAACAAAACAACGCAGTTCATCGCCCCTTTAAGCAAACAGACCCGAAACCAAAAGCAGAAATGTCCTTTTTTTTCTAAAAATCCAAAAATGAAAAGAAAAGACTTATTAAACAAGCAACTAAATTCCAAACAAAACTCAAATACTCACTATTTAATGGTTGGGGAAAAAAACAGGGTCAGGTTGTAACAATCAACAAGGGAACAGGGAGTTACAGAAATAGGAAATAAAAAGTCAACAACTGACAGCAAAAATAAAGGCAGTTACCCCGAGAAGTCGACAGATTATGTTAAAACGTAAATGTTGCTCATGTAGTTTCTGTGGTTTTGGATTTGTTTGCATCCGTTCTGCAAGATAGGAGACACCACGAGCGGCTGTTTACACAGAAAACACTGTTGGGAATACACATTCTTTCTGTTGTTCTACAGATTCACAAACGAAGACATTTGTGAAGGGCGAAGACTAGAAAAAGTTCTAGCACTTCTTGTGATGGGTCCTAAATTAATAGACATGAGGGCTGAAATATGTGTTTCAGACCTTACAATACATAAATAAAAAATGGATTGGATGTGACTGAAGAAAAAGTAAGTAAATCTAATTTCTGACAGCGGAACAGAGAGAAGTAATTAGCCCTGATCTCTAAGCATCTGAGATCTGAGATGAACTCTTCTGTGCTTCATTCACCTGCTGTGAACTTCAGTCAATCTTTCTTCCAGCTCGGTTTCTGAACTTCAAAAAATGCCTTCCACTTTACTGGAGAAATATTTCTCTCTGAAATATGAATTCATATTGCAAATTCATTTTGTTGCACTTCACAGGATAAATCGATGTTGACAAAAACATACTTCTCTGATGCGGATAATTAAGAGTGATTCAAGATGATATGGCTATACGAGTTTCTGGAACAAATTTCATCAGGCAGGATATCGATTTGTTTAAGGAAAACCTCCTCGGGGGCTTTCATACTTTAAAGGTTTATTAATGACTTGAATGTGCTCCTGTAAACCAACAGAATCAGATGACTGAGGTTATTAGAATTGGAGAAAAGAGATTTTGATTTTGCTGTGTGTTGTTGGCAGTTTCTTTTACTGTATTTTGTACTGCAATTTGCAAAAGATAATAAATACTAGTGCCAACAAAAAATCTTCGAAAAACAAATCAAGATATTTTTGATGAAATCCGAGAGCTTTCTGGCCCTACCAGAGACTGCAATGTTATTATCACTTTCAAGGCTCAGAAAGGTAGTAAAGACATTGTTAAAATAATCCATGTCACTACAGTGGTTCAACCTTAATATTATGAAGCAACAAGAATACTTTTAGTGCTCAAACCCCCACCCCGAAATAACAACTTTATTCAACATTCTCTTCTCCTCCATGTCCGTCTCGTAGTACACAGCGTCTACGTCAGAGCGCCGGCTCATTATTGTCTTGTGTTCACGTGAACAGCATCTGCCAATAATGAGCCGGCATTCTGACGTAGAACCTGGAAGCGCTGTTCAATTAAGGATAAATTTAATATACAGTCAACAACATATAATATGAGGATGCGCAATGCTTGAGCATTTATGTAAACATATTGTGTGCATTCAGTCTTTCAATTCAGTGGCACTCACTCCACAAATATGCAAATAAGGACGTATACCGTTTAGGATGTACAGTGTGAAAGTCAGTTTATGATTAATTTTTAACCCCGATTAAATTATGAACAGTCTAAAACATGAAACAAGATAACCCAGGATTCAGTTTACCCAGGGTTAAATTTAACCATTTCAAGTGTGAAAACCTCTATTATAGTTTACATTTTGCAACATATGTGATGTGATTAGTCTGATACTGCATGTATGTGAGTAAAGTTGTATAAAATTGCAGTGTATGTCCATCTATATAGCTGTGAGATAATATTTAGTTTATATTTTGTGATAATATAAATCGCATATCAGATATTCAAAGGAGGGAATACTATCTATAAAGCATTTTGTTGAACTAATTAGGAATAATTTGCATGGAAATATGCATAGTACATTTTTTTAATTTGCTAATGGTTCTAGCAAAAATATAATCCTAACACATCTAGCTCACAATAAATGCTTTTCAGAAGCAAACCTTTAATCAAGTTTTTTTCCACTTCAAATATTGCACACAACCGAGTTATGAGTCTACACTCTAAAAAATACTGGGTTGTTTGAACCCATGTTTGGATCACATATGGACAAACCAAGCTGTTGTTTTAACATTTTTTAAACCCAGTGGTTAGTTTTATTTTATTTTAACCCAACGGTTGGGTTTGTCCATATTTGACCCAAACATGGGTTGAAACAACCCAGCATTTTTGTTTACTTTCAACGTGCCATCATCTTTCCTCGCCAGGCTACTTTGAGAGTCATCTCATTTGAAATCATACAGGCATGCTAAAATTTTTCACCAGACGCACTGACCCGTCCTGATTCATGCATCTAAAAACAGTTTCCACAGCTACCGTATACAAGCTCTAATAAGGACCCTTATCTTCTCGCTGCTGTTGTTTTGTGCATCTCTGATCTTGGAATCTCTGAGGGTAACTGCCATCAGTAGTCTGCATGCATAGTTAATGAAATTACTGAGCCAGTTTATCAGCAACTCTACACCAGAGACAGAATAAGGATGAGCCACTCTTAAAAAAAAAATTGCAGAAGCTTTACAGCTTTAAAACATCCAGCTGACATGCAATACTTGGCATCATCTGTACTGTAAAACAATACATTCTGGTACATAAACACAACTTGGTGGGTTAAGACTCAAAAATAGGCTGTATGTTCTTTCGGATAGAGTCAAGGAAAGTAAACAAAATAGAGGAAGAGAAAAACACGCACTGATATTGAAGGCCATGCATTCAAGCATACTTTGTATTTTGGTGCAAATTCATCAAATTCTGGAAAGCTAGCCAAATGACAACAATGCCAGCATGCTTAATTAAAAACTAAAACTATATAAGGTAAAACAAATTATGCCCCAGTCTATTTAGATAGAGCTATAGTGTTTGTTACTTGATCTTGAAAGAAAAATTGGGGTTCTGAAGCAAAACCAGTTGAAAGCCATTGCTTTACAATGTGATTGACACAGTAAACACTTACATTCAAGATTCTTGCATGATAATAAACACCAGCCTGAGGCATTTCCAAGATGGCCGTCAGGTGAACTAACTTGCTTCATATCATGTACTGCAGTTCATTCTAATTATAAACATACACACACATAAAAACAAGCTGCTCGCACTTTGTTTACAGACCTCAAGAAATTAAAAAAACACAGTTTTCCTACCTGTCGTAATGCATTTCCTATTGAAACAGGACGTTACACAGCTTAGCAGCTTGTCATGGCAATGGGCTTTATGCCCAGCTGCACTACTTCCTGAACTTCAGCCAGCTCCTTGTTTCCTGTCTGCCATTATTGGCCAAATTGATTAATTCAGGTGTACCTGACCTCAGTAGTCATGGCAACAATAATCAGACACACCTGAATTAATCAATTTGGCCAATAATAGCAGACAGGAAACAAGGAGCTGGCTGAAGTTCAGGAAGTAGTGCAGCTGTGCATAAAGCCAATTCAGTGACAATTGACCTACAGTATAGCTAAGCCACGCCCCCTCCACTCACTCGGACAAACAGTCAACATTTGGGAACAGGCGCTATGGCAGCTGTCACAGTAGGAGACATTTCACAAGAGGCAATTGGTGATTTTTGGAGACAGAAAGATTATATATTATCTCAAAGTCACCTAAAGGGCCTTATGCATTGGAGGGGTATATTAATAATTTTATTGTTGAGAAGGTCGATGAAAAGCTTCAGCTCCAGGCAAAAATGTACAGGTCAGAGTGTAAACGTGATAACCTGCATATCGTTGCCATCACCGTTTGGTGCTTCAGTATTTACACGAATCATTCAGCACAACATTGTTAACATTTGTTATCTCAATTATTTACAGAAACGTTTATAAACCTATGTGACGTACAACGCAGCTAGGAGCTAACATTTAAGTTTTCTAATGTTCGTAACGTTAGTATAAAGTTACGTAGAGATTTTAAAGATAACGTTCAGATACGTTGTTAACTTAACTTAGATCAGACATCCTTGTTTCATTTATGCACATTTAGTTGGTGTTGTGGTCTACCCCATAACTTAATCCAGAGCAGACACTTATCTCGGTTGAGATGTTGTTTAGGAAAGGGTAAAAAAATTCACACCGTCGCCCAGCCTCTTGGGAACCTAGTGTCGGAGTTGCATGTACCCCATGCACACCGTTTGATCATTTTAAACTTAAAATGAAAAGAAAAAACGAATGAAAACCGACTAACTCCAATGCATTTCAAAGTACGTGGAAGCAGAGAATGTCCGAGTGTATTGGGTTAGCTGCGCACTGTGATTGGCTCATCGCGTTTGAGGGCGTGGCTTAGCCATAGGTCAATTGGATTTAGGAGAAGGGGGCATTCTCATTCTAGAGAGCATTTGATTGGTTGGGTTAAGTGTTCGATATGTTTATTCAATTTTCCTGCGAGATTCTTATTGTGTTTGTGTGTGTGTGCGTCTGTGCGTGGTCTTTATATTTTAGGTATAAAGGCTCTTTTAAATATAACAAATATTAAAATGAAAAAAGTAAAACGTTTTGTTCATGCTGGCATTTACTGGAGCATCTGTTGTTGAGTTTAATAAAAGCGGGAGACTGGGGTGATTTGAGAACACTGTAATACCAATGTGATTCTCTCGGGATACTATGTGAACGAAGACTCTAAAGACTTTTTTTAGAACAAGTGTGTATGTGTGTGTAATTGTGTGATAGTTGATATTGGCGCATCATCGTCACTGTAAAAACTCACACCTGCCTCCAACTGTCTTGATCAAGAAGAAAGAAAACCCTCTCGAGTCCAACACTTCAGTGGGTGAGACCGAGGATGGATGTGTCATCACTTCGGGCGACTCACTGACAAAACATGCCATGTCTCTCTTACTCATCTCTTATTCATTTGTTGTCTGATTTACAAATCACCCATCTTTCACACATTTTTGGGATTTTGTTTTGTTGTTTACTTCACAGGCTCTTACACCTGTTTCTCAAAAGAGTCTTTCCACACTGTAATTATCGAGGATATTTTTAACCAAACACTAAGAAAAAGTGCTACATAGCTTACCATATATATAGTCAAATATTACATTTTCTAGTTAAATTTCTAAGACTTTACATGTTATTTTAGTGTAGAATTTTAAAAAGTAATATATTAGACACAAGAATAGGAATTACCTTATAATCTACACAGACCATTTTATACAATTTTAAATGGCAATTTATATATATATATATATATATATAGCAAAATATTGTTAAAGAATAATTCTATAAAATTTTGTATTATCTTATGTTGAAAGAATTTCACATCCAAACTATCACGTTTCTTTAGATTAACTAATAAGTTTCTAGTTTTTTAGAATGTTTTATGTAATTTATTTAATGTAGCGCAGATATTAAAATTATATACAGAGTATATACATAGTAAAAAATATTACTTAAATGTTACATAAGAGTTACACTTACATAAATGTTATTTTTACTTTAAAATAATAGAAAAACTTAAAATATTTTAGACTAAATTAAGAACTACCTCACAATCTGTAGATAAATATATTTATATATTAAGTTTAATTTTTAATTTCTTAAATTAAGTTTAAATTATTTTTTATATGAAATTTCAGGCAAGCCACAGCTGGCTCTAATTTACTGTAAATTAAAAAAAAAAAGTTTTTTTATGTAGTTGTTGTTGTCGTTATCATCGTTGTCTACCACTTTGTTATTTCAGAATCGATTATAAAGCTTCCTGTATTTTTTGGCCCCTAATTTAATCTCCAAGGTTACGTATCGCAATGCGAGCTGTGAGGCAGTTATAGAGACATTGCATTGGGAGTCACACACACACGGCCATAAATCATCCTCTTTGTTGCCTTCACTCTGACATTTTCGTTTGTTTTATGAGGTGAGAAATGGGAAACCATCAAAACGCTTTCGCACTCACACAGACGTCACACACACCCTGTTATCAGCAGTAAACTTCCACTCTTCCACCTTCAAAAACGAAGGAGACAGAGAAATGCATTCTTGGTTGTCCTCGCCCTGGAGACAAGTCGTGTGTTAAATGTGGAAGTGTGTAAAGAGGCTGGATGTGTGTGTGAGATGTGGTTTTTGTAATGTGTGCTTCAGTGTTCATCAGAGTTTTTTTAAGATGACCAGAAAAAATAAGGATATAGTTTTACACAACAATGATGTAGTCATATCTGAAAGGTTTTTGCTTGCATTTTTCGCGTACAGACAACAACTTTGTCAAAACAATCCCCGTTCACACGGGTCTGTGAAAACTAATAAATAATAATGTTGGCGATGTCACTTAAAGAAACACTACACGCCTATTGACTGAGCACACACGCATGCGCAAGATGTTGCCGTTTTCACAAATTCATGTTTTGTAGTTTACGCAGAGATGAAAATGGTATCTTTTTAAAAAAAAAATGTGCAGTTTGAAGCTCGTTTTCTAAAGTTTGCATTTTCGGGCCCCTAAAATGCCATTGTCATGTAAATGAACAGCCAAAACCAACCCGGTCTCATCCCAAGACGTCATATAACTGACGTTTTGGGACGTCTTTTGACCATACGTCAATATCCGCCTTTTTAGGGCCCCCTTAAACGTCGGTAGATGAGGTTATAGGATCCTAACTCTACCCCAGACCTAAACTTAACCCTAAACCCAACCCGTCACCTTACTGACGTTAAAGGTAAAGCGTCAGTTGTATGACGGCCCGGGATCGCCATCTACCGACGTTTAAGGGGACCCTAAAAAGGCGGATATTGACGTATGGTCAAAAAACGCCCCAAGACGTCAGTTATATGACTTTTTGGGATGAGACTGTGTTACCAAAACGCATAAAAAGTTGTAAGTTTTTAGTTGAAAACAGTGTTCTTTCAAGTGACTTTAAAAAAATTCTATTTAACCTTAAAAAAAATCAATGCTTTGATTCCCAAGAGACACCATGTGATCAAATAGACTCCATTTATATGTAGCCTATTTATTTATAAAACGTTTTTTGTCTGTAAGAAAATGTGAATGGAAAAGTCGCCATCACAATGCTAGAATGTTGTGTGTGGTTGCCAGGGCGTTGCTATGCGGCTACTAAGTTGGCCTGGATGATTAGCATTGTGTTACAGGGGTTGCTAAGTTGTTTAGAGTTGTTTGTAA
Source organism: Pimephales promelas (assembly GCF_988280905.1). Taxonomy (NCBI): domain Eukaryota; kingdom Metazoa; phylum Chordata; class Actinopteri; order Cypriniformes; family Leuciscidae; genus Pimephales; species Pimephales promelas. Next base: position 15,067,743 of record NC_142787.1, read on the forward strand.
TGTATCATGTTGCTAGGTAGCTGCTAAGCGGTTCATAGTGGTAGCAAATTAACAATTCTTCTGACTCTGGCATGCTTTTCAAAACCTTCTGAACCCTGCTCCTCCTGCTCCTTCATCAACCCTAACTGCTGACGATTTTGCCACATTCTTCATAGATAAAACAACTACCATCAGCGGCCAATTTACCAATCAGTCTCCAAAAAACCTCCTTTTCAATCACCCTACCACCAGTCCGCTTGATCCTATTCCCTCTAATCTACTTCAAGCCATTTCTTCCTCAATTGTACCTACACTCACACACATCATAAACACCTCTCTACACACTGGTACCCTTCCCACAGCTTTTAAGCAGGCTTGGGTAACCACACTGTTTAAGTAACCCACTCTAAATCCAGCACATCTGGAAAATTACAGACCGGTATCCCTTCTTCCATTCGTTGCGTAAACACTTGAATGAGTTGTTTTCAACCAGATCTCTTCCTTTTTTACACAGAACAACCTCTTGGGCAGGTATGTCTGGTTTCAAAAGCGACACTCAACTGAGACTTGCAAGAGCAGCTTCCAAATCCTCAGTCCTCATCCTGCTGGATCTGTCTGCTGCCTTTGATACAGTTAACCAGCAGATCCACCTGTCAATCCTAAAGATGAAGGGCATCTCGGGATCCGCACTCCAATGGTTCAAGTCTTACCTCTCGGGTAGGTCCTTTAGGGTGTCGTGGAGGGCTGTGGTGTCTAAGACCTGACGTCTAGCTACTGGGGTGCCTCAGGACTCAGTGCTTGGACCACTTCTCTTTTCCATATGACATCACTAGGATCTGTGATTCAGAGACATGGCTTTTCCTATCACTGCAATGGCTTTTCCTATCACTCATCGGACATGGCTTTTCCTATCACTCTACCTCTCATTCCAGCCTGACCATCCCACAGTAACTGCTCGTATCTCAGCCTGTCTGACTGACATCTCTGGCTGGATGAAGGACCACCACCTTCAACTAAATCTTGCGAAGACAGAGCTACTTGTGGTCCCGGCCAACCCAACACATCACAACTTCTCCATTCATCTAGGCTCATCATCCATGACTCCATCAAGGTCAGCCAGGAATCTTGGGGTTGTAATTGATGATCAATTGAACTTCACAGACCACATTGCTAGAAATGCCCGGTCATGTAGATTTGCCTTGCACAACATTAGGAGGATCAGGCCCTTCCTATCAGAGCATGCAACACAACTCCTCGTTCAAGCCCTAGTTCTATCCTGACTGGACTATTATAATGCTCTCCTGGCTGGTCTTCCAGCTTTCTCTGTCAAACCTCTGCAACTGATCCAGAATGCTGCAGCCAGAGTGGTCTTTAAAGAGCCAAAGAGAGCACACGTCACCCCTCCTCACAAAATTGCTCTGGTTGCCAGTTGCCACTCGCATTAAATTCGCATAAAGTCACATGACGTTTGCCTACAGAAGAACCACTGGCACTGCTCCCTTTTACCTAAACTCACTACTTCAGACTTATGAGTCACGAAACTTGCGCTCTACAAGTGAATGTCGTCTTGTGTACCATCTCAAAGAGGTACAAAATCTCTTTCTCGGACCTTTACCATGCTGTTCCCGGCTGGTGGAATGATCTGCCCAACTCAACCAGAGTTGCGGAGTCAGTAGCCACTTTCAAGAAAGAGCTGAAGACGCATCTTTTTCGGCAGCACTTGATCCAGTAACACGAACACTTTCTTTTCTATTCTATTTTTTAAAAATTAAAATAAATTAAATTCATGGACTGCGTTGGATGAAACTGAGAGGGGTCATAGGCTAGCACTTGCATATTGTTGTCCTACTGTTAGTTTCACTCACTAGTAAAGCCACATGTCTGACGGATGGTTCACGTCCACACCACGCAGACACGACTAATTGATAATCAAATTCGCTTTTGATTATTTTCAGTAATGATTTCTAAAGTATTCATAGTACTTTGTGCACTTGTTTATAAGTGTCCAGGGCTGTGTTTCCCAAAAGCATTGATCAAATACAGTCACAAGTTCCATAGTTGCTTTTGGGAAATACACCCCCAGGTTGTTTTTAGCATGTTGCTAAATGGTTGCCCATGTCTTCTTGTCTCTAGAGTTATTCCACCATAGATAATGGGTTTGTTCAAATCCTTAAAAGCAAAAATGAAAAAATAGTAAAATTGATGCTAAACAGCCAAACATGCACCCTCCTCATAATTTAGTCCAGTCCAAAAGGATAAAGCCCTGGCCTACATGATTTTGTGCTGAATATTGTTAAAAAAAATTATATGCGTTGTGAATACCATTTCCTTTTGTCTTCAATGCTGTACAATTTCTCATGGTCATGGATTCTCAAAGGATGCTGTTTGGATGTGGGAGAATGCTGGGTAATCAGAACAAGATAGTTCAACAACATCTACTGTAGGTTTTGCCATGTTACATCACCATCAGAGCGATGCAAAACAGGAAGAGAGGATGGAGAGAGAGAATAGTGCAAACAGATCAAAGAGAAAGACACACAAAAGTGGCAATTATCCAAGAGGGGTTGCCTGAAATTAATTATTCAAAAATCAAACACATTTAAAAAGACGGCATGCATTATTCAAAGCAAACAAACTAAATGTCATGTGTAGAGATCTGACTTTTCTGAGGGCATGAATTATAGATGCTTTTGACCATAAGTAACCTTTAGTTCACGTGAAATATTAATGCACATTTTCACACACGCAGCAGGAGATTAGAGTCTCTCTCAGGCAAGCTTTCTCTCTCGTATTGACATGGACATCAAAAACCAACTCAAAAAATGAACCGCAGAAAGAAACCACAGCAACCGTCGATGGTTTGACATCTTGAGACTAGAAGTCTGCAAAAGTGCATGACATAAAATCTGTTCGACGGGTAAAAATTGACACTTGACACACAACTTGAGCTGTTTTTGCTCTATCACTTCAAAGTGGACTGTGTCAATTCTGTGGTGAGTCTATGGTTCAAAACTAGTGTGCTGTATACGTCATACTGCGCAATACATACTACTCATTCTATTAAAAAAATACTGTAAAAAAAGAAAATTCATGTTAATTAGCAGGATAATCCAGTTGTGATAGCATATACAGTATATTCAAATATGACTGTAGGGCATTGTTGGATAGAGTATTCTGTTATATGCATACAGCCAATTTGCATACTGTGCAACATAAATTTGAATATAATAATTGAATTGAGAATGTCTTTTAAATTTCAATTTAAAAAGAATTTGAGGAAGTTAAATTAAAATGGATAACTAGCGTCAAGTAAAGTTTGTCAAGACTTCATTTCCCAGAATGCATTACCTGTGTTGAATTTCAATTCAGTAAATTCCAATTCATTGGAATTCAAATCAAATTCTAGCTCATGAACTGAAAGGGTATAGAGTGGTGCAGGGATGATGTTAAAACCCTGAAGGCGAATTCGCCACTAGTTCACTTGAGATTTTCTTATTTTCTTTAAGGTTTTGCGAGAAAGAAACCATAATAGTCAAAATACTGAGCACAGGCATTACTCTGAAGCATGTGAGACGTTAGTATTGTCAACTTATGTTTAACACAAATTTGATTTTATTGATAAATTGGAACCACTGGTGATTTAGTCTTCCTTCCTTTTTGACTTCATGACTGCAGCACTCTATTTTGGCTAAGACTTCTATAAATACTAAGTATAAACTGCATCAACTAGTACGGTAGTATGGCTTACCAATATACTGTATTTGAATAGGGCAGAAATAGTATGCTTTCCAAACACCTCACATACTGTAATGTATGTTAGAAAGGGGCAAAATGTCAGAGTTAAAGAGAATTCCTTGAGCACCATGCACTTTTTTTTATTTCTAAATGGTTAAATCAGTTTGCGAATGTGTTTGAAACGCCTGCGTGTTTTTACTGTTCTCCACAGCTCCAAAACCTTAGTCTACCAAACTGCAAGAAAGCATGATCTTTTTTTCAAAACCTGCAAACAATTTTGACTCCTGTCTACACATTAAATACAATCTATAAACACACAGATGATATTAAAGCGTTCTGTCTCAGGTAACCGTAGAATTGTTTTGCTCTGTGTAAATCTGATCGCCAACACACATCCATGGGGGAATTGCGGTTAGTCTCTTGTGAGGTGTGGGTGGGCGTTTTGTTGTGCCTTGCAGTTTATGACATGAGTTATGAATGCACGCTGCCATCTGCATGCATATATAATACAGTATACATAAATGCTGTTGTGTGTTTGCATGTTTGGCTCATGCTGTTTAGCTTGAATATGAATCAATGAAACATTTTTCACTATTTTTCCCCCATAAACAAATCCAACATGAAGTGACTCTTTAATATCAAAGGCTATGGCCGCCTGAGGCCCAAACCGCACTGTGCATTTACACACACCTCCTTCGGCTGCTTCTCCTGGCTCTCCATCCTCATGAAAAATTCATCTCTCTTTCTTCCGCCCTGCTAGAGGGGCAAAAGGAGAGAGGGAGAGAGAGCAACTGAGGAGGTGGAGGAATGAGCAAGTCACGAATCGCATATTGTTCCAGCAATGATCCGAATGTTTCACCAAGCCCCGCCCACATTTAAATATTTCATAATGCCTGCTCTAGATTACTGCTAGAGAAATAACCCTGTAAAAATGAGTTAGACATATTCAGGAGATGTCCATCAAAACTTAGAGCATTTGACATCACCAGCTGAAGACATATTTAACCCCTTTTGCACCTCGATGTTGGCGGCATATTTTCCCTTTTTCAAATAACATAAACTCGTTAGCAAAAGATTAAACACTTCCCATTTTTTTTCTTTTTTAGAATATTTTAGAAAATAAGAAATAACACTTTCCATTTTTTTCGTATCCATTTTCTTTTTTAGAATATTTTAGAAAATAAGAAATAATAACAAAAAAATATTTTTGAAAATAAGAAATGCTCTAATACTAGATTGAAATGTGCACTCCGCAATATTAAAAGAAATGAAAACAATATGAGCCAGATTCACTGGCATGGAAGCTGCAAATAGACTTCTGAAAAGAAATAAATACTATTAATAATTGCAAAACATCTCTTCCATCTAATATAGATGGTGTGAGTGGTCCTGATGAAATCTCACAGTTATGGCGGAGACATTATTGTGAACTGTTAAACTGGGTAAAAAGTAATCTGTTCTTAGTGGATAATGTATTGTATAATGATGATGTAGTTTTTACTTCTGCTGAAGTCCATGAAGCAATATCGAAGTTAAGAGATAATACGGCCTGTGGCCTGGATAATATAACAGCTGAACATCTTAAACTTGCCAGTAAGAAACTGTGTCCTCTGGTGGCCATGTGCTACACAGGTTTTTTTTTTTTTTTTTTTTTTTTTCATGGAGAGTTACCTGATTCTATGCTCTCTGATGTGCTAATAATATTAGGTTACATAATAATAGGCCAAGAGCTCTGGCCAGTGTTATGTCCAAAGTTCATCTTGTCTATTGATGACAAATTTGGTTTTAAACAAGCATGGCACTGATTTATGTATTTTTTTATTAAAGCTACACTGTGTGATTTTTACTTTACTCTTTACTTTATAGCGGTGAGAAGGTATATGACCATCCATTGAATATTAGTTTCTGTTCCTCTCAATTCCGATTTCGTTTTAACTCCTACGGTGGCCAATGTAGTCCAAGATTAACATGGCTTCCAGTTCGACCTCGTCCATGAGTGTTAACTCAAACGTAAACGCGAATGGCGAAGCTTGAATTAACGTGTACGTCCCTCTTTGGCTAATGTACTTTCAAGATGGAGGGGCAACATGGCGACCGACATTAGAATCCCTTACCCGTATGTATTTGCAATGGTATATACACACACGAGAATACTTTATTACTTGAACAAAGTAAATATACATTAATGAGTTACACAGTGTAGCTTTAAAGAAAATTTTGGATAAATATAATAAGCAAAATTCCACAATGTTTTTTTGTGTTTCATTGATGCTTCTGCATTCGATCGTGTCAATCATGAGACATTATTTGTAAAATTGTCTAAAAGTGGGGTCCCTGGTTTCATGATCAGAATCTTGATGTACTGGTATCACATCAGGCAATGAGAGTGAGATGGGGGAATGTAACATCTGCTCCCTTCCAAGTGACCAATGGTGTTCGCCAAGGCAGCATGCCGTCTCCTTTTCATATTAATGTGTATATGAACGATTTGTCTGTGATTTTAAAGGCATGTGGTACAGGTTGTAGATTCGGTGACTCAATAATTAATCATCTTAGGTATGCCGATGATTTGGCCATTTTTAGTGCTGGTCTACAACAGCTTCTGAGAATATGCACGCAGTATGGTGCTGATTTTGATATAAAAGCTGTAGCTGTTAAAAGCGGAAGCTGTATGTCCAAGCGAACATGTTGTGTCGTGAGTTTAGCATGTGTTCGGTATCTGTGAAGATTTAACTTTTTAGAGCATATTGTACACCTCTGCCCACCTGTGGTGTCATTATAAGCAAGGCAGCATTAGAAAACTTATAGTGGCTTATAATGACTGCATGAGGCTTCTACTGAGAGCTCCAAGAAGCTCCAGTGTAAGAAATATGTTTGTCAGTGCCGGGGTGCCAACTTGTTCTGCAGTGCTATGTAATTTCATGTATAGATTTATGTGTAGTATATCTGAGTCAGAAAATGGCTTAATCAATGTTTTGACTATACCCTGTTCGTAGTTCTGTCATATTTTCTTCCAGACTGTGGAACGACTGAACATATTTGTATGTTGGAAACTGAACGTTGTGGAAGGATTTGTATTTTTGTATTTTTATTATTTATTTTTATTTACTCTGTATTGTAATTGTGATATGGATCCTCCTGAGTCTGAAATAAAGTTTATAATAAAAATATAATAGTAATATTTTGGCATTTTCTTGAATATTTTAAAGTGGCAACACAACGGTACTATATCTATATCCACTTTAAAATATTCAAGAATATGCCAACTTACTTATAAAAATATAAAACAAAGCTTTAATATTTAACAAAACAAAAATGATGCAAGTAAATTAAATAAAACTAAAACAAATTAATTTCCTGAAAATTTACAACATATTTGTTTAACAATACATTTATAATTCATTTATTATATATTTGACTAATATTTTCAGTTAATATTGAACATAGCTGTATTTTAAAGAATAAATTATAATGGAGAGAATATATTTAATGTCATATAATTACACAGTGTGCTGTGTAAACAGCTGCTATTTGTTTATTCAATTTATTCACAATTTTTTACCATTCATTTATTTGATTTTTGCGATAGTCGTGCCAGCCTGTTGTAGGTCTGAAAACACACAGTCCAGCGGAGGCTGTTTAGTATGCAGCAGAAATGGCCTTGTTGGGTCATGTAGAGCTGGACAGCTTTGGCATTGGCACCAGATTTGTAGCTCAGGCCTGTAGGGGTTTAATTCCTTGCAAGGCTGAATTCAAATCCAGCTCTGTCTTTTCGCTACTGCTCCAATACGAGCGGGTCACTTGAGAAAAAACACACACTTCCAACCTTCTTGACAAACATATGAGTAAGAGATACCAGATTATACTCAATAAAACACCTGCCTTGTGTATGTGTGGTGCAGGTCTGAGTGTTTAAATGTGGTACGTTAGGTAACCAAATCACAGTTTTGTTCCCCAAACACCTTCTCAACATGTCCTTATATACCAGGCGTGACACAGTTTAAATTTATGGCTTAATATCTTTGCATTATCTTTATTAAGGGGATTTCCTGAATACATTAAATCTACCTGCACGCTGCCTCCCCTATTGTGCATTTCATTTAAAGAGGCTATATGTAGAATTCAGAAACCCTTGTTATTAGTGACACCTGTGGCCGTTAAGTGAACTGCAACCAGGAACTTACCACTCGTGCACACGTAACGAACAAGAGACTGAACGTGATTCAATGCCCCAATACACTCACAGCAAAGTTATTTTTCATTCTTTGCTTAGAAGTAACAAGAAGTTGGAGTTAAATTGCAGCGATGTTAATGAATATCCAGACGACGTCCACGCTGCTGTGAGTGACGTTTAGATATATGTGTAAATATGTGCTGTGCCCTTTCCTCTTAATAACAAAACACAACAAAAATGACATCGGTGAGAAAGCAGCAGTATCTGAGCATAGAGATGTGGGTGTTTGCACCAGATCTGTGATTCACCGGCATCATGTCGACAGAAGAGGTCATTCAAATTACACTGTAACGATATATGATATAAGGATATTTGATTATTAAGTTTGAGATTATATAGATCTGATCATGTGCGACTATATGTCCCTTTTCTATGACACATTGACACTACAGAATATCTCTTTCAGCATTATCCTGAACATTGTATATACATTCGTTTCATGAGTCACAGATTGGAGGATAAGCTCTCAGAAGTGCTGGCAAAAGCCCAGAGTCCCTCACATAAAAATCAGAGTCTGCAGGCTTTCATTGACAACCTAGAAAGTCAGGAAAGGTCTTATTTTTGAATTTTTGTTTCAGGCTGTTCACAAATTGGCATTTAAAAAATGCGATTAAACATATAGCCACTTTGAGTCAAAAATTTGGAATATGACAAAAACTTCCAATACAAATAAAGCAATATTTACATATGTATGTATTTTTAATTATACAGTCACGTGACTCATTGAGACAAAGTCACATGACTTTTTTGAAATGCACGCAGATATGTTTCTGTCATGCAGTCCTCTTCTGAGAATAAATAATTATCAAATAAGTAAAGTATAGGCTTCTATTGTGCATTTTGGACATTTTTATTCACATCTTGATGTTTCCATCCAGCATTTTGTATGTTAAATCTCAAAATTTGTGTGAAAACATACATGGAAACCAGGATATTGATTTATGCGATTAATTGCATTCTATATAAGTAAAAAAATAAAAATAAAAAAAATAAACAAAGCTTGAATATTGAATAAATAAAAATTATACAAGAAAATGTATAACGAAGAAAAAAAAATTAAAATTTTAAATTAAAATTAAACCAGAATATAGAGATCAAAATAGCATCATGTATTATTTGTTTAACAATATATAAATCATTTATTTAGATATATACAAGTATATATATTTTCAGTTCATTTGGAATAATATTGCACTGCATTTTTTTTTTTTTTTTGCTTCTTTGTTTAAAATAATCATCTTTTTTGCATTAGCCTTGCTGTTTCCATACAGATTAATGTTAAATCTCAAAATGTGTATTAAAACTCATGGATGGAAACCAGGTTGTTGATTTGTACAATGTTATGTAATTATTTTGATTATTATGAATAGATTGACAGCCCTAATTTTAACCTAAATTCCTGTCGAAAACATTAATAGAAATGTTATTTGTCAAATTTGCCAAAGAGAAGCAGGATTTAGACTTGAAATTAAACACTTGTCTACACAGAATGCAAAGCATCCTGAGAGAGAGAGAGAGAGAGAGAGAGAGAGAGAGAGAGAGAGAGAGACTTTGACTTTAAGATCACTTTATTTACAAAAACATTTAAGCTATAATATCTTTAGTATTTTTTTCCAATTAAAAAGAGAGCATTAAAAAAAAAAAAAAAAAAAAAAAAAAAAAAAAAAAAAGTTAAGGACTCCTTTAGCGGACTAACTGTGAGCATTATACATTCATTTGGAGACAGCCATCAGAGTCAACATCACAAAGACATTTCTCTATGCCCCATTTACCTCTGAAAACATCCAAGTCATTAACAGCCTTGTAATAGCAATACTCTATATTGATTCGTGATTGTATTAACCCCTTTAACACAGCGACTACATCAGTTGATACACCATCATTTAATTTTCTTTTTCGTGACAACCAAATTGCCATTTTAGCTTGTCCATATAGAAAATTTAATAAAACGTGAACTTCTTTTTTTTTCTTGTTGTATTTAGGTCCATAAATAAAAAAAGTGTGCACAAAAACTTCCCCCAGGGTCTGGCACCACTCTTCTAATTTGTGAAATAAAAGCTTTAGCCTTAAACAATTAAAAAACAGATGAAAAACTGTTTCCCTCATCCCACAAAAAGGACAATCCTCCCCAACCTGCGGATCAAGGTGTGCTCTGTGTCTGTTTGTGGCTATTATCCCATGCACTACTCTCCACTGAAGGTCTCCAGACCTTTTCTCTATTGGAGGCTTGTACAGGGACCTCCAGCAGCCTTTGGGGGAAGCGCCTGGCCCAAACACCTCCTGCCACTTGGACTCTCTCACACTCTCAAGTGAGTGCAGATGTGACACTTTCACACACAGTAAATACAAGGCTTTTTTCCCAGTGTTGCTAAAAAAGTCCAACTGGGGGGTCTTAAAAGAAAGCAGGCCTCCCTCAGTCTCTTGCCATATTCCAGTATTTGCTGAAAGGCATAATTCTGGAAAAGTAGAAGTCTCTTCCTCCCCACCAGATGACTCCAGAGCCAGTCTATAGTCCTGGGGCAAAAACTCACGTATTTGAGTCATCATTCTCTCCACCACTCGAACTGATCTAATGTCCAGCCTTTTAGCTAAGTTTTCAGCAGATATCCAACCATCCCCAGAGATCAAAAGTCCAATTTTTGTAATATTTGCAGTCCATAGAGCTCTTCTGAGGGAGACTGAATTTGAAATGTCCAATGCCAGTGCTGGGTTAAATAGCAGAGGTTCTTCCCTCTTCCACAGTTCCAGCGCACCATTTGGCTCTCGAGATATCTTTAACAGTGTCCACGCTCTCATTACTGACCGGTAGAATGCTGTCAGTCCTGTTAAGTCCAGCTTATCGATATCCATAAGAAACAGATGACGGTCCAGCCCCATGTTGCCTGCTCTCCTCAGAAGGGCACAGGCCACCTCGGCCCAGCTCACGTCTTTCCCGTAGAGTAGTCTCCGAACCGCCTGCAGCCTGAAAGCTCTGATCCTAGAACTAATGTCGATTAGTCCCTGCCCTCCTTCTTGAGTAGGCAGGTACAATACAGGCGCCCTCAGCCAATGCTGTCCCGACCAGAAAAAGTCCACCAGGGTTTTCTGGATTTCCTTTACTATATCTTCTGGAGGCTCCAGAATCATCATCCTGTGCCATAGCGATGAGGCCACCAGATTATTGCAGACCAGGACCCTCCCCCTGTAGGACAGCCGAGGCAGCAACCATTTCCAGTGAGACAACCGAGCACACACTTTCTCCACTAGGCCCTCCCAGTTTCTCTTTTTATATTCCTCTACTCCCAAAAACACCCCAAGATATTTAAATCCTGTTTTCCCCCACTTTAATCCACCAGGAAGTGATGGACTATTCAGCCCAAGACCACACCAAAGAGCCTCACTTTTACCCCAGTTAATTCTAGCCGAAGATGCCTTCCCGTAACTCTCTAGAGCTCCTTTTAAAGATTGAACCTCACACTGATTACTGATTAACACTGTGATGTCATCTGCATATGCAGAGAGTTTAGTAGGTTCTTTAAAACCCATTGTATTAACATTTAAACCAGAAAGCTGTCTTCTTAATCTGCATAGCAGAGGTTCAATAGCTATGCTGTATAACTGACCCGAGAGAGGACACCCTTGCCGAATCCCTCTATGGATCTTCACAGGAGTACTGAGGCCACCAGCCATTTTAACCATACATACAGCCTCAGTGTATAGCAGTTTAATTTTAGAAATGAAAACATCCCCGAATCCAAAAGCCTTCAAAGTATTAAAAAGAAAATTGTGGTCAACTCTGTCAAAAGCTTTTTCCTGATCTAATGACAGAAACCCAATATTAATGTTGTTTTGAAAAGCAAAATCAAGCATATCCCGTACCAAATGTAAATTATCTGTGATGGACCGATCTTTGATACAGTAAGACTGATCCTTGTGTATAATTTCATTCAATACAGTATTTAGTCTGTTGGCTAGACATTTGGAAAAGATTTTATATTCCGTGCATAAAATTGCTACAGGCCTCCAGTTCTTTAAAAGCGTTAAATCGCCCTTTTTTGGGAGCAGTGTTAAAACAGCCCGCCGACAGCTTGTAGGAAGGATTCCTTCCGTAATGCAGTTTTGCAAAACCTCAAAATAATCATGTCCTAAAACAGTCCAAAAGTTCTTATAAAATTCGGCAGGTAATCCATCCAAGCCAGGTGCGCGTCCAGAGGAAAGGCCCATGACGGCAGCGGTGACCTCCTCAAAGGAGAGTTCAGTCTCTAACAACAGCTTATGCTCAGGAGTTAACACAGGAATGGTCTGTAACAGTTCATTTGTGCACTGCTCATCCGAGGTTCCAGCAGTAAATAAATCAGAATAAAAGTTCACAGCAATTCTGCGCATTTTTACTGGATCAGAGGTGTCTTGTCCATTATTTTCTTTTAAACAATACATCTGTTTTTCTTGTCCAGTTTTTCTTTCCAAATTAAAAAAATATGAAGTTGGCCCATCCATGTCCCTTGTTGTTAAAAAACGGCTCCTTACAAGGGCTCCTTTAACTTTTTCATTCAGAATGAAATTCAGCTGATGATTTTTTTCGGTCCACTGCCCTTGTAGATCTGCAGCATCATTAACAGTCATGTTTTTCTCAATATCAATGATCTCCTTTTCAAGCAACTCTAATGTCTTTTTTAGAGCCAAAGAAGAATGGGCTGCATATTGCTGACAGAATCCTTTTATGTGGATCTTGCTGATTTCCCACCACTGAATTATACTTTCATACAAACACTTTTCAGCTTTACAGGTTTCCCAAAAAACTCCAAAGTTCTCACAGAAGTACTTATCATCTAGAAGTTTAATGTTAAAGTGCCAGTAATAACTCCTTTGAGCTCTTTCCACCAATGAGCACTCTATTGTAATGAGTTTGTGATCAGAAAAAGATGTGGGAGTGATAGCTGTGTGTTTAACTCTATTCCTCATTACATGTGATGTATATAACCTGTCCAAACGTGCCCCAGAGATCCTACCATTACTAAATTTTACCCATGTATATTGCTTATTTAATAGATTTTGTTCCCTCCAAACATCCGATAAATTAAATTTTTTAATTACATTGCTTAAGACTGCAGCTGACAGTGCGTGAGGTTCTTCTCCATTCCTATCTTTTGTAAAGTCTAAAGTGCAGTTCCAATCTCCTCCTAATATTATTAAGTCCCCATCCTGCTGTTGGCTTATTATTGTATCCAGCTTGTTAAAAAACTTCACCCTGTCTGTTCCTAAATTAGGAGCATAAATATTTATGAACACAAAAACAAGATTTCTAATTTCAGCCCTAATAATTAGCAATCTTCCTGGTTCAACCTCTTCTTTCGATAAAATTTTTTCTTTAAGACCAGGTGAAAAAAGCACAGCCACTCCTGCACTCAAATTAGTCCCATGACTGAGAACCTTCTCTCCTTCCCACCACAAACCCCAATCAACCTCATTCCCTTTATCACTATGAGTCTCCTGCAAAAAGACAACGTTTAGATCTTTCAATCGTATCATTTCTGAAAGTAACCATTTTTTCTTCCCATCCCTCATCCCATTTACATTTAGAGATCCCACCCGTAAGGTCTCCATTAGGAAAAGAGAGAGGAAAAGGAAGCAGTAAATAAAAGATAAACTCATAGTCATAATTTATTTTTTCCCCTCGTCTTTCCTGGTTTCTTACCTACTCTTAAAGTAGTTAAATGTTTCTTTAAACGAAACCTCTTTTGTTGCGAAAGCTCATCATAATTGCTCATTTTTCTAGCCCACATTACAGAAGAAATAAACTTCTTTATATCAGGGAAGTAATCTTCTATTTCAACACCGGATTTTCCTTTTGTTTCGTCAAGAAAGGAATTGATTTGTTCAACAGTATACATGTCCTTTACATCCTCTGACCACTGCTCATCATTCTTCATTCCATCATTGCTACACTGAGATAAATCCTCCATTTCATCATCCATATTTTCCTTCTCACCTTCTACCTGCTCTGTATCATTCCTCTGACCCTCATCCCCAACATCACCTTGAGACTCACTCTCATTTACAATATCAGACCTACACACTGATTTATCAGGAACAAAACTGCAGCCAGGTTGTTCCTCACTTCCAATGATTACATTGTTGTGTTCACTTACCTCCTGCTGTCCCTGCTCTTCCTCTGTAGTAACTTTATCCTGCTCTTCAGCATTTTTTGTTCCTGTATTAACGATGTCCTGTGCGTCAGATGTGGACTCGCGCTGTTCATCTTTGTGCGGACAAGCAAACCGCTTATGGCCCAGATCGCCACAATCAAAACAGCGCAGACTGTCGGTAGTGGCATACACCATGAAAGAATTCCCTCCTTGATTAACACGGAAAGAGACTTCCAACGTTCGCTCCGGTGAATTTAAAAACATGTAAACCTGACGTCTAAACGACAGGACATGCTTTAGAGCGGTGTTTTTACAGCCTAAGGGAATCATTCGCGCAGGACCCGCGATTTTACCAAATCTTTGCAATTCTTTAATGATAACATCGTTTGATACAAACGGCGGAACATTTGAAATGGTAACTTTTGTTGCTGGAGCGGATAGCGGAGTAACCGGTACAAATGCTTCCTTCACCCATATGCCACTAACAGTCAATTGATTAACTAGCGCCTCAGACTTTAAAAACACAACAACCGCCTTATTCATCCGAGAGGCCGAGATTATATTTTCAAAATCCACCTGTTCTCCTATCACCAGTAGCAGATCCTCCACTGTCACTCCGGGTTCCGGCACACACCGGCACCCGTTTCGCAGTGACAGTGTCGGCGTTCCTGGCGTGGGAACAGACGCCATTTTGGCGTCTTAAACGCACACTCAGAACTTTCCTACTCTGTATAAAGACGAGAGGAAAAAACAAAAAAAGGAAACAGAAAGAAACGCGAAGTCTCTCAGCAAACACACCCAACTCTCACGCTCACTCAACAATCACACCGGAAGTGAGAGAGAGAGAGAGAGAGAGAGAGAGAGAGAGAGAGAGAGAGAGAGAGAGAGAGAGAGAGATAGAGAGAGATCCATTCCAATTACTGTTTAACACGAGGTCACACTCCAGGAGTGTGTAAATGACAACAGCGATATAAAGCTATTTCAACACTTATTATCAGCTCTGGACATCTGTGCGATTTAATTGCATCTCTGTGTGATAAACGTGCGATCAGGGGCTGTTGTTTGATGTTGTTCTAACCTGATGTCTAGAACAGAAAGCTGTAATCGCACCTCCAGTGTTGTGAATCCACTGCGTCTGATTTAGACGTGTTACTGCAGTGAGACGGGCGGTTAAAGTGAAACTGTCTGTTAATGAATCTTGTTGCACGTATTACAGAGGAATTGTCGGACATATCTTGTGGTAGGATGTAATGAGAGCGATTTCTCTTTTATTGCTGAGCTGATCTGACTTCAGTCACCATAGATTCAGTAGCGATTTCTCTTTTATTGCTGAGCTGATCTGACTTCAGTCACCATAGATTCAGTATTATTTTAGATTTGGTAAATGACAGTAAATGCGCATAAGAGGCAGATGCTGTTTTGTATGAAGATCTGCTTTGATCATTTCCTCTGTGTTGTTTATGTTGGTGACACCAAGTTTATTCAAAAGCTGCAGGAAAAATGGCTTGAAATGTGAAGTTAGTTCAGAGAAAAGTCTAGCAGCATTTAAGGTCAGATCACACTTTGATCTTTGGTCATATAATTCGGTGACATAATGCTTTTAAAGAGTGCCTTAAGTGCCCATATCATTTTTGCAATCATACATTATACACAGAGGCGGAGAGAGTACACAGCTTCATTACTTGAGTAAAAGTACAGATAGCCCTTGCTAAATTTTAATCAAGTACAAGTAAAAATACTACATACTACATTTCTACTTTAGTAAAAGTACTGAAGTACTTGTTTTTAAAAGTACTTGAGTATCAAGAGTAGATTTTCTAAATATTGCACATTCCCGGGATGGACCTCTCCATCCATTGTTTCGTCCATAGTTTCATCTCTAATCTAAATCTGACCATGGACTTTGGCGGAAAGCTAAAGGTGATTGCTGGTGAGGTGATTGATTAGCATAAGAGACTTCTACCAATCCCAAACTTTTGAATGGCTATAATCAAGAAGAAAAGACGATCTACAGTATTCAGCAACAACCAAAGACAAGAGTTCAGGTAGCACGCAAGAGCTATTGCTAGTAGCCTATATGTTGAGTTTAGATTAATTTTTGTGACGTGCTCCACTAACTTCACGGAAAGGAAACTGGAACGACAGAAAGCATCATCCTGTAAGCTTGTATCGAACAGTGAGCCCAAAACCGAGGTATGTACCAAACCGTGACTTATGTGAACCGTTTTTTTTTTTTTGTTTGTTTGTTTGTTTGTTGTTTTTTTTAACAAAAAAATCTATTGTCTTTGTCCATGAATAATATTATTAAATAGTGTTGTAATAATGTTTCATTGTGAAACTGGTCCTCGGCTCACTTGAAGTTATTCTGCCATCCATAATCTCTGAATGGCTTCACAAAGTCCTAGAAGCAAGTGTGTGTTCATTGCCAAAAGTCTCCGGCAGTTGTCTTGCAGGCTGCCCACTCACACTGCTATCTGGCTATTGGTGTGCATTATCCTAAACTGCACTACCTCCGTGACATCAGCGGAAAAGCTAAATCATCTTGGAAGAAAAGCAAGTTATTTTATTGTTGGCTAAAGATTAAAATGTAGATAACTATTTTTGTTTTGAAATAACATTCACAATAGACCATTTGGGAGCAGACATCGCAGATACATCACTTGCAGCTGCACGCACATTGCGGTGGAAGAAAAAAGTGGTAACAAGTGTGGGAAAACGGGCATAACCCATGAAATAAGAGGGAAAAAAAGAATCGTAATGCAAAAAAAGATCTTAATTTTTACAGAATATCTTAGCCCAACAGTTTCAGCATGAAATAATATTTTAACCTAAAACATTTTACATATAACTATTAAACCTATAACATTATTATTTCACATTTCTGACTTTTTTCCGGCAATTGCGAGTTTATACCTCTAAACTCAGATTTTATACCTCGGATTTTTGAGAAAAAATTCTAAATTGTAGAAAACTCATAATTATAAACTCATAATTCTAAGAAAAAAAGTGGAATATAAAAGTTTATTTTTCGGAATTCTGATTTTTTCTTCTCAAAACTCGGAATTGCGAGAAAAAACACCAGTATTGTGAAATATAAACTCTTAATCACCACATAATCGTTGATTGCAAACACCCAAATGGTCTCTAAAGAGCAAGGATGTTTATTAAAAAAGTATAGTGTCAGTTTTATTTATTTATTTTTTGTCTTCTCTCTCTCTTTCCCATGTTATTGAATGCAATACTTGGACACATTAACGGCACACATACACTCTTGGGTCCATCTGTTTTGTCCAATAGTGCCAGATCTCCCCTCCTCTCTCAATCTTTCCACAATTATTTTTCCTGCTCTCTGTTCCTCTGTAGAGTAAACAGATCATGCTCCGATCTCCCAATATTACTGTGCTCTTTCAAGCATCCATGACCTCTGACCTCTCTTTATTGTGGCTTGTGCGAGTTTGACCTGTGGAGCAGATCGAGGTCACAACTTCCACCATCATTTTGCCCTTCATTTAGTGTCTGGACCGCCGCCTGGCGCCTCTCTCACACATACACATGGTTCACAGCCAGAAAGTGTTTCTGAATCTGTGTGTCTCTGAATACGTCGTGACTGTTTTTGAGCGCATCTGATGTGGGATTTCTGGCATCTACAAACTTAGTCCAGACGTCCCGCTGAGATGAGGTAAGCGAGTGACTCATGTATGACATAACATAGAAACACAGGTGCCGCTGTGTGTGTGTGTGTGTGTGTGTGTGTGTGTGGGTGTGTGTGCGCACGTGTGTATGTTAATGTATTAATTAACTAATTAATGTAATAAAAAGGTGATGTGTGACGTTTGTGGCATCATACGGAATTGCAAAAATGTGTGTTTCCAAACAGGTTTCCAAAACTCTTCCTGCCCCACTCCCATCTGTCATTGGTTGAGACGCACATCGAGCACATTGAGCTCAATGACTTGCTATTCATGGGTCTTTTAATGCATAGAACTCTCCTTGTGTATTTGCATAATGATGCATTTAAAGGTTACTGACCAAACGTATAAATATAAAAGTTCACAATGTTGTTACATTATAATAAAAAAAAAATTCACGTGTAAATATGTGTGTTCAGTAGTCATTAAGATGATATCTCGTCAGAGACTTTTGCTATTCAATTTACAGCCCTAGTCTCATAACCCATTGGAAAAAAAATCACCTCTCACACTGACAAGAAGGGAAAGTTACACAAACATCTCCAGGGAACAAATTAGTAGCTTGTGTCAAAGTATAATAACTGTAAGAGTTACAAAAAACAAAAAAAAATCAGGAGAGACCTCACAAAACGCGTACAGATAGTGATCAATAACACCAGAACGGCCAAAGGAGGGGAAAAGAGAAGGGCATATGATGGAAGAGAGAATGAGGGGGTTTTATTTCACGTTGTTCCCTCATGGGAGACGTTGACGTCGATTTTGCAGCAACAGAAGTTCTCATTCTTTGCTCGGTTTATTTTTAAACTCATTACAACTCTTCTGTTTGTCTCCCTCTTTTCTATCTCTTTCTACCTACTTTCTCAGATTCATACGCACAACGCTCCAGTTGTAATAAACAGCATAGCCTACACAAGTGTGCGATTTTGTTAGTATGGTCACTTTGCTTCCTTGATGGCTTCTTTGATCATGAGATGTTTATGAAGCTTTAATGTTGCGTGCTTGCAATATAGACACTTCCATAGTTTTTAACATTGGCATGTAGTTTTGCCGTTATGCATGGCATGCTTGCAGTGTAAACAGATTTATTGTTGTATTGTATTGTATTTATAGTTTTTGTATCCCCATATTTATAGTTTTTTTGCATCACGTTTCACTTACATTTCACTTACACTGTTTTATTGTTTGTGAAGCAAGTGTTCTAATTTTGTTTGCTGACTTGCAAAGTGGACAGTTTTGTTCATTATAATGGGGAATTAGTGTTGTTGGATAACATGCTTGTTGTGTAGACAGCTTCAACAATTATGAGAATATTATGAGAATATAAAGACCCCCTGTGGTGAAAATCATTTTTTTAAATATTGGTTTTATGTCTATATGGTGTTTTTAATATGCTTTAAGACAAACCTTGTGTAAAGTCATAAGTCAACACCATTGTTGATCATTTTCTCCTTAAAGTCCCTATGAAATCAAAATTGACCATACTTACTTTGTTTGCCTAAATTGATCGTTTTGTGGTGAACAATTCATACACGCAAGTCAATCCACACAAAAAAATGTTTTGGCTTCGTAATCTTTAATCAAAGTTTGAAAATGCCCCTCCCCTCTGCATTGGAGGACCTTGCCCGATGACGTAGGCTTTACGGTTTGGGTGTCTCCTTAACATCCATAACCACGCCCCTCCAACTAACAGCTGCTGTGTGTTTGCGAGCGCCGAGCGAGCATTGATTGACAGCGTGACAGCGTGATCCAATCAGGTGCTAGTTAGAAAAAAAAGCCACGCCCACTATTTTGCCTCATTTAGTATTCCTTTTCTCTCCGAAATACGTCACAACACTGGAGAAAAGTCGTTTGCAACTTCCGGTTCACGGGGACTTTAAAGCGGTCATGAGCTGCATTTTATTGTTTCATGTTTCCTCGGGTGCACTTATAATGTTAGTATGATTTTTAACTCAAAAATTTTAATAATTTAGAAATAAAAGGCATTTTTCCAAGCCTGATTTAGAACCCTTTGATTTGATTGCTCTGTTTGAAGGGGCGTGTCTGACGTGAGACTTGTGATTCGTTGACATCTTTGCATATGAAATAGCTAGTAGTATGTGGAACTCTCTTGAAAAAATTTTAGCATGTTTTTACTATTACAGTTTACTACTTGTGAAAAGCGATAATTATAGCAATGCAATTAGATCTTTCATTATATTAAAATGGTGCCATGAAAGGTTGCAGATATGAGGATGTAGCCGATCACAGACATGTATCCAGCGATCTCGTCTTTGCAACACGATTTCTCCACGATAACGAATGCTTTCATCATAACTAACAGTGCAAATACAATGTTAATAAGAGATTTGTTGATAATTACGGGAGTTTTGGCACGGGTCCAGAACTCAAACACCCTACTTAGGCCCCGTCCACACTACTGCGTTTTTAAACAAATTAAAACAAATACGATCTCCGTCCACACCAGCATTTTATCTGCGTATTAGAATTGATCTCCGTCCACATTAAAACGACTGAATAGTTAGAGTGGGAGCCTCCGCCCTGTCCTGAGCGCTCGCGGCTTGTTGATTGACACTAAACGTCGGGGGCCAACCCCAATTCCTTTCTTCCCGGAGGTGCATGAGGAGGTCTCGAGGTCCTGGTCTTTCCAGGTTCTTTCCTTTGTCTTCCCGCGATGGTCCGATGACCTCATCCACCTTTCCTCCTCTCGATCAGGCTGCTGCTTACAGGTACACTGGGGTTCCCATGGTAGAACGCTCTGTCGCAATGCAGGTGTGGCAAAGACCTATAGAGCTGCAGGGCAGGCAGGCACCTCAGTGCATGCCATGGCCATCCAGCAGGTCTACCAGGCCCTCAAGGACAAGCATGAGGGGAGAACTGACCCAGGGCTCCTTGATGAGCTGCGTGCCGCCAATGACCTCGCTCTCCGGGTGATGAAAGTGACCGCACGCTCCCTGGGCAAGGTGATGTCCACTAGCGTGGTCCAGGAGAGACATCTGTGGCTCAACCTGGCCGATATGCGGGACGCTTAGCGAACTCGTTTCCTTCGCCCCTGGACTTCGCTCAACAGTTCTCAACCGCCCAGAAGCAGACTGAGATAATAAAATACATTCTGCCCCTCCTGTGGCTCCTGCCCCTCCCGCAGCAGCCTTCACCCGAAGCAGGATGCCTACTTTCATGTCCCATGACTTCCATGGCTTGCTTTCGAGGGGCAGGCATGCCAGTATGCGGTTCTCCCATTTGGTCTAGCCCTGTCTCCTCGTGTCTTCAGGAAGATTGTCAAGGCAACCCTTGTGCCTCTCCGGCTACACAGGGTTCACATCCTGAATTATCTCGATGACTAGCTGATCCTAGCTCACTCTCAAGACCAGGTTTGCGAACACAGGGACCTAGTGCTCTGGCCCCTAGCCCGTCTGAGCCTTCGGGTAAACTGTGAGAAGACCTAGATGGCAGACGCAGCCACTGCAACGCCGCTTGGATTCCTTCATATGAGACCACTTCGAGCCATTTATGTTCCGGGAGCCCTGAACTGTGCAGCCGACAAGCTCTCATGGCTTCAGCCTCTCCCTGGTGAATAGCGACCCCATCACCAGGCGGTTCAGCTGTTTTGGGATCAGTTCTGGGACGCACAGGTAGATATGTTTGCCTCCCATGACTCGTCCCACTGCGACCTGTTTTATTCCCTGACCAAGGGCATGCTTGGCACAGATGCACTGGCGCACAGCTGGCTGTGGAACCTGTGCAAATATGCTTTTCTCCCAGTGAGCCTTCTCGCACAGACCCTGTGCAAGATCAGGGAGGACGAGGAGCAGGCCATTCTGTTTGCGCCACACTAGCCCAACCGGACCTGGTTCTCTGAAGTTGAATCCTCCTCGCCTTCCTCTCATGCCCTCTTGGGACCTCTCAGTGGTTCTACCTGCCCAGCAGAGTGCTCCATTTGAACCCTTGCAATCAGTAGAGCTTAAGTTCCAGTCAAAGAAGACAGCACTCCTGATTCTATTGGCCTCCATCATCATTCTCCATTGACGAAGTGTGCCTGGAATTCGGGCTGGCCTACTCTCACGTGATCCTGAGACCCCGGCCTGGATATGTGCCCAAGGTTCCTACCACTCCCTTCCGGGACCAGGTGGTGACTGGAGGAGGCAGACCCAGCCTTCACCCCGCTCTGTCCAGTATGCGGGAGACAGCGTTTCAGGACCTCAGACCAGCACCCAACACATTCGCCAGATTTTACCATCTCAGAGTGGAGCCTGTGTCCGCTCATGCCGGTACTAAGACCCGCTCAGGTGTCTTCGCTTGCTTGCCATTCCACTCCTCGGACTGGATACGTGCGATATTTTCCTCAGTTCCTCCAGCACTGCTGATGCCGACGCTAGTGTCTATTGCCTGTAAGCCTCTCTGAGCATGTGTCTTTCCCTTGGCAAGCCATCTTGCCACCCATGGGGTTGAAATATTCCATCTGCGTCTGGACACCCCAGTGATTCCCCAAATGCATCCTTCGGGTCATATTTATATTTGTATTCCCTAAGTCCGCCCCTCTGGGTTGGCAGTAATTGCATATTTCCTCTAACTATGGGATATGCTTCCCAGTGTACCTTGGTATTCCGGTGCTAAATAGGAGTCCTTCGTCCGTACCAGCCTTATGACAGGGATCTCAGATTTATGCAGGGTACTGGAGGACAGCTGTGAAGGTGGCGTGATTAGACTGGTAACCCCATTTGTCGTCATCCGACGGAACTCGAAGTGACAACGAAAAGGAACGTCTAGGTTACGTAACCCTCATTCCCTGAGTAGGGAACGGAGATGTCCTTTCTCCCTGCCACCTTCGCAGGGATCACCTGAGCTCAGTCTTGGCTCCTCAGCAAAGAAACATATCTGCATGTTGCGGCGTCCTCCTTTTTATACCCATGAGGTAAGGTGGAGATACACTATGCAAATTCTGCAGACCCATGGCATTTCTTTGCCATTGGCTAGTTTTATAAGAGGCGTAGCTGATGGGCTTTCTAAGCGAAAACCTATTCGTTGTCATCCGACAGAACATCTCCGTTCCCTACTCAGGGAACGAGGGTTACATACGTAACAGAGACGTTTTCTCAGAAGACATATTTATGGGTTTAGACCTAATATGTGAAGAGATGCTGAAAGGGGTCAAGACTCAGAGATCCCCTGTGAATTTGAAAAAAGGGAGAAACAGACAAATAAGGATCCAATTATGATTATACAACAGTCAGTTTAACAGATAAATCCAATCCGATTGTCAAAGTGATGTTCCGTCGCAACATGTGTTATTGTGTAAAATACAACCATATTCCTCCCAAATTTTCGCTAAAGGAACGCTCATAAGATGGAGCATTAATAATAGTACAATTTGTCATTCTCATTGTTCATCATTTCCATTCCTTTATATTTTCTGCATTCTCCTTTAGAGCGAAATATTGTTTCCTTTATCCTCTGAGGATCTTTTATATCGGCTATTTTAAAGGGGACACACACACACAATGAATGCATTTATATAAAGCACCTGCAATTTGTCTTAGTCTCTTTCTCTTAGGTTTTTATTCCCTGTATAAGGTGGCATGCGGTTCTCTTGTTCTCTTTTATTCTCTCTATTCTCTTTTCCTCCTGACAGGCTGGAGAAGCCAATTAAAGACTGCAGGGCACAGCAGAGCAGGCGTTTAGTTCTGCTCTCTCTCTCTCTCTCTCTCTCTCTCTCTCTCTCTCACACACACACACACACACACACACATACACACACACAGAGCGCAGGATGAAGCGAGTGTGATGGTATGAGAATGTGTGTGTGTGTGTGTGTGTGTGTCAAAGAGAGGAAAGGTCTGTATAATTGCTCTCACATTCAATGTGATCATGTTATCATAACATAAAGGTGTTATCTCTCCACCTTTTTTGTTTATATAAGTATGGAAAATGTTCTGAACATTTAGAATGATAAATCGAATGGTATAATACATCTAAGGTGGTTTAAGTGCATAATTGTATAATTGCAGTATGACTAGCCTAGTAGCTACAGAAAAAGGTAAATATTACTTGTTAACAGGCTTTTTGTACATCATTTTCAAATAAGCCGTAATTTTGTCAAATTATGCAAAAGGTTTGACTATTATTTAACTTTTAATATTATTTATATTCATAACATGCTAGCTATAAATGAGCAAGGCAAAGAAGTCAGCAATTATATTCTGAAAATGTTTAAATGTTTCATTTCCACTAAATCCATAATATGAAATGTGGTGATTTAAGAGAGTTTATATTCTGAAAGTCCACCATGACAAAAGTAGACATGTTCTAAAAAATAAAACCTGTATATAATGCATGAAAATGCCACAAGCGCTGAGTTGATTTGTGTGTATCGTTCTGTTCACTGGTCTCATTCCAGCTCTCTGCTGGACGCTTCTGGAGCCGCTCTGAGCCAGAAACCCTCCAGCCTGACATCCCAGAATAACCCTGGGGGAGACTCTGGAACGCATGTTAAAACACTGGAACACTGAAACGGCCATAAGATACACCACAAGAAATGATGAATCCTTATCAAATAAAAATTATCATGACTATAATTACAAAATGTATAATTTTGTTTGTGTATTGTTTGTTTTATTCGCTCTTTGTATATTTTGTGATAACATGCAGTATTTTAAAAGTCCAATCTGTGTTAAACACTTATTTTTTAAATCAACAACTTTTGAATTCTGGTGTAACTATGTAAAAAAAATAATTAAATATTAATTAATATCAAAGCCTAACATATCCAAACTTCCCACTGAGTATTCTCGTTATATAACCTGTATAGTGCAAAAAATACTGCACAAAAATATATTATATCAAGGAATTTCAGAAATAAAAACAGAATTCAGCATAAACCTCATTTATGTTAATTGGTCAAACTGGAGCTCTAGATATTTCGCTTCCTGCAGCTCTCCAGGTATCACACACACACACACACACACACACACACACACACACACACACACACACACACACACACACACACACACTTTTAACTGGGTCAGCTTGTGATGTCTGCTGGGAGAGTTAAACGAATCTGCTGTTGTTTTCTTTTCACTTTAAAGTGAAAATGTGGCGAAATGACTGTGTGTGTGTGTGTGTGTGTGTTTCAGGTATTCCCTACATTATACATATCCTTGAGGGAACATTAAACTTTTTTTAGATAAACTGCAGGGGGCTTTAAATGTACTGTAAAAGAAAGAATTTTACTTGATGGGTATAATAAGAAATGTATATTTCCAGACTGCAAAGATTTCTTTCCAGATTTAAGTATTGTACCGGATCTTATTTCATTTAATGATATTAATCCCTGGTTAAAACAGGAAATTGATGTGCAAATTGATTTTTGGAAGCAAAAGGAAAGCATTGTACTGTACAGAAGTATTGTGAAAGTGATGAATATAAAATGGTTAAAGAATAGAAGTGATACTATATGGAGAGACACTTTAGAGATGACTGAAACAACAAAACCAGTGTGGAGGATTCTGTACAAACCTCCCTTGCCTAAAAGAGTTGGTGATCATCAGTGGAGGATACTCCATGGGGCTCTAGTTAATTCTTTTGTGGCAATGTTGAACCCAAATGTAAGTGAGAATTGTCCTTTTTGCAATGAAAGTGATACTGTGTTTCATTTTTTTATGTTTTGTAACAGACTTTCTTTTTTGTTTAGCCTTCTAGAGCTTCTTTTTGAATCTTTTGAGGTATGTTTTACAAAGCAGAATTTTATTCTTGGTTGTATTTACACTATTAACAAAATACAAATGCCAACTCCTTAATTTTATTGTTGGTATTGCAAAATTAGCCATTTATATAACTAGGAGAAATCAAATTGAACAGAAAGGAGAAAAATAACTTATATCAGCTTTTTTTAAAAATGATAAAATCACGACTTGTAATCGAGTTGAATTTTTATAAACTAATGAGTACAATATTTTTGAAATTGAGTGGTGCAGTGATATGTGCAGTGATGTGCTGTTTTCATTAGTTGATAATGAACTGATTATTTTAGAAGTGTTGATAGGAGTTCCCTATCGAGGGAACTCAACACTGCGTCGATAAAATCGACTCTTTGGGGACGCTCCCTAAGCGTGCGCCTCTGAAGTATGAATGAAACTAATCCAATCCTGATTGGTGTTGCGTCGTGACGTAACATGTGACGGCATACCCGGAAGTATAAAAGTGACGCTGTCACAACACACACTAGCTTTCGCTCTTCAGCAAGCGCTTTATGTTGAAACTGTCTGTCTTATTTGGTGTTGTTTGTCTTATTATTGAAAGAAAGTATGGCCAGTGAACAATTCAAGAGGTGTGTGCATCCCTGTCCTCGTTACATCACGGGTGGGGACGCACACTCTCTCTGTGTGTATTGTTTGGGAGTGCAGCACGCACGGGCAGCTCTCGAGGGGGCTGCTTGTGAAATGTGTGAGGCTTTGCCTATTAGAGTGCTGCGCTCCCGGCTGGCGTGCTTTGACGAGCACGGTCAGGCTCGCGTTCCCCAGGGTTCCGGTCCCGCATATGTCGAGGAAGCGATGCGGCGACTGAGATCCTGGGGTTCGCAGCGGGATCTGGCGGAGGAGAGTGAGAATGCTGAGGCATTTTCTCGCTCGCCATCGGCTGATCCCGCAGCCTCTGAGAGTGGTGTGGGAGCCCGCGCTGCGGTTTCTCCTACCCGCGATCAGGTCCCGGTGCTTGAGCTGTCTACTTCTGAGGAAGGGGACGTGCTCAGCATCGATGCGGACGACCGTGATCTCAGCACGCCATCACGCGGCCTGGGTTATGAGGAGCTGGTGGAGGTTGTGACACGCGCTGTGGCCAGACTAAACATCAGCTGGCCACAACATGAGCAGGAAACGCAAGTCACCAGTAAAATGGACGAGCGTTACCTGCAGCGCAGGTCACAGCCTCACCGCCGGGGTCTGCCGTTTTTCCCTGGTCTCCATAAAGAGATCTCGAGAACGTGGGAAAGACCGCATTCGTCCCGTATTTCGAGTCCCAATGTAATAGATTACAGCAATGTTATGGGGGCTCGAGATATGGGATATGGGAAGATGCCGAAGGTGGAGGAGGCTTTAGCGAGCTATCTCTCTCCCGAATCGGCGTCTTCCCTAAAGACCCCGGTGTTGCCTAGTAAGCCCTGCAGAGAGACATCTGCATTGGTGGGCAGGGCTTACATGGCGGCGGGTCGGGCTGGTTCGTGTCTGCACTCAATGGCGATTTTGCAGGCATACCAGGCCGACCTCCTGAAAGATTTGGATGAGGGGGAGGGGCCTACTCCTGAAGATGTCGCGGAGTTGAGGAAGGCCGCAGATTTGTCTCTCCGGGCCACTAGGGAAGCGGCCAGCGCTATTGGCCGCTCTATGGCGGCCATGGTGGCCACGGAGAGGCATCTGTGGCTGAACTTATCCGGTATTAAAGAAAAGGATAGGTCCTTCCTGCTGGATGCGCCGCTTTCGGCTTCTGGCCTGTTCGGCGACGCCGTTAATTCGGTTGTCGACAGGTTTCAGGAGTCGAGAAAACAATCTGCGGCGTTCCAGCAGTACCTCCCCCGGAAAGCGAAGGCCAAATCTAGTAGGGGGGGGCAAAGCAAGCAGCCCCAGCCATCAGCCAGCTCCTCCCACAGGGCAGAGCAGAAGGAGAGCGTTTCCTCTAGAGCCCCCCCTCCTGGGTCTTGGCAACAGAGGAAACGCTCCCAAAAACCGAAGTCCTCCAGCCAGAGGGGCGACCTGAGGGACGTCATTCAAGCTAAGAGGACTTCGGAAAAGAGGTCCTAGCCAAGGCAGGACTTCAGAGGGCTGCCCCCTCCGCAGTGAGACAACCGAGGTTGTTCTCACAACGGGGCCCTCTAGGAAAAGATGCAGGTCCGCCGTTAACAGCGCTTCGGGCCGCATCAATTTCCAGCGAAAAGACACCAGAGGCCAGCCTCGAGAGGCTGGTACCCTTAGCAGATTTTGTAGAGGGATGGTATCATCTTCCCAACATATCTCCATGGGCCCTGCAGATAATACGAGTTGGGTACAGACTGCAGTTCGCGCACCGCCCCCCCAAGTTCTCTGGGGTGGTGCTCACTGCGGTGGTCCCAGAGCAGGCTCAGGTGCTGGAACAAGAAGTACAGACTCTGCTGTCGAAAGGAGCCATAGAACGTGTTCTTCCGGTAGACAGGGAGTCCGGGTTTTACAGCCGGTACTTTATAGTTCCAAAGAAGGATGGGGGGTTAAGGCCAATTTTGGATCTCAGGGTGTTGAACCGGTCTCTGAGAAAGTTCAAATTCAGAATGTTGACCATTCCAACAATCGTGAGTCAAATCAGATCCGAGGACTGGTTTGTCACGATAGATCTGAAAGACGCCTATTTTCACATCTCCATCCTTCCTTGTCACAGGAGGTACCTGAGGTTCGCTTTCGGGGGCGAAGCATACCAATATCGGGTTCTTCCGTTCGGCCTAGCACTCTCTCCCCGCACATTTACCAAGTGTATGGACGTGGCCCTTGCTCCACTGAGACTTCAGGGGATTCGCGTATTGAATTATCTCGACGACTGGCTTATTTTGGCCCAGTCTCGGGAGATGGCAGTTCGGCATCGAGATGTCGTTCTTGGCCATATTCAAAAATTGGGGTTAAGACTCAATTTGAAGAAGAGTGTGCTAGAACCGTCCCAGGGCACGACCTTTTTGGGAGTCGTGTGGAACTCGATTACAATGCAGGCACGTATGTCTCCCGCACGTATCGAGTCAATTCTGGCGATGGTGTCCAGGGTGAGGCTAGGTCAGGCCGTCACTGTGAAACACTTTCAAAGGATGCTGGGCCTCATGGCAGCGGCATCCAACATTATTCCTCTGGGCCTCCTTCACATGAGGCCCCTCCAGTGGTGGTTGAAGACCAAGGGGTTCTCACCCAAAGGAAATCCGTTCCGTATGATCAGAGTAACGCGCAAGTGCCTTCAGTCTCTGCAAATATGGAAGAAGCCTTGGTTCCTATCCCAAGGGCCAGTGTTGGGGGTGTCATGTCGCCGGGAAACCGTTTCGACAGACGCCTCCCTTACGGGCTGGGGCGCGGTCATGGACGGCCGCTTTACCAGGGGTCTGTGGCAGGACCATCATCGCACTTGGCATATAAATTGCCTGGAGATGATGGCGGTATTCAAGGCTTTGAGGAGCTTCCTCCCAGACATCGAGGGCCGCCACGTCCTTATACGGACGGACAATACGTCAGTGGTGGCCTATCTGAACCGACAGGGGGGACTCAGATCGCGCCCTCTGTGCAAACTGGCGCATCAGATTATCCTTTGGTCCCAGGGAAAGATATTGTCAATAAGGGCAATGTATATCCCAGGGGTTCAGAATCGGGGAGCAGACATCCTGTCGAGGCAGGGGCTGAGGCCCGGGGAATGGAGACTTCATCCGGATGTGGTGAAGTCGATAGGGGAGAGGTTCGGACCGATGGAAGTGGATCTGTTTGCGTCTCGAGAGACGTCCCACTGTCCACTTTGGTTCTCCCTCTCACATCCAGCCCCGCTGGGGTTGGATGCCATGGTACAGGCTTGGCCGAGGCTTCGCCTGTATGCTTTCCCCCCGATCGCTCTGCTCCCTGGGGTCCTGGAGAGGGTCCGTCAAGAGGGCATCAGTCTACTTCTGGTTGCCCCGAGATGGCCGACACGAGTATGGTTCTCGGATATAATATCACTCCTCATAGCTCCGCCATGGCCGATTCCTCTGAGGAGGGATCTATTGTCTCAGGCGGAGGGCACAATCTTCCACCCTCGCCCAGAGTTGTGGAAGCTGTGGGTCTGGCCTCTGAGGGGGTTCAGTACCTAAATGCTGGCTTATCAGCTGAGGTGGTTGAAACCATACTTAGCTCTAGGGCCCCATCTACCAGGAGATTATATGGCCTCAAGTGGAAGGTGTTTCACACTTGGTGTGGAGAACGAAGGTTGGATCCAGTAAACTGCCCAGTGGCTTCAGTTCTGGAATTCCTTCAGGATCGTTTCTCTGCGGGTCTCTCCCCGTCCACTCTTAAGGTGTACGTGGCTGCCGTTTCGGCTTTCCACGCGCCAGTAGATGGTGGACCTCTGGGGAGGCACCAATTGGTCATTAGGTTTCTCCGTGGTGCTTGGAGGATGAGGCCGGCGATCAGGTCCAGGGTGCCTGCCTGGGATCTGGCAATAGTTCTGGAAGGGTTGTCCCTCGCTCCCTTCGAACCTTTAGAGTCGGCTTCGCCTAAGGACTTAACGCTGAAAATGGTCTTTCTCTTAGCGATTACCTCTCTTAAGAGGGTGGGAGATCTCCAGGCCCTGGCGGTAACGCCAGCTTGCTTGGAGTTTGCCCCTGGCAAAGTAAAGGCCTTTTTGCACCCGAGTCCGGGCTACGTGCCTAAAGTTCCTTCGAGTACGGCTCGCTCTGTAGTCCTTCAGGCATTCCATCCTCCACCTCATGTGTCGGCGGGAGAAGAGAGGCTTCACTTGCTCTGCCCCGTCAGAGCTTTGAGTGTATACTTGGAAAAGTCTGCTTCTTGGAGAAGATCTGACCAGTTGTTAGTATGCTTTGGGTCACCTAAGAGGGGGCTCCCGGCGACCAAACAAACTATAAGTAACTGGATTGTCCAGTCTATTACTGAGGCTTACAAGGTGCGTGGGGTTCCTTCACCTTTGGCCTTAAGGGCTCACTCGACTAGAGGCATGGCTTCCTCTAGGGCCCTTCTGTCGGGAGTACCTCTGCAGGAGATTTGTGAGGCAGCCGGCTGGGCTACCCCGCATACTTTCATCAGGTTTTACAGTCTCAGCCTTCCCAGTACGCCCGGTGCACACGTACTCGGCCCTTGCTGAGTGCCTAATCAGTTTCACTCTGGGGCGGGTCTGTTCGGTGCGTGGCCTAGTGGGTACTCGTTCCCCAAAGAGTCGATTTTATCGACGCAGTGTTGAGTTCCCTCGATAGGGAACGTCTCGGGTTATGACTATAACCCTTGTTCCCTGAGAAGGGAACGAGACACTGCGTCGTGTTGCCACGCCCCCTTTTCAGACCCTTGAGCGTCTTGCTTCATCGCGAGGCTAGTGTGTGTTGTGACAGCGTCACTTTTATACTTCCGGGTATGCCGTCACATGTTACGTCACGACGCAACACCAATCAGGATTGGATTAGTTTCATTCATACTTCAGAGGCGCACGCTTAGGGAGCGTCCCCAAAGAGTC
This sequence comes from Pimephales promelas, assembly GCF_988280905.1. Classification (NCBI taxonomy): domain Eukaryota; kingdom Metazoa; phylum Chordata; class Actinopteri; order Cypriniformes; family Leuciscidae; genus Pimephales; species Pimephales promelas. The sequence goes on from NC_142787.1 coordinate 15,098,702, forward strand.
GATTTTATCGACGCAGTGTCTCGTTCCCTTCTCAGGGAACAAGGGTTATAGTCATAACCCGAGACGTTTTTTTTATTAGATTGAAAAATGTGACCTTTTTTGTGAATGTTTTTTTATAGTCATATTTATATAATAAAAAGAATAGTCTCTCTCTCTCTCTTTGTAGCCCAGTGTCTGAATGCTCATTAAGGTGAAGAGGCACTTCCTGGGGGACAGAAAGTCAGCAGCAGGTGGCATGAAATAACAGTGAGTTGTCAAGCCATAGTATGATGAGAACACACACACACACACTGCTGCCACCTCTAAGACAGCGTCTGTGTCTGTCGGTCTCTCCTGCTCGCTTATTCTCTGTCTAGAAGCAGCCACAGATAAAGAGAGAGAGACTTATGAATAATTCATGCTCCTGGAGACTCATTTGCTATGGAGGCAGAAAGCCACATGAACTTGTGAGTGAGTCTGTGGAGGGACGTTCACATACGTGTGTGTGTGTGTGTGTGTGTGTGTGTGTGTGATGAACTGCAGAGCTGGTGTTAGAACTCGCGTTAGCACATTCTTTAGACACCAACGTTTGCTAATGATTATCACTTAAGTTTTCTGAAAGTAATTCCTGCTTTGGTTATATAAATTAACATATAAAACATTGTTATAGCTGTGAGTCATTTCTCAGCCTCTAGTGGCATCAAACGGAATTCCAAAAATAGTGAGTGTTTTCAAACGTGTTTCCTGAACGGCTTCAAGGCTGCGATTTGTTTAGATATTTTTTATGTTTTAGTGTAGAAGTTCGAGTTGATAATTTCAGCATACTGTATATTTAAATGTACTGTATAGCGGAGGATCTTTCCGAATTTTAGAGAAGACCCGCCCTCTCCATTTTTAAAAAAAATGCACATGACCGAGGACTCAAGACATGATATGCAATGGAGGAGTAGCTTGTTGCATTTGTACCATGGTTAACACGTTGGAATTATCGAAAATGAACACTCAAGGTTTTAGAATATTTCAGTGCAATACCATTTGGTCATAAGGCTACTTTAGACAAATGTAGACGTTTACCGTGTATACGCAGTGCATGACTTGTGCCAGGGCTATCATCGCTAGTCATAGCTTACATTAACTTTTACTAAAAGTGATTTTAAATGGATTTCTCCAAATAGCATGACAAACTTTACCTGAATCTTCGCGGCTGCAGCATCAGTGGGAAGCCCAACCTGTGCTTTTAGCGCACGCCAGCATGTAAAAAAGTTTCACCCAAAATCACGCTGGCCTTTCGCCTGGAAAAACCTATAGACAACTTCCGGCAAATTTAGATTTGCTCTGCAAGTTAGTCAGGCAAGGAGCTCATTCAAACCCATTTCCAATCCGCCGAAATCGCAGCACCAATCAGGAACGTTGGGGCGGGCTTTACACGATGACGACATCACAGCGACGGTGAAGTAGATTTTGTACATTCACAAAGGGGTGTGACGGTTATAGTTGAACGCTGTCATTAGAACTCTATAACCGCCAAAACCATGTTATACAATTTTTTTTTCCACAAACATTTTTTATCATAGAGAATGTTTAAATACTAATATCAGCTTACGAGGGAAACGGAGGCCGAGTTAGTGGTGCTTCAGAGACTGCTACTGCTGGAGATGATTCGGGAGAAGTCGGTGCACCTTTATACCGATTAGAGCTCGCGCTGACTCGAAGTAAAGCCTTGTTTATACTCGACGCATCCGCACGAGCGCGAAGGTGCGCGGCAAAAATGACGCATTCGGTGCGCAAGACCGACCCCATTTCCCTTAGTTGTGTGCATGGCTTTTTTTGTAGCGGCGCCGCGTCCGAGGATGAACGACTTCAAGGCAAGCCGAATCTGCCCGAGCATGTACGTCTCACCCATAGACAGTAAGACCCCATTTACACCTGGTATTAAAATGCGATCTGTATCCAGATAAGTTATCCGGATAATAAAAAACGCATGTCAATGCAAGGTGTAAATGCGTTGTGATCGGATCGTGATCGGATCTGCCTGACCACATGTGGAGGTAGTCTGGCTCGCATTGTGTCCGGATGTAAACGCAATCTGGTTGTTGAAACCACATATGTATATTTTACTCCTGCCAAAAATGCAAAAAAAAATAAACGAGTGAGAGCGTGTTATATAGGCTATATGTCATGTTATAGTCAGATCCCAGATAGCAAACTGACATTGAATCAACGTGGAAACGACGTCTCTCATGACATTGAAACAACGTTGATTTTGCTCATCGAATTAACGTTGAACCAACGTCAGACGCAGCATTCTTCAAAGCTAATTTAAAATCGAAAATTGGTTTGCTTTCATAACGTTGAAACAACGCGTTGATTTCAAGTTGATTTTCCGTTAGTTTTGAAAGAATGACGCGTCTGACGTTGGTTCAACGTTAATTCGATGAGCAAAACAATGTCAGATCAACATTGTTTCGATGTCATATTTCCACGTTGATTCTATGTCAGTTTGCTATCTGGGATATGACGGCGCTACTGCGACACGCATCACCGCAGATGAGCAGCTGAGCGTCTATTCATCAAGCCAACGTGCAAACATCGCAAATAAATGTGAAAGTAAATCACAGACGCTTAACACACAATCATCTTCTAGTAAAGAAACGAAATTTTCTTACCAGCGCTGTTGCCACTCTCTTATTGATATCTTTGATTTGGAAATTAGCTGATGATCAACAAAATGCAGCTCAAATCTGTTGCTTTTGGTGGCGTGCAATCCATTAAATCTGCATATAACGCGGGAGTTGAAGATCGGATTTATATCCGTTTTGCAAAAACACATTTATGTGGCCAGGTGTAAATGAAATCGGTACTTATTATCCGGATAACTTATCTGGATACAGATCGCATTTTAATACCAGGTGTAAATGGGGTCTAAGGTCTCACCATACGGCACGCAGTTTGCGTGTCTAAATTGCAAAGTTCATTGCAAAGTTTTTTGTTAAGGTTTTGTTTACTGTTTTAATTATTCTGATTTCTTTTGATTATTTTAATTTCTTCCATGTAAAGCACTTTGAATTGCCACTGTGTATGAAATGTGCTATATAAATAAACTTGCCTTGCCTTGCCTTACTGTGTGTTATAATGGAAAGAACATTCACTTATAGTTGTCTTGCTGTTAATTTTAAATAAACGTAGAGCAAGTAGCTAATCAGATTGTCTGCTCGTTTATTCAAACAGACGAACGTCGCTCTGCATACGTCATCTCATTCAACGCTCATTCAACGGTTTTAGGTCTATCCAATTGCGCCTTTGAGGCATTTGAGCCACGTCCGTTGGTGACCCCCTTTTGGAAATGATTTGTCTATGAAGCTTTGCCAGAACATAACTCACTTACAAACTGAGATGGTCTGGTTTTAACCAGGCTAGCTGGCCTTGTTTCTATATTACGCGGCCTTTCTCTTCTTATCATACACTTCGTATACATTTTTTTCTCTTTCGATCCTCAGTCATTTTCAAAGGAATGTCTGAAACCGTAACTCATCACACATAATACACCTGAAAGTGCACATGCGCAGCAAGCGAAAACTACATAGGGACGAGCACGTACGACAAAAACCTTACAGCAAAACATACGAAAACATATCACTAGAATGATTGACACTTAGGTGGACCAATAGTATAGGCTACCCACCCGGAAAAAGAATATATATATATATATATATAAATCTTATTTCTGATATTTTTTATCTGTAGAATATCTGTTTAAATGGGCATTATGCCTTTGTCAGTCAGGCACAGGCAGTGGCTGAATTTATAAAGAGATGTGTGTTCACATTGTTTATGATAAATTGCGTGACTGTCAAAGCAAGTAAAGTGCAAAACACAACCTGACACTCAATGTCGTCGTGTCCCCTCAGCATCAGAGGAAAGGAAAGACGTGAAAAGAAATTAGAAGAAAGAGACTTTTTGCTCTCAAAACATCACTTCAAAGCCATTCACATTTTGCTCCAGTGTTTCCCTCTTGAGCTTTTTTCAGTTTCGCCCATTCTGTTGACACATAAATGCACACATACAGAGAGACATTTTCAGCAAAAATATGGTATGTCCTATGGGACTTCTACTGTTTTTATATAAAGCTAATTATAACCGACAGGGGCAATATTGAAATCTAGGATTTTACTATTAGGGGGGCTCAGCCTCCATTGAGGGTATGATTTAAAAAACTAAATTATACAGTATATTGCTTGTATACTAGGGTATAGGCATGAACAGTGATTAGGTTTTACACTATCCAGTCAATTCCTACATATTCCTACATATAATTTCTAATCGTTTCAGCTCATATTCATTAACAATACAGCCATACCTTATATTACAGTAATACTCTAGATTTTTTTTTTTAAATATCCAATGTTTTAAACACTATTATAATTAACTCTACATTTGAGCATAAAAATGTACTGTACTTTAAAGATCTACATTTCTCATTTTCATTCAAGGAGGTAACATGGAAAATGTGCCAAGCTTTAATGAAGAATGTCTGTCAGAAACAAACACTGTTAACATTAAAAATAACATGAAATTACCACTATAACCAGTAGATAGCTGCAGACGATCACACATTTGCCATTCCCACTCCCTTTTATAGTTCTTTTCACATGTTTTGATTTTGGATGTATTATAAAATGAATATTATGACATATAATACAGGTTTATTGTATTGAAGTATGAAGTAAAAGTAGGAAAAGCCATACAAGTCTTATGCCATTTAGAATAAAGGAACATAAATACAATTTTAAAAAAGGGAAACCGTCTTGTATTCAAATTATGTAAACTGCATTTATGACAAAGAACTACACAGATGCAGATCAATTTATCAATGAATGCACACACCTTCTGATGCTGTGCCGCTACAGATTGGCGAACGCGCTGAACGCAGACTAATATATAGGGATGAGCCGAAGCCTGCCGCCAGTGTCATATTTTAAAGGGGACTGAGGCAATCACGAATTAGTGTACAGTACATATTACGAAGTTAACAGCAAATTCTTAGGGGGGATGTGTGGAATATTTAATAATATGACTATTTTGAGCACTTTTGTTCTCTAGTCTATCTGTACTCAGCATGCATTGCAGGTGGAGTGTTTACTCGAGACGGTTTTTCTGTGACCTTTTGCTTTGTTTTCAACACCCTGTTGCAACGTTTCATTACACAGACGAACAGAATCACATCTGAGCAGACTAATGCACAGTACAAACAGCACCTCTGTGAAATTACTCCACACACACTTTTCTCTCCACAAAACGATTTATTTCTCACTTGCTGTTTCCAAATTACATGTGTTTTGTACCTCATAGTTTTCTACTCTGTTTTCTATTTCATATTGAAAATTGGAAAACCTTTTTTTCCATCAGGTTACTGGTTACATGCAGTTGTACCAAACATTGCAATTTGTCTCAGTAAAGACAGATCTGAATGTCACTATGTCTTCATTCAGGTCCTTTAAACTAAGTAATTCTTTCGGCTCCTGTCTCTCTGCTGTCACAATTTGACAGTTGTAAAAGAAATATTCTGGGATATTGTCTAAAGTCTGTATCTGTGTAGCTTTTCTTTAGATTCACACAGACAATAATAAGTATATTCTGTTTACAAATACAGGAACCAATAGGCTGCAATACCCGGATTCCGGAAGTAAATAAATTCATAGGAAAATTGATTTTTTACAATAACATAAACCTTTAAAGACCCCTACTGTGAGCTACAAGGCTGAACTGAAATTATTTGCTTCTGATGAAGCCGTTAGCCTGCATTATTTCGACCTTAAGTTTTAAAATAATCGTGTTTAACATCAGAATTTGTGGTGAAAACTACATTACCCTAGCCTGACTTCGTCATACTCATATTCTTGTCAGAATTTGAGTCTGAAACTCCTCCATAGGGCTTTGATTATGAGGTGTCCGCCTCATAATCAAAGCCCTATGGAGGAGGAACCGAACCAGAAAAAAGAAAAACTCTGCACTCAATTGGATAGTCGCAGAGACCTACAACCAATCAGTGCAACGCAGTAAGTCAACTACTTTGCATATCACAGTTGTCAACTTCAGAACTTATTTTTTTTAAAAGTAAAATAACGAGTGTTGCTTTTTTTTACTTGATTCTCATGAGTGCGATCAAATGAGAAACCACATCGACCAAAGGCTTTTCATTACATCCGGTTGATAAGTTGCACTTTTCCCGAATCATGTAGGAAGGACGTCAAAAATATCTTTCCGATCGACAAATGGCTTGATTGCAGTTTTCTGTTCGTCTATTAAAATTAATGCGCTGTCGATTCATTTTACAACAGACGCGACAGCGAAATCTATACACTCAATTCTCCAGCTGCAGTCATCTCTGAGGGAAACCAGTTAAGCGCTCTTTGATAACGTGATGATTACATCCTTGCAGATCATCAGCCCATTATTGTATAAAGCCCGCCCAGGCAATTGGATTGGCCCGATCATTTTTTGACTGATCATAATTACTCCTCAATGGATCGAGTTCAGATCGAACTTCCCGACCAAAAAATGTTGTGGGCGGGGTTCGGGCTGGCATCCAGGCTAACATTACCCATGATGCTCAACAGAACATTAGAAACAAGCAAACCGTGTCAAAGGATGAAACACAGCGAGTTCCCCAATCGAGTCTATCGTTCTGCACTCTCAAAATGCTTGAATATTTTATTATATATGCATATTTTGCAATAAACTTAAAATATATATTTTTATACATACAATCAACATTTATTTTACGAGTAGTTACGATCATTTCTTTAATCATTTTTAATTCGATTATGCTGTTCGCAATGCTTCATGGGATTGTAGTTCTTTCTCTCACTAAGCACTGCAGTTCAGTACACAGTCTTGTACCTTTGTATTTTGTCTGATTATAAAGTTTATAATGCTATAATCATAGTATAATAATATCACCTCAGCTGGTTAGTTTGGCATATAATGCTTTAAAGGTTCTCTAAGCGATGTGGGGCCAAAAATTTTTTTGTCACATACATCAAACGTCTCCTCACTATCGGCTAGCTGCTTGCCCCCTAAACACACTGTAAAAAAAACGCGGTCTCTGTAGACACCACAGGCTCCACAAACGGCAACAAAAACAATCATGTCTCACCCGGACCACGAAACCTAACAAACAGTGTTCCAGCCAATCACTGGCAAGAAGTATTTGAGGGTGGGTCTGGGGGGTTAGTGCGCGTGCACATGAAGGGTGTGTGTGTGTGAAGGAGATAGAAGCATAAGAGGGAAGTTTGAAAAATGGCCGACACACGACCAAATAGACGTCGTTCTGAAGAACAAATTAAAAAGAAGAAGGAGTCGGATAAAGAACGTGCGAAGTTCCGAATTTACATCGGTAGCAAAGCTTTTGAACGATGGCAAGAACTCCGGCGGCAGAAGGGCTTCCAGTCCGACATTCAGGTTGCTCTGTTTTTGCTGGACAGGTGGGTAACGTTAAATTGTTGTTGTTTTTTCTTCTAAATTGACGCTTTATGTTCGCCAAACCCACACAAGCATATAATTAGCTAGAACTATGCACGTTCACAATTATTTCAGGAAGCACGGAAGGGGGGGGGGGGGGAGATGAGATGTGGCGGAGGGAGGGTCTAGCTAGCCTCCGATTTGTTTGAAAATATTCCGAACGTCAACAACACCCAGGATCGCTCAGAGAACCTTTAACAAAGACCGTTTTAAAATCCCTAAAAGAAAAAAAAAATACTTCTGGAACCAATGCCGCTGAAGCCTTGTTCATACTACATGATTTCAAAAGGTCAGGCTGAACTGTGAGGTTCACACTACATGATTTTCTCTCTGTGAAATCAGAAATGTTCAAGTTGTTGAGCTGTTCACACCACACGACACAACGTGAATAGGAGGTAACGCACTAAACGAGTTGACAACAACTCTGTCACCCAACGATTCTATCTTGTCTACAAACTACATTTTGTCATGAAAAATCACGAGATAAAACGAACCGGAAATGACGCGAAAATACTGACCTCAACATATGCCTTGCTCAGATTGGCTGTAGCTCATAACATCACGTGAGGTTGATTCGTGCGACAGCTCTGGATATCTAGTACAGCCTTTCTCAAAGTGGGTGCCGCGGCACACTGGGGTGCCCCCTAGCTGTGTCAGGGGTGCCGCCAAAAAATTACGTAGGCTAAAAAAAAATTGAAAAAAAAAAAAAAAACAGAAAAAAACAGCTGACATTTCATATATAAATATATTTGAATTTACATTCTTTTTTTTAAACATATGAACATATTAATAAAATTTTAAATTCATTTTAGATAAATATATAAAATTAATCATAGAAAAAATCCGTCTCACAAGACCGAAGCAAGACTCACACAACTTGACGCAAGTGACGCAATCCATAGCAACGCGTTATAGCAACACCTCAGACTGACAGAAACGTAAAAATAAACGTGAATTTAGGCCACTTTAGTTACAGCATTATGGGTCGTTTTTTGAAAAGAAAATCCCCATAAGAGCCGGGGATTTTTATTTTATTTTATCTGCATCCTGCACTTCATTTGAGTTCTCCTGGTCTGGATTTGTTATTGGGTTCTTGTATTGGGCGGTCCACCTCTTACGGTTTTATGGCATTTGTGTCTCTGATTAATTATTTTGTGAATTACTTTGCAAACCTGTGTTTTTAAAGGTGCTATAAAGTTTTTATTATTATTGTTATTTACAGTTCATATTATGCTCTGTTCATTACTGTTCTGTCTAACTAAACAAGACATTTGCATTTAAATTTGGGTTATGCAGTGTTTTTAAATTATATTTTACACTGGGGTGCCTTGAGATTTTATGCACTTTTGAAAGGTGCCCTGACTGAAAAAAGTTTGAGAAAGGCTGATCTAGTATGCTAGATATTTTTCTGGGCTCGGCGGCGCGTCTGCCAGCGTCTTTGATCCATTGTTGGCTCTTTCATACTAACAGATTGCCGAGCGTTCATCGCCCGCTAATCCCCGCGATTTGTACGCGATAACACCCAGACCTGTCGGCAAGCTCAACAATTTGCAAATCGAGCTTAAAATCATGTAGTGTGAACTAGGCTTGAACCAATGCACCCAAAAAAATTAATTTACGTAAATTTTTGTTTATTAGATTTTTTGGCTTGTTTTGATAATGTCTGTGCTGCTCTTTTACATACTGTACAATAAAAGTGGATTGGGGACTGACCAAAAAAAGCACCAAAAGTAGTCCATATGAGTATAGAGGGTATGCGTGTGATGTCACCGTCGGCCGGAGTGCCTGCAGTTACTCAAAGTGAGTGGCAAAAAGACTGAGCGGCTGTATTTGTTTTCAGCGTGAAATGCCGCGAAAAACAAACACAACACATAAAGTGGGAAAGAGCTTTGCGATTGACTGTACAACTAGATTTGACAAAAAAATCGGAGGTATATTTTTACAGACTGCTATAGAAAGAGGAGCAAATGGATGGCTGCAATTCATAGAAACAACTGGACTCCAGTCAGCGAAAGGTGGATTTGCAGTTATCATTGTGTGTCAATATGCTGAATTAAGGTGTAAAACCATACCCATATATTTTGTATTGTTATGTATATTAAGAACTCATCAATTAAATATTTATCATTGCATATTCTGCATTATTGGATTTTTTTTTTTAATAAACACTGACCAAAAAAAAAAACGTTTTAGGGCTGGACGATATGATGATATGTATATATATATATATATATATATAATAAAACACTGATATAAGTGATCACCCAGATTTAGACCTACCTACATTGTATTTATAAAGCGTTCACAATTTGCATTATTTTTAGATCTATATTGCTTTCATTTCCCCGGTCTCGAAATCAGGCAAACATAAATGTCAGGCAACACGATTCCTGGCTGCATGTCAATATCCATGGATCACTGGATCTTTAGTAAGTTTTAAGGAACACTATACTTTAAGTTGATAAAATTGTTTGTTTTAGTCGCATTTTCGCAGTTTCCCCTATTAAATCCAGTCACGCAGCAGATTTTTTTGCCACTTAGGCCCTCTTTACACGAGAACCCTCGCGGGTAAAAACGTAAAAATATTTTATCGGATGTGCCTTTCGTTTACACGGCGATGCCGTTTTTGAGGCTTAAAAACGCAAAAAAGTGAAAAACCCTCCAGAGTGGAAATCTTACAAACGCTCCACCGCCGCGTTCCCGTTGTGTAAAGGGTAAAAACGCAAAAGTCTGCTTGACAGTGAAGGTTGTACGCAGGCGCGCGGACTTGGTGTTGTTGTAGTATGCACTCCTAGCCACCTGAAGTGCATACTACACTGAATTTCACACACTTTTGCGTCACCATTTGCACGCGGATTTCCCACACAAAACGCTCGTCTAAACGCAGAATAAAAAGTGATGACGCAACGCCACTTTTGCGTTTTCTCTTCAGAATCGTTTCCGTGTAAACATAGCCTCAGTCAGGCTGAGGGGGGTTGTTTCAGTGGGAAAGTGATGTCAGTGCATTCCCTCTATTGTAAGTAACCAATCAAGCTCGGTTCCATTCACCACACAGAGATCCTCTCTCCAGAGTACTAATCACACCTGGTCACTATCAACAACCTCATTCACAGTAGCTCCAATCCATGTCAAGCCTCAAACAAGAACTGACCTTATCCTGTAGTATCCTGAACCATAGTTTATCCTGAGTTGTCTTGATGTAACATATACCTTCTTCAGAAACACTAACCTTTGTGGCTTTGTTCTACTGTCTCCAGATCTGATGTCTGTGATCCAGTGTTCTCCTGAGTATCCCAACCCTCTTTGAAACTAATTGACTCTGATCACATCTGATAGAAAGAAGATTAGGAACAGCATTTCAACATTTCTGAAGTTATCTGGCTTGCCAGCTTTTATCCCCACACCAAGAGATTTTCACAGAATCTGCACCTGAATTCATGATACTCACCTTGCGTTTGTTTCACTTGTAAATAAAGTTGTGAAATTCACTTCCCTCGATCTCTGTGCCTGAATCCTGACAACTATATTTCAGGTCTTATGAAGCCATGATGACATCAAACATAATTGGTTTCTTCTGTCTTGTGATCGTTCATCAATAATGATGAACAAAAACAAATGAGAGCTATGAGGAGGGGGAAGATTATTAGTAAACAACGATGTATTGTACATTTTAATTTGTTTATCAGTGTATGGCTTCAGAAGACTTAGAATGTACAAGTTATATGGAGTACATTTATGGTGCTTTGCATAAAAAAATACTTTTAAATAAAGCCCCATCCACTTTCATTGGAATAGGTGCAGCAATGATATTCAGCAAAATAACTTTTTTGTGTTTAAGTCATATATATCAACATTATGAGTAAACAATGACAAAAAATATGAGTTTTGGGAAAACTATTCCTTTAAAAAAAAAATGCCACTGTTAACATTTACAATGCCAAACACATATCTGCAAGTCATCCATCCGCATATAACATTTTTCCTGTGAAATGAAAGGGGTATAAGGCAACATGCACTCTTTCTGAACGCCCAGGTGGAGGGGTGAATGAATAGATGCTGAACTCAACGAGTGGTTTGGGGTTTCCTGTCTGACTCTTTCTCTTCCTCCCTCTATCTTTACCGCAGTTTCAACCCACTCCATCAAGCGGCCCCAGAGTGCCATGAGAATCTCTCCGCCGGCCTGCAGGCAGCTCGCATGACATAAATGCCACAAGAAGCTAATTGGAAATAAACAAAACCGGGGGAAAGGGCAGAATGTTGTGTGTGAATTACCAAAGGTGTTAATATACTTTGTGTTTGCTCGAGGCACATAAAACATCCAACTCATGACCTTTGCAACAGGAAGTGAGCATGTTGGCTGTTCACAGGGGTTTAGGGCCGGTAGAAATGTATCAACCACATTACATAAGCACTGGATACTAATGTGCTTCAGAAAAAGTCGGTTGTAAACAACAAGGGGCACAGCCACAGACCTAGTTTTAATTGTCTAACTCTTCCAATTGATAGTAATACCGCTTATTATTTAAATAAATGGGTCTTTAAAGGGGTATGTACTATCGGTCAAAAGTTTTAATAATGGTTTGTATTATTATCAATGCTGAAAACTTGGAAATCTTTTGAAACATTATAAATGGCTTTACTGCAAAAGTGGCATTAAATACATTTATAATGTTATAGAATATTTCAATGTTTTAGTCTTCTCTTCAACACTGATAATTATAAGAGAACCATTATTAACTGAGCACCAATAATAATTGATAACAACTGAGCAGCAAATCAGCATGACTTCTGAAGTACCATGTGACACTGAAGACTGGAGTAATGGTGCTGAAAATTCAGCACAGGAATAAATTAAATTTACATTTTTAAGTATATTTAAATAAAACTCTAAATGACGCTTAAACCCTGAGAACATTGAGCTCAAAGAGGAAATCAGGCAGACATCCAGCATATGGAGCAGCCACATAGAGGCCGAGAGAATAAAAGGTTGTAGCTGGTAGCAGGTGAGGTTGACGATGAGATGAATGGAAAGAGAAATATACTCTGACATCCCATTTGTGAGAGCCTGTGTGCATGAGAGAGAGATCTCATTCTGTACTTAATGAGGACGGTGGTAATAAGGGAAGGAGAGATAGAGCAATGCGGTGTAATTTCAGCCAATTCAGACAGAAAGTATCTCTATTTAGCAGACTATCAGGATGCTGCGTTCCTGCTAGAACTCCCACAAACAGCATGAGGTGCGGGCACAACCATCATCTGCTCACTCATTCCTTGTTTTACCACTACTGTTGATGCTGCTGTGCAAACGGTCACGATAATATTGTGACTGACAGCTGAGGTATTGCTTGCTATACGTGTTAGAGGAGACCGGGGCTAGTTGTCAAATATATATATACACATTTAAAATCTATGGATAATTTTTCCAATTAAGAGATGTCTTCTGTATGTGCCCAGAGGTTTTTGTTTTGTCAAACTGAGTTTACTTCTGGGTACAAATTTAGCTCGCCCACACACACACACATACTACCAGAGGTGTCCGCAGCTGTCACTGTGACACACTGGTATTAATTTAATTATCATTGTGTTGATCTGGCAGCCGAGAGCAGGGGTCTCCAGCCTTTAGCTGTATAAATACAAGCAAATCCATATTTGATATGACAGCTTGGTGAAAAAATGAAAAGGATGGTCATAAGGTGCTAAAAAGAAAGAAAAGAACACCATTTTGGACACATTTGACTGAATTTGTTTCTCTTTCTAAAACCTTTTGATCTGAAGGTTTATTAAATGCTTGAAATTAATTCTGTAGAGATATACAGTATAAAGTGTGCCTATAAGAATTTATTTACATGAGCTATTTTAATTTAAATCTATAGGCCTGAGACAATTTTACATTTATTGATCGATTTAATAAATTAATTACGTTATTAAATAAATAGAAAACACGTTTATGGTCACTATATTAAATCCCCATAATTCCATTTATTATATTTTGGTTGTAAAACGTATTCAGAAAGTGAATGTTAAAACGTCCAGGAAAAAAAGTAGGCTGTGTTCAAACTTTTGACTGATATTTATTCTCTTAATGTATTTTTATGTGTTTGTGTATGTATACATACAGAGAGACTTTGTAATAAAACTCAGGCTAATATAATTCAGCTCAATATTACAATACACAAACACATCTGTCATATAGGCATAGAGATGTGAATCGAGTGAGTCTGTTATTGGACTTGAGTTTCTATTAGTCTGAATGACAAATGCAAGACTGAGGGAGACATTTATTATTAAACCCTGTGATGACAGACAATCAATATGCAGGTGTTTGGCAGTGTCCCAGACGCAGGTGAAAACAAAATTATTGACTTACATGCAGTTTTTGCTGTGTGATAATCCAGTTACGGCCTCCTGCAGTCTGTCAGGTGAAATGAAATGGCGGCGCTCCGAGGAAGTTTGTGTGTCGCGTGCGTTGACAACAGGAGACGAGATTAGCGTGAAAACCTGCAGCTTTAAAGTTTGTGTTTTTATCTAGTTAAAGGCTTGTAACAGAAGTTGCGAGCGATGCGTCTTTTCTTCCCTATTGTGACATAGTCCTATACCCGAGTGAATTGCTTGCCTTCTCGAACAAGAAAAAATGAGGGACTTGATTTTGCCTATTGAGAATTAGGCTACTGGTTGATCTCATGTGAGTGACAGATTGTCACGGAAACTTGTTTCTGCCACAGAATAAAACATTTTAAAAGATAATAATTGCTACTTTTTATCTCACAATCGCTATTTACATCTCACAATGCTGACTTTATTTCTCAGAATTGTGTGATAAAGTTGCAATTGCATGTTATAAAGTCAACTGCAGTGAGCGCGATATGAACAATTGCGTGTTATAAAAATAAGACTTTCGAGATTTAAACTCACAATTAGTTGCAAAATTGTGAGTTTAAATCTCTTATTTGTATAACACGCAATTATATATCTCGCAATTCTGACATCTTTTATCAGAATTCCTATTCAGAAAAAAAATAATGACTTTTTTGTTTACATCTCTCAATTCTGACTTTAACACGCAATTGCGACTTTATATCATGCAATTCTGACTTTATATCTCCCAATTGGGTGTTTATAAAGTCAGAATTATGAAATAAACATGAAATCTTGAGAAAAAAAGTCACAATTGCGAGTTTCACAATTCGGACTTTAGAATACAATTATGATAGCCTGGGAAAACCCAGACAACTTTCGGCAAATTTAGATTTGCTCTGAAAGTTAGTCTGGCAGAAAGCTCATTCAAGCCCATTTCCAATCCGTCGAAATCGTGACACCAATCAGAAACGTTGGGGCGTGCTGTACACGATGACGACAGTGCTGGGATTTTGAAGCAGATTTTGTAGCCTACATTACAAAGATGGATGCCGCTGTCGAACACTCGTTCGAATCAGCTATCGCGTCTGTTTTAAGCGATTTGAACGTTTCCTTTTTGTTAAAAACCAAGCAAAGAACAACACTCTAAGATGTTTCTCCGCCGGCCGCCGCTCTGCATAGTCACCTCCTTCATCGCTCTGATTGGCTTTAGGTCTGTCCATTGGTGATGCCCCTCTAGAAATGATTTGTCTATGACACTTTGCCAGACCATATCTCATTTACAACTGGTTTTAATCAGGCTACAATTGTGACTTTTTGTCATGCAATTCTGAGATAAAAAGTCAATAGAATAAATACTGCAATATTCCATAAAGAAAATGTGCATTCATATGAATGGAATAAAAGTGTAGTTTGACACTTCAAGTGTGTGCTAAAAGAAACACTGCGATTCATTGTGGTTTCCCTCCTCAATGTTCAACCATACAGACCATGACCTTTAATAAGCTAATGATGACGCAAATAAACTTGCAGTCAACTAAACAAACAATTGCTGAGGTCAGAGGGATCTGTAGGGACTGAAAGTTAACTTTAGCTTAACTGGCTATATGTGCTTTAATGAGCAATGCTAATGCCACTGGATGTTCACTGAATAAAGTGAACTAAAGTCAAAGTGTCCCCTTACTTGTGCTTGAACTTTGCTGCCTCAGTAGTTTTCTTCAAAGTCATTGACCATTATGTCGCCTGATAATTACTGTTATATATAATTACTGTTTAAATACAGGCAAATGCTTATGATTGGATCATTATCGCAGTGATGATTATGTTTCTATCATGTACAGTTTTTCTAAATCTAACTGATGGAGTGTGTAGCTTTTCATCTCTTAAACAACCAAGAGAGCAAGACACATCATGACCATATTCTAGGATGACAATATCAAGATTCATCAGGCTCAGGTTGTGTAAGAATGGTTGGGACTGGAGCATGAAGAATCATTTTCACACATGAATCGGTTCCTCTGGGTTCTTAAATTCATTCTCTGGGTTCTTAAATTCATTTAAAGTGTTTGGGATGTGCTGGAGGGGACTTTACAGTGACAATACAAGATCTTGACTCAGTATGCACCTCTTGATTGAAACAACATTACAACATTTATTTCCATCAAGAGGTGCATAAATATTTGGTTTATAAATTTTTTGGCTTTGTCATCCTGGAATGTAGCCATGATGTGTCTTCCAATCATAAACTCTTAAACATTTGCCTATTTAAATCCAAACAGCGACAAGGATTGTCTATTTGGTGAAGCCTTAAAGGGGTGATGAACTGAGAAATCAAATTTTCCTTGAGGTTTTGACATCTAAGAGGTCATCATATATATTATAAGAATATCCTGTAAGTTTCAGAACTGAAAACGTCCTTGTTAGTCCAATAAAATGGGCGAATCATTCTGGTTGCCATTTTACAACATTGGAACGTTTTCAAAACAATTTCCCCCGAGTGCATCGACGGGTGAGTTGAAACTCATTATAATATGCAAAACTGTTATCCACTCACAGCAGTGGGCGTTTACTTCCCAGTCTTCAGTGCGAGACGCCCATAAAAACCGAGCGTTTTTGAGCTAGGCTTAAAACTAGGGTAGAAAATAGCCTATTACTTATTCATTTTGATGTTTTTGAATGCAAAAACCAAGCGAACGTCATGAGTTCACCTCAGAAAACAATATAATAAAATTTAAAAAGCCATTTCATGACCCCTTTAAGATCCATTCACACCAAAATGGACCAGCTCAAGAATGTTTGCAAACCTGACAGGAAGAGAAACACATTCTGGTCATCAATGTGTTTTTTGAAAACAGATTGTTAAGTAGAAGATGTGTGAGAGAAAAACTAAATCTAGGTCATGTGGTTGTGCATGGCGAGGACCACTTCAACTGATGGAGCATTTGTCTCTCTAAATGCAGCCAGAATCTGAACATATTTAGTGACATAATTATATTTTCTTATATAAGAGATAACCTGGTGAAATTATTCTGCTTGATTTCTTAACCTGTTTAATTTGTTTGGTCAACAGAAGTGCACACAAGTGAAGTGCACATCACGTTCAAAACAAGGTAGGAAACCAGATGCGCTGCACTTTCCATTTCCTGCCATTGACCCGTCAATACCACCAGAGTTTCCACCCTGAAACTTTCTCGCACGTAATGAGACTAGCATCACAGTCAATGGTTTTCACACACTTTTATTTTAAATGACAAAAGAACCCACACTATAAAAGTGTCAGAAACATTTCTAAGAACGCTGAGTGGTGTAGCCGACATCTGCACAGCATAACACTCGAACTTTTCACGGTTAGACACGGTGTGCTAATATATATATATATACATGTTTGAAATGCATCAGTTTGGGCATGAACGTATCCAAGTAGTTATCCGTGTTAGTTTGCAACATCTTTTTCAGAGAACCAAAAAGAGAAAGAACTAGAAATAAGAACAAAACAATCTATCAGTGGAGCTGCAACACACAGAGAGATTAACATCTGATACCGCAATCAAGAGCTCAAGGGGTTTCCACTGTATCTGAAGATTAAAACAGTTTCTGCTATTTACAAAGACATTCGCACGAAAGAAAGAAAAATGCTAAATGCAGTCCAATGAACATCACGTTTGTCTTTCCTTTCTGGTGGTCATTTGTCTTCTGCGCCCCTCTGTAGGTCAAAGTAAGACCAGTAAACTGGTACTTGATACTGTAAAGAGAGAAAGAACATGAAACAAACATTCTTGTCATTTGAAATATGGATGAAATGGTTTCACCAGAACCCTGTAGAATTTAAAGAGCTGATAAAACTCAGTGGAATTGCAGATATTGCTCAGAGATTGTACGTTGTGACATCATACAGTAATGTGGGAAGCAAAACAATCCAGAGTAAAAGCATATTTTAATTTATTCTAATTCAACAGATAAACATGTTTTTTTAGATCTAGCAGAATACTTGCAACTGTACATCACAGATATTGAATATATTGTGCAATGCGTTATTGTTGTGTTGGTATAAGTGTCCTTTACAGAGGGAATGTTTGGAATTTGCACTATGCAAATTTCTTTGTGCATATTACCCGAATGACCTAATACATTTGCTAAAAAGATACAGAACATAGTCCCAGATGACGTTTCAACATTTATTTACGGGTTGAATCATTGTTGAATTTTGTTTTGATTTTGCCATTCGAATTAACACTAATATTGCAACACTGTTTCAATGTCTTTTAAACATAGGTGAATGTATTTCAGACATTATTTCAAACATTGTAAGCGCCAAAGGTCAGTTAAGTGCCGTCTGGGACTGTGTGGGATTGAACTAAGCAAGATACATAAGACGATACATAAGAGATTTGAGTAAAATAAATTGGGGAAAAATGCCTAATAACCTTATATGATGAGACGTTAATCATCTAAATAAAGACCTTACAAAAGTTGTATTTTTTAATAAATAAATAAATAATTTGCTTTGAAAAAAAATGTCCATTGTGAATAAAATGACCTTTAGTGAACATCATGAGGTCATGTGACACCAATGTACATGTAGCGTGCTAAAGATTGACTGTAGCATTATACACTGTGTTTGTACTACATAATACAGTTTTTTCCAGTATGTAGTACGCTAGTAATCCATTACGAACAGAGCCACTGACCTACATATTCTCATGACAATTCACTAGATTATTTCACATTTTATAGTTTTTTTGGTAACAATTTATTTTACGACCCGCAAACAACTGTGTAAGTACACCGTTTCTGTAATTATAGTGTACTTCCGTGTAAGTACAAGGGAACAATATGTTAAGTTTGGGGTAATAAAGGGGTAACAAACAGATATACACCCTGCATATAACTGTGTAAGTACACTGAAATTACGGTGTACGTTTCTGTAATTATAGTGTACTTCCGTGTATATAGGGAACCATGGGGTAATAAAGGGGTAACAAGCAGATATACAAGCAAATTATTTAATTAGTTAAAAAAATAACAGGTACCTATCCTGTTAATAGGTACAAAAATTGTATGTCTGTTGTTTATAAAATGTATCACATTTCTGGCAAAATATGTTCTTGTGTTACAGGATAATTTTCACATCTGTGGGTTAAAAATTAAACACACACACACACACACGCACACACACACACACACACACATATATATATATATATATATATATATATATATATATATATATATATATATATATATATATATATTACGATAAAAAAATACATTTATTGGCTTTTCTTACTAGGTTACTTAATGTTAAGTCAAAATAATTTGTTTTTGCTATGATTTTAATTTAGACCGTACCATGTGGTATTTAGTACTTACCTTATACCATTGAATTGCATTAACACTTAAATGTCAGGGCAAATACTGTGTAATTAAAACGATTTTTTGTTTGTTTTTTTATAACAGTACCTTTCTCTGCAATTACAGTGCAAATAGTGTTGTTTGTATTGCTACATAGTAAGTAGCGTTTGTTACCCCCTTGTTCTGCGTAGTTACAGGGTAAATGTAACTCCTGCGGGCTGTAAATTAAAGTGGTGCTTGTTACCCCTTTATTACCCAAAACTTAACATATTGTTCCCTTACACGGAAGTACACTATAATTACAGAAATGTACACCGTAATTTCAGTGTACTTACACAGTTGTTTGCGGGTCGTAAAATAAAGTGTTACCGTTTTTTTGTTTTTTGTTTTTTTTTATAGGCTTTATACTATATAACTTAGGTTAGTGTTGTATGATTTTTCATGACTCAACATACTGTATACAATTTTTGACTTCTTATGAGGCGGCATCTCACTTACCCACTGGAGAGATCCTCGAGAGGAGCCTGTGCTGCCGTCCTCTTCCTCCATGTGCTCATGCTCCTCACCCTCACTGTGTGGCGTCTGGCGGATCACCACTCGATCTGAGGGAAGATATCCTCAATTAGTTGTGCTTTTTGTATTTTACATTAAAGGTGTATACTTAAAGTTTTAGTAATTTTGTGGTGTGTTTTTGTCATTTCTTTTACGGTTAGTGTTTTTCTTTTCTTTTCTTTTTTTTCAGGTTTTAAAGGGATAGTTCACCCAAAAATGAAAATTGTCTTCATTTACTCACCCAGTTGTGGTGATTGACTTCCACAGTTTTAATTTTATAATATTAGCCAAATGATAGAATTGAGAATGGTTATTGTGATTATTATTTTGTTGCTTTCAACATTATTTTCCTTGCTACTATTTTACATTGTACATGAGAACAATGTAACATTTATTTGTGTATATGTGTGTTTGAATAAGCTCAACAGTTGCACTTCCTGTGCGGAGGGGCAACACAGTTACAAACTCTGACAAGCTTTGACACAAAACACCTGCTCACACAGCAACTTTCTGACATAGGCTATTACTTTTCATATTACATGCACTTGCATCATACAGTGCTCAGTTAGTCAGTGAGAGTGTCTGGATTTTTGCATGACAGCGTGCTGTTGTTTAGTCAGCTGAAGAAAATGTCCAATCCTTCCTTTAAATGAATAATAAATGGACACTGGTTGTGAGTTCAGTATTGGACTGGGTATAAGTGGCGTCAAAAAAATATTATGTCCTAATAAAGTTTTAATATCTTTGCAGGAAAAAGTCCAGTCAACTCACATGCAGCAGACGATAAAGGAATGCAAAATAACAATAAAATAATAATAAAAATAAAAAAATCACAAAATGACCCCATAATGAACCCCTCATATATCAAGCACCTGACTGAATCCTTCTCAGTTCTACAGTATATAGAGCCTTTCTTCCAAGACTGTAAGTGAGTCTCAGTATTAAAATGAAGTGTACCTGATGTTTTACAGGAGTTCTTCATCTTGCAGAGAGTGAAGGTCAAGCAGAGAGTCACCAGGACGATGGCAGCGGCCAGAGACAGTGGCAGGATGGGATCTGTTGGTGGGATTGTGGTTTTATGCTCTGTAGTCTGGGTTGTTTGAGGTGAGGCAGGACCTTCAACAGAAGAAATGATTGAATTAGATACAAATTGCATGAGTTTAATAATGGTTGTCTTCTAGTATTTTAACTGTATTGTAATGTGTAGAATAAATTAGATTGTGATGGTAAAATCTTACCAATCGTTGTGTTTTGTAGTTGTCTGACCCTGACAGATAGATCTGTTCCAGTTCCATTTTTCTTAAGCAGGACTGGAATGTCACGAGTCACTTCACAAACATAATGACCTGTTTGATTTTTAAGTATGTTTGTGAGGTGGAGCGTTGAACAGTTCTGTGTCTTTACTCCTGAAAGTTTGATCTCATTGATGTACCAAGCAACTTTAACACTAGAATTGTCTTTTGTCTTCCAGCAGCAGGAGATTTGAGCAGAATCTCCCTCATTCACAGTGATGTTAGATGGGCTCTGAGTCAGCTCCTCACTTGAACCTTTGACTGAAAAACAACAACAAACGAGAAATACATGAATGTTTAAGGCTGTTGTTCTTGATGTTGTAGTTTGTATCTTTAGGGACTTCTCCATTACTCAGACTTGAATCTGTTATCAATAAATACTTTTAACCTTATGAAACAGGAACCATAAAAAAGTATAACTTCATATCTAAAAATGTAAAAAATAAAATAAAAAAAAAAGTGGAAAAGAGAAAGGAACATGTACAACATATATTTGTTTTTATTATTTGAATTAATGTCTTACATAATGGGTGATAATTATGAAACCAATAAAAGTACCTTACTCATCTTTTTGCTTTTTGCTAACATTGACAGAAATCCTTAAATACATTTCCAAGGAACTTGCTTATGTTTCTTTTTCTGTTGTGTGCTGTAAGGTTTTAGCATACCATTGTGCGCTATATGATAATACAGTATATGACACATAATTACTTGGTGATTCATCAATAAACATATAAAACAAACCCATACAACTCATTTTGGTCTAAATATATCAGCTCATATCTGCCATATTTTCCATTGTAATCATTATGATTGGGATGTATTATTTTAATAACTGTACATTTCCACAGTATGGACATTTCTTTGACACAGTCACCTGATAACTGATTACTCCATAACCAAGTAGTAACTGATTAATTGTAATCTGGATAAATTAAATACTTATAAATAGATTATATAACATTTTAAAATACTCATAATCAGAATTTTTATCTTTTTTTATTGATTACATTATCACTTAATAATCACAAAGTGGAAATAAATTATTCAGAATTATTCATATTTTATCTTAATTTTTTTCTTTTTTCAAGGGTTTTGTGGGATTGCACACACAGATCAGCCATTAGTCATGTGACTATAATTACATATTTATTTTTTAACGTAACATTTTTATGATTTAATTAGCTTTTTTACTTTATGAACCCGCGTAATATATTGTTTAATGCGCTTAATTTTGTTGATAATAAAATTAGAATACATTTTCTTTCTCTTTGTATTTTTTGATCAATATGTTACAAGATTATACCATTCGAACCTATGTTAGAAACATGTTGTATCAAAAGTAATCTAAAAGTAATCAACAAATCCGATTATATTGCCCAAAATGCGTAATGTAATCGATTATGTAACTAACTACAATTATTATGTAGTTTTTATTCAGTAATGGACTACCCAGCACTGACTGTAACATAGAAACGTGCATTTTTTGTAAAGCTGCTTAGAAACGACGCTTTTTGAAAAGTTATACATGATGCAAATAAATGTGAATTGAACTGTTTTGAATAAATATCCAAACATGGACTATGTGTTGTTTTTTAATCCTTGCAAATGTTACTGAGCGGCTTAGTAAGTTTTTAAAATGTGTTTCTGCAATTTAAATGTGTAAATATTCCTTCTTCCTCATGCCTATACAGCTCTACCTATCACAAAGTACATTTTAAAATCAACATAAAAAATATGAAAGTTAATTTGTAAAGATCAAAGGCATATAACGAATCAGATAAAAAGTTAAATAAATACAATTCAAATTATTCTATACAGAGCTACAATGTAACATTAATAAATTATAAAGAAGTGTTTATTAAATTGTAAGCTAACTGAATGAGGAAGGCAGCATCATCTCACAACCAACATTTGATTTACTTTATTTTGCACTAATGTCAAATAGTATCCTGAAAAGTTTGTGCTGGTTTTCCATTCAGGAAGGTGTTTGAGCGGCACTTACCTCGGAAACAAAGCCATGACATGAGGAACCCACACAGGAGTCTGGAGGAACACTTCATTTCTGAGCATCTGCTGCGAATCTGAACTCTGCTTTACTCCCACATTACAAACGTTCACACGCGAGACACTCGTGCTCTCAGATTTTCTCTGAACATCCCCTACCCCCCCAAACGACCACGCAGCTAATTTTTGTCAAACCACAACACTGATCTCGCACTCGTTCTCCCTCAGACACGCAACCATCCACAACCCCAGAAAAAACACAGAAAGATTCATACATGAAGTTCAACAAAACTTTTTACATAGCTATATATCGATACAATCTGTAAGAATTCGGTCACAGTCATTGCAAACCATTAGGACTCTGCAAACAAGCTACTATACAGGAAGTGACATCATAGACCTGAACAGCACACCCATATCTCCATTTCCTGTCTTTCTCACAGAACTGAAACAATGTCATCAAGCACAGGAACGGTCACGTCTTCAACATCAGCCATTAGATTAGTCTTTTCTGATGTGTCCATAACAGTCTTGTTTTCATTGCCGTGATGAATGACTGAATGCAATGGTGATGTATCTTGTTCAACGTCCACAACTACAACAGTCTCTTTTTCTTTATTCTTTTCTTCTTCTGTTGCAGCATCAGTAACTTCAGGTTTCTCTGAGTTGTCCCTCCCTTTCTCCTGTTCAGAAAGTTCAGTTTGACTTCTCTGTGTCTCTCCGGCCTTCAGGTCTTCATCCAGTCCTTCTTCTGATTCTACACATTTGGATTGAAATGTGAATATACATAAGATCTCAGTAACATATAAGCGGACTTTAATTACTTTAACTGTGGTCCTAAACTTACATTTGCTTACCGCAATTTGTCATAACAAGAGACAAAAGAAGTGCATTGGTTCTCATGCATGAAAACAAACGGTCTGAGATGTTGTTAGACAATGACTATTCAAATGGTCACTTTGACCACAAGTTCATAGGCTGCATCACTGCTGCGGCTTTAAAATCTGAATATTATGTCAAGGGTTTTAGTGGTCTTAACAGAAGTAAATAACAAAATAACACGTGTCTGGCTGTGTGGTAGAAAAGCAGGGGGTAATTATATTGGTGCTACTTGACAAGAGAAAACAGAAAAAAGGGCTGTTGTCTTTTCTCTTTCTCCAAATAGGTAAGAAAACTTCCAAGGCCATCCAAGGCCACACACATTCTGCTATGAATACGCTTGACCAGAGTAACCTTAATCATAACTTTGCCACCTTGAATTGTTCATGGGTGCAAAAATGAAAGAGTAAATGTTTAGCAAGAATGAGATATTTTTATTGTTGTATGCAGTGGCTAAATGACATGTGTTTAAGGTCAAACTGCCATTTCATCAGTTAATTTAGACAAAGAGGAACAGAGAATATAACTGTTCTGTTAATAACCCTCTTCCGATCAGACTGTCTGTTAGCCTGACTTCGTCACACACATATTCTAGTCAGAATGTATGTCTGAGATAGGGTGGCCATACGTCCGGATTTTGGCCGGACAGTCTGGATTTTAAGCTCCGTGTCTGGCGTCCGGCGCAGCCTCAAGCCGGACACTCATTTGTCCTCCTTTTTGGAGTTGATCTGAATCGGCCAAAAAAAAAAAAACGCTCAAGAATCTATTGAGACGCAGCAGCAGCATAGCGTCTAATGCCGTAAGATCTCTAGTCAAAAACATGATTGCAGGGTTGCCAACTCTCATGCATTGAGCGTGAGTTTCACGCAAATTTGAGCCAATTCTCACACCACACCCCCAATTTCTCACGCTGAAGTGTGAACCCGGCCGGTCAAATCCCTGAAAGATGAGTTTATCTATAGATCTACCTGATGAGCCACTCGTGATCGACTAGTTTTACCGCAAATTAGTTAAAAAATACACTAATCTAGAGTTTAGCTCCTAACGGCGCGGACGCAAAGCCAGGACTGGAGCAAAAGCCCGTTCCTCTCTGCACTCTAAGCGTTCTGTTATCACTCCGCTCTAATCCACTACAGGTTTTCCAGTCTCACTCACAGGAAAAAACTGCTCCGTGTTCAATCTAATTTAAAAAAGATAATCTTATGTTTTATTTTTTTATATATCACAAACGTCTGAATTTATAATACTATATGTAATGCTCTGGAAAGTATTCTACATGTTTAATAAATGTTCCAGCTGCTTACACAAGGAAACAGTATGGGAAAGCGCACCCAGGTAAAAATAAGAATTTGACAAATTCTACAAACAATCTTAGTTTGCCAACAGTTAATTGGATACGAATGGGAATATGAATATTATATGAAATATGAATATGTATTCGGTTTAAAACCTTAAGGATTTTTGAAGGCTTATAAAACATGGCTTGGTGGACATGATGACCCTATGGTGCCAGATTATTTGTTTATTTATGTATTTCTATTAATTTTATGTATTTATCTTATTAAGTCCAGAATCCCCCAACCCCCCCCCCCCCCCCCGTTCTCCTTTTCAGTGTTATGGAAATGGCCACCCTAGTCTGATACCGCTCCACAGGGCTTAAATCATGAGGCGTGTCTTAACCGAACCAGGAAAAAAACAACAACTCTGCACTCAATTGGATCGACCTATAACAGAACAGCGCAGTAAGTGACGTATGTTGAGCTACGCATAGTTGTCAACAGAACTCAACTGTCGCATGCACGCTTGAAGAAGTAGTAAAATAATGAGTGTTGCTTATGCCGAGTTCAGACTGCATGATTTTAACCACGATTTTGGCTCGCCGACAGGTTTTGAGAAATCGCCGACAAATGCCCGAAATCACAGGCAAATCGGCGCTCGTTCACGCGAGTGACAATCACGCAGTGTGAATGAACAAAGACGCGAACTGAGAGAATCACCGACGAGTCGCCGACGCCCGTGAGATATTTGGCATGCTAAATATCTGGACCTGTCGGCGATTCAAAATCCTGCTGTGTGAAAAGTGTTTTGACTGAAAACTACATCGGCGATCACCGGCAGCCAGTGAGAGAGCAAGATACAGAGCAGCAGGGAGTTCGGGGAGGAGTTATAGATCACATATCAACATGATATGGCATTGTTTCAACAAAAAAAGCTTCTTCTCGGTCTATTTGGACACAATAAATGGAAGAAAAATTAGTAGAAATTTGGCAGGAGCACTCGTGTCTGTTTCACCAGCTGTACCACAACCGGGTCGAAAAAAAAAGTCTCACGTGAGAACTCCGGTCTTGCACGTGTGGTGTCGCGCGTTGTTTCCTTTTCATATCTCACGCGTGTTTGTTGTGAAATGTAGTTTGCGTGCAGCGTGCTAGACAGAGTCTGTCGGCGATTTTTCTAAAGTCATGCAGTGTGAAACCTTCTGTCGCCGATCCATCGTCCAGTGTGAACACAGCAGCGACTGAATGCTGGCCAAGATAGTCATGCAGTGTGAAAAGAGCAGCGACCTGACTACTTTGAAAATCGTGCAGTCTGAAAGAGCCATTAGTTCTTTTACTTGGTCCTCCATGAGTGCGACCAAAGGAGAAACAACAAAGACCACGTCCCATCTTAGCGACCATCGGAGAAGACTGATAAATTAAACTTTTGCCGAATCCTGTAGGAAGGACGGCAAACACATCTTTCTGATCGACAAATGCCTTGATTGCAGTTCTCTGTTCATCTTTTAAAATGGATGCACTGTCGATTTCTTATACAACAGACACGATAGTGGAATCTATACACCTCAATTCTCCAGCTGCAGTCATCTTTGAGGGAAACCAGTTCAACCCAATCGCTCTTTGATAACGTGATGATTACGTTACTGCAACTGCAGATCATCTGTCCATCATCGTATAAAGCCCGCCTTTGCAATTTGATTGGCCCGACGATTACTGAACCGATCACAATTACTCCTCAATGGATCGAGTCCAGACCCAATTTCCCGACCAACAAAATGTTGTCTGCAGGGTTTGGGCTGGCATCCAGACTAACTGTCCGTGGGTGGGGATGCAAAAATGCGGAAGTACAATCTGAGTGTGGCGAACTGGACGGCCTAGGGACAGGAGAGAATGGCGTAAGGCCAGAGGTTCGATTGCTAACGAGCAACACTGTGAGCACACCGGTCTCGAATCTCTCATGGAGGAGCGGAGGCATAAAGGGGGAGCGACGGTGTAGATGATCAAGAGAGGAACAGGCCTGCTTTTGTTTCGATTTTTTCATATTTTGTTTTGGCAGCCAGCAGTCGTCTGTGAGGGGCTGCTGGCAGGTATTTTGTTTGTTTATTATAGTTTAAATAAAGTTTTATTTGATTGTTCTCCGGTCCCTGCCTCCTTATTCCCTGAACTTTGCTACACTGAAGTTTTTACGAAATCCCTGGAGCATTCAATACTCAGCAGAATGATGCATTTTGCATCATCTGGAGGACTTATCGCTGACGAATAAACAGGAATTTCATTTGCATATATCGTTATTATAACAATAGACTACTAAACAGGTTAAATATAGAAATTCTATTTGCTTGCCATAAGCAAAGTAACTGTGGGTGTAAAATAGTGATTTTAATTAATGTTAGTTTTTAAATGTAATCAAATGATTTATTTTTAATCATTTGTGCGTTATTCTTGCATCATCTGGGAATTGTTATCCTTGAAACTGTAGATTATGCATTTCATTAATCTAAATGTGAAGCATTTAGTCAATTTACAGTTTTCAAATACATATCTGCTCAAATCAAATGTTTCAATTTTGCGATTCTTCATTTTGGTTTGTTTGGTTAAAGACTAAACAAACAACTAAACTACGTTGTGAATTTTGTGCTGATACTGTATGTTGAACAGTTACCTGGTTTTGACACGGTTGCTGGTTTGTGGTCCCTGTTTAGGTAAAAGAACGCCATCAGCAGACAGACAAAGGGCAGACTTCTGAGTATATATATTATAACAACCTTACGTGAACTACCTGTGAGAAAAAAAAAAAGATCTTTTTAACAGTGGATCTTTTGAGGGAACTCTACAAAACTACAACTACATAAGAAAAGTAAGTAAACCTGAAGAAAAGAAAAAAAGAAATTCATTTAAAAAGATAAATAAATTTTACATTTTTTTTTCATATTCATATTTTAAGTAATAAAATAACTGTATATTTATATTTTTTGTCTAATGTGTATATGTGTATATGAAGAGTTCAGATGCAAAAGCCTCTAAATGCCATTTGAAATTTTCTTCAAGAATGTTAATTTTTATCAAGCTTGTATATTTAAGTTCAGTAATTTCACTTAAATGGCAATGAAGATTACCTATGAATTGCCATTTAAGTGAAATTACTGAATTTAAATATACAAGCTTGATAAAAATTATTATTTTAGAAGAAAATTTCAAATGGCACTTAGAGGCTTTTGCATCTGAACTCTTCATATATATACAGTATATATATATATATATATATATATATATATATATTTTAATCAGTATTCACATAACATCTTACACTTTATTCTGAGAGGATCCAAAATCATAGTTTGCATCTTTTGGATGTATTTCCAAAATCTTATAAAATATTATTTAAAGATAATTAATTCTGACACTTGACATTTAGCATTCTATTTTAAGAATGCATTATAAATGTAAAAAATATTGTTAATTTATTATTTATTATCTTTATTAGAAAGAGACAACACCGTTTACACCTGTATTTAGCGTCATCAATTTGTGACCCGAGAGACCAAAACAGATCTTAATACCACATCGCAAGGCGTCATATTCTGACGCTTTTGCCAACATCCAACGCACATGGCACCCTTTAGCGTCAATATAATAACACGCTTCGGTTATGGGTAGGTTTAGGTCTGGGGTAGAGTTAGGGATAGACCACTAGGAGGCGCGTTCTGGCCCATATATATCTGCGTCTCATATTGAAACTAAAGGGTGCCATGTGCGTTGTATGTATCCGCATTGGCAAAAGCGTCAGTATATGATGCCTTGGGATGAGAACGGGCTGTAATACCAGGTGCAAACAGGACCTGAGAGTGACAGGAGAGCATTGAGACGACAGTCACACCCTGACTCAAAACCAGATCCCCTGTGTGACCCATGACTCCACACAAACAGACAACATCTGCTGCCCCACAGAAAAAGAATCGTGTTATTGCCTGCTGTTACGAGATCCTCACTGGCTGCTGGGAGTCTGGTGGGAACCTGGACCATTATTGGTGGGTTGGAAGCTATATGAACAGTGTCAGTAAAAGAGCAGAAGAATTATATCATTTTCATTATGCAACAGTCCATAAATCTGATATTGCTTAATTGACGCAGCAGGAAGAAATGCATGTCTTCCAAAATGGTGGTCTTTTAACTGCAACGCTATTGTAACTGGGTGAAATTTGTGTGATACAATCTCAGTTGTTGAATGAATTCGAATCATGATTTATTCCAAAGAATGGTATTGTATTTCCGGAATCACTTTTTATACATAACTACACTCATTATTTTTATTTGAGGTTTTTTTTTTAGCATAGATCAGTTGTAAAAGGCTCTTTTGTGCTAAAATTCTTTCCAGGCTAGTTTTATTAGCAGCAGGGGATTTAAATAATAATGAATATTGTTGTGCTCAAAGTTTACACCTCCCTTGCAGAATTTGTACAAATGTTAATAATTTTAACAAAATAAAAGGGATCATAAAAATGGCATGTTATTTTTCATTTAGTACTGCCCTTCAGAAGCTACAGAAGACACTTCCTGACTGTTGAATGTATGGAAACTTGTTTTTAACAGGGTAATTCTTTTAATTCAGCTATTATTTCGTCTTGTGGACTGTGTATTAACATCTTTTATGTGAAATAGCGTATTCAGAACAGTACTAAAAAGACACAACATGCCATTTTTATGATCCGTCTTATTTTATTAAAATTAACAGTTTTGCAGATTCTGCGAAGTATGTCAACTTTTAAGAACAACTGTAACATAACTGTATACCTCTATAGTCTTGTAATGGTTTGGAATTTCTAGGACAATATTGTGACAATAAGACAATAAGAATCTTACCAGTCATTGTGTTTTGTAGTTGTCTGACCCTGACAGATAGATCTGTTCCATTTCCTTTTACCTTAAGCAGGACTGGAATGTCACGAGTCACTTCACAAACATAATGACCTGTTTGATTTTTAAGTATGTTTGTGAGGTGGAGCGTTGAACAGTTCTGTGTTTGATCATTTACTCCTGAAAGTTTGGTCTCATTGATGTACCAAGCAACTTTAACACTAGAATTGTGTATTGTCTTCCAGCAGCAGGAGATTTGAGCAGAATCTCCCTCATTCACAGGGATGTTAGATGGGGTCTGATTCACAGTCAGCTCCTCACTTGAACCTGTGAATAACAAATGATAAACAAGCCATAAACATTTTCTAATTTAGCAGACACTTTTATCCAAAAAAGCTGACAAATGAGGAAATATGTATGTGTTCGGACAATATTTATCAATATACTGTACATTTGATATGTATAAAACCTGTGGGCTGTACAGGGACATCTAGAGAAGCATACAATGAGATGTATACGCATCTCCAAATGTCCTTAACTACAAGATAAAAAAGACACAAGGATTTGAATAACTGTTTAGGCTGGATGAGGCTCTTACCTGATGTGAAGCAAATGTGGGAAAACATGAGAGCAAAGATGAGAGGGCAGGAAAACTTCATTTCTAAGCATTTGATCACAAATGCAAACTAACAAAAGCGCTGAAACACCCGCTCACATTAAAACACACCAACAGTCATTACTTCCTGGACTTGTATCTGTGCCCCAAGGTGTGATCTCCCCCTTCTCTTCTATCTTCTGGTAATCTGCAGTAACTGTAGAAGATCATTGTTGTAACATTTTCCAACGACACATTTTAATTGTTCTCAATATTCTCAAAATGGACCTTAACCTAATACTCCATACTCATTGCTGTGTAAACTCAATATGTGACTAGTTTGACAAATATAAAAAATAAAATTTTAAACATCAGGATGAAAAACAAATAACATCAACATGATGAACAATGTTCTACTCATTCTTGATAGAATCTCTAAACCCATCCTTTCTGAGAGCCTACTTTGCTCTGATTGGTCAGATCATCCAGTCTTATGTGATTGGTCTACTCTGCTCTGATTGGTCAGATACTCCAGTCTGTTGTGATTGGTCTACTCTGCTCTGATTGGTCAGATGGCCCAGTCTGTTGTGATTGGTCTACTCTGCTCTGGTTGGTCAGATGGCCCAGTCTGTTGTGATTGGTCTACTCTGCTCTGATTGGTCAGATGGTCCAGTCTGTTGTGATTGGTCTACTCTGCTCTGATTGGTCAGATACTCCAGTCTGTTGTGATTGGTCTACTCTGCTCTGATTGGTCAGATGGCCCAGTCTGTTGTGATTGGTCTACTCTGCTCTGGTTGGTCAGATGGCCCAGTCTGTTGTGATTGGTCTACTCTGCTCTGATTGGTCAGATGGTCCAGTCTGTTGTGATTGGTCTACTCTGCTCTGATTGGTCAGATACTCCAGTCTGTTGTGATTGGTCTACTCGGCTCTGATTGGTCAGATGGCCCAGTCTGTTGTGATTGGTCTACTCTGCTCTGATTGTTTTCAACATATAAATCTGAGTCCTCATCCTTTGGAAGTGCATGCAAAGTTCCACTTCCACATTGCAGTAATCATTCGTCCACAACACAAACCATACTAAAACTAGGACGTATAAAAGTAGACGTAGTTCGCTGGCAGCCAGTGAACAACATAAGCTGGCATTATGCAAATTTGTTACAAACCTACACAAGTTCAAACAGGAAGTAAAACTGGAATTACTAAAGACTCATTTCAGTTATTAGGCTACTTTTGTGACAGCAATTAGTCACTATGTGAAAGGCAAAAAGCAAGAAGCACTTTAATGTTGACCTTTTCAATGACTATTGAACATCTAAACGCATGCTGGGTATTTCGTTAAAGACATTATATTCTCCTGTCTCTTTGCTAACATTCTCCTGCTGACTTTGCGTGTTAATTAAGTGAGCTGCTGTGGTCTGAGCCCTTCAGCGCTGCTGTCTTCTCTGATGCACCTGTGATGCAGACTGATTGATTTCCGCTGGTTTGACCACTGCTGTACTTCTTAAAAGAAACAGCGGATGCAGTGATGTCCTGAATGATATGAGCTAGTCATTAGCCATTGAGATAAAGACACTGTGGACGATTAAAGCTGCAGTCAGCATTTAAACAACTACTTCTGCTAATCAAATCTGTACAACAGCTTTACACATTTGGGAATGCAAAACTGACACACCTCAAAATCTTCAAGATCTGAGCTCATAATGAACTTGGCAAAATAAACGCAAATCAAACGTTTTTAAAGATGGACTACACCTAAACTTCATCCATTTGATCTCACAAGTATATTGGCAGGAAGTGGTTACAACGACATCTTGATAAACAGGACAACCACAATGGCTTATGAAGAGAAAAGGGTCCACAGTGAGTGAAGATCAGAGCTGGGTGGGCTGGTGGTTTTGTGTTAGATATCTTTTAAATTGTTTCAAACTAGCCTGGTAAACCTTTGTGCGTGTTTTCTCTTGGTTTTGGTTAGGTTGATTTTCTGTTTTGTTTGCTTTTTCTGTTATTAGGTCAGTTTAATTATGTTGAAATTCTCCCATGAAGTTCTGTTGCTTTTTCCCCATTTATAAGTAAATATAATTTGGTTAAAACTTTAACTCTTGTTCTTGAAGTGCATTTAGAAACTATTTTTCCTCACCAGGTTGGACAAAGAGACAGAATTACATCCTCCCAAAGTACAGAGTGGGTGGTATGTATGATTTTGCACACCTGTACCCTGGGTAGGATAATTTTTTTATGCTCAAGTCAAATGTGTTCATACAGATGATAGATCATATCACACTTTACCATGGGAATCACTACAATGATTAACAGGAAGTCAAGTTAGAGTGACTAAACAGTAAAAAAGCTGTATGTAAGTCAGAAAGTTTTGGTAATGTTTTTGAAAGAAGTCTTTTATGCGGCTGTAAAACTGTGAAATTGTAAAAAATATTGTTTTCTAGTTAAATATATAATTTAAAAATGTAATTTATTCCTGTGATCAAAGCTGTATTTTCAGCATCATTACTCCAGGCTTCAGTCAAGTCAAGTCACCTTTATTTATAAAGCGCTTTAATACAGATTGTATCAAAGCAGCTTCACAGTGATAACATGAAAATAATACAACACAGATCAATAATATTGTTGAATGTTAAATGTCCCCAACTAAGCAAGCCAAAAACCAAGGCAACAGTGGCAAGGAACCAAAACTCCATCAGGGACAGAACGGAGAAAAAAAAACCTTGGAAGAAACCAGGCTCAGTTGGGGGCCAGTTCTCCTCTGGCCAACGAAGGAACAGTGGGTGATTCGGGCAGCATTACAAGTCAAATTGGATTGAAACATTAAGAGTATTTGTCCATTTGCATCTGTTTGGAAGTCGGAGTAATCACGCCGGTTTGGAGAAGAGTTGTCGAGGATTAGTGCCGATGACTGTCGTGTCGATGAGGCCGGCACTTAAAGGGTTAGTTCACCCAAAAATGAAAATTCTGTCAGTATTTACTCACCCTCATGTTGTTCCAACCCCGTAAGACCTTCGTTCATCTTCAGAACACAAATTAAGATATTTAAGATATTAAGATCACTCCTGCATACTAGTCCATAGGCTTCTTGAGGGACTGGCTCTTGCTGTCCCCGAAAAGTCATTAAAGACATCGTTAAAATAGTCCAAGTGACTACAGTGGCTCAATCTTAAGTTTATCAAACGACGAGAACACTTTTGTGCGCAAAAAAACAACAAAAATAACGACTTTATTTCAACTATTCACTTCCTTCTCCATGAGCCTGTATGTCAGTTAACGTAGTGTGATTGCGTAGAGCTACGTCACACGTAGGCTCACTATTGGCCGACGCTGGTCATGTGTGTGTGATGCGTGTGACGTACAATAACAGAAGCTTACGCTATTAACCTGACTCGCGCAGAGGGAGAAATAAACGAATAGTTGAAATAAAGTCGTTATTTTTGTTGTTTTTTGGCGCACAAAAGTGTTCTCGTCGTTTGATAAACTTAAGATTGAGCCCCTGTAGTCACTTGGACTATTTTAACGATGTCTTTAATGACTTTTCGAGGACAGCAAGAGCCAGTCCCTCAAGAAGCCTATGGACTGTATGCAGGAGCGATCTTAATATCTTAAATATCTTAATTTGTGTTCCGAAGATGAACGAAGGTCTTACGGGGTTGGAACAACATGAGGGTGAGTAAATACTGACAGAATTTTCATTTTTGGGTGAACTAACCCTTTAAGGATGAGTTGGGATGGGTCCAGGCGCAGGTCCACCATAGAGGGTCTCTCGGGATAAACAAAGAAGCTAATATTAGCGTAGACGCCATCGTTCTTTTCTTTTGATGTACCAAGTATATCAGGATTTACGGGACGTGTTCCCGGTTCCGGCTGATCTAAACTATGCAGCCTA
Source organism: Pimephales promelas (assembly GCF_988280905.1). NCBI lineage: Eukaryota > Metazoa > Chordata > Actinopteri > Cypriniformes > Leuciscidae > Pimephales > Pimephales promelas. The sequence goes on from NC_142787.1 coordinate 15,133,250, forward strand.
TTTTTGAATTTAGGAAGTCTATAGTGTGTTATGCTAGGCCAAACAGATGTGTTTTGAACTGACCGAGTGTGTCTGCTTCCTGGACAATGTTAGGAAGATTGTTCCAGAGTTTTGGTGCTAAAAAGGAAAAGGATCTACCACCAGCTGTTGATTTTGATATTCTAGATATTATCAACTGGCCGGAGTTTTGAGTTCGCAATAGACGTGAAGGACTATAATGCGATAAGAGCTCGCTCAAGTACTGCGGAGCTAAACCATTTAGTGCTTTATAAGTAATCAGCAATATTTTAAAAGTTATACTACGATGTTTAATAGGCAGCCAATGCAGTGTTGACAGAACCAGGCTAATATGGTCATACTGGTGACCACTGGCTAAATGGTTCAGTCACATGATCCTTCAGAAATCATTCTAATACAATGATTTGCTGCTCAAAAAATTATTATTTTTTGTATTACGAGTGTTGAAAAGAGTTGTGCTAAAAAAAAAAATTGTTGAAACAGTGATACATTTCCTTGTATATTCCCTAATAAATAGAAAGTTCAAAAGAACAACATCTATTTGAAATGAATGAATCCTTGCGAAATAACAATTTTAATTTCTTCCAAAGAAATCTATCAGTAATGTATGTAAATTGTGTGTACATATACAATTTAAAATGTGTCACAGTTTTTCCACAGAGTGCAATGTACCATGTTATATGAATATGATATTCTAGTAGTACCAAGGTATACACTAAATGTGTGTGTGCAGTGTTACCATCTGATACCGACTGTGGCTTTAAACATCTTAGTATTCTCAGGTGGAGAGAATCAAAACAGGATTGGTGATAGTTTTTATTAGCAAGAACACCTCTGCCTATATTGGGCTCATAATATAAAGTAAAAAAAAAAAATAAGGGCACAGACAAACTGAAATACCCTTAAAGACAAAGCTCAAAGAGGGCAAAAGGCACACTTCCTGAGGGGTTTTAAAGGCCAGCTACTGCCTCCCTTAACTGACTCCGCCCACATCAGTTAGCATATTAGTGGGTTGCGCATAAATAAATAAGGTAAAAACATCGAAAGGCTTAGCATAATTATGCTAATGCGTATACATCCAACGCACATGGCACCCTTTAGTGTCAATATAACACGCTTCGGTTATGGGTAGGTTTAGGTCTGGGGTAGGGTTAGGGTAAGACCACTAGGAGGCGCCTTCTGGCCCATATATATCTGTGTCTCACATTGACGATAAAGGGTGCCATGTGCGTTGGATGTATATGCATTGGTAAAAGCGTCAGTATATGATGCCTTGGGATGAGAACGGGCTGACTATGCATACCATGAGGCCATGGGAGAGGATTTATGAATGGCAGTGAAGCAACACAACTGATGCTGGTAGATTACATGACAATGACAACATGGTGAATGTAGTACATCTGGATTACATTCATACTACATATTCAGAACATACTTTCTTAGCCGTCGGAAAGTAATTACTTATTCAGAAGAGTGTGAGATTTTCGGACACAGCTCAACTTTAAGACAGATGATGAATTTAGAATTGCATACTAGCATACTACTCCTATTTATGTCACAGTCTTAGAAAGTTATTGTAAAAGTAGGAAGTAGTATACACGTACGCAGTTACATACTATATAGTACTGTATGTAAAAAACAGTGCGATCCGAGTAGTGTCCAAATTCAGTATTCCTAAAAGAGTAGGCTAAAAGATGACCCAAATGATGTACTACCTCATACTAAGTGCACATTCGATTGATAATCTACTAACCCATGAGGCCACAGGACAGGATTAATGAATGGCAGTGAATATATGAATATTTTATTCAAGTGAAAATATTATTTAACATCACTGAACCAACCTATATACATTAATTTATACCAACAAACTAATTTTTATGGATTAAATCAGAAATAGCTCTTGCAGGATACCTCTTTTTGCAGTGCTCGTTTTTCTGTAAAGCTGTTTTGAAACAATATGTATTGTGGGAATCCTATATAAATTTGATTTGACTTGAATTTTCATTTAAAATAACTGATTTTTCAATGCAATTTTTTTGGGCACCACTCAATCGCATTATCCTTTTCCTCTCAAACTCATACGCCTCATATCATAGTATGATTATTATTCCTTTCAATGTTTTTTTAAAATCCATCGGCAACAGCATCTTGACATGAAATCATCAATGCAGCTCCACACAGCGGTTTAACTTTTGATTTCTGACAGCACCAGAGCAGGAGACTCTGAGAAAAAGATGATGATCTCATCTTCAAGTCAAGAACCTTCCTCAAGCCGTATGCACCTGCTCTTCCACTGTCTCCTAGCAACCAGAGAGAGAGAGAGAGATTGATTCTTGAGCCTCTTTACGGGCATTGGGTGTCTGATCGTGGCAGTTAAATGGTGGCTAATTGAATTGTGTTTTTAGCTGAGCACTTTCAAGGGCGACGCTACATTTGCGCTCACGTCTCACAGCTTGAGCGTTCCCAAAAACATCCTCACAAGCACTTAAGCCAAAACCATTTAATTCAATTCAGCTCTATTCTGAGAGGCCTTATCGACATGAAAAATGATCATGTGTTACTATAATACTTGCAGACTTTCATTCAACAGAATGATGTAGCTGATTAGAGTTACAAAGCATTCATAATGTTTATCAATAGAAAGTGACCAAGCCAAAGAAATAAAATGCACAAATAAAACAGAACATTCCAGTAAACAGTTTTAGACATTGTATGCCCCTTTTTACACGTAATCTAAGGTTTAATTGGGTGTTCCCAGAATGTGTCTGTGAAGTTTCAGCAGAAAATACTACACAGATCCTTTATATTATTCCATGTTGTACATTTTTGAGTGGAAAGAAAACCATGCTGTTTTCATGCATGGTCTAAAAGGGTTGTCTCTATTCGCTTAATGAGTAATGGCTGTGTTTTGAGCTTTATGTGGAATAAACCAATCAGAGTCTCATCTCCCATTCCCTTTAAAAGCCAGTTGTGTTCGCGCCATCGCGTATTCGCTATTTACATGATGGAATTAAAGCATGCAAGCAGACCATCTACGGGACAAGCCGGATTCCACCACATCTTCATGTACACAATAATAATCTTTTCAATTGTAATCCTTTTATTTTTCATATTTAAAAAATGTTTGTGGCTCTGCGCGTCCCTGTGTGTTTAATAAGCAGAGTGTATGTGCATTGTGGACCCGCATATGCGCACATTACTAATGTTCCCTTAAAATAACAAAAAAAATTGGCTTTAAACCAGGTTTCAGTTGGTCAATGGCGCAGTCTATTTCAGTTGCCTCAAAATAGCAACACACCAACAATGCGCCTAAACACACCTCGTTCTTAGTCCAGCACAAACAAATAGGCGCAAATGCATTTGCTATTAATGAATAACGTGGAGCAGGACGTGAAAATGATGAACTGTGTCAGGCTGAAACTCGTAAAAATAAAAAACACTTGCGTCGCGCATGCATGGCGCTGCATTGCACCATGTGTATGATTGGGCCCTTTCAACTTTAGCTTTAGCAACTTTAGCTTTAATGATTTCGTACTTATGGTGCTGTTAAAGGAGTATAGTTCACTTAATAACTTTTGCTGATAATTTACTCACCCCCATGTCATCCAAGTCAAGATATCCATGACATTCTTTCTTCGGGCGAAAAGAAATTAAGGTTTTTGATGAAAACACTCCAGGATTTTTCTCCATATAATGCACTTTACTGTTAACCAAACGGTTCAAAGTCAAAAAGACACTTTCAGTGCAAACTGCAAACTGTTCAAAGGGCTTTACACGATTCCAGACGATGAATAAGGGTCTTATCAAGCGAAACGATCACTCATTAAAAAAAGTTTTATCAGCTCAAATGGTCGCCTTGCTCTGTTCTGTGATGCGTGTTCGAACTTGTGTATCAAAATGAACGAATCTTTTTCCGTGTCATTTGGTTCATTCAACGAACGAAATGAACGAATTGACTCGGCAAAAGATTGTTAATTTTTAGTAGATCCTCGTTAAAGTCAACATGAAATCAAACTACTGTAGACCTTACCTGGACTTATTCTGCACAATTCATAATTGTTTCATTGTAAAGAAAAAAAAATCATATTCATTCCACAAAATTACATCACGGTCAATCCAAGAAATTTCAATAAATTAATTTAGTCTAATTTAATGAAAATAAAATATATATTGAGTACACATTTAATACACATTCATTTAGGCACAATTCAAGTGCATGTTCTTATAAAAAAAATATTTACATTTTTAATAAAATAATAAATAACATTAAAATAATGACTTTCTCCGCAGATGTAATCAAGGCCATATGAGTGAAAATAATATTATTTAACATTATTAATAATACTGACCAACAATATCACAACCTAACTAATGTTAAATGCGATAATGCAAATTCCCATCCTACATTATTTCTCAATGAATATTCAGTTTCATTCAGAAATACCTCATAACACAGAAGATAAAAAGTGTTTTAAATGATGTTTCATGTTTAAATTGTGTAAAAAGTTGCTGTAAGGTCGATTGCACGTGTCTCTTCACCCGGTATAGTTGTTTCCATCTGCTTATAAATTATTCACAGAACTACAGGGGGAAACGTCTCCCTTGAAGGACATTGTGTAGAAAATAAATCCAACGTAAAAGGAAATGCATTTGTCCTTAATCCCCAATGTAAAAGTCCACAGAGATGTTTGTGTCAACACAAAACTTCAGTTATTTGGACAACATTAGTCTCACTATACTTTTAGTCTCACTACACATTAGTCTTAGTACACACTGACTAGATACACTACACTACTGAAATCATGACTGTTTGCATATGCATGTTGGTTGTTGCCTTTGTTTTGCTTGAGGTTCCCAAAGTGTAAACATTGGTCATTTCCGAGTTCCTTTACAGCTTTTGCCCTCTGAATGAACTTAGAATTTCCACATGTGATATGATTTACTCTCTGATATGAACACATTTACATTCATTTTCTCAGTCGCTCAATGTCTGTGCTATGGGGCAGAAATACTAAAGTAAAATGCTATTAGATATTAAATATCGTTAAGCGCGCATGCACAAACAGATGTTCCCACATGAGGTGATTTAGATCTCACTAAGTGCTTTTAGTGTCACAACATTAATCACTGTAGCTACAGCAACACACACATTATCCCATGACGCTTCCTGTAGCCATACTAAAACGGCATATTCAGCATCCACTAATATTCGTGGAAATGGAACAATATAATTGGCAGATATAGCTACACTTTTCTTGTAACCTGACCCACAAACACACACACACACACACACACACACACACACACACACACACACACACACACACACACACACACACACACACACACACACACACACACACACACACAAAGAATGGTCAATTTTGATACATTGGAATGGTGCACACATCTACAGAAGCAACATCTTTTGGGATTTAATCCTTCAGGAGTTTGACTTTAAACGTCCACGTTCACATTAACATTGAATTATTTGAACCTAGAGGAGAAGGAGCAAACCACTCATTTTATTATTATTAGCAGAAGAACATTACTATCATCACATGTGAGCGCCTGATAATGTCTTTATTGCTTTGAGATGCTCACTTGTCCTTCCTGCTTTTGTCACTGATTAAATTTTCCTCCCTCCCTCCCGTCAGGGGGTCTGCCTGTGGATGAGACCATAAAACCATATATTGATTCCCGGTAATGTGGAATTTTATATGGAATCATGAATTTAATGCGAAATATAATCAGTGAAACAAAAGAGGCTTGTTTTATCTTGCAGCTGAAAGGGGATTTTATTGTGTAAATGATTCCCTATTCAGAGCCATATAAGTCAAGGATAGGAGAACAGTGCCTCCTGTTGGCCAATCGGTTTACTCAACATACAGGTCCAGGTTTGCTTACTATAACACTACTATCTAGCTATTTCTGCAGTATATTGTATGTATGGCGTTCATAGTAGCCTGAATTTTCTTTATGCACAGAATGACCAACAACATTTGCTTAACAAATGTGCAATGCACTTGACTTGGCTTTCCATTTCCAGAGTGATAAATGGGCAATAATATTAGTTTAGGTAGAAATGCTAGATACACAGCCTACTATATGTCATGTACAATGTCATTCAAATGTTTATGTTTTTGTAGTTTTGTAAAGTCCTGTCGTCTCTTCTGCTCACTGACGCTGCATTTGTTTGATTAAAAATAGCCTACATTAAAAACAGTAAAATTGTGAAATATTATTCAAATAACAGTTTCCTTTTTGAAAAACATTTTAAAATGTAATTTATTTCTTTGATGCAAAGCTGAGTTGTCCGCATCATTCCCCCAGTCTTCAATGTCACATGATCCTTCAGGAACATTTCTTATTATCAGTGTTGAAAACAGTTGAGCTCCTTATTGCGTACTGTGATACATTTCTTTTAGGATTATTTGATAAATATAAAGTTTAAAAGAACAGCATTTATTTGGAATGTCTTTACTGTCACTTTTAATCAATTTAATGTCTCCTAGCTGAATAAAAGTATCCATTTGTTTTATAAAATCTTACTGACCCCAAATAGCCGCTGTGTACGTCCTATACTATCATACAGCATGAATTACTTTTAATAATATATATATTTACAGTTTCTCATTACATTTAAATAATCAAAATAGAGAACAAAACAGATCTTTACAAATGGAAGATCAACTTTGCATTGCATTGCAGTCATATGTCAAAGCAAGGAGGCATTTTAATTGTTTATTTATAAACAAGTGTTTTCTGTCAGTGTCGGCTCACTCGGATGGAAAGATGAAGTAGCTGACTTGCGATGAGAGAAATGCACTTTTCATACAGATTACATAAGCAGAGAGTCTGGTTTTTTTTTTGCTTTGAATTGGTTAAAAATAGACATTTCAATATAGATATATTTCTCAGGTCTGTAAAGTAGGCTACCTTAGGCTATACGCTGAGGTACGTTTCATTTATGAGACAAACTCTAGTTCACGCGCCGGCGCCTCCATGTCGTGATTTATCTCTGCTATTTACTTATTATTTATTAAATCCAGGTAGTTGGTTGATGAAACATTGATTAAAATTAAAATGCAATGAATACAAAACAACAGTTTTGTGCTTTCTGTTTGAGGTATCTGCATGTGAAAGTTTTAGTGCCGCTTCCAGTCTTTTTTCTTCATAATGTGAACACGAAAAATAAAATAAAATAATTATTTTATGTTCTGGGGAGAACCAACCCTTCTTCATTCGGTAGTATTACTTTTTTTTTCGGTAGTATTTACTGTTTGTGCAGTGTAATTCACAGAATTAGGTAAACTAAAACAATATTTTGCCACCTAAAAGTTGGTGTTTTGACAAAAGCCTCAGAAACTCAGGCACAACTCAGTCTGGTTATTATCATTTACGTCGGAACCGGTTCCCTATTGGCACCGCGTTTCGGTACCCAACCCTATCCACAATGCATCCGTCTGCGTTTTCAGTACCTTCGTCCATATTTTCAAAACGTTTCTGCCGGTGAAATCAAAAGCACTGGCACTGATCTGTGATTGGTCTGTTAGCGCATTAGGTCCAACCCCCTATGGGCGGGTTTGAAAGGGTGGGATCTAGTGCTTATCCACAAGTTTCCGAGGGGCTCCTGTAAAAAATAAAGTGGGTGAAACTTCCGGTGAGGCGGCGGAAGTAGCATTCCAATGGTATTTTGTGTGTTAGTTAGCGAAGAGGCTAGCTGTTTTTCAGAGAATTATTTTACTATTTAAAGACGCAAATCTTTATGAGAGATGTCGTTACGGAGCTCATGGACAACATGTGCTGTTCGCGGTTGTATGTATAAAAGGACTAAACTAATTCAGTGGCTTAAACGTGATTGTTTTAAACACAAGCTGAAAACGAAATCAGAGTGATCCTGCCAACGACTGTAGTTTCCATCACCTCCCAAAAGACGACGAATCTTCCTGTGTACATTTGTTTAAATTCGTAATATTCTATAAACTTTTATCAGCATGTGTTTGGCTGTTCGCTACTGATGTTGCACCTAAACTCAGGATCAAAGCCGGTGTTGACAGAATACCAAATGTGCCAGTAATGTATTCAAGCAGCACATTCATTTATAATTTTGAATAAACTCCAAAGCACAATGACTAAGTGTGTATTTTTTATTTTAATTGTTTGCCAGCTCGCACAACTGTCTGTCACCATGCCTTGATGAGTATTGATTATTAATAATGTTATTATAATACTCCCAATCAACTACTGCGGAGGGTAAAGGTACTGTTATTTCACCCTTTTTAATTTCGTTGAGGTTGTGTTCCCACATCGTTAGCTAGTTTGGATCGCTATAACTTGAATGACTGTCAACTGTTGAATGAACGAGTGTCAAGCATGTCAAATCGTGCTTTGTTTACTTCCAACCGGAAGTCGCACCCACTTTGGACGCAAGGCCTCATGGGGCGTAGGAAACTTGTGGATAGTCTTTACAGAAATCCCCCATCTTACACTTCCTCCTACAATGACGTAAAATGACGAACGTTTGCGTCATTGTAGGAGGAAGTGAAAAAGTTTCAGGGGAAAATGAGAAAGTGTTGCACGGTCATCAATAGTTTTCAAAAGTGTTCAATAGTGTGACTGGATTTCTAACAATGGAAATCTTAATACAAATAGGTGGAGTGTCCCTTTAAACATTGTCTTTACAAAATTTCTGGACCAGCAATTTCCAATTACAAGAGAAGCCTATGGAAGAGTGAGACAGCTCTCAGATTTAATCAAAAATATCTTAATTTGTGTTCAGAAGATGAATGAAAGTCTCACAGGGTTGGAACGACATGAGGGAGAGTCATTACTGACAGAATTTTCATTTTTGGATGAACCAAACCTTTAATTACAATATGCTTCTGAGAACATCAGTGAGTGATGACTTAAACCAATCAGTGAATTGTTTCTTTCTTTTGATTGGTTCATTGAAATAAACTATCCAAACAAACTGATGGACTGAAATAAATTATATTTCTCAGAACTAATCAAGTGTTCTTCATTGATGTGAAGCACGCATTGAAAACAACAGCTGAATCTTTTCTGCATCACATGAAGGAGCAGGATATAAAATCCCTCCTGCTGAAACTCTCAGTGTAATGACCGGATGTCTGTCCTCAGCGATACGCTCACTAAACTCTGTCCTGCTGCGACGCTCACACTGACCATCCTTTTCCTCACTTCCCTGCTGTGTGTGTGTGAGAGTTTTATTCTCTGATTTGAGGCAGAACAACAAGAAAACGTTATTGAATAGTTCTCTTGATACCAAAAGAAAGAAAAAAAATTAATACAGCTACTGTCCTTTACCAAGATGTGGGGCATTGCACAGTGACTGCAAATTTCTGTAAAAAAAAGATTAAAAAAGTTATTGCTTTGATAGAGACTGCAAATTGCAATACAAATAATATAATAATGTATTGATATAATAATTAAAATATTCTTAAACAACCAAGCAGGAATGTTTTTACAAATCTATTTCAAATTATTTTCTCATATTTTTTTTATGGATATTAATATTTAATTTTACTGCAACACCCATATTTTAAATGCTTGATGTGCTTCTTTTAATAAATCCAAACTAACAAGTAATTACTCGCCCCCATGCTGTACCAACCCCGTAAGACCTTCGTTCATCTTCGGAACACAAATGAAGATATTTTTTATTAAATTTGAGAGCTGTATCACTACCACATAGGCTGCCTAAGGGATTGAAATTTGACGGCCCAGAAAGTCATTGAAGAAAATGTTTAAATATTCCATGTGACTACAGTGGCTCAAGTATAAGTTTATCAAGCCATGAGAATACTTTTTGTGCGAAAAACAAACAAACAAAAAACAACAAAAATAACGACTTTATTCGACTATTACTTTTCTTCTTTGTGGGCCTTGAGACGAGAGTTCAAGAGATTGCGAGAACTATGTTATTTTTCAACTACTTCTTGTTCAGTTCTCGCGCATGCGTCGTGGAAATCTCTTGAACTCTCGTTCAAGTGTCATTCCCTTAGGCAGCCAATGTGGTAGTGATACAGCTCTCAAATTTAATCAAAAACATCTTCATTTGTCTTCCGAAGATGAACGAAGGTCTTACGGGGTTGGTACAGCATGGGGGTGAGTAATTAATTACTTTATTTTCATTTTTGGGTGAACTATCCCTTTAATCCACTCGTTGACGATCACACGTTGATCTGATTGGTCACAAGGTAGTTTGTGACGTCAGAAACAGCGACTTCAAACCGTGTTTTTGAGACTGTCTTTGGTTCACTGCAGTTTTAAAGAGAAAATACTCAGGTGGTGTTGCACATGGTTTGTTCATATTAAAGTCCCCGTGAACCGGAAGTTGCAAACGATTTTTCTCCAGTGCTGTGACGTATTTCCAAGTGAAACGGAATATTGAACAGAGGGCAGGGTTTTACTCTAGCGCTCCTCCTCTCCATCTCTCGCTCATAGTGAACTAACGGTTTGAGGGGAGTGGTTAAGCGTTTCCCCACCCAAGCTGTGAAACCTACGTCATCAGAAAAAGAAACCATTTCAGACCGGAAGTAACTTTTCAGATTTTGATTAAAGATTACCAAGGTAAAACATTTTTTTATATATATATTTACTTGCGAGGATTAATTGTTCACCACAAGACTAATAATATACGCTAACAAAGTAAATAGGTTAAATTTTGATTTCACGGGGACTTTAAAAACACCACATAGACAAACAAAAATTTTAAATGCTTGATTCTGATTGGCTGTCAAAGTTTTTATTGTTCATCAGCTAGAAAAAAAATCTATGTGAAGTAATTCCAACTAACTATCTTCGATTACTTGTGGGATCATGAGACTTTTCGTTTGTAATCTGGGAGTAAGCCTAGCAGCCTGCAAAAAGCCTATTGTACACTTTTTTTTTTTTTTTGCAGTGAAAAACCTCTTTTTTTTTTGTTCCCAAAAGAGACTTTCAGTAAACAGCACTTCTTTTTTTTTTACATTTTAATAATTTAAAAAACCCTTTTCTACCATAAATAAACATTTCCGCAATGGAAATGTTGCATGGATGTTTCAAATTTCTTCATGGAACCAGATGCAAAGAATCTCTATTTTAAGAGTATACTTTGTTAAAATAAACATTCCCGTATTTAGGTGTGTATATTCAGGGGAAGACAAAGTCTGTTCAAGGGGACAAAGTAAAATTTTGTGTGTGTGTTTTGAAGTTAGTCTGAACAAGCAAAGGCAAACATCATTACAAAGTTGGCTTTGATAAAGCTGTGTGTGTGTGTGTGTGTGTGTGTGTGTGTGTGTGTGTGTGTGTGTGTGTGTGTGTGTGTGTGTGTGTGTGTGTGTGTGTGTGTGTGTGTGTGTGTGTGTATGTGTGTGTGTGTGTGTGTGTGTGCGCGCCCTACTGCAGGGTCAAACACACATAGATTAATTTATTCAAAAGGCATATTTAACAAAATCTCTGCTGAGTTAAAGGTGCCCTTGTAACCGGGTTTACAGGGACGTTCTGCCAGCAATAAATCACTCCAAAAACATCCATAATCTAAAAGACAATTATCAGCAAGATAAATCTGCCGCCGTTGAAAACTTTGGCTTATATTTCATCAGAGGAAATTGGCAGCTCGAACCACAGGGAAACAAACTTGTTTAGCGGTACATATCTGATTTCGTTCATTGGACATTGCTTATTTTCTCTCCCTCCCAATCATTCACTTTCCACTCTTTTCTCATATTCACTAAATCATTGGTAAATGCTAATGATGCTCCTGGGCAATTTCCTTGAATTTCTCTCGCTCTTACACCTCACTTGAATACTAACATATTCATTTAAATACTCATCACTTCCACCTTTCTGCTTAAACGTCTCTCTTCCTCTCTCATTTGTTTTGCTGATTGACATTCAGATACAGTGTGACAGACCAGTTATTCTGCAGACTGTCTGCTCTTTTCCTTCCATGTGATTGGTGACTGACCACAGCTATATATAGGGGAAAAAATTAAATGCAAGATTTTAAGTTACAGTCGGCTTAATTTACAAATATTATGAATAACTTTTAACCCAGTATTTCTGTGAAATATATTTGTAAATATCCATAGGCCTATGTGTGGCTGAAAATAATGTTTTTGAATTGGTTTCAACTTTTATGCCTATATGTCTACATGACATCTGCTCTTTCTCAACACAAATGCATATTTGAATGTTCGGGTGTGATTTTGTGAAATGTTTAATACACACGGGCGAATCATTGTCATTTAGGAATGAGATTGCGTAGGTGTTTGAATCAAGATATTTTAACGATTAATCATGCAGCTCTACTTTAAATAAATTTCATAGTTGTGCATACAGTAACTATATTTCCTCACAAAATAATGTTGAAGAATAATGTTGTATCATTGATACACTTCTACATCATTGATAACCTTCCTATTTCTCCATTAGTAAAATGCAATTTTAGTCCAGTGACACGGTTCTTTATTGCCATTGATGGATCAATGAAGAACCTTTAAAGGGTCATGTTATGCTTTTTTTAACTTTAGTTAGTGTGTAATTTTGCTGTTTGAGCATAAAAAATATCTGCAAGGTTACAAAGCTCAAAGTCCACTTCAAATGGAGATCTTTTATTAAACAGAATTCACTTTCCAAGAACTACAGCGAACAACTCATTTGTATATACTCATTTAAATAATCCCTGCCCATGGAATACGCAAACAAGGGGACGAGTCCTGGTTGAGCTGCTGCTTTTTTCCACTCCCTTTCCAAAACTCATTTGTTTGACCTTCCTTAGGCTGATGAACTTAGAAAGGTTCAAATTGATTTTAAACACTGTTCCTGAACATTATAACTCCAACGTTTATCTGTGTGTTAAACATTTTACAGAGAACAGCTTCCAGAAACTATGAGAGTACAATACAGGCTACACACAAAACAATCTGTTGTTTGTGGATCACAACTTGTAAGTATGTCTTATTATTTGTAGTTGTGTTTTCTATTACAGTAACAGTTCCAATTATACGTTTTATGTTGTTGCTGATTTAAACAAAGGGCAGAGCTGTTTGGCCTGCTGGCCAACAATAGCGTTGATAGTGTTTGTAAGCCCAGCCCAAATACTCACACTCGGGATCTTGGCCACTTGAGAGCACATGAAGTAGGCCTAAGTGTGCAAGACTGTCCCATGTCCCAAAAATGCCAAAGCACAGTGCCCTGAACCAACGCATTCTCACCCCAAGGCGTCACCTTTTGACCATCCTTCAAAATTTGACGCTTTAGGCGCCCTTTGGCGTCAGTTACATGACGCGATCCTATGACGCGATCCTAAAGGAAAAGCGTCAGTTAGATGACGCGGGTAGGTTTATGTCTGGGGAAGGGGTAGGGTTACACGCGATCCTAAAGCATCATCTAACTGACGCTAAAGGACGCATAAAGCTTCAGATATTGAAGCATGGTCAAAATGCTTCCCAATGCGTCAGTGACGCCTTGGGGGTGAGAATGGGCTGCCTGAACGCACACTAAATCCACACTATCTTGAATACGGCTTCGGAAAGGTGTTCTAAGCTAGGCGTATCCCAGCATGCATTATGTTGCATGCCCTGAAATCAAGAGATGTGGAAAACATTCCACTGTAAGTTAAATTGATTAGATATTACATTTAATTAAACATAAAGTGTTGCACATTTTATTGGTGCAAAGAGGAGTAGGCTATTTGTATTTTGTACAACATTTGCAACTGCTTTTTATCATTCAAAAACCCCCTGCAGTCATAAAACTCATCTTTGATCAGCAAAATTACATATTTAAACGTTTTTTTAAACAAAAATGTTTCTTCATGCCTTAGCTTGAATATAACTCTACACCCTTTGCCTCATTTAGGATACGCTGCTCTATTAATATGCAAATTAGTCCTGCCTCCACTCACTCACTAAAGCTCAGAGGTCCACTCGTTGGCAATCACACTTTGACCTGATTGCAAAATAATTTGAGAAGAAACACCAGCGAACAAAACGCGTTTTTGAGACTGTCTTGGTTCACTGCAGTTTTAAGGAGAAAATACTCATGATTTACTGTTGACTTATGAATTTGCACATGGTTTGTCTTAAAGCATATTAAAAAACACCACATAGTATAAACAACATTAAAAGCTTGACTTTCACCACAGGGGGACTTTATTTAGAAGCACCCTAATTTTAAAATGAAAGTAGTTACTGTACACAGGGACTACTGATAGTATCGAAAATAAATAAAGCTCTGTAAACACTTCAATAAGTGTCAAAAACACACACTTGCAGTCTTCACGCCTACTTGAACACTTGGGCAAAATACAGAAAATATGTCATGTAAGTAGACAATTGGTCACGTTCAAAGACTGCAAGTGTGGGTATTTAGACAGGGCACAGCTTTTGTAAAGAAAAATTAACCATGGTTTTACCTTTAAAGAGGCTATATGCAGCTTTTTCCCCAAAATAAACATAACAATAGCCTTTTTATTTTACCATTTATGACTCAAACATCTCCTGATGAGCATACTGACACCTTGTCCGCTCACAGTGGGTGCAGCTATAGACCTTATTCAGAGCAGCGCCATGACAGGTATGAAAGTGAGGCTGTGAGGGATAGACTTACCGTGTTTCCAATGGCATCCGCTGTAAAAAGCTGAATAAAGCGGCTAGATTACTTAAATTTTCCACAGCTTACATTGTCGGGAGTTGTTTGTCAACTGACATTTCTTGGAAAGATATTTTTCCAGTGTTTCATGAGCAGAACAATCCGAAAACACATTAAATAACAGTACAGGCCATTGAATGCGAGATTCATTAAAAATCAAAGATGACGCTGCCGGGAATAAGGCGTATAAGACTGTATCCTATTTTTCTTATTTTCTGTCGGGTCGGACTTTTCCCGCGCTGTCTGCGGATGTGACGTCAATCGCGTTCATGTTACGTATTTTCCGCAAAGCATCCAGGCGGCGCTATATTTGAAAAAATGCAGCGCGTCAAAAAGCTGGCCGATGCCCATCTTTATGCAAATGAATAAGGTCCTTCTCTATATGAGTTCGCATCTATCACGGGTTTTTTTTTTAGTGTATTCAGTTGTAGGCCTACAGTTCAGTCGATGATGTTGTTTACATCCGTGTGCCTCCATAACGGCCGCTTATCCGGGTTACCGCCCAGAACGTGACGTCGTGAAAACCCTCAGCTCACTCTGCCAGCCCACCACTGCTAGTCAGCAAGTAGCCTAAACTCGCAAACAGAACACTTATCTCAAACAATATATGTATTTAACTGTTCTTACCTCTGTAAACATAATGTTGACTTCCTTGCACCAGATGACTTGTGAAGTGTGCACGTACGAGCGCGCGCTGCGAGAGCTAGCAGAAAGGGAGAGCAGTTCTGTTTTTTGGCCACAGGTGTCAGTCGCGAGTTTAAATTTCAGGAAAACGCATGTAGCCTCTTTAACTTTCTGTTGCACAAAATGTTCTTTATCGAGGAAAGGTGTTCTTTTGGTTATTGAATGTTCTTTAAACTGAGAAAAAAGGTTGTTTTAAGAACTAATCACTCAAAGGTTCTTTGAGGAACCAAAAGTGGTTCTTAAGGCATCACCATGAAAACTTGTATGTTTAACCCTGTGATACATGAAGGTCACTAGTGGACAGCTATTCAATTCTCACTTTCTTTTAAACGCTCTCGTTTCAATGGTGTAACTGCATCCACTACAGCTGCGTTCACACCACCAGCATCACAATCCTATTCATTTCAATAGAGAGCTGGCGATTTCTAGTGACACGAGCGAAAGTGACTGTTGGCAACAGGATGTAGACATGTCCAGCGATGCGACAAAGTTGAGATATGTTTAACTCTATGCAAATGAAGAGCAACTTTCGGGAGTTACAAACAATAGGAGTGAAGTCAGTGGAGCACATGTGATCTGTCAAGGCAAGATGGAAGAGAAGTGCTGTCTGACTCCGGGCCTGAATGGTTTCATAAATCCAGATAGACTGGAGCTTGCATTTCATTATTATATTTATAATGCAGAGTATTCACTGTAAAAAAAAAAAAAAGAAGAAAGAAAAAAAGAAAAAAAGACATAGCCTTATAGTTTTATTTTGACCAGCAGTGGGAAACCTCTGGAGAAATGTAGTTTCTATGAACTGTAAGCTATACAGTTCCAGATTGTTGTTGTTTTTTTGCCATAGGTCATAGTATACAAATATGAATGTGTATTTTAAACATAATTTAAATGAAATTTTCATTTTCAAGTTCTAATGCTCAAAAGCACGCAGAAGTTAATTGTGTTTCTGACTCAGGTTGTCATAATTCATGCATCAGAGGATTAAGAGTACATTCAAAAGTATGCGTATTAGGTGAGATTTATTTGTGTGCCTTGTTAATAAATTCAGTGCAAATGTCAGTCATCTGCCAGGAAATCTTGAATTTGAAGGTGCTGCTAAAGTATAAAGCCACATATACAGCCCTAAATAAATCAGTCAAAATGATCAGAGAGAGATGAGGAGACAAGAGACAGTGTGTCTAGGACTGTGTAGGTATAATAGGCAGACGAGGAGAGACAGCAGATAAAAATTATAATGACAGGAAACACATCTGAACCATCCGCCAAATCAATCTGAAAATCACACCCATTCTGTCTCCATCTCTTTCCCTCCCACACCTATGCTGTCTTCTTCATGATGCACACAAGATCCCACTTCTACAGTGAAACAGACACAAGTCCAGACTTTGCCAGTATTAAACTACTTAGATCATAAAACAATATATTCATGAGGGAATGGAAGCTGTGGTTACTCTGCTAAGACAATAGTTTGAACTAAAAAAATGACGAAGAGAAGTGAAGTTTTTTCTAAGTAAACCATGAGAAGAGCATTCAGAAACTCCAAACATACAATAAAACATACCAAATCACCTAATGCTTTTCTGGCATATTCTAAAACAGCCAGTGTGCCTCGATTCTCACACTAGTAAACAGCGCCACTATGTGTTCAAAGATTGCTAAAACATCCACACAATAGCCTATTTTTTTTTTTTTTACAATAGCCTAATTCCAAACAATAGGGATCTTCGCCCTCGACGTCACGACGCGGTTACATGTGCTCTGGTTGGCAGAAAAGTAATGGCCCTTTGCCGCACAGTAGCCTATTATAAAGTCATAATTTAACCCAAAGATTGGGTACTGTAGGCTACACTCAGTGTATCATCTGTGTACACACACCCTTATAGATTAAGGGCAAATTATTGTATTTTCTTTGATACATTTTTACGTAGGTATATGTTGACCAATGTTATATATCAGAGGTAAGATTATTTTGATTCAAAATATAGCCCATGGACAAATTCACCTTTGGCTAAGCCTGGTACACATCCCAAACACATTCATTCATGTGACTGCAGGAATGTCCATCAGAGCTGTTGCCCATCAATTGAATGTTCTCTACCATAACCCGGCTCCAAAGGCGTTTCAGAGAATTTGGCAGTACATCCAACTGGCCATCTTTTTTTAAAGTTAAAAAAATAAAAATCAGGATGAAAAAATATGCCATGGGATATTTTTGAAATGCTATACAACTTCAGTTATATACAACTTCATCTCACCATTTATCTTATTTGCTTGCCCAATTGGCTTTATGCACAGCTGCACTACTTCCTGAACTTAAGCCAGCTCCTTGTTTCCTGTCTGCTATTATTGGCCAAACTTGATTAATTCAGGTGTGTCTGATTATTGTTGCCATGACTACTGAGGTAAGGGACACCTGAATTAATCAATTTGACCAATAAGGGCAGACAGGAACCCTGGCTTAAGTTCAGGAAGTAGTGCAGCTGTGCATAAGGCCAATTCTAACAAGAATAATGCTGAGATCATTCGCTAATTAAAATCATTAAAGTCTGATTATAAACGTAATAGGCATATTGTCCAGTAAATTAATGACCATGAATAGCCAAAATATTATTTTTTTGTATGGAATATTGCAGCAGAAGGCTACTTATTATAAATGATTTATCCATGCACATTTTTTTTTAATTCATGTCCCTTTGTAATCTTTAATTATAATTCAATTTTATTCTGAAAGTTCAACTCCATATTCACTACATATAGGGAAGGTTTTCACAGTGGTGCCTTAAGAGAGAGAGAGAGAGAGAGAGAGAGAGAGAGAGAGAGAGAGAGAGAGAGAGAGAGAGAGAGAGAGAGAGAGAGAGAGAGAGATTAACTGGTAAGACTGCAACAGCAAATTTTGAGAATATGCAAAAATAAATAAATAAAAATACAAAAGAGACTGTCGCTCAAATGCAACACACACACACACACACACACACACACACACACAAAATTAACTTAATTAGCATTTTTTATGTTTATTTCTGTTCAATCAATTGCTGTTCCCTTCTGAAGTTTTTATTACTTAATAAATTAAAATGAATAAAAAAGATTTTAATTGCAAAATATCTGTATAAAGTGTTTTGAATTATCACTAACCATCCCTCATTTTGTTAAATTATTGGAATAATCAAATACTGAGTAACAAAAATGTTTGCATTGTGTTCCCTTTCTAACCAAATGCTATAGTTTGATTGATCATAATGCAAAACCTGATACTTATCTAAAAATGTAAAAAAATAAAAATAAATAAATAATAATAAATAAAATATCTAAATGTATATCTAAATAAAAAAAAAACGAATAAGATAGAGAAATAATGTCTAAAACAACAAAATGAATCAAAAAGCCTTTCTATGGAAGCTATAGGCACCCTACAGGCTGGAACAGGACATTGCACATATGTAACTATTTTTAAAGCCATTGCATTATTTATTGAATATATATATATATATATATATATATATATATATATATATATATATATTCTAGTGGGAAAATAGCTCATAAAAATTACATAATTAATGGAAAATATCATAAAAACTAAACTATTATTCAAAACAATAATCAGAAAATATTCTAGAATAAAAATATATTTGAATGGTTATCCTGGGAAAAAATAAAGTTAAATTTTAAGGTTTCGTCCGTTTTTGACCGAGAGGAAATTAAGTGTAACCCGATTTAGAGGGTTAACAACCTTTCAGTCAATCATTGTCAAATAAAAACAATTTTCCACACTTTTGAATAGTCCGTAATGCAGTGACTTAAAATATTTAAAATCATTAACATTTGACCCCTTTTTTGTCCTGATATGTACATTCTCTTCTTAAGCAACGTTATATATTATGGTATGCTTTTCATGTCCAGTAGTACCCTATTGGACACCTGTTGTTGGCTGATTTTTAGTCATTATTCAGTAAATAAAAAATAGCCTATGTTTTAAAAAGAAATTCATAAGTAGTCACAATATAGCTACATAATTCATTTCATAGCACAGAATCAGTCTGTTCAGCAGTACTGTGTCTTTAAGTGATTTCTGAAGGTAAGTCGGAAGGCAGAAGGGGTGCACGAGACGGCTGCGCGCGCTTGCTCCCGTATGTGGACACTCCAAAAAATGTGTTAAGAATTACAAAAGGTGGATCTTCTACACTGGACGATAAACGCAACAGCTGTTCATCAGTCGTAAGGTGAGACTCATCCCGTTATGTGTTGCTTGTATACAGTGGGCTGTTACCACTGTGATGTTTTACGTTAGAGAGACACCATACAAAGAGGGTTTTACGAAATGAACCGGCGAGAAGTGAAGAGGCCCCGCGAGCGTCTCACCGCTAACATGTCAAGGCGAACTTTAGCTTTCCTCCTTCCCTCACTTTACTAGATTTTTGGGGGGCTGGTTTATTAATAGTCCAATTTAGACGGGCGACCCCCGAACTTCCATCTAAGGGACCTTCTTTTGACTTTAAACGTCTGTAAACACTGCCGGAGACACCGTGGCCGGCAGGCGGAAGACGCTGGTTCCTCTACGGTGTCTCTTAGCTCCGCTCCCCGGTCTCGGGTGCAGGCAGAGCCGCGAGATGCGCGCAGGGACAGCGCCGGTGAGACGGAGCTTTGACGGCAAAACACACTACAAGTTTCTCGTACGGAAGTGTAAAAGAGACACAATGTCTCTATTTGGCGGGAGTTTTATTGTAACATCATAGTGGAGGGAGTTATTTTTTCATAACTTACGATAGTTTATTGTCTCGGGAGATGAAGCTGTTAAAGGCGGTGGAGGGGCCTCGGCTATTGCGCTGCTCGGGATCGTGGTGTGTAGCATATGCGCCTACAAAATTAGCAATAATATTGCCATTGTGATTCCTCTTAGCGATTCTGGTTCATTAACGGTTGCATTCGTGATTCTTTTAGTTGGCTTACTAGGCTAATTTCGATTAATAAGTATTTAAAATAAGAAATGGCACTCCTGTATTCATTCCACTCAAAGCCAAACAGTGTAACAAAGCACAAGTACATTGTACACAGCATTTTTAGGAGGCGTTATAAACGAAATAATTCTCATAATTGGTTTTTAACAAATAAAAAACTAATTAAATATAAATTCCTTTATTCATTTCATTCACTCATTTCAACTCAGATATTATCACTGAATAAAATGTTCTCTATTGTAAACGTTGTGATATCAACGACACGTCTGTAAGCTTTAAGTACAACATAACGCACTGACAGTACTTGTCTCATTTAAACAACATGTGTCTAACAACAGCTCCTTTGCCGAAAGTGTCACTATTATAAAATGTAATATTAATAATAATAACTATGTAAAATAATAATATCATTCAGAATTGTGTTTGTCATTTTTCTTTGCTTTAGTCACATTAGGCCTTTATTAGGTCACTGAAACACCTTGTACAATAATTGCAGTTATTACATTTTTTATGAAAGAATCATGTAAAAAGTTTATCCACGCTTTCTGTTTGCTCTTCTCTCCACTGAAAGTTCTAGGGCTTTGTTAATGTTCTCATAATTAAAGTTGCCACTGTTATTGCATGATTTGTAATGTGCTGCACTTTATTTGTACCATTTATAATTGTATTGATCTATTTACCTTTTTTAGAATTTAAAAGATAATAAAGAAAATGTTTGATAAGTGAGATCTCTGATTATATTGCTTGAAAAGTCCTGTAATTTTCATGCTTAAACCCTGCTTTAAGCATTTTCATTCAAAAGGTAAAATCAAAAATGTACATTAAAATTCTAAGCAAGTTGGGAAAAATAATGAATACATAAAGCTAATTAAAAAAATATGAACAGACTGTATGTATTTGAGAAGATAATCTGCTGTATTGTATGATATCAGTTCTGTCAGTTAACATCCATTAACCTGATCAAATCAAATTAAAGTCCATTACAGGTCATGTTTTGATTGAAATTAAATGATTGAAATGGTGGCTATGGCCCTGCCTGAAGCTTATTTCTAAGTAGTTAAAAGAAATCTGTTTCTCTGATTTTAGAATGTGAAGATCACCAGTGGAGATTCCCAATGCACCTACATCCCTTCCATTCCGACCTTCTAGAATGTTCCTGAAGACGGTTCCTCCGGTGGTGGCTATTCACTCGGAATGGAGGTCCAGTAAGAGCTGCAGCCTGCCTCTCTTTTTCAATGACAGTGTGTCCGACAGCGACCTTGCCTCTGTTAGCGGCACCCCAATCCCACAGAAGATCCAGATGATTATAGAGAGCCTTCACAGCACCCAGTCTTCGGACATGAGTGAAAACGGGCAGACCGAAAAGGCTGCTCATTCCAGCCACGAGGCTGGCTACAAGGGTCAATTGCGATGTATGGACACTGCAACAAGATCCCGACGAGCAGGGGCAGACACTAAGCTACAGTCCGCCATGGTTGATACTGGCGATGATTCAGATAGTGACGATTCTGTGGACCGGGGCATTGAGGAAGCTATTCAAGAGTATTTAAAGGAGAAGGTGGACCACAAACGCAAAGGGGATATGGTGACAAGTTCACCCCCAGCGGCCAAACTTCCACGGAGAGAACCAACTGTCCCAGATGCTGCTAAACAACACACACATTCCAGTAGTGCCAAAGTGTTAACCGCTAGCAATCATATCCAGAAAGCCTTGAGTGGGACACTGGCATTAAAGAAGAAAGTCATCAAGAAGAAGCTAAGCAAAGAAAATCCCTTTAAGAAAGCTGACTCAAGTAAAGTTTTGCCTGTTAAAAGTCTTCCTCTACCCAGAGCAAAGAAAGGATCTTCCTCGTCATCCGAGATGGACAGAACTCCACCTCGTCTTGTCATTAAAGAGGAAGAGGAATTGCTCGATTCAAGCAGCGATGATGGAATCGAAGAAGAGATTCAGAGATTCCAGCAGGAGAAAAGAGAAAAACAGGAAAGTGATAAAGATGTCCAGAGACCTTCACGACAAAGGGTGGACTCTGATTCGAGCAGTGATGAAGGTATTGAGGAAGCCATCCGTCTCTTCCAAGAAGATAAACACAAGCAGAAGAAAAAGAAGAGTCCTATCAAACCTCCCCAACTCCTGTCTCTGCAACGTAGCAAACCATCCGTCATTTCTCCCGAACGCATAAGCACTCAGCCACTCAAAGCGCTGTCGAAGAAGAACAAGAAGAAGAAGAAATTGATAACCAAGAAGTCTAATCTCCCTACACCATTGGCCGTAAGCCACTGTTTGAATAAGTGTACATCCCAGGGCTCTAAAGTTAAAGGGTTTACACCTCCCCCTTCAAACTCAAAACAAACCCACACAGAACACCAGATCCACTCCAGCCTGAAGGTCAACACTGCTGAGCTGATGTGTGCAGAAGCCATTCTAGACATCTCCAAAACTGTCATGCCCGAGGTGTTTGAGTCCAACTTAAGCATCACTAACACAAATTTGCTGCAGACTCCACCATTCCCCATTGTTGCACCATCTGAAAATAAAAGCGATGAGAGCTCCGTTGACAGTGAGGATGGAATTGAACAAGAGATAAGGGAATTTTTGGAGCATAAAGCAAAAATGAACAAAGAGCTTCCGATAACAGCAGGTGCACCTCCACCAGCTTCTGGTGATTCCACAGCAAGCAAGGAGCCGAAGAAGACGACGACGAAGGAAACCCAGCCGAATAAAGCAGCCAGGCTCTCCCTGTCAAAAAAACGCAAGTTTAAAGAGGAACAAAGCAAACTTGACAGAAATAGTGACTTGGTATTAAATGTTAAAGAGGAGCCCCCAGGGACACCTCTGATTTATAGTGACTCCACCAGATCTGACCTTTCTACCATTCCCACTGTGACATCACATTCAAGCAGTCTAACCACCATAAAAAATAGCAAACCGAAGCAGAACTCCCCACCTTGCAAGGATTCGGATGTGAGTGAACCCAAAGACAAAGGTTCCACTTACAGTACGTCCAGCCCAAAGACTGTGATTGGCTCTGAGAAAAACGACAGCAGTGACAAAAGCAGCTCCCTGGACAGTGATGAGGACTTAGATGCTGCAATTAAGGACTTGCTTAAGACAAAAAAAAAAGTCAAAAAGAAAGTGAGGGATATGAAGTCAAGAAAAAATGCCAGGCCTTCAGAGGCGTCGTCTTTGGATGTCATGAAAAAACAGAAACCTTTCACCGACCAAAAGAGTATCCCAACTGCCAAGCTTGTTAAGTCTGGCATCTTGAAAGGTGGCAAAGAAACACCGAACGTCCAGCCTAAAACCGACAAGGGTTCTAAAAGCAAAGTTGTTAAAGGCAAATCAGAACTCCAGAACATCAAACAATCTAAAAGCCCTGCACAAACTGAGAAAGTGACCGGGAATGATGGGGTTCCCAAGGCCTCAGATGGGGACATACCTTCTTCCAGTCCACATGCAGAAGATAATGATAGTTCTGTTGACAGCGATGATAGCATTGAGCAAGAGATCAGGAGATTTCTAGCTGAAAGGGCCAAGGTGTCCGCACCTCTCGCTGCAAACATCAAACAGGAAGAGGCCGTAAACTCTTTGACCTCAGCTGCAGAGTTTGATGTTAAAACAGAAATTGAAAAGACTCTTATTGAAACTCCAGTGTCTGCTTCAACGTCAACCTCTGGTAGTAAAAGTGAAACCATAACCACACCTACAAGACCCAAGGATGCACCTGCAGAACTCAACAAGAGACCAGTCCTGACACCAGGCAGCAATTGCATTATGGGTTTCAGGAGGCCCGAAAGTCAAACATTTGAGATCTCGACCCCAAGAGATCCAAAGAACGGCAGCTCCCAGACAGGAAAGGACAGTCCGACAAGTCATGGCATCAAACCCAACTTCTTCACAACACCCTCTGTGAGGTCCGAAGCACCCCCTTCATCAGGTCATCAACACCAAAACTTGTTCCTGTTGAGACCCGTTAACAGCAGTATGAGCGACGTCAAGGACCCTTCCCCGGCAGACTGTAATGACGTTCCTGTCAGCCGCCACAGTAGATCAGCCACTAGGATACCTTTAAAGGATGTCATTAGCTCTCTTTGTCCCTCACCTCTTTCGAAACCTCGAATTAGTTCCCCTGCCGTCATCACTGGTGACCTCTCGGCCTCAGCATCCCCGGGGGGCAGGACAGAGGGACTTAACTTGCATAACCGCCTGAAAAGGGAAAGACACCTCTCTGATAGACTACACTTATCCCCCGCCACCTCACATCTGTGCCAGCCCTCACCAGTACCGCAGCCCCACCTGGGTGATGAAGTAATCCAGGTACAACGGGACCAGAGTGCTTTCCCATCATTCTCAGCAAAGACAAAACTGCAGGGCATCCAAGCTGAGTCCACAGAATCCACTGCAAGTTTAGGAGAAAAACAAAGGGAGGGAGAAAGTGTTAGCAAGGAAGAGAAAAAGCAGGAAGATGAGGAAGAGAAATGTGTTGATGAGACAGATGTAGAGTCAGATGAGGAAAGGAAAGATCAGAAGACAAAAGACAGGAGGAATCAGCCCACTAATCAGTGAGTACTTGTTCTCTCCGAACACACACACATATCAGTTGAGGGAACATGGTCGCCAAAAGCCCAGTACCAATCCTTGCTTTTGTTCCATCTAAGGTATGAAAGACTTCCAACAAATTGTTGCGGTCTTTAATTAGAAGGGTTAATGAGAGTTTTGGTCATTGGTTTGGGTGGAATTATGGATCCATATCTGATCCACAGGTGTTCTGCAAGATTCCCAACCATACAGCCGAATTTTCCTTCGGCTTTAAGCGTTAGTTGTTTTTTATTTTCAGCATTTAGCCTGACGGACTGCAGCGTCTCATCCTGCATTTCAAAATTTTTGTACTGTATTATTTAGGTTCCAAGGGACACCACGTAGGACTTCTTTGAGTGTACCACATCATTTTTTGTATGTTTGTACATTTATAAATATATTTAAAAGCAGACATGTTATAAAGTGAGATTACATTTTTATTGTTTTTGTTGTTGTTTTTTCTCTGCAGCATTTTTGAATGAATCCTGCTTTACAAACTTTGCTTTATACTTTGAAATTTTGACTACGAAAAGTAATTGTTATGAAAAACCGCAGGTTTATGAAAAGATAAAAATATATCCGTGAGTTTACATAAGAGTTCCACAGGTCCAAAAACTATGGAAGCTTGTTTC
Organism: Pimephales promelas; assembly: GCF_988280905.1. Taxonomy (NCBI): domain Eukaryota; kingdom Metazoa; phylum Chordata; class Actinopteri; order Cypriniformes; family Leuciscidae; genus Pimephales; species Pimephales promelas. The sequence goes on from NC_142787.1 coordinate 15,158,782, forward strand.
CGCCATAGAATGGAAAATATAAAAGGTAATTGCGACTTTTTTTCTCACAATTGCGAGTTTACTATATAAAGTCAGAATTGCGAGATATAAAATATGAATTGCTAGATAATTGCTAGACTTTATATAACGCAATTCTGACTGTAAAACACGCAATTGCGACTTTATATCATGCAATTCTGACTTTTTATCTCGCAATTCAGAGAAATAAAGTCAGAATTGGGAGATATTAACTTGCAATTGTGAGTAAAAACTCAGAATTGTGAGACAAGTCACAATTATTTGTTTTTGTTTTTTTTATTCAGTGCGGAAACAAGCTTCCATTAAAAAAATCCCAAATCCATAGGAGAGAAAAAAAATTCCCCGGAAAAACATGTCTGAAAGGTAAATAAAACTGTGCTAATTGCATCTTCCAGTACTTAACTGTAAAAAGGACTGCAGAATGTAGAATGTTCATTTGCAATGGTCCTTAAAAACTACATTTTTTGTAAATATTTTGATGTTTCAGAGTAATTCATCCACAATAGAATGACATAATTTTGACCTCTGACCTCTGAGAGGGAAGTCGCCTCTTAGTAACATTAAAATGTTCCCTGAGGATTCTCAATGATGAAAATCTCCTCAGTGCAACAGTGAAGGACTAAGATAGACCTCGTTTGTAAAACACAAACTAAATGAATTTTTGTTAAATGAAGCCCTACTTGTGTAAATCGTTCTATTCAGTTTAATGTGGTGATCTACACAAGAACAGTTTAACAAACAGTTTACCAAGAAATTTGTTCTGCGTGTGTTTCTTAATGAGCCCTTTGAGTTTACATACAATATGTATATAGAATGTGTATGAAATACAGCCATTTACTTGGTATGAAAATTTTACAGAAAAAGGCAGTAGCATTGTATCCTTTGCTCTTTGAATTAATTGCCCTCAACAGATGCATTGATTTCCCTTGATGTGCCCTTTTAACATTTTTTTTGTATGTTTGTTTTGTATTTAGTCAGGAAATCTTTATATTCTTTTGTCATAACTAGGTTATTTTGTACCACTGGACTTAAACCATTTAGAGATTTATGTCAGACTGCAAATTACAAGGAGGAAACTCTCAATGTTTCGATATTCAGTTATCTTTTTGCATGTTTGCATACGTATCAAAACACAATTGTCATATCTCTCTCTCTCTCTCTCTCTCTCTCTCTCTCTCTCTCTCTCTCTCTCTCTCTCTCTCTCTCTCTCTCGCTCTCTCGCTCTCTCTCTGCACCTGTTTCTTAGTTCCTGTTTCTGTTGCTTATTATATGTAGGTGTTTTCCTATGTAAAAAGAATGTTATTTATTTTTGTTTATAGAAGAGAAGAAAGTAAAGACTCATGCTGACTATGCTGGGCATTGCCAGTTTTCATAAATATTTTGCAAAAAATAACTTTTTTGGTCCCCTGCTCTGCACAGAGAAAATAAACTCAAACTGTATCTCTGAAGATGTATAATAAAATTGACTTTGAGACACAAGGCTGCATTGTTCTTAACCGTGTGTATGTGCAAATGTGCATGAACGTGCGAGTTCCAGTACATGTTTATGATCAGTATCTTCCATAGCTTCCTCTGCTATATCTTATTATACAGTTGCTTCCTTTCTCACAGATGTCCAAGGAAACTAAAGTTAATACCAGTTTATGATAAAACTACAGTTTCCTTGCGATGTAAAAATAAACTACAGTATATCAACATCGTGTAACTGACCAGCGAATATTCAAAATATATATATTTTTTATATTTCTGTCCTGCTAAATGTTCATGTTTTTACTCTAAAGTATTTAAACACTCATCAAGACGTAAAAAGGTTTCGGATTGTAAATTATTACTCACAAAAGAAGATTGGAGGATTTCATAAGAATGTAATGTACTACAATTTTTGTTGCATTATACATCAGACCAATATTATAAATAGATTTATAAAATGTTAACAGGAAAGATGCTTTCTGCTATCCAATTATGTTTTAAACAGTTTGCATTGTAAATTTTGATGTTTTGTTTTTACTCGAATATTTAAATTCTACATTTGTTGCTTTATCTTTTACACTGTAATGTTAAAGTAAATGAGTAAACACGCATCCAGGTGTGTTTGCAAAATGCATAAAAGAAGATTGGAACTTTAAACCGAATAGTGTTTTCAAAAAAGATCATGCTTTGTATTTTATAGTATCAGCAATCAAATGTGTTATTTGCAGATGACAGATGCAGAGACTGGCAGTGTATATGAATGTGTAAATATGTGTCTTTTGTTTGCTCTAGGTTTCTCTCCACCTCTATAGATCCAGGGATCTTACTAAGCCCATATATCGCTCTGGACACGGAGGAGAGGTGTCTGAAATTCCAAACCAGACGCCTCCTCATTCAAAAGCAGCTAGAGGTATACAAACACTATATTAAAAATTCATACTTTTACTGGCACACACACTGATGTAACACTGATTTAATACACTCATTACTGGTAAGGGATAATACAGTATAGACATGTGTGATTGTTGAGTTTTTGAAGTGATCAAGTCACGGACTAAATGTCCAAGCAAATATGGCAATATCAGGCAAAGTATGTTTTTATGTGTTTTGCATATGTGTGTGTTGTAGGACAAAAAAACAGTGAAACGAAGGCTGCAGTTTGTGGTCAGTGTGCCCAGGTAAATACAGCACTTAGATAATACAGGACACATTGTTCACTAAATTGCACATAAAACAACAACTGATGGCTCACACAATAAATGTTTTTTGTGTAAAGAACTGTGAAAATGTGATAGGCATTCATGCAGAAATGATTTAGATGCTTTCTGGTTGTTACACTTTAGTGGAATTTGTCCATGTTTTGTTTTATTACAGATAAACTGAAGACACTGGAAAATAGAATAAAAAGGAGGTTCTAGTTCAACAGAATATTGTAATATGACGTATATTTAAAACGTAAGAATTGCATTTAAATGTAAGTGGAAAAAAAAAATACATATATATAAATATATATATATATATATATATATATATATATATATATATATATAATTGTTGCTGCACATTATTTAGTTCTGCATTTATATTTGTTTTTATTTTGTTTTATCTATCGTTTTTAAGTTCTGTCCATTGTAATCTAAATGACACTGTATTTTTGAATAAAGTTTTTTTGTTCATTTCGAAGCCATTGTGGCTCTTGTAGTTCATGTGGTGCGTAACGCTAAAAGTTTTTATAAGACCAATGCATTGCTTGGAACAACACTACCCACAATCCTCTGCGCTTTTCCGCAAGCCCAGTGGGCGGAGCTCGAAAGGAAACATGGCAGCGGGCGTCTTAACTAGAGGTGAAATAAAACGTGTTTTTATGTAATGTTAGGTTTTATTGTGTTAACCATATTAAAATAAGATTAGTTATTGACACATAATTACTTTGCAATCTTGCTTGTGATTTGTAATGACACAATAAATTACGTGTGAAACTACGTGACCATGGAGTTTCTGAGAAACCATGCACGCAATATACTTTTGTTAAAAAAAAAAAAAAAATCCAACATTTAATGAATTGAGTATGATGATTTCAGTAACGCAGGTTCTCAGAAGACCTCGGTTGGTCTCTCCTGTGTTCTCATGTCACGGACAGACGTTCAGCTCCGCAGCAGCTGGAGTCAAATCAACGAGAGACACCGGTGATTATGATTCTTATTATCATCATTATGAAACCCAGCGACCTAGAGATACAATTTCTGTCTGTGGGCTTTTCAAACCGGGAACCACGATGGAAATGTTTAGAGGAAATACATTGACTTAAAAAATGAATGATATTAAAATACAAGATTATATATATATATATATATATATATATATATATATATATATATATATATATATATATACATACATAAAATATCAAATTAGGTTAAAGTTAACTATGTATTAAGTATAGCTAATTTCATTATAATTTGTTTAATTATTTACATATTATAACATATATAATAACCTTTTTAATTTTAGGATGGTTGTCCTTTGCATGAGGAGGATGATTATATTTGAGGGTCTGTGGCATTGAAAACCCTTGGAATATAACAATTGTCATAGGTTCTCGTATAACATTTTTCATAGGTTTTGCTTTGCATTTCCAACCACAAGATCTGTCACCACATTTTACATTACTTTATTGTTTAACCACAATTACATAAATGAATACAGATGTGATGTATCTTGCATATAGAAGCAGCTCGATTTAGAATGATTCCCCTTTAGCTTATTTGGTGTATGAACCTAATGTTAATATGTTTCTGATATGCACGCTTTTTTCTGTAAAGCTGTAAAACAATATTTAAATGCCCTATACAAAAGCACTTGACTTATACAATGAGAGTGAGAGATATATTTATTCATAACTAATATGCAGTCTTACATATGCAGCTGCCACAGAGAAAATCCAGAACTTCCCACTTACTCAACCAGACTATTTCCGCTTGTCTGAGCTCTTCACCATAAAGGACCTGTTTGATGCCCGTGTGCATCTTGGACACAAGAAAGGCTGCCGACACAGGTGGGTAAATCACGTGTGGTGTCTTTCAGTATGAGTTGATATACTAATACATTCAGTTTGAATGACCAATTACTGGAGGAAACATGGAATATTTGTGTTTATGTTTATTTAAAATGTTTTTAATTAATTTCTTACACAATTCAAATATCTATATGTATATACACAGTACTGGTCAAAACTTTGTAAACATTACTATATTTAATGTTTTGAAAGTCTATAATGCTTATTATTTGATAAAAAAAAAACATACAGAAAAAATTTAAATAATAGTTTTCTACTTTAAAATATAATTTATTTCCATGATGTAAAGCTTAATTTTCAGTATCATTACTCCAGTGTCACACGATCCTTCAGATATTTAGATTTGCATGACAGAAATGTTATATTTTAAAGTATATAGAATTGTAATATTTCACAATATTATTGTTTTTTCTCTGTATGTATGCATATATGTCTATATACACACATGCATATACACACACACACTCAGTAGTGTTTTTAATGACCCTACAAGAGAGATCACAAGGATGAGGAAAATGTTTTATATATATTTTTAATATTTTAAACATGAAGGAATAACAGAACAATAAACTTGGTTAGCAAAAAAAAAAAAAATGCATAGAAAAACAAAAAGCTCAGGAAAAGCATACATCGACTACATCATAATTGGTTATTCATATTTAGTTGGTTCTCTCTTGTATTTTGCATGTGTTCTTCATAATATCTTTATTCTAACAAAATCTTAACAGTTTTTTTTTATAATCTGCCAATTTTCTTAGACTGGACACCACTTTTGGCTACTAATGTGTTTAAATATATAACCTGAACTTTATTTGAGATCACTAAGCTACGTTTCTCTCTCTAGGCTGATGGAACCGTATCTGTTCGGCTCTCGTCTGGATGTTGACATCATAGATCTGGAGCAGACAGCAGAACACCTCCAGCGGGCGCTGAACTTCACGGCTCACGTGGCGTACCGAGGCGGGGTCATCCTGTTCGTGAGCCGCAGACGGCAGTTCGGGCACCTGGTGGAGTCGACGGCGAGGGAGTGCGGAGAATACGCTCACACACGCTACTGGAAGGGAGGAGTGCTCACCAACGCCCCTATCCAGTTCAGCCCCGGGGTGAGACTTCCAGACCTCATCGTCTTCTTCTCCACGCTCAATAACGTTTTCCAGCAGCACGTCGGGATCCGGGACGCAGCCAAAATGAATATTCCCACCGTCGGGATTGTGGACTCTAATTGTAACCCCAGCCTCATCACGTACCCAGTGCCAGGAAACGATGACACTCCTGTTGCGATTGAGATGTACTGCCGGCTATTCAAAATGACAGTGAACAGGGCAAAGGACAAGAGGAGGCAGATGGAGCTTCTCAAGGGTATTTCAGCCTCAGGATAGGAGGAGCAACGAGCTTCACAGTGCTAATCACAGTGTTCGTCCACATATAGAAAGCTCAGTGGAAAATGAGAAACTGCAGTTCAAATTCAGACATATTAATGTATTTTTCTTATTCAAGTTTAATACGTAAAAATTAACCATCCCTGAACTGAAGATGTCCAACAACTGTAAAAATCCAGTGGCTTCAAACTGAATATTTATTGGTTTTGTTTTGATTTCCATTGCTTACTTGTTATGAACCCAATAAAGTCTCGCAAACCCATAGTGCGATATTTACTTGGCGTGCTTATTTTTGAAACTAATTTTTTTAAAGAAATTAATTAATTTTAACCATCCGATAAGGTCTGTCTTGCAGTTTGTTGCCACTCATAAGTTTAATGTCAGTACTATATGTACGGACAGTCCCAGTTTTTTGTGTTCTGTTCCTGTTTTACTGCTCGTTCAAAATAACCTGCAAATACATTGCAAAAAAAGCCTGACCAACAAACAGCAGCCTGCTGGTTATAGGAGCAATTGTATAGTGATTATTTTCACCAACAGATGGCGCTGCGTGCTACGCTGACTCTACTTGGTTATTATACATATAATACATACATATATATATATATATATATATATATATATAAACTTTGCTGGATTTATGATGCCGAAGACCGCTGAAACTTGTCATCACAAACGTGTCATTTCCATATATTTAATTTAATATAAAGAATTACACTTGCAGCCTAAAATGCAAAATGACAAGCAAAATTAACAAAACATTTGAAGTTAAAAAAAAGTTGTAATTCAAGGCTATACAGTATAAAGAGCTTGTGAAAATGAAATGTTTTATTTTGTAATGTGGTTTTGTCATTGTTGAATTTGAACTGCTTGCTTGGTATATAGTTAACATTATTAACTGTTTTGTGTGAGTTTTACTGGTGCGGTGAATTGTATTAAAACCAGACCAAAAATCCTAATAATCAAACCAATTCATTATAATCATTAATGTTAATAATAATATAGGGAACCCACAACAATTAAAAAACAAAAACATGTAATTAATAGATCATAACAACTGAGATTTCAGTAATATTAACTTTGACAACTTGACAATGAAATGAAAATACTCGTTCTAACTTCTCTAAGCGATATCATTACTGAAATGCTTGAATATACTTAGTTGTGCCTTTAATGTCCCAGCAGGCTGCCATACTTCTTACTATAAATATCTTTAGCCACTCCTCTGGACTCGCTGGGTCTTTTTCTTTCTGCAATGAAGGTGAGAACATCTACATATATCTTGATTTCATAAAGCAAAATCATTTGTGCGTTAGGATTTTATTATGTAGAGATTGGCATTGTATGTTATTTATTGTATTGTATAAGATCTTGCCACATTAGATCCTATGCATTGGAATACTTAGTAAGGGTAATGAGTGTGGCGTCATAAAAAGTTATATGTAATAGTATTTATGATGCATTAATTAATCGTATTAAATAAGGTCGATTGGTATAACGTATGCAATGTTGTTCACAGACACAACTCACCGTCCTGCTTAATAATGGCTTAAACCCTTAAACCGCCCACGTGTTGCATGCTCTACAGTGCAATATTCTGGATTCTGATGTTAAAATCCTGGATTTTGATGTTAAAACTGGATTATGCTGTTAAAATCCTATAATGTGACCGTGCTGTCATGTTTTAGTACTTTTATTCTCAGATACATAGACACATGGACGAGCCAGCGCGTGTTTCAGTAGAGTGCTCGTGTCGATAGGGAGCGTGAGAGCGCAAGACACGTGATTTGTGACACTCACTGCTGTCAGTCACAATGCAAAGTACTGTAACCAGAGATATCTATATAAAGGTTAGATATCTCGTCCACGCTGCTGGCCAATGGAGGTCGACGTCTGCACCTGGCGGCCAACTTGTCACAGGCAGCTCGCTCACTCGCAACGTGTTAAATTGATCAAAATGACAGTCTAATAAATGCAGTCTAGGTGAGCAGAAAAGACTTCTTTGAAAAAATTTAAAAATACTACTACTTTACTAGTGTAAATAAACTTTATATGTAGCATTTTTCTAATTAAAAGTAAAAGTGTTTTACATAATATATTCAGCAATAACAATAACATACAACTGCATTATACATGCATAGAAATACAATGCCAATGTTTGCACAATAATTCTGTACAAACAGATTTTTTAAAAAGTTTTTGCTAAAGTCAAGTCCATTAGTGTGTTTGTGTTATCTGGGTTTTGCCCTGTGAGACGTAACTCTGGCTGTGATGCCACTGTTGTGCCAAAAGTGGGCAAAAAGAAACTGGCTTGTGATCGACCCTGCTGTCCTGCACGGTGGACCTGGGGCTTGGAACGAGGCCGGATAACCCAACCCAGACCTCAGTGTGTGTTTGTGTCCATTAGTCTTAGTCTGTTAAACTCTTTCCATATACTCCATTATCCCCATAACTGTTTTTGTAGTTGAATATTCTAGATTCTAACTGTGCTTTGTGAACTCAAGACAGAAATGGAATGGATGAAGAATGGAGCTCCATTAACTTGTGACTTAAAGTGCCCCTATTATGCTTTTTCAGATATTACAGTTGTGACCAATCACAACAGACTGGACCATATGACCAATCAGAGCAGAGTAGACCAATTACAACAGACTGGGCCACCTGACCAATCAGAGCAGAGTAGACCAATCACAACAGACTGAACCATCTGACCAATCAGAGCTGAGCAGGCGCTCAGAAAGGAGGGATGTGAGAGGGATTTTGGACATTGTGAGAAAAAGGGTGATGCTGCAATGTATACCAGGAGAAAAGTAACGTTTTTTAACATGTTGCATGTAAACCTGTTGTAGGAGCCTCCAAAACAACATTAGGAACCTTTAAAATAGCATAACAGAGGCACTTTAACACAGTACTACTCCTCTTAAAGACCTTAAAGATCTTAAAGACCTGACAGTTTGAATAATAGACCAGTCTGTAATCTTTTCCATTTCCAAACAACTTTGCATGACTGTCATGCTGTTATCTGCAATATGTTTAGGTTTTAATTTATTCTAATTCAGATAATCAGCTATTTAATTCAACATTTTCTATTTAATTAAAAAGTCTCGAGATTCCTGCTGATAAAACCGTTTGATTTTGTGTGAAGTGTGTTGTGATTTTTACTTACTCAGAGGTGGATCTTTGCTTCAATCTTTATTTTGCTTTATTAATTTCAGAAACATGACAAATCAAATGGATCGAGTCAGCTGATCGAAACATTTTCATCTGCTGTGTGCCACATGTGTCTGACTCAACTCGGGTTGTTGATCTCCACCTGCTCTTTGGGCCAGCTGAACAAGATCACATGACCATCATCCACAACATCCTTCATTCTGATTGGTCAGTTGTTTTAACGAGCCAAGTGGAAAGTTGTTTTCAGTCGCATCAATAATCCAGTGTCAGTTTAATTCACAGTGAACTGGTCACTATCACAAAATAAATGTGTCTTTCTCCATAATTGATCATGAAAAAAGTAAAAGTTTGGGGTTATGAAGATATAGTTAAAAAATTCTGCAAGGATGCATTGTTTTAAAAAAAATTCTATTTCAAATAGATTCTATTCTTGCAAACGTTTTATTCAATATTGATAGTAAGAAATATGCAAATTGGCATATTAGAATGATTTCTGAAGGATCATGTGACACTGAAGATGCTGAAAATTCAGCTTTACATAGTAACGCAAGTTCACATTTTAAATATGAAATGCTTTAAATACATGTAAAATATGCTATAATAAATATCTGCATCTAGAGTCAGATTATTGTATTTTTTAGGAACTAATAAAACAAGTCTAAAATTTAGACTAAAGATTTTTGGTAACTTTACAATACAGGTGCACTAATAAGGATTAATTCATGCTTACCTAATGCACAGATAAAACTGAATTGATTTGTAAATAATGATTATCTAAGCTATTCATTAATGATTACCACATTAGGGACTAATTAAGAGTCTGTAAGTTTAATGTATTAGTTTATACATGAATTGTTATTAATTTAATATGTAATTGTGGATTGATTCCATACTAATTTTTTAACTAATAGTGTTAATAATGTTAATTACCAGTATGAGAGGAACACTAATATGCATTAATACATGATTAATTACTTCATTGTTAGTGCAAATTCATGTGCAAATTACTACAATTACTAAATGACTAGTTAACAATGATGTGCCCCAGCAAGTAAAGTCATAACATAATGATGCCTTTGCAAATCATTAGCTAATGATTAATTAAAGCAGACAACTGGAAGTTGAAGTGCATAGCTTTGTCTAATTGTGGTAATTAACACATTAATTTACACTATTATTTCATAAAATATGTTATTAAGGAATTAATACACAATGACAAATTGAATTAATAGCAATGAATGCATTACTTAATCTATTAATCATATAGACTCTTTATTAGTTGCTGATGCAGTAATCATTAATTAATGGTTTAGTTCTTCATGAGTTATACATTAACTCATGATTATCTGTGCATTAGTTAAGCATAAATTGATGCATTTTAGTGCATCCATATTGTAAAGTGTTACCAGATTTTTTTATTTGAGTTTTCAGTCTTTGCCAGTCCAGCATGTGAATGTACAAGTTTTGCTTCTGTTAGTAACGCATCCCTTTAAAGCAGAGGTTTTGGGAGACCTCCTTGACTAATGCAGATTCCTTGTTTCTTTCTAAAGGTCAGGTAAAAGGATACGTGCATTTGGGTTTGACCTCCCAAGAGCTGTACATTTTGTGCCAGTACTTCACACAAAAAACCTATTTAATAAAACACACGTACGAAAATTTGAGTTTCAAACATTTACTAAGTGAATAATAGTTGAACAGGATGATGGAGATAAAATAAATATTTAGGAGCCTGAACAAAGCCAGATGCTAATTGTGCTGCTCTCCACACTGAGACAGAATAAAATAAGAAATATGACTTAATAGTACACAAAATCACTTCATTCAACAACATGAAAAGCCTAGCACACACTAGAAGACATAAGCTTGTTGCCCTTTCGAAATCAATTCTCGCATAGGTTAAGTATGTGTGTGAATCTGTGTAAGAACCACATTTCAGGATTGTTCCCACAAAGCCAGGCAGGAGAAAAAGACGAAAACAGGAGTTTTTAAATGTTCACTTGGTCACATGTCTCAATGTAAATATAAATAAAGTAGATGTACTTCCTGTTGGTTATTTGTGAAATGTGCACGTCGTTTAGTATTGATGAGATGCAAGATGTTTATAAAAGTGTCTACTGTGAGTTAAGTATAAGTGTTTCCAGTATACACACGCACTTTCAGGTTTATATGCAAATATGTTTTACATACCTGCACATACAGTCACTAGACCGTGATTCCTCAAACTTTACTTTATGTTCATCACCATATTGTTTAATGTTAAAGGGATAGTTTAATAAAATGAAAATGCTGTCATCATTTGCTCGCACTCAAGTTGTTCCAAACCTGTATGAGTTTCTTTGTTCTGTTGAACACAAAAGACGTTTTAAAGATTGTTGGCAATCAAACAGTTGATGGACCCATTGACTTCCAATTGAGTAGGAAAAAGATTCTATGGAAGTCGATGGTTACTGTCAACTGTTTGATTACCAGCATTATTTAAAGTTACACTGTGTAACTCTTTTAGTTTATTCTTAGCTAAAAACACTTAGTTCTTTCAAAAATATATGTGCTCATTAATGTATATTTACTTTGTTCAAGTAATAAAGTATTCTCGTGAGTGTATAATATGCCATTGAAAATACATACGGGTAAGGGGTTCTAATGTCGGTCGCCATGTTGCCCCTCCATCTTGAAAGTACATTAGCCAAAGAGGGACATACCTGTTAGTTCAAGCTTCGCCTTTCGCGTTTATGTTTGAGTTAACACTCATGGACGAGGTCGAACTGGAAGCCATGTTAATCTTGGACTACAGTGGCCACCGTAGGAGTTAAAACGAAATCGGAATTGAGAGGAACAGAAACTAATATTCACTGGGTGGTCATATACCTTTTCACCGCTAGATGGGGGTAAAAATCACACAGTGTCGCTTTAAAATATCCTATTGTGTTTAACAGAACAAAGAAACACATACAAGTTTGACACAACATGAGTGTGAGGGGAGTAAATTATAACAAAATGTTTATTTTTGAGTGAACTATCCCTTTAATAGTAATCATTTTCGAAACACGTTCAAACATAAACCCACATACCCTGAGAAACACAGTAAGTAATCTCACCGTTCAAGCATAGCAAATCCCATCACAAATGCTTTAGACCGCTCAGAAAAGGAATGTCCTTCCTGTAAAACTACAACATGAGATAAAGCATCCTCCTAGAATACACACACTCTCTGTAAAAAGACATAGGCTAAATATAACCTTTACTCATTCCTTTAACTCATACTCATTACAGCGTTGACGTCTTGGTTGAGTTACAGGTTTTGGCGTAGAGTCCTGACTTAAAAGGAAGGGTGCTTCCAAACGTTGCTAAAGATCCCTCTTGTTCCATGTTTAAAGTCAAAACAGGTGTGGATGTAGTTTACCCTTCAAGAAGCAACTCACAAAAACTGTTGCAACCAAAAATTGCAGGTCATGCTTAAGGGTATTACAGTTGTAGGGCAAGGCTGTTCTCTTGCAAACTCTTTCCTTGGGTGACTAATTAATGGAATCAACCTTTTATCTTTGAGCTTGCAGCCACAATCCTTTTAACCAGTCCTTCACCGAGCAGGACTCAAGGTTTTGGGAAGGTGTTTTGCATGGTCAAAGAAAGTCTTTCAGTTGTCTTTGTTCCTAATTAGACTCTTAACTTCAACTTGGAAATTTCGGCCAAAGGAAAGAGTTTTTCCAATAGTTTTTCTATAGCTTTAAAGGGGTTTCAGATGAATAACGTAAAATGAAACCTAATAAAATAGAGGGTGGGGATGTAGAGCAAGACCAATCTCTCCTTTTCTCCTTTCCTTGGTTACTTCTACTTGGAATTGACCCTACTATTATTGTGCTTGCAGCTCTGGTCCTTAACCAAAAGTTGACCAAGTAGGATTTAAAGTACAATTTGGGAAGGTGTAGCACAGTCAAATGTTCTCCAATTGTTTTTGTTCCTAACTTCACCGTAAATCTTTCGGGTAAAGGTGAACAAAAAAGTCTTCCGAATGCGTTTCTTTAGGATTAAAGGATCTTCGTTTGATTCGCTTGATGAAAATAGTAGGTGGGGATGTATGCCCTTTCTGAGCATACACTATATTCTTCTTCAAAGACGATTGATGGTCAACAGATTTTAGGTCCATAGTAGCTGGCAGAGTTCAGCTGTTCTGTTGGCCCCTTCAGAGGCTGCTGTGCCGACCCCACTTTTGCTCTCAGGAAGTCTCCAATTCTCCTGCTCTTCGTTGCCTTTCTCTTGATCATCCCTATGTTGGTCTCAAGAGTACTTGGTATCCGAGATCTTCTTCCACAGTAGTGTTTTGAGGTTGTTCAGAACGAGGGAATGATGCACCTCCATCTGTGATGCAAGCCCACTGAGAGTCACACAGGTGCGCAGCTGTTTCTCTAGGTCCTCCCTCAGGTCTGATGGTGCTCCGAAGAGTAGGAAGTCCTGCAGTAGCGCACACACCTTGGCCAAGTTGGGCTGCACCACCTCCACATTGCACTGCCTTGCCAATCGGTCGCATGTCGCAGTGCAATCTCGCCCGTAAGTGCAGTCGGCATTTGCCTCGCAAGTTCTCCCTCGCAGGAACCCCTTGATGGTTGCCTCCGATGCTACGCTCTGAAGGTCAGCCATTTTGAAGTCATAATTTGCATTGTAGCCAACCCTTCTCGGGCTTGCATCGCATATGTAGAAGCTTCCGTAAACGCCATGAAACACCTCCTCCACGAACTCCAGCAGTCCAATGGTTATTCGAGCCCTGCGGGGCCACGCAGGAGCAAGCCACTGGTTTAGAGCGACACCTAGCGCCTCAGGAAATACTGGCTGCAGCCAGCCAGGCACCTCCAGCCTGAAGAGGGCGCTGTGTGCTACGTGTTCGGTCACATAAAGGTCTCCACAGAAGCCTAATAGGTGAGGAGCATGTTCTTTATCCTGCAGTGCCACCATCAGAACAAATTCATTGATCTGAAGCAAAGCCCACACGGATTTCGCCTCTGCTAATGAAACTTTGCCATTACCGTTGACATCAGCTAGAGAAATCACACGGGTTACAAGGGTGCTAAGAGACGATTGCTCTCCAACGCTGTCCTGTGAAGGAAGGAGAGAAGAAAGGGAAACATTAAGGAACGGGGAAGTATTCACTCTAGAGAGCATGTACAAGATAAAAATAATTTATTTGCCAATTGTGTAAGGTGTACACTAACAGACGCTACTGACTTCGGTACCAAGCCGGTAATTACATTTTAAAAATGTGACGAATTTTCGAGTCCGTCAAGAATTTTGAGAGCGCTGTTGAATGGATTATTAAACACTTCTGATTGGCCATTGCATTCACACGCTCAACATATATGTCTCTAATGATAAACGCTTCAAAAACATGTCTTAACCGAGCGCTTATACGGATACACACGGGAGCGTTTGAAAGCAGGCGTCTATCAGCGGATCCCTAATATTTTCACTGATAGACAGATCCACCTGCTTTCAAACGCTCCTGTGTGTATCTGTGTAAGTACTCGGTGAAGACATGTTTTTGAAGCATTGTTCATTGATTGTAGCCATTCACAGACATATATGTTGAGCATGTAAACACAATAGCCAATCAGAGACATATATATGTTGAGCATGTCAACGCAGTAGCCAATCAGAGACATTTAAGAATCTGTTCAACATCGCTCAAAATGCTAGAGGGAAATGCTAGTATCTTCACATTTTTTAAATTTCAGTACCTACACTAGCATCAACATTAACAGACATGGACTAAAAGCCACAAAACTTTTATTTCATGAGAAGTTTACAGTAAATGACAGTCTTTACCAAGTACACATGTATGCGTGTATACTGAAGTGTGCATGGCCATTTACAGCATTTGTGTACGTTGTACGTTTAAGCGTGTGTGTTTGTTGTTCTACCCCGTGACACTGAAAGTGAGTGTATTGTTCTGGCTGTGACCTTTTAAAGCTCCTTCAGTTATTTTTGGCTTCTCTTCCCTGTTACCCCACTCCCTCCCCTGCTCTCTCTCCATTTTCACCCTTCTGCAAGAGAATAAGGAACAGCCGAAAGCTTAGAGAGGCTTAGACTGTCTTTAGCTCAGTTTCTGCTTTGCTCTGCAGGACATTAACATCTCAAATATCAGTCACAATTAGGGCTGGGTGATACAGCAAATATTCTTCATATATTCCTGATCATTGAATGGTGATTTCATTTAATCAATATTGAAAATCATGGCATTAAAGGAGAAATCTGGCGCAAAATGAACCTTTGGTCTAACAAAACATTGGTACCTAGTCAACCATTCTCTGAGATTTGTTTTCATGATAATCATGTAAAGAGTTTTATCTCTAAAAACTGTTAAGCTTATAACGCTAGTATATGGGGGCATATAATAAGTAAAAAGAAATCACTAGTTAATACCACTAACATGGCTCAAAATAGCCCCACACTAACACAGTAACATAATGAGGGTCCCTAAATACAAAACGAAGCATTGAGAACTTTGTAAGTGTACAGACTGTTTAATAAGAAGATACTTTATAAAGACAGTACACTTCGTGTGTACAGGCAGGAGCCATCTTTGGAAAACAGTCTTGACAAGTCGAACCACGAACGCCGTTCATACAGTTCAGAAGTTCGCTGAACTACATACAGTTCAGCTTACTTGGCACGTCGTTCATGGTTCGACTTTTCCATAGATGGCTCCACCTGTATACACGAAGTGGACTGTCTTTGTAAGTGTACAGACCGTTTAATAAGAAGACATGAAGAGTTCAGATGCAAAAGCCTCTAAATGCCATTTGAAATTTTCTTCTAAAACGACCATTTTTATCAAGCTTGTAAATTTAAGTTCAGTAATTTCACTTAAATGACAATTAATAGGTAATCTTCATTGCCATTTAAGTGAAATCACTGAACTTAAATATACAAGCTTGATAAAAATGATCATTTTAGAAGAAAATTTTAAATGGCACTTTTGCATCTGAACATATTTTATGAAGACAGTCCACTTCGTGTATACAGGTGGAGCCATCTTTGGACAAGTCGAACCACGAACGACGTGCCAAGTAAGCTGAACTGTATGAACAGCGTTCGTGGTTCGACTTGTCGAGACTGTTTTCCAAAGATGGCTACTGCCTGTATACACAAAGTCTTTATAAAGTATCTTCTTATTGAACAGTCTGTACACTTACAAAGTTCTCAATGCTTCGTTTTTTATTTAGGGACCCTCATTATGTTACTGTGTTACTATTTTGAGCCTTGTTCGTGGTATTAACTAGCGATTTCTTTTTACTTATTATATGCCCCCATATACTAGCGTTATACACTAAACAGTTTTTAGAGATAGAACTCTTTACATTTGATTATCATGAAAACAAATCCCAGAGAACGGTTGACTAGGTACTGATGTTTTATTAGACCAAAGGTTCATTTTGCACCGGAGTTCTCCTTTAAATGGTAAACTTAAAACAAGATGGGATTAGAAATGTCTAAACACAACAAAACTGGTTTCTCTGTCAACTGCAGGTCTGGTTTACTCTGATATTTGCTTTTAATGTGAAAAATTGACAATAAAGGAGCTGTAGTAGATGAAGAGACCTTGAGGAAGGAATGCAGCATCGCTCTGAATTCATCCATGGATGTTCCGCGTGTGGGTTTATCATAGAGGTTGTTGTCATGCAGTAGTGGAGTGTCAGGATCCGTTTCTCCTCTCATGCTCTCTTCAATACCACACTTCACCAACAAGGATTTCTGCTTCCACACAGCACTGTACACCTGCACCACACACACACACATATATATATATATATTAACGTGTGTGACATATGTATGCCTATTTAGAACCATAATTTAAAAAAATAATAATAAATCACATTGAGGCAAAAAAATGAAATGAAAAAAAAAATACAAATGTCAATAAATCAAATAAATTAATTTCAAAATATTAAAATAATATAGTAAAAAGATAACATTGCAGTATAGGAAAAATCACCATTGAGGATAATGCATGTAAAAAAAAGGGTAAATATTAATTTAAGTCCAGATTTATTGCCTGGAGAAAAATACTTTTTTTATGGAAAATAAATGTGATGCAAAAACCTGGAAATTATAGTTTCTTATTTATTTTCTTTAAGAATCATCCATGCGTGCATTTACCTGGTGTGTTGGTGATGTTGAAAGACAGTGTTGAAAAGACAGCGTTTTCTCCTCACAGAGAGACTTACACACTGATCCCGAGATGATGCCTCTGCGATAATGGTCACACTAAAACACACACGCACACACACACACACACACACACACACACAGGAAAAGGACAGGCATTAACCACAAATGTCACATACTGTATATACTACATCTTGCCATCTATTCTAAATTTAACAGCCTTGTTCCAGCCACTGGAGGACAAACGGATCATTCATGATGTTATGATGGATTGGTGCTTGGGCAGATAATGACCCACAAATGCACAGATCACTCTAAAGGCAGCGTTTTACTTTTTTCTTGTTTTCATTTCTGATACAGTATCTATCAAAGTGGCTGTCAACATGCACGTTGCAAAACAAAAGCTGAAAAGAGCTTCCTTTCTCTGGGCCTCACCAAGAGTCTAAACTATAACCGTGACGCACAGATATAACAGATGTACATTCTAACATCACTTTGAGAGGCGCAGAAAGGCAATTCGTTTGATACAAGACGGTGAGAAGATAAGATCTTTTTAAGAAAGAATATGTGAATATTTTACATCCTGTAGCTGAATATCGAATTCGTGATTAAACTCAATCACACCACATAATTAGCATACTGTTACAATAAAATGGAGAATTTTGTAGCCCTCAATCGGGTCATGGGGTCTATACGACCCCAATCGACTTTTACTTAACAAAAAAAAGGTTCCCTTCATCTCAGTGGAATAAGATTTTGTGACTTTTCATACATTATCTATCTATACACACACACAAACTGGGCTTGATTTGGTTGTTCTGAAGGTATGTAAAAAAAATGAAATGAATGGTAAATGTGAAAAGAACTAAATAAATTTTGTTCAAGTGTCAAAAAAAAAAATCTGGCATAAATCTGAAACTTTTTACACAGAAATGAAGGCCTAGTACTAGTGCATAAATGCAATGCATCATAAAAATAACATTTCATATGCTAATGCTAAAGCTAATGGTGTAATTGAGGAATTGTGTGGTATATGGATACAAAAGTACTTTATATCTCCAAAAACACAGCATTAATGAATAGATGAGAAGTAAAAAAAAAAATGATATATTATTTTTATGATTAAAAATGTATATTTTTTGTACAATTACTCAATCACTTGTTGGGGTGGTATCGACCCCGAAGCCCAGAAGTATAAACAGGAAACGAAGACCATTTGAAGGTTAAATGTGGTTTCAATAACAGCATAATTATGAACTGCCAACTCTCTCACTTTCTCTTTTTAATTTTTCAGTTACTGTATGTGCAATGACTTCCTGTCAGTGACTAATACAAGAGGGCAAAACAGCATAAATATACCCCATCTGTGTGTACAGTATGTACTAAATGAGATTGCACTGAGGTGTTTGTCCATCATCCTGAATCATCATAAGACACTTACTCTCTGTCATAAGTGGCAAAACCTCTCTATTCTACGCAGATTCCACCTAAGTGGCAGGGAATGGGGCTCATGGGAAGAGATGTCCAGCTCAACTTATGCATTATGGAGGACGCAGTGACTTACGATGAGCATGGTACAGACGTGTCCTCTGCAGAGCTCGGAATAAGAGGAATACTGCATGTAAATCACCCAGCTGGCCACCAGAATCCCAAACCACGCCACCAACAGGTACTTGACCTTTACTGCAGGTAAGCGGGACTGAAAGAAACAAACATACACTCAACAATATTTCACATGACATATATAAGCTCTTGTTTACATTACATTTTTTATTCGATCTTATTTCCAATTTCATGTGTGTAAATAAATTAGATAAATATCCGAATTTTTCAATGTGCAGAGTAGGCTAATAAAAAATAATTATTTGTATAATATCAATCTTAACTCAACCTTTCATTAAATCAATAATTTATAGCCATTTATTTCTTTCCTTACAATAAATATATTAAGTATTACAAAGAAAGGTCAAACATTTTTAAAAAATAAGCGAAATGTAATATTTATTGATGTACATAATAAATCTTAATTCAAGTATTGTCATAATTTTATGATATACAGGCAAATTATTTAGAATAATTTATTTACACAATAACTACATTAAGTATTGCACAAAAATGTGCATATACAAATATGTAAAAAATATAGTAATATTCATTTAAATATATTTTTCTTTTTAAAATACATTTCAAATTTAAATGTTATTTTTATCGATGTGCATTATGTCTCAAATGTTTTGCTTGGAACAGTGAAATGATGACTGGAAGTCTTATTTTTATATAAGAACAAATATATTCTTAAATTACATGTTGAAACCTGATGATGACATTGTGATGAATATGCCAGGGTGGTGGAGTGTTTAATGCAGGATTTGTGCCACATTTAAAAGGTCATTTGAAAAACATTTTTGATTTGAGCAGAAAATCTGAATAGGGCAAGTTGGCTTGTGATGGAACGATAGCGTTGCTACTTTGAGAGAGAAAGCAACAGGGAAAGATTTGAATGGTCATTAGCATGTGTCCTAACAAGATTAAACATCTTCTCTTGGACAGTTTTCAGGTGTAAAAGGGCACTGAATGCCGAAGGCAGCAACGGTCCTCTGTGCTCGACTGGGAAAGTGAGTGAACACACATATCCGATTACTGCCTGTTGATACAGACAACTGTTATTAGACACCTAAATTCACTCTGTGTGTGTGTTCTCTGAAAACAAGGCCTGAACAATCAATCCAAAAAAAATCAGTTTTTAAAATACATTTGTCATGCAAAAATATGCACTGAATTAATTTTTCATTGAAAAATTAACATTATGTCATCGTTAACTTCAAAACAACATTGCAATTGAAATGACATGCAAATACAACTAACAAGGCTTTCAAAAGCATGTAAAAACACCATGCAAGTATCAAAAAAAGAGGTCATATGACCACAATCATGAACAATTTCACCCTATCTCGTCCTGACACCTGCATTAGAGTTCACAAAAGTAGAAATGGTTGTATGCATGAACGATTCATTCTTTCGAGTAAAATCTTTTCAATGAATCCATTGATCTCAATACTAGCCAGAGTGATTTGTTCACCAAAAAGACAACAACAGACACCCGCATTGATAAGCTCTTGTGTGAGGGGCTTATGAGATCGCCACAACTTTGATTTAAACTAATATGAAGACATTTTATCTCTCTTTGGTCATAACTTATGAAAAAAATAGGGCAGACACTCAACAAAGATGTGTTGACAACATGCATTTGGCCACATTATCAAATGGAGTATACTTTGATAGCATACTCTGGGCTTTAGAATTAGGGTTTAGTTTTAGATTAGGGTTAGTTGCATGCAAGTATGCATATTAATGTGTAGTTATATTACAACAATAATTAGATATAACAAATAGTCAGTTCCTTACACAAAGGAACAAGACTTGGAATGTAGCACACAAGTCATCCGGATCACTTTTATGTGTTATTAAGTTTTTGCATCATTCTTGAAGACCGAAAGCCGCAGTTCCCATCCATTGTAATTGCATGGAATAAAACACCAGTAAAACTCTAGTGCTTTTGTGTAACTTCAGGCTGAATCTCTGCTGTTTTTGTTCTCTTGTACGAGAGAAAAGAAAGATACATTTGAAATCTGTGCCATCTTCAGTGCAAGGAGTTGACCTACACAGTTTTAACCGGTCACAGTGCGCACTTCCGCTGTGTGCACTTATGAAAGAGAGATCTTAGCGCGGATTTACAGAAATATTGTCAACATAGAGTGTGTGCATTAAGCATCAGTCGTGTGTATGTGTGTGAGATCAGCTAAAGATGGGAAAACAGTATATTAACTGCAACATTTAAAATGACAGATCCTCTTTCTTAAGATTTATGTAACCTTTCTTTTAACAATAGAGACGAAGCATCCAATGCATATAAATCAGGAGATTCAGTGATGGTATCAAATGCTCATAACATACTATGTGATAGAACAGGGGTGACTGGGGCTAGTTGTCACACTGGGTCACAAAGACAGTATTTCAGGAACTTTTAAAAGTACAATTACACAAACGTATGTTTTCAACAGAAGTTTTTGATATGTTTACATAATACATATTGCCTTTAACATATTTGTTGTTTTAATAATAAGTGTGCAATATTTTTATATATATATATATATATATATATATATATATATATATATATATATATATATATATATATTAGGGCTGTCAAACGATTAATCGCGATTAATCGAATCCAAAATAAAAGTTTTTGTTTACATAATATATGTGGGTGCACTGTGTGTAATTATATTATAAATACACACACATGCTTGAATATATTTAAGAAATATTTTCATATATATATATATACTGTATATAGATTTATATATAATTTATATTATATGTAAATATTCATATATTATATATAAATAATATTTTTTTCTTAAATATACATGCGTGTGTTTATATATATATATATATATATATATATACACACACACAAAATAATTATACACAGTGCACCCACATATATTAAGTAAACACAAACTTTTATTTTGGATTCGATTAATTGCGATTAATTGTTTGACAGACCTAATATATATATATTTTAATTTATTTATTTTCCGTGTATTGTTGTTTAGATTTTTCTGAAAAGCCTAAAATAGGTTATTTACTAGCAGGTTCCCCCTATAAGTGGGCAAGGTGTCAAAATGTCAACATATTTCTGGACAAAAATGTAAATAAGTAAAACAGAAATTGACTTTTAAAATTAAACCTGCCATGAGAAATGTCAACATATTTCTGGGCAAAAATGGTAAAAATATTTAATAGCTAGCAGAAATTGACTTTCAAAATATAACCTGCCATGAGATAGCTATAGCCTATCTATATTAGAGTAAAAATTCTAACTATCCCCGGTTCCCCCTCTCATAGAGCAGAATGACTTCCATTTTTATGTCTCATGGTATTTACACAGTATTCATGGTAATACAATGCCCAGGAAACATTACCTTGATAAAAAAAAAATATGGTAATGTACCATGGTACTTTTGTGCTACTGTGTCATTTCAATTCCTTTAAAAGGTTTCCGTGGGAAAATTATTCCCAAACATCGTCATTCGAGTGAATAAAGTTACCTGTAAACCCTTAGATAAGGGACAGAAGAGCACCAAGTGCACCAGCCTGCGTAAACTCCTCGGCATCTTCACACACTGATGATGCGCAGCACAATTACAGATATTCCCCTCCAAACACGCCGTCACTTTCTCATCTCGTTTTCTCCTTTACAGACGACACGCCAGCGGTGTTCTCCGGCACAATAAAGAGTCAAAATAATCATCTGCTCTTATTTTATAGCACCGCGCTTTTGTTTCAATATGCAATCGGCCGTGTGATGGAGAAACATCCCATGCTGGTGGTGCTCAACTCAAGGGCACGCGCGCGCACACGCATCCATTTGCACGCGCTGCATCCAGAGACGCGCGAGCTCCAGGCATCATCCTCGCGCGACCGCGACGAGATACGACACGGCCAAAGATGCTTTAAAAACTAGGACTAATATTTGCAAGATATTTAAGAGAGATGTTTGATTCTGCTTAGGATACGCGCGAATCGTGTGGAAGAGACGGTGTGAGAATGAGAATCACTGACGATCAGCTGGAGATTCGGCCTCTCTGACTCTACAAAGCGCCTTAAAGGGGAAGAGACCCTGATTTACACTACCGACAGAAAACAAACAATACTGTCCCTTTAAATACGACTTATTACAATAAAATAAAGATAAGATAATCT
Source organism: Pimephales promelas (assembly GCF_988280905.1). NCBI lineage: Eukaryota > Metazoa > Chordata > Actinopteri > Cypriniformes > Leuciscidae > Pimephales > Pimephales promelas. Next base: position 15,181,822 of record NC_142787.1, read on the forward strand.
TTTTAAATTGGATCAAATACATCTATTTCGATAAAAATACATTTAATGTCGCTTTAAAAAATAATAATAATACAATATAGCATACTATCCCAGAACACAGACAACTGGATATAATTCATTTTAGCTATCCCTTTAAATGTGACATTTAGAATCGAAAAATGTATTTTTTTCGGTTTTAAAATATCTTTAATTTCGTTTTTTTTTTTTATTAAAACACAATATAAGAATACCCCTTGAATTTGAACAAAGACAAAAATTATATTTCAAGGATATTAAAACCTATACATGAGGCTAAATAGAAAGACATTTTGAATAAAATATATATAAAATAAATTATCAACATTTTATATAGAACAGAAAAGAATAAGGAATCCCTTTAATAAAATAGAATAGAACAAGAAAAAGATAAATCTATCTTGAAAATCAGCAGTTTTTTGCACATTCTTATGTAAATTTGTAGTCTAAAAGTAACTGAAGTGTCAAATGCATTGTTGGCTAATAATTCTAGAATATTTCTGAATAATAGAAATGAAACTCAGCTAAATTCAATTATATTTTAGTCAGTTAGATATAATTTATAGTATATTATATAGTATACTTAATAGTATGGCCACAGCGGTTAAAAAAAATGCAATTATTTTGCAGAAGAAAAATACATTTTTTAGTTGTGTTTTGGAAAAGCCAAATGGACGAATGGCTGTATGAATGCTTCTTTCTCATAACTAAAAAAAGAGAGAGATTTAATTACCCTAAACATTTAAAAACATTCAAGGACATAACCAATTTATATGAGAAGGACCTCAAGCTGACTGAAGATGAGCTATCCACAGGTTATTTCAAAATAAATTCCACCGCAACAACAACCCATAATGAAATGAGAAATGACCATCCAGAAGATAATTCTTTTTACAATGAACTCGGCTGGAGAGATACATAATATGGCAATTTATCTGTAATAAAAAAATAATAATAATAATTTAAAAAATAATATTTTTAAAAATAATATTTTTATTTAAAAAAATAATATAATAATAATAAAAAAAAATACCTTACTCACCTGCTAAACCATCACTCAGTTATCTCCAAAAAGCCAAACCTTTGCTGGTTCTTGTTTTATTCTGAGCTCTGTTCTCTTTTTGCCAGCAGTCCCTCCTTCCCCGGAAGTTGGAGATTTAGCTGATGTCAACCTTTCTTGCTCATTGTGAAAACTAACCTATACCACTCGCGCAACATACATGTGTCAAAGTAGCCGGGGCAACTTTTCTCTATTTACGGATATGACGAGGCACAAACAGGTGACGTAATGCAATTTCCTGAAAAAAAAACAAAAAAAAAACATCCCGCTTATATAACACTTATAAAAGGCTTACTTACAAAAACAAGACTGACTGATGATATTGACTATATTGTTCATTATATTTTGTTCATTTTGAGCGAAAAAAATATAATGTGCAGGCCTCTTTCAGGTTGTTGTTGTTGATTGTGTCACTGGTTGTCCTTGTCTTATGTCAAGCCTTCACATTCCCTCTGTTAGTCTTGTACATTTACATTTATTCATTTAGCTGCCTGGCGCTTTTATCCAAAGCGACTTACAATTGTTATGTCAGAGGTCGCACGCCCTAAGCAGTGTGCTTAGTTCTTATAATGTAACAAATAAATCTAAAAATCTACTTTAAAAAAAAATCAGTAGTATTTTCTGTTATATTTTACTTTCTAAGGAAGTTAAAGGCAAAATTATGTCCATTCATTTCTTGCAATACATGTTACGGCCAACAGAGTGCGGTAAAGCTTCATGGAAAATTGTGCTAAGATAAATCAGAAACAATAAGGAGTGCACAAGAAATAATCCATATCGATATAATAAAACAACTCATCTTGCTAAATTTCTGAATAACCTCCATTAAATAAAAGGCCAGAGTGTCTCAACAGTGTGGCAACATCTATGAGGACAAAGTTTAGCTGAAAATTGTCACCGTAGCTGGTGATGACATGATGTGCTCCCTTGACCATTACTCTCTGACGTCATGATCGGAAGCAGAAGCTCTGCTGTGATTGGCTGTTTAGCTCAGCTGAGAAATTGTCGCTTTTTTTTTTTTTTTTTTTTTGAAAAAAGACAACTCTTTCCTTGTATTAATCGATAATAAATATAAAGATTGTGGTCACTTTTTTAGTGACTCAGAATTTGTTTTGGAGGCAACAATTTTCAAATTGGCATAGCCTAATCATTATATTTTACACATTGATGCAGGTATCTTGAAACTAAAGCAATGGCACTAAAAGGACGAAACTGTCCGAGAATAAACACACACACACACACACACACACACACACAGGCCCAGAGCTGTGACTGTGGTCAGGTCACATTTAAACAGCTAAATGACTCTGTGACCACATGTAGCACTGAAGAAGATCTGCTGGATCAGATTACACACCCTGATTAATCATTTAATCTTGTTAACTGCAACTCCTTTCATCGGTAATCTGGTTGTTCACTTCTCAGCGCTTGGCATCATGATTTTTCCTAGCATTCTAAAATGACAAGAAAGCCTACGTTTTCTGGTAAAACGTTTTGCAATAGCACATTGTGCAAATCAAACTGTAGCCTATGGACTATAGCAGGGTTACTGTAGTAAAATATCAATAACACTGTGACTGGTCTATTCAATAACTCGTTTTTATTTTAGTGCGGAAAGAGACATTTTTGATAGGCTACACTGGATATTTTTCTCACTTAAATAAATAAATAAATAAATATCCCTTTTTATTATTTAAACAGCCTATAAAATAACCACAAAGATGTAGCCTAGAGGAAAAAGTATAGACAGCATGACGCCTTTTTCACTAACGTTAGTAATTTACACAGTCAAATAAGATGTAAATACTTTAGTTCAGTGCCGGTGGGATCCGTGCTCTAGACTTGTCCCAGTAACTGGATCGTCCTGTTAACTGTGTAAGTCCTCAACTGTTCCAGAACGTTCCATTGGGGTATTAAATAGGCCTACTCCAGATGTTGCCACAATCTAATATGTCGAGTAAACTATAGTTTGCAACAAACACACATGAAAAGGAAATACAAGCAACCAGTACCCGGAAACACACACATGGGAGGGATTCAAACTTACAGCAGGCTCTTTTGTGCATAAGACAGAGCGTGGGGGAGTCCGAATCATTTGAGAGAATCGGTTCGTTTCAGTGAACTGGTTCAAAGAAAATGGTTAACTGGTTTGATCAATTAATCATCACTCTGTAGCTCAGACCTAAGGCGAGATCTGCTAAGAGCAGGGAAGAGGACTTTTAGTGGCTTAGGAGTTCCCCTAAGCAGCTGCACAAAATGTATTTTTTACTTTTTTTTCTCAGTTTTCTGTGTTTGTAGGATATTTGTTAACAAGCCTTCATAAATAGACCAGCCAGCAATCACAGAAATTGATAAAAGCTGAGCCGTGTTACCCTCGTTAAGACCACACTGAGTTGTAACGTTGCAATTTCTACAGTCCCTTCAGATAGCCTAGGCCATCTTGTTTTCAATGGGGTCCATATGGGAGTGAAAGTACACAATATGCCAGCTAGGGTATTAATATGAGCAAATAAGACACAAATCATTATTTGAACAGGGTATAATGAGCAGGGTGTAAGTTTTCACATATTTTAGATTCCAATGTTAGGCTATAACCCCTACAGCTTACTATTCATTTTCCAGATATTTTCTTGAATGTGAAATTTGATTTACAATTACAGTCTGCATAAGATTAGACTGTATAATTATGTTTATTGATTTGAGGGTACATCCTTTGCTCATTATCACCATAAGTTCATTTTCATCAAACTTGTAGGATCAACCAATCACGGCTTTTGAAATGATGACTCATACCTAGCAACGGGGTCAACCACATCTGCTCACTAAGATTGGATTTTCCATCCATTCCTTGCTCAGAGTTCACTGAAAATGTTTTGGAATCACTTCTAAGCTAAAACTCCTGGCGTTAGGAGTTAGGAGCTCTCTGAGAGGATTCTCAGAATCTTTAGGGATACAGGGTCAGAATAATATTTTTTCATACTAACGATGTGTTGTGAACATTTAAAATTCAATTTTGTCTTTTTAAATTCTGCTTTTAGACACAATAATAACTTAATCATTCAACTACAACAATAAAAATATTGCATTATTATTATTAGCCTACATTGCAGTTATACGTAATTTTTGTCAGTGTCATAAAATGTCTTAAAAGTAACAATATCTTTGCATATAAATAAATTATTGCATATTGTTAATAGTGTTTTTTTGCATACAATATTGCCAAAGTATAAATATGCACACAAAGCAACAGAAAAAAATATAATGTGCCCATAATATAAACAAATACACTTTTATTTACTTTATAGGCCTACTTCTATTTAACAGTTTTATCAAGCTATCTAGTATTATGATAGTTTGCTGTGTTTAGTAATTAATTACTACCATTTACATCTTCAACAGTGTAATTAGATTACGGTACTAATTCTTTCTAAAGGGTATTGCATAATTTATAACTTTATAAATCCCAATCGACCGGTTGAACAAATACAAGGACACGAAACTGCCATATTAATTCTTTCAAATGAACAACATAAATTATTCTTGAACTGACCAAAGTGTGTAAAGGGAGGTAACATTAAAAACAAAACATACATTTTAACATTAGGTTTTTATGTTAAATCATTTATTGTTTATATATAGAATTGTTGTAGTCTATACAGTATGCAATTACATCAGAAGTAACTAACTCAATTACAGCAAAATTAAGAGTAAATCCCTTACTTTATCTTTTCAAGGCAGAGAGTAATTAAATTACAGTTATGTTGGAAAGTTCATGTTAACTCGAGACAGAATCATTTCAAAGAGTCGGTTCAAATGAACGATTCACGAATCGAACACAGCTAGTGACACACACTCAATACGGCCAAAGGTTACACTCAGAGGCGCTCTCGGGTGGATAACCCACGCCTGGTTCATAAACCTCCGGTTCTGGTTGACATCCCCCTCGTTCGCGTGATATTACGTAAACGACTAGCAGGAGGATCGGTAAAGTTGCTCAAGTGTGCGACCTGGACGTGGTGTCTGATGTAGACTCGGTTCTGAGTTGGTCTCGTACGGTCTTCCCTCCGCTCCACACCGCTGGCCTTGTATCATTTCTCGACAGCCGGGAAAGAGGCGCTGGTCGCGGGTATGGACGCCGTGTGGATGCTGCCTGTGCTGCTGGTGTTCCCGCTTCTTTTATGGACCAGCAGCACGTTCGTTTACTATTTCAAGAAGTGCTTCTATGTGGCGTACATGATGCTGCTGGCCGTTGCCACCATACCGATGTGCATTCTGAAAAGCGGCGGCAGAGACATTGAGAATATGAGGTGAGTTGTGAACAACGCAAGTCACACAATGTTTCCATTCTACACTCGTGCATTGATTCAGGACACTGGGCTCAGGCTGCCATTATATGCGGTTATTGGAAATTACACCGAAAATCTGTCTATCATAATATAGATTCAATTGTATTTTAAGACTGGAACATATTGCTTTGCTATAACTGTTATTGTACACATGCAGTCACCTTTTTTTTTAATCGGTCAACTTGCTTGTTTATTTACCCACGTATGCTTTTTATGACTGAAATGTGAATGCAATGCATTTGTAAAGGAATGCATTGCATCAGTTTTCCCCGGACAGATGTTCGCATGGATCGCGGTAGTGAATGTTTAGCCAGCTCGCTAGGAACACATGTAACATTAGAGAACAGGCCTAAGTATCGTATATTTAACTCTAAATAAGAAAGAATTATGCTTGGTGTGTTTTATTTACACAAGATAATGTAAATGTGCGGTTAGCGAGCGTGCATATTCTACTTGTATGTGTTTAACGCTATCTGGTTTAGCGTCTCGTGCAAGCCAGAGATGGCGACTAAAACGTGTGTTTGTTTTCTGCTGATGAAGTGGAGAGGTGTGAAACGGTTGTGGGTTGCTTTACTAGTTAACATGCTCTAGTTCGTCAGATACACGACTTCCTAGTTGAATTAATGAGGCCATGATGGATTGGTTTCATGGCTCAGCTGGTGCAGAGTTCATCCTGGTCGATGGTGCTAGATTAAACCAACAGTCCCACGTTTCACACAGTGGACAGTTGATCGATGGAATTGCGGATTCCATGCCATCAGTTTAGAATCAATGTTCGCGCCGAAAATAATTTTTGAATGATTTCCGGAACGATCTAGATTAATGTCGCTGCCATGGTAACGCACGTTCTATCTAGAACATCGGATGTCTACACAGAATCTCCCTAGGTCATCCTGTCAAAGACAAGACTTAAACTGAGAAGCAGAAACTAAGACTGTCAGTACATTAAAGTGTTATTAGTTAACCCAAAAAGGAAATTTATCCCATAATTTACTCAACCCCTAAATGTATATGACTTTCTTCTTTCAGACAAACACCATCTGAGGTATATTAAAAATATCTTGGCTCTGTTAAGCTTTATAATGGGAGTGAATGGTACCTGAGATTTTGAAGAGAAATATCCATAATTATTAATGATATAACTTTATAAACTGTAATCACTGGTTTTCGGTATTGTTCCGGGCCGGTGTATGATGTGGGATTTAGGCTTATCGTAAACTTAGGTGTGAGTAGATGCCTGTCATGGTTCCATAAAGCTTGGAGAAGCTAGTGTATTTTTTTAATGTAACTGATTGGCTGAAAGAAGAAAGTCATACAGATACACCTGTGGCTTGAGGGTGAGTAATGGCGCTTTCCCACTGCGTGGTACGGCTCGGCACGGCTCGGTTCTCTTTAGCTTGGTTGTTTTTCCACTGACCAATCAGTAATCTGCAGTGTTTCACGTCACAATTTTAGTACCGGTACGGTATGCTTGGAACCTCAACAGACCAGGTACCATTTAAAGCGAGCCGCAACGTACCGTACCATGCAGTGGAAAAGCGCCAAAGCGTGCTGTACCGAACCAAACCGTACCATACCATGCAGTAGAAAAGCTCCATAAATATCGGATCAGTTTAATTTTTAAGGGGAACTAACCCTTTAAAATTAATTGTGATTGTGTGATTATGTGTGTGTAGTTTTTTTCAATGAAATAGAATAAAGCAAGTACCTAAAAAGGTTTTTTAGTTTAGTGGTTTTCTTAGGGATTAAGTGGCCACCGAAGTAATTTTGAGCTATTTTACTTGATTTAATTGTATTAATAATTATTTCACTATAGCATGTCCACCCTATTTGGGAGCCACTGTTCTAGAATGCAACTGTGGAATGTAAATAGGAATAATGTACTAGTAGTAACTCTCATTTACATCTCATTGAATATTTTGGTTAGTTATTTTTGGCCTCCCATAGACATTATTCACTGCTGCGTCATCTTAGGTTTTTTAACGGGTATGAAAAGCGAAGCTGTTAGGGATAGTCATTACATCTCTTCAGTGGGTTGTACTATTATTTAATGTGCTTTCAGATTGTTCTGCTGACGAAACACTGCAAGAATATATTTCCAAGAGATTTCAGTAGACAAAAAAAATATCAGACAACATGAGCTGTGCAAAATTATAAGTGATCTGAGAGCTTTATACTGCTTTTCAACTTTCCAGAATGCCTTGTCCTGTAGACTTCCATTGTAAGTTACAAACTGGGGTGTGAGTCAAAATGATTTTCTTAACCCAGAACTGAAACTGGAACATTCATTTAAATAGGACATTTTGTCCTTTATTAAAGAATGTTTACAAGTTGGGGGCCTTGACAGAAGTAAGTTTGTAGACTTTTTTTCTGCCCTTACAAATATAGCTAAATTATTGTGTATAATAAATATCAAGATGCTAAATTACAATTGATATGAATGTTTTCAGGAAATTGCATATAAACCTCCATGAGTGTGATCTTTTTAAAAGTAAAAATATTAAATGTCTCTATTAGGAGGCCATAAAATCTGCATGGATGCCAATGATTAAAAATAATAGCAAAAAGCTGTTTTAAATGGAGTATGTCTTGTCACACATGAAGTTTATGTCAACTGCACACATAGTTACGTCACCTTTATTTATATAGTAATATACTTTCAGTAAATACTGAAATACAGTATTCAGTAAATATAAATACATGTGTTTTATTTATACAATAGCAGATTGTTCCAAAGCAGTTTTACAGTGATAAACAGGAAAATCAATATGCAAACAGAATTCAACTCTGCTGTAAAGCAGCTCTATAAAGACAAGAGTGTTGTTGTTCAGCTGAGGTCAATTCAGTCAGTGTTAATTCTCTTCAATAACTGTGTAAAGACTAAAGAGCATCATAAAAAAGACAAATTATTTAAATTCAGCTAAAAAGCAGCTCTGTAGAAAACAGTGATGTCATCATCATGCTCAGTTCAGTTCTCATCCGATAGTGTCGGTGCAGTCAAATCTGTAAAATCGCTGAATATTAAGTGTCCCCAACTAAGCAAGCCAAACTGGCACAGACAGGATCTCTTGTGTGATATGAAAAGCATCCTTGTGTTTGTGGCCTTCACTAATAGTGTGCATGGGATATGAAAATAAGAGACCTGATGTCCGACTGCACATGCACAAAAGTTCCCGTCAGCGCCGTTCCCGATGTTCTGCAGATTTACAATATGTTTGAAAGAGACTATTTCACATGTTTACTAAAAACTATTTCTGCTCTTCTTCATAACAGTCGGTTCATTCACACGCAGGGTACAATGACCCTGACACTGGGTGCCATAGAAAAACAGACATCCGTTTATTGCGGTCATGCAATCATCTTTCCCAAGTGGAAGTTCACTGATATTTTATTCTGCTTTTTTAGTGATTCAAGTGCCATGTGTAGGGTTTGTAGTTCCCAGGTGAAACGGTTCATATGAGCAGGTCTATTCAGGACACTGTTTGAATGTGGGGATGTGACGTTACCCGGTAATTACGCCAGGAGAGGGTGAGCTGTTGTGTCAAGGCTGGTGTTGACTTACCGTACCTAAACTATTGAGTGTTGCCGTGTTGTCATGCGTGCAAACCACTGTACTTACTAGAATCTGATATGTGGAAACTAATTTATGCAAGTTTAAAGGGATAGTTCACTTTGAAATTCAGTTTTGGTTTATTTATGTTTTAGCTTACCTCAAGGGCATCCAAGATGTAGGTGTCTTTGTTTCCACAGTAGTTTAAATTTTGATATTTTTAGTGAAGTGATTTGGTCATGGCAATTACAGGTTTAACTGGATGACTTAACACCCTTTCTCTCTCTCACTCTTTATCAGTGTGATTGGAAAGAGTGATTGAGCCACATGTGGAGATGATGCAAGGATTCTGAACTTATTGGGTGAAAGGGGAGAGCTGATGAGGCTAATAAAGAGAGAGAGTCAGTAGAGCAGTTTCCCAACCACTGTGATAGGTGTTCAGGTGTGCCGTGGAGAAGTGTTCAGGTGTGTCCGGAAAAATATAAATTAAAATAAATGCTACAAATAAGAATATATTGTCGCTGTGAGGCAGAAACTTTGTATCTCATATTCCGCCATTTTTTATTTATTTTTAGAATTAGGGCTGTGAAACGATTAATCGCTTCCAAAATAAAAGTTTGTGTTTACATAATATATATATATATATATATATATATTTATACAAAATTAATATTATACATAAATATAAATATTTTATATATTAACACATTTTTCTTAAATATATACATGCATATGTGTGTATTTATATATACAAAATAATTATACACTCTACACACACATATATTATGTAAACACAAACTTTTATTTTGGATGCGATTAATCGTTTCACAGCTCTATTTAGAATCAATGCTACTGGTCATCCTTTTCCTCTGTATGTGGGTTTTACAACCAATGAAAAGTATTAAAATGAGCTTGTGAATAAACGAAGTAGGCTAACTCCATTGGATCCTCAAACTGTCAGTCAAACCACATAACTCCACCCACATCTGTCATGATTGAAGTGCTGCACGCAGGTTGGAGATAGAACGCTTCTTGTTTGCAATGCAAAGGGAAACAGAACTGATGTTTGAAAATGAAACAGTGTTTTATTTACTTAAGAAACTGTTTTTTTTGTTTTGTTTTGTTTTTTTAAGAATGGAGAAGTCTGGTATTTGCTTGCATAGCGGTTCAACTTTTATATCATGATATTTTGTCCAAAGTATTCCACAAGAAAAACTGACTGCCCACATATCAACAATAAACATTATAACCTGTCCTGTAGTTGATGAAAACCTAATGTGATGCATACTGCCTCAAATAATGATGGACGAAACCCATATATCCGTCATTCGCTGGTCAAAAACCTCATAACTCTGTTTGTTCTTGATTTAATATTATAATAACAAGTGCAAGTGTCTGGCCATATATAAAGCGACAAAACCAACTTTGTCAACACAGTGTTTAAATATTAAATAATACAAGGTTTTCCGCCCCCTTCAACGACAATACAAAAATATGTTGTTTGTTATATCAACACCAGGAACACCATCTAGAGACAATCAGTTTATTCTTTACATGTGCTTACAGTAAATGAGGATTGGAGATTAAAAACTTCAAAATGGACACACAAAAATGATGTTCCAAGTTTTATCAAGTCATTAGGAACAATTTTTATTTTAATGCACTTATTATTTCCCCCTATAGTGAGTGGTTAAACACTGCGACCAGATCGTTTTATTACTTTTTATTGAATTTATTTTAGTAATTTTGTCGTGTTTTTATCACTTTAATTAGTTTTAGTTATTTTAGTAGAGTAGTTAAACTAAATGAAAATGATAAATGTTGCAGCTATTTGATATGTTTAAAGGGTTTTTATATTTTAGCTAACATATATTTTATTTCAAACAAGATGATTTTTATGGTTTTAGTTAACTGTAATAACCCTGGCCAGTGTGTTATTCAGAATGTCCCCTTTAATGTTTTACAATAGAAATGAAGTAATACAGGTTTGAAATAACATGAGGGTAAATGAAGACAAAATAAGCCTCTCAAAAAGACTAGTAACCTACTATCGGAGTTGTGTGTTCTTGATAAGCTATAATGAAGTTTAACATCTATGATAACAGCAGCTTGGCAGGCAGGGTTTAAAATCGTGTTCCTTTGTGCTTGTGTACTAGGGTAACATGTCAGAGCACAGGTTGACATTTATGATAACAGAGTGCATTTAAGATGTGTGTAGTAACAAATAAAATATGTGTGCCATAATAGAGTGTGGGGTTGATCATGTGAGTGCAGGGATGATGTATTTTTGTAGACCAAAACCTAGAAACAAGTAAGCATTTTAGCACTTCCTGTTCTATCGTCTTAAAGTCAGTGTGTTTTGTTCAAATACACCCTGTAATCGGTGATACAGCTTCCAGTGATCTGCCCCAAAAATCCTGATCGTAGCACTCCTAGTTTTTGGAATGGGTTTTTGGTTAAATGCTTGAAATAAAGTCTGTGGCGTAAGTTCGAACGCTATTGGGAAAAAATAACATTGCGATATTTAGTTTTTCTGTGATATATATTGTGGTAGTGGTATGGAAACAGTTTCAGCACTTTTCAATTTGAATAGTGCTAGCTTCCCTGTCTTTGTTTTGAAACCTTCACTTTTATATCCATTTTCATCTTTCTTTACGATGGTCACAAATAACTGTCACAAGCCCCTAGCGGTTAGAGATACTTCACCTATGGAAAGATGAATGTGAATGTAAAATGGGTCATTTATGTAGAAGAAATGTGAATTTGGAGCTTTCTAGACTGAGAAAAGCCAGAAAAGGTTTTTTGGCTTATGTGGATGAAAGACAACAACTCCCAGAATGCACTTGCTTCGCTGCCCTAAGAGGCCACGCCTACTGGTAACAGAGCACAGTAGTTAAACAACAAGTCTAGGCTACTAGTAACTCTCTGTGATGAGTCTGCCCGAAAATGTGTTTCGAGAATGCCCAAAATGTCCGGGTTTCAGCTTTTGAGTTTTACAGTCGCCATTCATTACGTTTACTGTGGCAAGAAGGACGAGGCTCGGGCTGCGGGAGAACGGACATGTCTGGGAAAAAGAGGACGGTCGGTAACCCCTAAAGTTACTACTCCGTTAAATCCACAGAACAAGAGCCTGCTAGCTTAGCTTCCAAAAAAAGATGTGTAAATTCTGTGATTAAGATCTCACCCTCTATGGGCGGGTTGAATACATGGGGGACAGCCCCTACTACTGACTGTCGTCTTTAGCCTATGGCCAAAAAAATCCAAAACAGGATTTTTTCCATGCAAAAAATACGTAAATCTCTCGTCTCAGGGGGATATGACTATGAGGGTGGAAAGCATGGTAATTTGAAAATAATACAGGTTTTCTACTAATACAAAGCTTAATGCTAAATCCTGAAGTATCCTTTTAATATCCCACTGTGACACAAAAATAAAGTGTAGTAAGTAGTTCTCCAAGTGCAACCATTTGACGTCATCGACGCAGCATGCACTGCGCACCTAAAATGGTGCCCCACATTGTCCAAAATATGTATAAAACGAATGTTAAAATAACGTTAATCTTTCATGGGTTTTCTACTAAATAAGTAGAAACATCATTACGTTAAGTAAGAGACAGCATTTACGTTATATTAAGCCATACAAGTCTTAATACCCGGTATTTCCTTTAATTGCATTCGTTTTTTCTTTCTTCGTTTAGGGGTAAAACAAAATCCGAAATGCGTGACCAGGGATACACTTGTTACTGAACATCTGACACCAACCACACTGCTTGAGAGCGAAGTTTAGATGAATATGTAAATATGTGCCAATACCATATCTATATGGCATGATGTTACTAGCATGATAGTACCATAGTACAGTACTTTCCTTTTTGTTAGAGTACATTCTTGTTGTTTGTGTAAGAATGCATAATGCACAGTGGTGGTACGGTGAAAGTATTAGATGCAAATGCATTTTGATAAAAAAATTATTGTAATGATGATTGATTATCATATTCAAATACTATGCTATTTACATGGTACGCTACTATTCAAAACTGATTGGCATCAGTAAGATCTTTTAAGAAATGAATACGTTTATTCAGCAAGGATGGATTAAATTGATAAAAAGTGAATGTTTATAATGTTTATTACAAAAAAAAATCGATTTCAAGCTAATACTGTTAGGGTGGAAATTCAGCTTTGTCTTCATATGAATAAATAACATTTTAACATGTATATTAAAATAGATATTAAATATTTCACAATTATCCTGTTTTTTTATCAAATAAATGCAACCTGAGTGAGCAGAACAGACTCAAAAACTTTTAAAATATGTTTAAATTGAAGAAATGTAATTCTTTTTTCTTCTTGTTCTTTATACAGTCACATTTATACAGTTCCTATGACAGAAATTTTCAATATATATATATATATTTTAAATTCTGTGTAATGATGAGGTAGATTGTTTAGCTAAATGAATTAAAATCAACTTACGGTAAAAATAGCCGTCCAGATTCATTGCAGAACAGGTTCGGATTCTACAAACGCACATGCAGTGACTGCTAAGAGCGAGATCTGTGTGCAGGGAGCTGTTGTTTACAATTCACAACATGTCAAATCTCAAACCCTCGGGGTAATTCTCAACATTACTATTGAGGAAACGTGTAATGGGCACAAAGATTCATGTCAAAGCATTGCTGAAACTAATGCTTGTGTAAACTCAGGAAATTGCATTATTGAACCAGAGCTAAATAAAA